>NC_084835.1:1814538-2419384 GCF_033115175.1 Lepus europaeus | reverse complement strand
CTCCTGCCCCCTGGTTCATT
The DNA here is from genome assembly GCF_033115175.1 of Lepus europaeus. Classification (NCBI taxonomy): domain Eukaryota; kingdom Metazoa; phylum Chordata; class Mammalia; order Lagomorpha; family Leporidae; genus Lepus; species Lepus europaeus. The sequence continues at coordinate 2,419,364 of NC_084835.1, read as the reverse complement.
CCCCGTTGGTCCACAACAGCCAGGGCTGGGCCAGGGTGAAGCCAGCAGCCAAGAACTCAGTCCAGCTCTTCCCTGTGGGTGGCAGGGACCCACGCACGGAGCCGCCATCCGTTGCCCTGTAGGCTGCATTAGCAGGGAGCTGGAGTTGGAAGTGGAGCTGGGACTTGGATGTCCACTCTCTGATACGCGGTGCAAGCATTACGAGTGGTGTCTTAACTACTGCACCAATCGCACACCCACAAGATGTGATTTTTAAGAACGCTGCTTTTCACTGAGTACTCTCAGAGCAAACCCTTTACCCCAGTGAAAAGACACACAGATGTGACGTGTATGTTGCCTTCGGGTGGGGGTTAATGGTTGGAGGAGTGTGCAGGGACACAGATAATTGTAATTATCAATGTAAATGCATCTGAGGCATACGGGCTTCAAACCTTGAAAACTCTGGAAAGAATTTTCCACTTCCTCCTCTCTGATCTTCCTGTTCAGGACTCCAGTGCCGCCCGTCTCCCGCTCAGGCCTTCCTCCTCCTGGTCCTCTTCCCAGCATCTCAGTGTCTCCTCCCTCCTCCCTCCCCCTCTGACTCTCGATAACTTGATTCCCAGTCTCAATAATCAAGGAGGAAGAGTCCACAGAGAGAGATGGGCCTGGGGCGAAGGGTGGACGGGGCAGAAACTGTGTTTACTAGGCTGAAGGGAAGGAAGAAGTGCGCACAGACGAAAGCTGCAACAAAGGAGAGTTCTAAACGCTGAAGTCTGTGGGCAGATAAAGGTCAAAGAGGGAGATCACTCTGGTTTAGGGCCCAGAACTACAGGGGGAACAGGACCAGTGCTAAAGGCTTGGCCATCAACCTGACAATGGCAGTGATCGCAAAGCGAGCGTTTCCTGTATCCCAGCCGCGGAGCTGGACGCATCACATGTTCACACTGCTTGTTTGTTTTCACATCAGAGCTTGTGAGAAGTATGCGGGGTGAGGAGAAACTACCACTATCCACGCAGCTGATAAAGGAACTGAGGTTCCTGGTGGTTACAGAATTAGCTCAGCTCCACACAGCCAGGAGCCGGGCCTGCTGCTCACTGCCCTCTTCCCACTGGGCTGTGCGGCCTCCTGGAGAAAGACGGGGGCGGGGCTGACGTGGCCACTGCCACCCGGGCTGCTGCTCAGCACCTTCGTGCCCTGCATGGTGAATTCCCATGGACCTGTGCTGCAGGCGAACCCATGGCCAAAAGAGCTCTGCAGCCATGCTGAAACCGTCATGATATGCCGGTGGTCACGCGTGGGGCAGGCCTGGACCACCACGGTGTCATGTGTGGTCACGCATGGGGCAGGCCTGGCCCATCACGGTATCCTGTGTGGTCACACGTGGGGTAGGCCTGGCCCACCACGGTATTCTGTGTGGTCACGCGTGGGGCAGGCCTGGCCCACCATGGTGTCCTGTGTGGTCACGTGTGGTGTATGCCTGGCCCATCATGGTGTCCTGTGTGGACATGCATGGGGCAGGCCTAGCCCACCACTGTGTCCTGTGTGGTCACATGTACAGGCCTGGCCCACCATGGTGTCCTGTGTGGTCACATGTACAGGCCTGGCCCACCATGGTGTCCTGTGTGGTCATGTGTGGTGCAGGCCTGCCCACCACTGTGTCCTGTGTGGTCACGTGTGGTGCAGGCCTGGCCCATCACGGTGTCCTGTGTGGTCATGCGTGGTGGAGGTTCCGCTGATCATATCTGTTCCTTTCTGAGACATTTTCTTCCTAGATTCTGGAGGTCAAGGTTTTCTCCCCAGGGTCCCCAGGCTGGTGTGGGGTGGGCCTGTGTCAGCTCTGCGGTCCACACTCACCTGACCCCCCCACAGTGTGCAATGAAGCACCCGACATGGACAGAGAGAGCTGTGAGGGGCTGGGCTGTGGAGACGTGACAGGGGCCTCTCGGTCCACAGCCCAAGCAGCCCTGGGCACAAGCCGCTGTGTCCTGCCTGAGCTGCTCTGGGCTGGGCACTGCTGATGGAGCCTGGCAGGGCGAGGGGGACGGGAGGGGAAGGCGGGTGGAGAGGGGGGGCAAAGGGGAGCATGGGGGTCAGCATCTGAGGCAGGTGGCAAGAGTAGGGGGGGCACCAGCAGTTCTGGTGGGAGGTGCTACTGAGGTGGAGGGTGAGGGCGTGAGGTCACAGGTCACGCTGAGCCCGCAGGTGCTCCCCACCGGGTGCACTGTTTCACGTCTGGATGCCGTTAGGCCAGCAGCCCCAGCACCCTGCGTGCCCCACGCTCCGCGCCTGCTCCCCGCCCCCCCAGGACTCTGTCCTGTTCCTCACCCTCTGCGTTCCCGTCGTAGTGGTCCCCGTATGTTAGCTGTCTGGCTCCCGACGCTCGGCCGGCAGCCCTTCCTGTCTGGGCCCCTGCGCGTGTGCCGCAGCGGGCTTCCCCATTGCCGGGTACAGGTCTGTCGGTCCTGGTCCCGCCCGGCCTCCGGTGCGTCCTGAGGCCCCAGGTCCTGCCTGCCCCTTCGCGTTCCTTCCCACGTCTCTCAGCGTCTGCTCGGCCCTCGCTGATGGCCCCTGCGGTGTTCTGCTGGCTTGGCGGGCACAGGGGCGTAGCTCCGTTAGGCTTGCTCTTATGACATCTGTGTGGTTTCCGTCTTGTCACTTCCGGGGCAGAGGCCTTCCTTGGAAACTGCTGTGCGGTTCCCCGGGGCTGTGGACGGCTCAGGGGCCATGGCAGGCGCCCAGCAAGGCGGTCGCTGTCAGGCCACCCACAGTTGACAAGAACAGCCCCTCGCCCTGCGTTGTCCCGTCGTGTCCCGGTGCTCAGCCACAATGGTGGACCAGGGTTTGGTTCCAACTTCCGCCCGATTCACCAGAGATGGAATATCACGGTGAGCCTGGCCCAGGCCCTCCATGTCGGAAACCTGGTGCGGCCTTGGCCTCTGGCCGTGCAGGAGGCCTGGAAGTGTGAGGGGAGTGGGGTGCGGCTTGGATCTCGCCTTCCGTGCCCTGCAAGCCGTCTTTGCGCTCGGCTGTGTGAAGGGAAGACGGGTTTTGATCTAGCAAGACACATCTCCCAAGCACCCCCTCCGCTCCCTTCCGTAACAGCTTCAGACCCTAGCATGTTCAGCTCTGATGGTCTTTGAAACGAAAGGACCCTTCATGGCGACATCTAAGTGAGACGCGGACGTGGTTGGAGGAAGGGGACCGTTCTGCCGGGCGCCGTGTCCCTGCTCCGCACTCTGCTGGTTCGTGTCCGTGTCGGCCTCCCCTGCGAGTCACCCCCTTTCAGGGGTGCAGCTGGCTTTTTGTGCACGTGGCTGTGGCGGAGCTTTGTGAACCTGCGTGGGCAGCTTCTCCCTAGCAGGTTTGTTATTCCTGTGGAGTCTCTTCACTTAGGAAACCATCAGTGTGAAACAACAGCCATCAAAGCCCTCAACCTGCTCTTTGGTTTATTTCTCTTTTTGAGGCCCCGGGGCTGTCGCTGTTCTGTAGTTCATCCTTTGAACAGGTTTGTCAGAGAAACCCTGTGAGCATTCAGGCTCCCAGACAGGCCAGGGAAAGGCACAGTGCAGCAGGTGCCCTCCCTGGGACCCCTGGGTGCAGGCACCCTGGCCCCTGGTGGTGGTTCTGTCCGCTCGCCAGCTGGACAGTGAGCAGAGGCCAGGAAGGGCCTTAGTGGCTTCTCCGAGCCAGAGAGGGGAAGAGTAACTGAGCGCTGTCTGCCTGCCCTCCCCGTGGTTGGCCGACACCCACAGAGATGTGCTCACGGAGGGACAGCCCAGCAGGTGCCTGTCCTGGTCAAAGGCCGTGTCACAGCATCTGCTGCCGCCTTGTAGCAGTTGCAGGCAGTCAGCAGGGGAGGGGCTCTGGGTTCCCAGGAGAGAAAGCAACTCGGTCCTGACAGCTTTGAAACAATCTTGCAAAATAACACCTGGCAAAGTACCTTTGCAGAATGTGTTTCCCTGCATGGAATCCTGACTGTGGCCATTGGACGTGGCCTGGGCACTCACCGTGGTCTCACGTGTGCCACAGCAAAACCACAGCCCTGACAGACAGGAGACGAACGAGGTGAGCCCACGAGAGTCTCCAGGACACGGAGGGAAAATGAGGCAGAGCCTGGTGGGTACACTCGCTAGGGGGCGAGGTTCATTTCCTCGGGAAAATGTGCGGCTAATTTGGCTCCCAGACAGGTAACCGGGACACTGGGTGGCTATGGCCTCTGGGCTCTGTGGAGAACACAGGCCTGTGTGCTGCTGGGGAATTCGTGTTTCTGAGAAGGAGCTGGCTCTTCAGGCAGATGTAGAGTGCTTTGCCGTGGACCTGTGCCGCGTCTTGATCTACAGCATGCTGGCTTTGGCCTAGCCTCTGCCTGTGAACCCAGAGCGCGCCGAGAGCGTGACTGGGAGAATCTGAACTGCTTCATAGTTGATGGCAGCCGGTGCCCGGCTATCCTGCCAGCCCTGTGCGATCCTGCGTCCCTCTGCTGGGAGTGTAGCTTCTCACCCCTGGCCACGTCCAAGGCTGACCAGGTCCTCACCCTGGCCACGTCCAAGGCTGACCAGGTCCTCACCCTGGCCACGTCCAAGGCTGACCAGGTCCTCACCCTGGCCACGTCCAAGGCTGACCAGGTCCTCACCCCTGGCCACGTCCAAGGCTGACAGCACTTACACCTGTTTTTCTGAGTGGCCTGGAGATGGCAAGAGGCCTCAGCAAGATTCAGCCCATTCCTCCCTCACTTGCCTTCCTGTCTTTGTGTTAGGATGACCTTGGTGCGGGAGGGGGAAGAGGGGCTAGGAGCTGCAGGAGAGGCTGGGGGGGCGGTGCAGCTGGATTGAGCCCGTCTTTGAGACCCTCCTTCTTCCAGAAGTCTGGGGATGAGAACCACAGGTAACTGTGTCCTAGACCACTGGGCTCAGTTTTTCTTGCTAGAGCGTGTGTTAGGTTTATATACAAGTGGATGAAAAAAGACGTGGGTTTTCATCTCAACTAAAAACATCGTTAATAAATTTTAAGTAGAGGAAAAGTTACCACTTAGATTTAAGAGCTTTGGTATTCTAGGCTGGCACTGTGGCTCACTAGGCTAATCCTCCACCTGCGGCACCGGCACACCGGGTTCTAGTCCCGGTCGGGGCGCCGGATTCTGTCCCGGTTGCCCCTCTTCCAGGCCAGCTCTCTGCTGTGGCCCAGGAAGGCAGTGGAGGATGGCCCAAGTCCTTGGGCCCCGCACCCGCATGGGAGACCAGCAGAAGCACCTGGCCCCTGGCTTTGGATCGGCGCAGCATGCCGGCCGCAACACACCAGCCATAGCGGCTACTTGGGGGGTGAACCAACAGAAAAAGGAAGACCTTTCTCTCTCTCTCTCTCTCTCACTGTCTAACTCTGCCTGTCAAAATAAATAAATAAAGCGCTTTGGTATTCTAAAGGAAGGAGAAAATAGGTCTTAGAATTCTACAAGCTTAAGTCAATGAAACAAAAAATGAATAAAAGCCAAATATAATTCTCTCCTTAATAAAAAAAATATGAAAATGCCGATATCACATAGCTTCTTACTGTAGGCTGCCTGCCGCCTTTACCGTGTCCCCATGAGGGGCCCGAAGTCACACAGAGAGTGAGAAGTCAGAGACCGCCAAGAGGAATTCTTCACTCCTGAGTCAAACCGGAGCGAGGGGCCACGGCCACAGCCATGCTCAGGGAGAGCGCCCGAGCCCTCCCGGCCCTCCGTGGCTCCCGTGGGCCCTGCGTGATGTCCCGCCGTGGCTCCCGTGGGCCCTGGTGATGTCCCGCCATGGCTCCCACCGTGGCCCCCGCAGGCCCTGCGCCATCTCCCGAGCCCAGCCACCCGCACCTGCGCACCTCCGCGCTGCTCGCCGTGGGCTCCCAGGGGCCGTTGGCACTCCTGTCTGGCTGTGACGTCAGGACGCTCGTTAGGTCCCCTTTGAAACACAAAACTGAGGAGGAAGCCGCCCAGCAGGCCGTTCCGGTGTCTCTCAGGGGTCACCCGTTGCCGTCCCCATCTTGTCACCCTCTGACCTGGCGCTAACCCCTGGCCTGCTGGTGACCTGTCACCCTCTGACCCGGCGCTAACCCCTGGCACCCTCTGACCTGGCGCTAACCCCTGGCCTGCTGGTGACCTGTCACCCTCTGACCCGTATGCTAACCCCTGGCCTGCTGGTGACCTGTCACCCTCTGACCCGGCGCTAACCCCTGGCCTGCTGGTGACCTGTCACCCTCTGACCCGGCGCTAACCCCTGGCCTGCTGGTGACCTGTCACCCTCTGACCCGGCGCTAACCCCTGGCCTGCTGGTGACCTGTCACCCTCTGACCCGGCGCTAACCCCTGGCCTGCTGGTGACCGGTCACCCTCTGACCCGGCGCTAACCCCTGGCCTGCTGGTGACCTGTCACCCTCTGACCCGGCGCTAACCCCTGGCCTGCTGGAGACCTGTCACCCTCTGACCCGGCGCTAACCCCTGGCCTGCTGGTGACCTGTCACCCTCTGGTCCGGCGCCTCCAGGTGTGCGCCCTGTGTCCTCTGGGGACCGAAGCGGAAGTGTCCTCGGCGGCCTCTTGGGTCCTCGTGCCCGATGTTGTTTCTTGCCTGAAGCCTGGTGTCGAGTATTTGGGGGACGCCCCTTCACGATGTGGGGAACGGCAGGCACGTGGTGTCCCCTGGGTGCGACTGCCTCACCTTGCGCGGCTCATTAATGTTTAGAACTGTCAGTGAGGGGCCTCGCGGCGTCGTACCTCTTCTCAAAATGGAGATGGTGAAGAAGGACTGCACACACAGACCTACATGTTGCACAAACATACATATACACATGTATTTACACACACACATATCTACTTAAAGATTAGAAGGAATTACCTCTGGGGTTTAGAAAAAGAACATCAAAGTTTTTAAAAAAACGGTATGTTGGCTAAGTTTTCCAAGTGCTTTTCTCTAGTGGAATTGCTGAATCCAAAGCACGAAAAACAATGTTAGAGGTAGGAACGAAACTCCAGAGTTCCTGGTAGTGTATTAGAAAACTGTGGAGTAAATGCTGTTAAGAAAACTGGCTTTCTATCCTAAATGTGTATACCAAAGACGAGCTCAGGTCAAGTGAGACGTGTAGGCAGAGATCATCTGAAACATGGCAGACTGGGAACTGCAAATAACGATGGCACTCGTTTGACCGTAAAAACTTCAGATGTTTGCTTTCTCACCAGAAAATGCCGGATTTGATCAGTGTGTGCTGTACCCGTGTATTGAAAGATTGAGTTCTGTCCCATCGAGGTGTACAGGTGTTACTTTTTAATCGACAGTTTTGAAAATAAAACATAGAAAGTTAACACCTTAATAGTAAGATGATATATATCAAGAAAAGAGTAAACCCATTCCCTAATGAAAATGAGAATATACATACAGGCAGACACAGACGGGGCGCACCTGTGAGTATGTGACAGGTTCCACACAGTGAATGTCCTTTAGGAGCCACGTGTTCAGTGGATGCCTTCAGGATGATATGGGCGGGGCAGTGTCTCTCATGCTTGGAGAAGCAGATTTCAGGACTGACTCCATGTCCAGTGCTGAGGGGTTGGGGGTGAGGCCCAAGACCTGCGTGGGGACTGTGACCTGGACGGGAGGTGTCCCTGGTGAAGGGAACAGGCTCTCCTGTGTGCCAGTGGCGAAGCTATCTTTCCTGAGCACCTTGCTGGAGGGTGGTCCAGCCACCTGTGTTAAAGTTTTCAATGGGCTGACCTTTTAATGCAGCAATGCTCCATCTTGGAAGTTTTAAGTATTTGTTGCCTACTTGGGAATTATCTGAATCTGGAATCAAGGTATCTGCAATGTGGTGTTTGCCAGGGCGTTATCAGTATTACCGCAGACCTAGAAGTGCCCCCAAATCGCCACTAGAAGCATCTTAGATGGCTAAGTTGTGTTCACCCAAAGCAATGCCAGGCTACCCTGTAAGGAGGGATTGAAGTCTGCAATAGGCACCGTGTGGGTGTTGTTGGGGCACCCAGGGTAGCACAGCATGTGTGGTCCAAATCCGACTGTGAATTTTTCTTTACAGATACACAAAACTCTGGGAAGTTACACACAAAGCTTAATGTTCTGTCGAGATTATTTTTTAATTAGGTATTCTTTGATTAGGGCACAATTTATGTATGTGTTTATGTGACACAAATAAATGAGTAAATTTTTAGATACATTAACACTTAAATATTCTTTCTGCTACCTTTAAAAAATTTGTTACTATAAAGAGAACAGATTTCGTGTATTTCATAGATTCCAAGAAGATAACGATACTTCCCTCCCTTCCTTCCCTCCCTCCTCAATCTCCCCTTCTTCCTGTCTTTCATTTTTTCCTTCAGTTTTTGCAATAACATATTCTCAGCTTACTATATAACAGCTCAATGCACCAGTAACCCTAATGCTCAACAAGTAAAAAGTAGGAAGACTGCTGTTCCCCAGGAATATAGACAAGAGCGATAAACAATACTAGAATCATAAGATGTCAGTTTCATTCATCTGTGTTGAATTTTTGTATTCTTTGTTAACTCCATTTATCAGAGACAACGTGTAGAATATTTGTCTTTTGGATACTGGCTTGTTTGACTCAGTATAATGGTCTCCAGTAGCTAAGATTTCATACTTTTTCATTGCTGAGTGGTAATCCAGAGTGTACAGCCACATTTTTTCTTTATCCAGGCATCAGCTGATGGACATGAGTGGATTCCAATCTTAGCCATTGGGATTTGAGCTGCTACAAACAGGGGGGGTGTGTAGATAACTCTTTCACGTGCTGACTTCATTTCCTTTGGGTAAATTCCAGTAGTGGAATGGCTGGGTCAAATGCTAGACCTGTTTCCAGGTTTCTGAGGAATCTCCATCCTGGCTTCCAGAATGGATTTATTAGTTTACATTCCCACCAACAGTGGACTAGGGTATCTTTTTCTCCACATCCTTGCCAGCATGTTTTTAAAATTTCTGGATCATAGCCATTCTGACTAGGATGAGATGAAACCTCCTCGTGGTTTTTATTTGTGTTTCCCTGCTGGCTAGTGATCCTGAACGTTTTTTCATGTGTCTGTTGGCTGTTTGTATTTTATCCTTTGAAAAATGCCTGCTCATGTCCTTTGCCTGTTGCTTAGTTGGATTGTTTGTTTTGTTGTTGTTGAATGTATCCTGGATATTAGTCCTTCATCAGATGCATAATTGGCAAATATTTTCTCCCATCGTATTGGTTGCCTCTTCAGTTTATTCAGTGTGTCCTCTGCAGTGTGGAAGCGTCTTAGCTTGATAGAACCTCATCTGTCAACTTCTGCTTTGATTGCCTGTGTTTCCAGGGTCATATCCAAGAAGTCCTCTCCTCACCTGTGCTAATGTCTTGCAGAGCTTCCCTCTTGGTTTCCTGTAGTAATTCTACGGGGTCAGGCCTTAGATTTAGATCCTTCATCCATAGGTGATTTTTGTATAAGGCGTGAGGTAGCGGCCTTGTTTCATACTTCTGCACATGTAGATCCAGTTTTCCCAACACCATTTGTTGAAGAGACTGATTTTAGTTCCTGTGTTGATGTTTGCTGGTTGTAGCTGTCGGATTAACTTCTGGAGTTTCTATTCTGTTCCGTGTTCTACCTGTCTGTTTTTGCCTACCAGGCTGTTTTGATTATAGCTGCCCTGTGGTATGTCTTGAAGTCCGCTATTGTGATACCTCCAGCTTTGTTTTGTTAAGATTGCTTTAGCTATCAGTGTCTCTTGGGCCTCCAAATTAATCTGAGGGTAAGTTTTTTCTAGATCTGAGAATACTGTGGATATTTTGACTAGGATCACATTGAATCTGTAAACTTCTTTGGTAGTATGGACATCTTGATGATGTTAATTCTTCCAGTCCATGAACATGGAAGATTTTTTCCATTTTTTGGTGTTTTCTTCTGTTTCTTTCTTAATGTTTTATAATGTTCAATATAGCAATCTTAGACATCCTTGGTTACCTTTATTCTGAGATATTTAAAATGTTTGTAACTATTGTGAATGGGACTGATCCTACGAGTTATGTCTCAGTCATGGCATTGTCTGTGTGTACAAAGGCAGTTGAGTTTTGTGTGTTGATGATATATCCTGAAGCTTTGCCCAACTCTCTTATGAGTTCCAATTGTCTCTTAGTGGAGTCTTTTGGTTTCCCTATATATAGAATCATGTTGTCTGCAAACAGCGATAATTTGATGTCCTTCATTCTTCTTTCCAATTTACATCCATTTCACTACTTTTTTCTTGCTTAATAGCTCTGGCTAAAACGTCCAGGACTGTATTGAATGGCACTGGTGAAAGTGGGCATCTGTGTCTGGTTCTGGATCCTCGTGGGAATGCCTCTAGCTTCCCCCACTCAGTAGGATGCTGGCTGTGGGTTTGTCATTTATTGCTTTGACTGTGTTGGGGTAGGTTCCTTTTATACCCAATGTGTTTAAGATTTTTATCATGAAATAATGTTGTATTTTATCAAATGCTTTCTCTGTGTCTGTTGTGATTTTATTCATCAATTTTTAACATTTGCATCATGCTTATTGATTTGTGTTGTGGTAGAGACCTCTGTCTATTAATTAAACTTGCTCCTAACTAAATGATTAAAGTTGTGGTAGAAGCCTTCCCAGGAGCAGAAGAAGACAAAGGGAGGAGCCTGTCCTGGAAATGAGATGTGGTTGTTAACTGCTTTTCTGTGAAGTTAGGACCAGCTCAGGTTCCTGCTTGTTAGCATATAGGGATGGTGAACCCTAGCTAGACAGCGTATAGCTCAGTACGTGTGTGGACAAAACATCATCAGTAACTATGTACACCTGTGCAGTACTGTACCAATTCCTGTGGCCACCATGAAACATTAGAATAGCCAATCAAATGTATGCACGTGGCCATATAAGGGAGACAAAGAGACTAAAACCATGTGTAAGGAAGTACCCCTCTTTGTCCGGGCTCAGGTTTTGGATACAATTCCACCTGGGCCTTATGCAGGCATAAATCATAATGAAAGACCACGTCCTGTTAAAGGCCTGGGTGTCTCCTCTCCCGGTGACTCCTGCTGTAGTGCACGTGGAACCCTCTGCACACCAGGCACAAATCCCCTTGGTCTGGTGAAGGCTCTGTCTGAAGTGCCGCTGGATTCGGTTGGCAAGAACCTTGTGGAGGGTTTTTGCATCGGTGTTCATCAGGGATGTTGGTCTCTAGCTCTGTTTCTTTATTGTTTCTTCTTCTGGTTTTTGGAATTAAGGTGGCCTCTTAGAAAGTGTTGGAAGGATTCTCTCCCTTTGGACCATTTTGAACAGCTTGAGAAGAGCTGGAATGAATTCTCTACAACTTAGGTAGAATTAGGCAGTGAAGACATCCAGTCCTGGGCTTCTCTTTTGGGACGGTCTTCATTACTGATTCAGTCTTGGTCTGGGTTATCCGTCCATTTAGGTTTTCTGTCTTCGTGCCTCCGTTTGGGTAGGTTGTATGTGTCCAGAGATCTTTCCATTTCTTCTGGATTTTCCAATTGGTTGGCATAAACTGGTTTGTAATGATTCCTATCTCAGAGGCATCACCTGTAACCTCTCCTTTTTCCTCTCTGATTTCATTAATCTGAGCCATCTCCCTTTTTTTGTTAGTTGGGCCAGTGCTTTATCCATTTTGGTTTTTTGAAAAAACAGCTCTTCATTTTACTGATCTTTTGTGTTTCTTTTTTGAGTTTTGTTTATTTTGTTTCATATTTCTTTCCTCCTGCTAACGTTGGGTTTGGTTGGTTCCTGTCTTTCTAGGTCCTTCAGGTGCGTTGATACCTCATTGATTTGATGCATTTCCAATCTCTGTGTGTGCAGGAACTGCTCTAAACCTCCCTCTTAATGCTGCACTTGCTGTAGCCCATAAGTCTTCCTACTGTATTGTCATCTTCATTCCTTTCAAGGAATTTTTTAATTTCCTTATTTGTTTTTTGTATGGCCCCCTGTTCATTCGGGATCATGTTACTCGGTCTCCAAAGTTTGCGTATTTTCTAGAGATTCTTCAGTTGTTACTCTCTAGCTTCCTTCCGTTGTGGTCAGCAAAGATGCCTGGCATGACTTCAGTTGTTTTTGAATTTGCTGAGGCTTGCCTTGTGGTTGGCTTGTGGTCTTTCCTAGAGAAAGTCCCATGCAGAGATGAAAAGAGCGTGCATCACGTGGCTGTGGGGTGCAATGTCCCATAGGCATCAGGTAGGTCTGTTTGGTCCATAGTGTGGATTAGCTCTGATGCTTCCTTGTTGATTTTTTGCCTAGATGATCTGTCCATTGATGAAAGTGGAATGTTAAAGTCTCATGTATTGGAGCAGATGTCTCCTTTTAGACCCATTAATATTTGTTTTGTGTCTATTTTATACGCTTGACTATTACAGGGTTTACAAGATATGTGTCAGCAAGCCATAAAAATGCTTGAAATCTTCCAGGTAGTTCAGCTCAAAGAAAAGTAGCCCGTTCATGGCTGAGACGGGACATTGGGGTGACTGAAGGGCGTGGATGGACGTGTGGTGGGAACAGTCCCATTGGACTTGCCGGGAGTGATGGACGCGTCCATGGAGGGCGAGGGGTTGGACAGGCTATATGATAAGTGAGCACGCCATAGATTAACACAGCTCTGAGATAGGCTGCAGCCGCGCTGCTACCAAATATAGAGCATCCCAGAGGAGAAGAACGGCAGTTGACTCGAATTTAAAGGTAAACCCCGTGCGTCAGAGGAGAAACCGGAATGTACCAGGAAGTGCCGACACTGAGGGAGGCTGTGCTCCGTCTCTCAGGAAGCAATAAAGAAAAATTACACCTGGTCATTTTTTTCAAAAGAAGAGGCTGCATAGTGAGATGTGGAAGCAATGAAATAAAAAAGTATTAACATAAAACGTATTAAAGTAAAAAAAACGCAGCAGACTTCATGAAAAGCCACAGCTCTAAGTTCAAGTGTAGAAAATGTCTAGCTTTTAAATTTTAATTTGCTTTATTATGAAAGAAATAATTAAAATGTAATTGAAAATCACTTTCATTTCCTTAAAGTCAAACACTCGCAAGGTGGCTTGAGAGAAATACCAGGGCAAGAGGCGAACACTGGGGGGAAAATGACTCCTCAGAGGGCCAACTCATCCGGATGAACCCTGCTCGGCAGTTAGCGTGTGGCTCCCCGCCCTGGGACGCGCAGTGCGGGCTTGTTAATGGCAGCTGCGCAGGGCAGTGCGCGGTGTGGTGCACTCACAGCCCAGGAAGTGCTCCTTGGTGGGCTGCCAGGTCTCATTTAGTCACAGGAGACACCCAGTTCACAGTCTCTTAAAGAAACAGAAGCGAGGAGGCAGCTCCAGGGGCGGCCCTGGGGGTCCAGCCGTTGGGCTCCAGTGTCCAGTGAGCCCGCAGGATCCTTGTCCGTCCCCATGTCCTGCTCAGGGACAGGTGTTGTGCACACTCTGGGAGGCCACGTGGAAGCCACAGCTGCACACACTTGTGATCTGGGACCACACCTCCCGTGGCACAGCTCCCTAACCGGGGTTCCCCGGCTCCTGGGTGCCTGCGTACTTGATTCTTCCCTTTATGCATGCAGATCTGAGCTGACCTGAGAGACGTTTCCCTGGAGCTGTGTGTCTAGCCTGCTCCTTCCAGGGTGTTCTAATGTAAGAGAGAAGGACACTCCGCCTGCGTGCTCTGGGCGGCATTTCTTGGCACTGGTATCTTTCCAGCAGCCTCGCCGCACGGTGCACGGACAGAGCGTCTGTGAAGCTGTCTCTTCCCACCTTGCTTGAGTGACTGCTCCACCAGGGTCTCCGTGGAACGGCAGCCAGCAGCTTCCATGGAACACACCTGATAGACGGTAGGAGGCACTCGTGGGCCGAGGCTGAGACCCTGTGTGCCACGCTGAGCCGTGGACAGCAGTGAGCCTGGTTACGTGTGCAGGTGCAAAGACCTTCACAGTCCCAGCTCCTGCCCCGCCCCCCACCAAATCCCTGATCCTGACCTGGATCTGTGGCACAGAGTGGGGACCGGATGCAGCTCCCTGGGTGGCTTTTCTTCTCGGCCTGTCTGCTGAGTGGCAGCTGAAGCAGAGGGAGCCCCGGGCCGTGAGGGACAGACAGGAAGACAGGAACCCTTCGCTCTCTGCCGCCCTGGTGCCAGCGATCAGCTGGGGCGCTGGAGCAACACAGAAATCTGAAACCCCAGAGCCCACAGCTCAGGCCGGGGGCCCCTGCATGGATGTTGCACTGCACAGTGAATGCGTGGCTGACAGCAGAGAGCAGGCGGCCAGGAAATCCATGCAGCAGAAGCCGCGCCGCGCGCAAACAGAAGCTCTAAACCGAACCGAGCTTGCTTTCCCCTAAGGAAGATACTGAAGCTCCATTTTTAAGTCTGTGATTATTCTCAGAGTTGCGCCCCGTGGTGTGGAGGTCCCACCGGGGATTGATAAGGGGTCATGAGAGAGCAGTTTCCGGGAGTGGAGGCTAGAGCGGTTCTGTGTGTCGCCTGGGCTGATGGCTACCGGGACCTGCATATGGGCTAAACTTCCGAGAACTGGCCGTCAGACCTGGCAAGTGCGTGCACAGCTGGGCGGGGCTGCATGGAAGACCCTGGCCCTGCGGCAAAGCCGACTGCTCAGTTCTGACAACGTTTTATAGCCCGGAAGATACATTATGGAGAAAGCTGACACAGAGAGCACGGGGACTTCTTGTGAGTCAGCCTAGTTAAAAAGCTTTCTTTAAATTCCCGCGGCTTCTTTAAATTCTCCGTGGCTGCCCTGGGGTCCTTGCCGGGGTGGGGAGCATCTGGCTTTGCCAAGGCAACCACAGGCGGGACCGGAGTGCAGCAGAGCCGTGGCGGGCTCCTGTTCAAGTTGCTGATTTCGTGTGGCCCACGAATGATCCTGTAAATGTCCAGATGGGCCCTGGGGGGAACACTGCCCAGCTCCCCTTAGAGCCGGGTCTGTGTGCTGGTGTCTGGGTGCCCGGAGACCTACGGCAGCAGGACACCCTGTCACCAGGGGTGGGGAGGGGACAGCAGCGAGGAAGTGGCCGCCCTCCTTCAGCGCGCGGGGAGGATGCCCGGTCACCCAGCTTTGCCGTGCGCCCAGAACTGACGGCTCGGGCCCTGTTTTGGACGCCTGAGCTGGCTTTGTTCCCACTCGTAAGTGGCGCTCCCTCTGGTTTCCCCTGCATTTCCACAAAGCAGCGGCAACCCCACTAAGCCAGTTTTCCCAAGAGAGCATCTGTGTTCTTTCTGCCGTGTCCCCGAGCGCGGCAGGCAGAGGTCCTGGGGGAATGGTGGGCGTGAGGGACATACGTGCCAGCCCTGCCTCCCTGGGGACGGCATCCTGGCCCCAGCCGACCGCGGATATGCGGACAAACTGCATCTGGATGGAGCAGGTGCAGACTTCTCTCTCGTCCATATTCCCTAAACACTGTGACGTACAACCACCCACACAGCACCTGTGTTGCACCAGGCGTTAGAATTATCCAGAGGTGCTCCGAAGTGTACCGAGCTTGTGTGCAGGACGCGAGCACCCCTGGTTGGTGGGGTCACAGCATCCTCGAGCCCTTCCCCCCGGTCCACGGGACAGCTGTGTGGACCGGAATGACCAGCACCGAGAAGTGAGTTTGGAGCCGGAAGGGCCCCACAGACACATTTTGTGGGAGGGAATCAGGGCCACGCTGCCTGTGGGTTGCCCTGGGGACGAGCCTAGATTGACACCAGGATGCCCGAGAGGAAGTCCCAGGAGTCAGCAGTGACTGGTCACTGAGTCCCGGCCAGCCGAGGAGATGACTCTGGGAGCTGCAGTGTGAGGGAGTAGAAAGACTTGAAAGTGGGCAGAGAGAGCGGCCGTCCTCACAATCAGAGGAGGCACAGACGTGTGGCCCCACAGGGCCCCCACAGTGAGCGCCCCGTTCTTTGCCCCAGTTCAAGATCTGTCCTCTCTGGAGACCCCGTGCCACCTGCTCCTTCCCGGAGTTGTCAGCCCTGGGACCAGAGCTGCCCCCTGGATCTCAGGACACAGCAGGTGAGGACCAAGCAGAGAGGCGGAGGTGGCAGGAGCACTCCTGGTGTGTCGGGGCGGGGAGGTCGCAGCCACTGGGGGGGGGGGGGAGTGTAGCGGTTTTGTGAGTAGAATTGGGCCAGAATCGGTATCGAAACATGATGCATCTGCGCACTGATGGAGACCAGTGTGGAGAGTGGGTGCCCTGGTGTCCCGGGGGGCGCTGCCTGCTCTGTTCCCCGCTCCCCGCTGTGTGCCTGCAACCCTGGCTCTGAGAGCCGCACTGCCCCTCTCTCTCTTCCCTGTATTTATCAGTCATTCCCACTGCACTGGGATACAACTCACAACTGTAAAACCCACCTTTTCAAGGGTGCCGTCCCGAGTTCTGTACATTTGCACAGTCACACAAACTAGCTCCAGTGTCTGATTTCAGGACCATTTGCCACGCCCACAGGACCATTTGCCACGCCCACAGACCCCGCCCCCATCGGCAGTCACCCTGTCTGGCTTGGTTTTCTGTGATGGCTCCTTCTGCAGAGATGAGATCGCCTGTGGGTGTCTGCCTCTGCCTGCTTTCGCTGTGCGTGTCTTCCAGAACCATCCACGTCCTAACACCAGTCGGTGTTGCGTTTCCTTTGGTGGCTGAACATGCACTGTATGAATGCACCATTGTGTTCCTTCTTCCGTCTGTGACATTTGCTTTGCTTTTGCTCTATGGCACTTGGAAGTAATGCTGCTATGGACACGCGTGTGTAAGGTTTTTTTTTTTTTTTAAGTTAGTTTCTTGGGAGGCAGAGAGACATAGAGACAGTGCTCATCTGCTGGCTCACTCCCCTACATGCCTGTGAAGGCAGGGTAGGAGCCAGGAACTCACGCCAGGACGCCTGCATTACAGACACATCACTGAGTCCACGCAGCGGCCTCATGGGGTCCATGTCGGCAGGAAGCTGGAATCAGGAGCTGGAGACAGTGTCAGAGCCAGGCGCTCTGACGGGAGCCGTGGGCATCCTGCCTGGGTCTTCCCTGCCAGCCCAGGGCCCCGCTCCATGTGTTAGCATGGACCAGTGTTAAGTTTCTCTGGGTGTGTCTTGTGAATTCTCATTCCTCACATCTGGGCTCCAGGCTCTCTTTGCTCTGAGAAATTTCTAGTCCGCTGTTTTCTGCCCCTGCTGCTCATTAAAGACTCCGGGATTCCACACGGCTTTTCTGCAGGCACCTGCCACGGTGGGTTTACTTTTTTTGCTGCATATACTGGGTTAGTGGCTGTCAGCATTTGTTCAGTTACCCAGAGAGGTTTCGACTTGGAAGCAAGGGTCCTGGCACGCCCTGTCTCCTGTAAACCTGGCGTGCCTGTGGCTCCTGCAAACCTGCTGGCTTCTCCCCTGGCTGTCAGCAGCTCACCCCAAAGCAGGCTCCCGTGTGGAGGGCCACTCGCTGTCCTCCTGTGCAGCTGGCGGCTGCTCAGAGAGCTGTCCCCAGTTTTCTCCGCGTTCAATCCTTGTTTTATGTAACTAAGGAAAAAAGAGTTGATAAGGGAGGGACAGTCAACCACGTGCATGCAGCCGCCCACGATATTGAATTCATTTGGAAAAAAGGAGCGGTAAAAGGTGTTACGCTGTGTTCTCCACAAAGACACCTGTGACAGCACGCTGTGAGTTGCAGCCTTTGCAGCGTCATCACAGAACGTTAACCCTTAGAGAAGCAGAGCAGCTTTCCTGTGCGGCCTGTATTACCTTCCACACCCTGTAACTGAGCAGTCCCGACTTCTCCATGCCCTGCCCATAAAACTAGCAGCACGTCGCTCTTCTGTCTTCTAAGGTGAATCCCGTCGGAGCTTCACTTACAGGTCGTGTGAAAGAACCAGCGCAGTTTTTCCAATATTAAACAAGCAGTCTGCGTGCCCCTGCGTTCTCACCTGGCAGCCCAGGGAACCCAAGCTGCTGGGAAGTTTTCCTTTCCTACAAATTATCTCATTGCTTGGTTTTATTTTTTCTTTTGGTTCTGTTCCTTGTGTATCTTTGGCCCCTGCTCTGCTGAGCCTGCCCGTGGTTAACAAAACCACGCACCCTCAGGTTCTCCCACCTCAGCCAATCCACCCCCAGCTTCTCCCAGCTCACCCCCTGCACCCAGCTTCTCCCAGCTCACCCTGTGCACCCTCACACTTCCCACGGCTCACCCCCCACACCCCCATCTTCCCACGGCTCACCCCGCACCCCCTCACACTCGCACCCCTCATACTTCCTACGGCTCTCCCCCCACACCCCTAGCTTCTCACGGCTTATCCCCACACCCCAGCTTCCCACGGCTCTCCCCCCACACTCCCATCTTCTCACAGCTCACCCCCCACACCCCCAGCTTCCCACAGCTCTCACCCCGCACCCCCAGCTTCCCATGGCTCACCCTGCACCCCCAGCCTCTCATGGCTCACCCCACACCCCCTCACACTCGCACCCCTCACACTTCCTATGGCTCTCCCCCCACACCCCAGCTTCCCATGGCTCTCCCCCCACACCCCCATCTTCTCACAGCTCACCCCCCACACCCGCAGCTTCCCACAGCTCTCACCCTGCACCCCGCACCCCTCACGGCTCACCCCGCACCCCCAGCCTCTCACGGCTCACCCCGCACCCCCAGCCTTTCTCAGCTTACCCCACACCCCAGTCTCACAGCTCACCCCGCACCCCCAGCCTCTCACGGCTCACCCTGCACCCCAGCCTCTCATGGCTCACCCTGCACCCCCAGCCTCTCACGGCTCACCCCACACCCCCATCTTCCCACGGCTCACCCCACACCCCAGCCTCTCACGGCTCACCCTGCACCCCCAGCCTCCCACAGCTCTCACTCTGCACCCCCAGCCTCTCACGGCTCACCCTGCACCCCGCACCCCTCACGGCTCCCCCATGCCCCGTCACCCGGCAGCATCACGCCTTCACTTCTGAGACACATTCCTTGGGAAAACTGCACTTTCGCTGAAACTCTTTTCTTTGGAATTTTTATTCCCAAATGGTTGAAAATTCACAGGAAATTGTTTTTTCTAAAAACAGGCCGCATAGTTTTTGACTGTTTTTATTGTGTTAGTATACACAGTGACGTGAGCTGCATCACCCTAATCTTGGGAGTGCGTGGGTCAGTGGTGGTAAGCGCGTGCCCAGCGCCGGGCGACCCACGGCCGTGTCCTGTTGGCAGAACTGCCTGTCTCCTCAGTGCAGCTCTGAGCCCCGGCCCCTCGCCCACCCTGCGGCCTCCAGTCTGCGGCCGGTCTCTGGGGTTTTGAGTGACAGGCTTATTTCACTTTATGTAGCATGAAGTCCTCGAGGTTTGTTAATGCTGTAGCATAGTCAGGATTCCCATTTTTAAAGGCTGAGTAATGGTCCATCGAAGAGAATATACATGTGTGGTGGAATGAGAAGGCCATGCCAAGGTGGCCACTGGCGAGCGAGTGTCAGTTACTCAGGAATGGCTTTGAAACCCACTTGGCAACGGAGCCTACCTGGCAACAGGCTGTGATTGGATGGCTTTGGAAACTGCCTGGCAACAGGCTGTGATTGGTTGGGGCATAGACCGCCCCTTGACAGGATTGGCTGCCTTGGCTATATAAGCTGCTGTACCAACTGAAATAAATGAGTCTGTGGGTGCTCACCTCAAGCCTGCTTTCACCTGACTCCCGGGGTCTGTATGGTAACTCCACACCTCTTGCCCCCACCACGCTGCTCCTCTCAGAAACGAATCCACTGCCACATTGTTGAGAAATCAATGGCAACATCCGTGTCTCTCATTTTGCTCATCCACTTGTGTCAGCGAACCCTTGGGCTGCCCCTGCATTTTGATGAACTTGATGATTCTGCTGCGTGGATCCTGGACGTACAAACATCCTTTGAGATCTATCGTCAGCTCTCCTGCTGTAACCTGAAGAGGAGCCGCTGGATCCCATGATATGTCTTGAAATACTGAAATATTAAAAGGCAGAGTGACAAAGCGAGGGAGGGACAGAGGACCAGATCTTCATCTGTTGGCTCACTTCCCAAATGCCTGCAATAGCCAGGGCTGGGCCAGGCCAACACCAGCAGCCAGGAACTCCAGCCAAGTCTCCCAGGTGGGTGGTGGACACCCAAGTGCTGGGCCACCCTCTGCTGCCTTCCCAGGTGCACTGGCAGAGCTGGACCAGGAGTGGAGCAACCAGAACCCAAACCTGCTCACTGATGTGGGATGTGGGGGTCCCAAGTAGTAGCAACTTAGCTCCCTGTGCACAGCGCCCCCTGCTAGCGCATCTTTTAAAAAACTTTTCAAGGAACTTCCGCCATGTTTCGCACAATGACTGCTGTTGCGTTCTCCCACAACAGTGCCCAGGCTGCCGATTTTGCCACGCCCTCACTGACGCTTGCTTTTTTCCGCTCCTTTGCGTCACTGATGGAGGCCACCCTAAGAGGTGTGAGGTGGTAGCTTGTGGTGCCTTTGATTGCCTTTCCCTGCCGATCATTTGTATCAAGCATCTCTTCATGCTCCTTTGCGTCTCGTGTTTAGAGAAACAGTTACTCAAACCTTTTACCCGTTTCTGAATTGGATTGTTTTGTTGGTGTTGAGCTTTACGAGTTCCATCTGTAAAATGGGTATCACTCCCTTCTCAGATATAAATAGCGATCTGTCGTCCATCTCAGCTCAGTTTTAAGATTGAACATTTCGGGGCTGGCGCTATGGCATTGCAGGTTAAGGCCCTGGCGTGCAGCACCGACATCCAATATGGGGGCCGGTTTGTGTCCCAGCTGCGCCACTCCCCATCCAGCTCCCCGCTGCGGCCTGTGGCCGTGGAGGATGGCCCAAGTCCTTGGACCCCCTGCCCGCGGGCGAGGCCTGGAAGAAGCTCCTGGCTTCGAATCAGTGCAGATCTGGCCATTGCAGCCTCGCGTGCACTGAAACTGGGTGACAAGTGAGTTGACAGCCTGCCCCGGCTCGACCAGAGACGGCGTCCTGACTGTGAGAGGCAAGCCAAGAACGCTGCTCTGATTTTACAGGTTTTTGCCTCACAGAGAATCCACCAGCTCAGGGTCCGGTGTGTGTGCCCATGTTGCTGGCGTCTGGCTTTCAGGCCGGTGATCCTGCCTCCCGGAGATCCTGGCATCCACAATGCTTTTACCTCTCAGAAAAACTGAACTCCTCTTGTTTGAATTAAACACCCATGGCGGGAGAACGAGGCTGGGCCAGCTGAGTGCGTGTGGTGACGGGCAGAGGTCTGGGCTGAGCCATACGCTGGCTCTCAGCTGCGGCCTGGACAGAGACCTCTTGCTCCACTGTGGAGATTTCACTGCCGCCCTGGGGGCCCCGGCCAGAGGCAAGGCTCAAGTGCCCTGGCCTGGGAGCCATGGGGCTTCCCGAGCCCTGGGCGTTGTGGGACCCACTGCCTTGTGGGCAGTGGCTTTGTGCTGCTGCGGCCACTGGTGATGGCACTGTGGACGGTAGCCCAGGGAAACCAGGCAGGCCCCTTGCTGCCCTCCATCGGTCACCCATGGGTGAACGCCCATGCACTGGGGAGTGCAAGTTCATGGTGAATATGTAAAAGGCACAGTCCCGGGACGCCCCAGGTAATGAGGGAGGAGGGCGCCGGATGGAGGCAGGGACGAGAGCTGGGGGACACAGCCGCACACCCCCTTTTCTATAACATTTTAAACAGAGCTGTTGAGATTTGACTCACACACTCAGAGCATCCTGGCCAGAGGTTTCTGTACCCCATGGGCTGTGGCATAGGTTCTGTACCCTGTGGGCTGTGGCGTGAGTTTCTGCACCCCATGGGCTGTGGAGTGGGTTCTGTACCCCGTGGGCTGTGGTGTGGGTTTCTGCACCCCATGGGCTGTGGCGTGGGTTCTATACCCCGAGAGCAATTGCAGAGCTCTGCATGGCTTTGAACAGGTGTGTGGCAGCCACAGGGAGGCAGAGAGCACACCCAGCACCTCCGCTGCAGCCCAGTGAGAAGACCAGCAAAGGGTCTTGGTGGTGCTGGCACAGCCCCAGAGCACAGACACAGAGGGGGAAGGTGGAGTCCGTGCTCGGTGACTGGGGTAGCTGCCTTGGCCGTGGCACCCATCTTTCCTGCACCAGGGGGTGCCCTCTGAAGACTTGCAGGTGGTGGAGAACAGAGTGAGGCCCAAGCAGCCGGAAGCCCTGGCCTCCAGCCCCGCAAGGAGAAGCTGTTCTAATTCGCCTCCCCTGGCAGAGCTGGAGGAGGGGCAGGTGTGTGCCTCAGAGTAGAAGGGATTTTTTTGGCCGGGAAAGACGGGAGGCTGGGGCTCAGGATCCACGGTGCTGACCGTGTGCAGTATGGCCTCCCCAGTAGAGGGGGCGGGGGGATCAGAGGGTGCGGATGAAGGACGGAGATGATGTGATGACAGACCTTGTCATACACCAGCTCTTTCCTGGCTGACCGGCAAGGATCAGAAAATGCATTTCGGAGGCAAGCAGTCAATCTCTTTCTCAGGCTCCTTTGTCACGAAGCTGGCTTCCGCGCCGGCCGAGCTCTGCTCTTCGGCTCTGGTGTCTGCCGGGAGAACGTGTGGCATTGAGCCTGGGGACAGGGACTTGTCAGATCTTCACACGAGTGGCCCGCACTGGCACGGCGCACGCTGCCGTGAGGACCTCCACCGTGATCACCCTGCCTCCATTCAGCGACCCGAGGCCACTGCTGGGCTCCCTGAGGGAGACCCCACTGTCTGCCCGTTTCTGGCTCCTGGGTGCTTCTGTAACATCTGACCTGTGGGCTAGTTAACATGCATGTCCTGCGTTAGATTGCTGTCTTAGTGTTACTAGATTAAGTGGAAATACAGCTCGCGGAGCGCTGGAAGTTACCTCTCACGTGCCTTCTCTCTGGGAGGTATTTACGGCGGCGGCCAGCTCTTGACCCCTTTCCTGTCGTACATGTTTCTGCTGTGTTGGGTACGTGCTAATACTGTGCCGGGTCCGTGGAGACGGTGGGACAGCCGGGCCAGGGTGTGGGGATAAGCAACTACGGTTAGTCTGGAGGGTCTAACTCCACAAGGACACAGGAGACTTTTTAAAACCACAGTGAGCCGTTGCTTTGTGTGTTCTGATTCGCTAGAGTTTTAGGTGCCAGGGTTTAGGCAACAGGAGTTCTCTAACAGCATGGTTCAAATGTTGGCTGCCACAATATGTTGACTCTGAGTGATGGGACAGAGCAGGCTTTGCCGGGGGCTCTCCGGTCCTCGCTGTGAGCGACAGATGGGAGATGCAGCCAGTGATTCATCCCGTTACTTCTCAGTCTGGCAGTGACTCGGCAGCGAGCACCTGCCGTCTGGTCCAGCGCAGCAGCAAAGCTGGTAGCTGTGTTCCCTTCTTGTCTCCAAGTGAGAACCACAGGACACGCTACCGTGTGTGTGTGTGTGAGAGAGAGAGAGGGAGGAAGAGAGAGAGGGAGAGGGAGAGGGAGAGGGAGAGGGAGGCAGGCAGGTGGTGGAAGAAACAAAGTAATGATTCTAGGAGGAAAATTCAGAGCTGACTTAGACGGAGCTAAAGGAAACAGGTGGCTGTGGGAGGGGCGATCCAGCCACGCACGTGTGGAGATGGCCAGAGCTGCTGTCAGCTTCCATGGTGGGGGAGGTTTGTGATGGGAATGAGAAAACCAGGCAAATGGAAAAAAACCCACAGCACAGCTTCCCGGGGCAGGGCCTCTCAAAGATGCCCCACAAGCCACGGGGAACTTCTACAAACCTAGAAAGGAACGCGGCCACTCAGCCCCGGAAGAGACGCTCACTGTCTGCCCTGAGTTACGGCCAGCAAGGTGGCACGCACCATCGACACTCCTCCTGATGCTTTTATAAAACAAAGAAATAGTTACTGATCTAAGCATGAAGTCACGGTGTAGGGATGCATTGTGACTAGTGTTAAATTCCCTACACGTCTGCCTGAACAGGGAGACAGCATGTGGTGTTCTGGCCAAGCACTGGTGACAGCCCCTGAACAGGCGCACTTGCTTCAGCCAGCACTGTCCCTTTGCTGTAAGGGACACCCTGTGCAAAGCCAGGAGCGCCTGTACTTTTGTTTTCGTGATAAGCATTTAAAGACTCATTTAGGTCTGAGGCCGAGTTGCAGAGAGAGATTTTCCATCCTCTGCTTCACTCCCAAATGACGGCATTGGGCCAGGCTGACGCTGAGAGCCTAGAACTCCATCCCGGTCTCTTCTGTGGGTGACAGAAGCCCAAGTACGTGGACCATCTTCCACTGCTTTCCAAGGGACGTTAGCTGGATTGGCAGTGGGGCAGCCAGGACTCGAAGCTGCAGGCGGCAGCTTACTCTCCCGTGCCACAGCACCAGCCACACTGACCTTCAGTAGCCATGAGCACGTCATAGGCAGAAAGTGCGCAAGTGCTACCTGGACGGCTCCACGCTTTGGGTGCCGTCAGGGTGAGGAAGAAGAAGGTCAGCTGTCTCCCCGACATCTCCGGGGGGAGTCCAGGTGCTGCACTGAGCTCTGGCAGTGCAGCGCCCACAGGTGCTCCTGGGTCTTCTCCCCCCCGCACGCCCGTGAGCATCCTCCGCCGTCTTGTCTTTGGCAGCCTTCGCTCACTCATATTGCTGCTCAGAACCCCGGTGCATGACTATGGCGTGGCTCACCCTGGCACCAACCACATGTGCCGTGTCTGGTTGGGGACTGTTGTGACTGCTCCAGCAGTCCCTCTGGGCCTGTGTGCTGCACACACACCGCCAGGTGTACCCACACACACTCCCGGGTGTACCCACACACCCACCCGCCCAGCGCTGCTCCACACACACCGCCGGGTGTACCCACACACACCGCCGGGTGTACCCACACACACTCCCGGGTGTACCCACACACCCGCCCACTCGGCGCTGGTCCACACACACTCCCGGGTGTACCCACATACCCGCCTACCTGGCGCTAGTCCACACACACTCCCGGGTGTACTCACACACACTCCCAGGTGTACCCACACACACTCCTGTGTGTACCCACACACCTGCCCCCCGGTGTGCTGGTCCACACACCCTCCCGGGTGTACCCACACACCTGCCCAGCACTAGTTCACACACACTCCTGGGTGTACCCACACACCCGCCCCCCGGTGTGCTGGTCCACACACCCTCCCAGGTGTACCCACACACCCGCCCCCGGTGTGCTTGTCCACACACCCTCCCGGGTATACCCACACACACTCCCGGGTGTACCCACACAACCGCCCCCCGGTGTGCTTGTCCACACACACTCCCGGGTGTACCCACACACACTCCTGGGTGTACCCACACACCCGCCCCCCGGTGTGCTGGTCCACACACCCTCCCGGGTGTACCCACACACCCACCTGCCCGGTGCTGCTCCACACACACTCCCGGGTGTACCCACACACCCGCCCCCTGTGTGCTGGTCCACACACACTCCTGGGTGTACCCACACTCCCACCTGCCCGGTGCTGGTCCACACATGCCCCTGCACTCCGCGCTCCAATGCAGGCATTTTCGCTCTGCTGGGCCATCCGCGAAGCATTTCCTGCAGCACAGCCCTGGCAGGCATACGTTCTCCATGCTGCGGCTTGCTGACCTTCATGTCTGGGGGGGGGTCGGCTGTGCTGGGAGGGCCCCCTGTGCTGCCCTGAGCCACCGCCTGTCCTGTCTCTGTCTGCCTCTGCTGCTGTGAGAGAGGTCGGCCGCCTGCCTGCCACTCCTGATCCCAGGCTCCGCTGGCCGTGCACCTGCCGCTCCCAGCGCCCAGGCTCCAGCTGGCCGCGCACCTGCGCCTGGGCAGCTGCCTTCTCCTGCAGTCGGGGCAGCGGCACCGTGATGGGTCTGTGGCTGTTCCGCTTGTGCTCCCAGCACTTCTACCACGCGTCTCTGTCTGTTCTGGAAACGCCCTGCTGTGTTTTCCGACAGTGCGTGCTCCTTCCCCGCTGCAATGCCACAGGAAAGCTGGGAGGCATCTGTGCCCTTGCAGGGTGTTGCGTTCTTCCAGGAGAGACACTCTCAGGAAGTCGCTGTGTGAGGGGAAGGCTGGGGCACGAGCGGATTTCCCAGGCAGTCAGGATGCTTTGGGGCAGCGCCTCGCGTTGCCCTCTCGCTGGCCGCGGGGCTCCCTGCGTGTAGGTGCTGCTGTGCCACGGCTGTCCGCAGGGAGCCAGGGCCAGAGAAGGCCGAGATGCTCACAGCTGTGGCTTTTGATGGCTGGATGTCCCCACGGGCTCCCACAGGGAGGCCGCCAGGCCCTGCAGAGCCGGTGTCCACTCACTTAAGTGCTGAGTTGGCATGATATGAATAGAGGCGGAAGGTGGAGGACAGGGAGCTGTGAACCCAGCTGTTCCTTGGGGTGGCTGGGGAGGGAACCAGGGCACGGGGAGCAGGAGGGCCCTGGGGAGCTCCCCGATTGCTGCGTCCACTTGGATTTGAGAAGGTCCAGTGCACCAGCGGCTGCTTCCCCCCCATCCACTGGAGAACTCGGGGTCCCCCTGCACCTGCCCCTGAGTGTGTGTCGCCTGCAGGACAGGGCCTGACCTCCCCTACTCTCAGTTTCAGGCCTTGAGGTCAGCAGGACAGACATTGTCTACAGTGCACCTGCCACTGAGCAGGAAGAGACAAGTGTGCTTTGCAAGTGTGGGAGGTGGGGGGACAGCTCATCTGTACATGGGGGAGGCTGCTTAGGTGGTGATTCCTTGCTCACTCCCACCCCCAGCTGGTAGCCCCCACGTCCCCTCCTTGTGGGCCAGACTTGGGCTGCTTCCTCCACGTGACCCTGCAGGACTTCTGTGGCGAGGCCAGAGAAGGCTGTGCCCCTGGAGGTGCTGCTGTGGGGAACCTGTACCCCAGTCCCTGCGGTCGCCACCCGCCCGGCAGCAGGTCCACTGTGGACCCCGTGGGAGCCCCACCCTCGACGGCCAGGCCAGGGGACCCTTCAGCAGGGGGACATCTCAGCCTACCACTGACCACAGCCCGGTGAGAAACTGGCTAGAGTGTCCTGCCCCAGCCGCTGCTGAATTCCTGTGCCACACCCGTGTAGCGAGACAAAGAGGGGTGCTCTCTGTCCCAGAGTGAAGCTGTTTAAAACTTTGACCAAGGCGCATCCGTGCCCTGAGTGGAGTTTCTTCCCCGGCTCCCGTGAGTGGAGGTGGCTGGAGAGCAAGCATCGCACCAGCCTCTGTGCCTCGAGGTGAAACTCAGGCCAGCCCTGCACGGTTCCGCTCCTGCCCGACGCCGAGGGCAGCCCAGCCTCGCTCCCTGGCCCGGTGTGCTGCTCTGGGAAGGATGGTGTCCCCCGTGCAGACCCCATGCAGTTAGCTCGGAACACTAGAGCCTCAGCAGTCTTCCTCCCCCCTTCCTCTTCACTCCCACTACCTCCCCCGGCCTGCGAGAGGAGGCGAACAGGCTGAGACAGGTTCCCGAGCTGCAGCCCCACACGCCTGTCTCCCCGGAGGAGGCACGCCAGTGGTGCTCGTCACACGCTGCGTGGATTGTGTGTCACAGTGGCAGGGTTGTTTGCAGCCGGGTGAATTGTGTGTCACAGTGGCAGGGTTGTTTGCAGCCGGGTGAATTGTGTGTCACAGTGGCTGGGTTGTTTGCAGCCGGGTGAATTGTGTGTTACAGTCGCTGGGTTGCTGGCAGTTGTGTGAATTGTGTGTTACTGGCGCTCGTGGGAACCTGCGCATGTGGTACCAGTCCCAGGCCTCGATGCTCTTACTCTATACTAAATGTATACTATATGATTACATTTAGGAATCATATATGTATAAAGTTAGTTTTAAATAGATTCTACTCTGTCTCTGAATCTTTCTCTCGCTCTCGTACACTCTCCCCCTCTCTCTCTTTTTCCTTCTTCACCCCTTCCCCCGTTCTGTCAGGTTTCCCCCAGTAAACCCTTCCCTTACTCCAGTGTTTGGCGTGTTTTGTGGCAGCCTTACACACAGCACCTGTCCTTATCACACAGGCAATAAAGCTTTCCTCTGAGAAAAAAAATTGATCTTACTAAAGAGTAAGAGTGTGAATAAGAAAGGGAAGAGGAAGGGGGGGAGTATGGGTGGGAGGGTGGGCGTGTTGAAAGAATTACCACGATTCTAAAGCCATAATCGTGAAATACATGAAATGCATACCTGCAAAGTAGTATAGTCCTACATACTTTCCTACGACTCACTTCTAAGGGTACAGGTAAACAACTAGCCATAGGACCCCAAAATCCCTTAAGCTGGCTGATAAAAGCACCAGCTTAAGTGTTAAAAGGCCAGATAGACAGGATTAAGTGGTAAAATGACCATATAGATAGGATCAAGTGATCATAAATATATACAAGATTAAGTATATGGAAACAGTGATAGAACAAAAAGGGACTGAAGGCTCCAACATGGGAAGCAGTCCACACAGCAGACTCATAAAATGACCATCGCTTTAAGTAGCACTCCGACCTCAGAATCAGCCCTTAAGGCTCGCCAATCTGGCTGGAAAGTCCAGGGAGAGCTTGTCAGGCATGGAAAGCCAAGACACTGTGACAAAAGATGTCCTACATAAAGGACCCCTGTGGGTGAGACCCCAGGGGAAAGAAGGGGCCACCAAAGAAGGAGCTACTTGTCTCTGAAGGGAGGAGAGAATTTGCACTTTGCTTATGGCCTTCTCAAGCTAGTGCATCCAGAAAGATCCCATAGCCGAGGCAGCTCATGTCAGAGCCTTGGGTGATCACTGATGTCACACACAGGAGCGTTACTTGTCAAATAAATAACAAGGGCACTGTGCACTAACTTCCCGTGCAGGATCTCTGTCCCCAAAGAATTGTATCATGAGACTTGATAGCAAAGCTTGCTCTCAAGAATCATTTCCTTTTAGTGTATTAAATGGGGGATATTATTATGTCTCGTAAGTTATAATCATGTCTAAAGCTCACAAAAGATGTATCATCCGTGGATTCTTCTTCAAAGACAATTAAGTTGCTAAGCAGTAACAGAGCAGCCTTTGTATAGACTGTTGAAAACCACTTCTCTTAATTTTCCTTACTCCATTTGTTATTTTTTTCTTTTTCTTTCCTCCTTTTTATTTTTCTTTCTCAGGTAAAACAGAAGAGGGAACATGGAGTGGGGGAGGATGGCTGGTATTGCAGGTGTGGTGGGGAGAATTGCTATGTACATAATGATGTGTTTATGAGAAACATGAATTAAAGATAAATTTTAAAGAAATACACCATATAGTATATGTTTGATAGTAATATTTCAGACATATTTTAAGAAACATGACTGTTACGGATTTCTATAATTTGATGTATGTTAAATCAAATTTTTGAGGCTTCCCAAGATTTAGAAAATGCATTTTTAAATGTTACATGATAGAAGAAAAATTGGAATTAATCACTTGTGTAAATTCAAGATTTTAGAACCAAGAATACACATGGTAAAATGAGAAGCAAAATGGATGTTTATGTCCTAGTGAGCAACAGAGAAAAGGCGAAAAATGGAATAAGGAAAAATAAGTTCTGTGTTGTTTACCAAAAGAAGCAATTCAAAAATGCAATAAAATCAGTGAAAATTACTGCGCATCTACTCATGAAGTCCTTGTGATGAGTGTGACAATGGCGTGACACTGCTGTAATCGCCACAGTTCTGTTTTTATAAAACAAACTCAGAATTTACTCTGGAGTTAAAGAATGAGACTATTCATAGGTTAATATGCGAGAGCATTCAGAACATTCATGGAAAAACGCAGTTAAATATAACTTTACTTGGTGTACATGGAAAAACAGGTTGTCTGTCCTCTGCTTTCACCGAGACTCATGGAGGGAGCCTGTTGGCCCTCTCGTGCGAACGTCCACCCGTGTCTGCACAGTACACGCGTGTTCACGTGTTTCTGTTTCATGAAGCCGTATCCCTCTGTGTGCATGCGCCCAGAATCAGCGCTGGTCTGTGCACACTGTCCCCTGTGCAGATCCCCCCTCCCTCCGTGACAGCTGCAGAGAGCTCAGGGGCACGGGCGTGTTGCAGGGTGCTTAAACATTGCGGACTCGTGCCTGGACGGAGCCTCGTGCTGAACGGGAGCAGCTATGTATTTACCCTGTGGCGATACACAGCTCGTTTGGAGTCAAAGAGTGCGAATGTAGAATGGTTTACAGTGTCTGTGAGTGTGGCTTCCTCCTCCTGGGCCTGGGATGTGGAAATCTCTTGGCTTTTCAAATGTGGGCTTGAAAAGAAATTCCAGCTACTGCGCGGTCGGTGCTGCCTGCTCTGCCTTTATTTTTGCGTTTGTCTTCACGTCACCCGCCTCCCCGACAGTCCCCTTGCCTTGGGGCTGCTTCGGATCTGCTGTCCATAGGGTGTGCTCCCAGCAGGCACCGGCAGGAGCCACCCCAGGGACCCTCTGCCAGAAGCCCCTGGGTGTCCAACGTAGACTTGGGACCCGTCTGTACCTCATTTTGTGGTGTGTGGTCTCCACACACGCCCCCTTCCCCACCTGGGGTCCAAGGAGGAGTTCAGAGTGAACAGCCACAGCAGAGCCTGGTCGCAGCGGGTTCCACAGTGGGGGAGGGGAGCAGCAGGTGCAGACAGACAGCTGTCACCAGAGGCTCTGCCTGGAGGAGCCCGGGGTCGGGGGGGCTAGGAGGTGGCAGAGGGCACTTCAAGACGCTGGTGGGGGTCTCTTGGAGAGGGGGAAGGGTGTGAGGGAGCCTTGAGTGGCAGCAGGAGGGGGCAGGGGTGGAACGCCAGGTGCAGCCAGAGCCCAGGGGCAGGTCCTGTGGGCTGCTGGCCCACGAGTTCTCTGTTCCTTGCTTCGTTCTTCTCCGTGAGGGAGAAGGGTGGGTCTGCAGCTCTGAACGGGGGCTTGAGGACCCAGTGGGAGGTGTGGCGTGGAGCTCCGGGAGTGACGGGATGGCCTGAAGCCGCAGGCTGCACAGGACCATGTGCAGGCCCTGGGACACATCGTGCGTGTGCACTGAGCTCCCTGCACACAGCGGAGGAGTGGAGGAGCCAGACGTGAGAGTTCAGTAACAGGGCTTCTGAGGATCTAAAGGCCTAGTTGGATGCATGTCGTTCGTGAACACAGCTTCAAATGTTAGAAAGTTTGTAAGTAGAAAGCTCCTTAAGCAGGCTTGAGTTACTCCTGGTCTCGCCGGAGCATCTTAAGAGGTTCATAGAAGCTTCCGGAAGAACTAAAGGTGGCTGTTTAGCCAGCCACGTGACTGGAACTTTAGAATCAATTGTGCTGTTGGTCCTGTTTGTTCCGAGGCTAAACCAGAACCACATGACGTGTTTGTTTACGGCTGCCGGGTTTTCCTGTAGTGTCTTTGGTTGCATGGATTCCCTGTGTGGTCAGGGAGGGACAGTGTGGTTCCCAGTGGCCGGTCAGTGATCACAGCACGATCCTATCACGCCAGATGTAAGCTTCAGTCATGCACGCTCGTGTTTCCAGACACGGTATTTGCTGTTACTGCTCAGGCTGTTTCGACAAATGTTTCTCGCTCTGTGTGGCTGTACTTTTCCACAGGATAAAGCCCAGCGGTTTTGTTTGTTTTAGAGAATGTGGGGGTACGCTCCTGTGCATTTTCCGGACAACCTGTAGATCACCAAGATTCCAACAGACACCAGTGGCGGTGTGCTAACCGGAAGGACACTGAACGTGGAGTTTACTGCACACAGGACCTCACCGTTTACAATGCTAAGATCTCTGAAGGGGGAGAAAGACTCCATGGTACTGCCCGTGGAGTGAATGTGGAGGTCGTCCTAACGGAGCTCTGGACACCATTTCACAGGCCATTGCTGACCCTCAACTTCCACAGTGCTCAAAGGGTAGAAAACCCGTGTCAGCCAGAGTCCTGTTAATCTATTTGCTCAGCCCACCACTAACTCTGCTGTGAAATTCGCCACCTCTCAGGTTAGTGCCTGTAAAACACAGGAAACTGGAGACAGAATCAATTCTCAGTTTTCTCCCACTACAGATAATTTTAATATTTTAGAGTTTCAGTATTTAATACATAACTTCAAAAAGCTCATGGAAGTATCTAGCATCAAACACTCCTGGAAATGACTCAAAAGTTAGTTTAAGGGCAGGTGTGTGGCCCAGCGATTGAGACACCGGTTAGGATCCCTGTGTCCCGTGTCGGAGTCCCCGCCTCCATCTCCCTGCTAGCGTGGAGCTGGAGTGGTGATGCTGGAGCAGGTCCTGGGGTTGCTGGACTGGGCCTGGGGGCTCCTGGCTCCTGCCCTGGGCTTGGCCTGGTCCCATCTGCTGCAGGCATTTGAGGAAGCAGCCAGCAGGTGGCGCTACTCTCTCCCTCTTTCTCTCTCAAATCATTAAAATTTTGAAGTTTATTTTGGTCCAAAACATTTTGAAATCTGCACACAGTTTCTTGATAGCATATACTTTCCGTGAGTCTTTTGGAGATTCTTGTGTACATAACTGTTTTGCACTAAAATGAGCTTATCTTCCAATTCCATTTTCAAAGAATTTTTCAAAACATCTCATGTTCTTCATCAAGAAGCATTTCTTGGGCAAATATTTTTTGCTTTGCAAACCTGGTCGCCTTCCTCCGGGATGTTCCCCCATCACACTCTTCAGTTAGGACAAGAAGCTTGCAATGTTCTTATCTCCACGGACTTGAAGGAGCCGAGATGCCCTTACTGTTGTCCAGGACCACAGGGAGATGGGAGAGAAAACCCTTCCTTTCAAGTTGGGGCTCAGGGCTGCCCTGGGTAGAGTGGAGCTCAGGGCCCTGCTGGCTCCCCTGGGCAGAGTGGAGCTCAGGGCCCTGCTGGCTCCCCTGGGCAGAGTGGAGCTCAGGGCCCTGTGCTGGCTCCCCTGGGCGGAGTGGAGCTCAGGGCCCTGTGCTGGCTCCCCTGGGCGGAGTGGAGCTCAGGGCCCTGCTGGCTCCCCTGGGCGGAGTGGAGCTCAGGGCCCTGTGCTGGCTCCCCTGGGCAGAGTGGAGCTCAGGGCCCTGCTGGCTCCCCTGGGCAGAGTGGAGCTCAGGGCCCTGTGCTGGCTCCCCTGGGCAGAGTGGAGCTCAGGGCCCTGCTGGCTCCCCTGGGCGGAGTGGAGCTCAGGGCCCTGCTGGCTCCCCTGGGCGGAGTGGAGCTCAGGGCCCTGTGCTGGCTCCCCTGGGCGGAGTGGAGCTCAGGGCCCTGTGCTGGCTCCCCTGGGCAGAGAGGAGCTCAGGGCCCTGCTGGCTCCCCTGGGCGGAGTGGAGCTCAGGGCCCTGTGCTGGCTCCCCTGGGCGGAGTGGAGCTCAGGGCCCTGTGCTGGCTCCCCTGGGCGGAGTGGAGCTCAGGGCCCTGTGCTGGCTCCCCTGGGCAGAGAGGAGCTCAGGGCCCTGCTGGCTCCCCTGGGCGGAGTGGAGCTCAGGGCCCTGCTGGCTCCCCTGGGCGGAGTGGAGCTCAGGACCCTGCTGGCTCCCCTGGGCGGAGTGGAGCTCAGGGCCCTGTGCTGGCTCCCCTGGGCGGAGTGGAGCTCAGGGCCCTGTGCTGGCTCCCCTGGGCGGAGTGGAGCTCAGGGCCCTGCTGGCTCCCCTGGGCGGAGTGGAGCTCAGGGCCCTGTGCTGGCTCCCCTGGATGGAGTGGAGCTCAGGGCCCTGCTGGCTCCCCTGGGCGGAGTGGAGCTCAGGGCCCTGCTGGCTCCCCTGGGCGGAGTGGAGCTCAGGGCCCTGTGCTGGCTCCCCTGGATGGAGTGGAGCTCAGGGCCCTGCTGGCTCCCCTGGGCGGAGTGGAGCTCAGGGCCCTGCTGGCTCCCCTGGGCGGAGTGGAGCTCAGGGCCCTGCTGGCTCCCCTGGGCGGAGTGGAGCTCAGGGCCCTGCTGGCTCCCCTGGGCGGAGTGGAGCTCAGGGCCCTGCTGGCTCCCCTGGGCGGAGTGGAGCTCAGGGCCCTGCTGGCTCCCCTGGGCGGAGTGGAGCTCAGGGCCCTGTGCTGGCTCCCCTGGGCGGAGTGGAGCTCAGGGCCCTGTGCTGGCTCCCCTGGGCGGAGTGGAGCTCAGGGCCCTGTGCTGGCTCCCCTGGGCGGAGTGGAGCTCAGGGCCCTGCTGGCTCCCCTGGATGGAGTGGAGCTCAGGGCCCTGCTGGCTCCCCTGGGCGGAGTGGAGCTCAGGGCCCTGCTGGCTCCCCTGGGCGGAGTGGAGCTCAGGGCCCTGCTGGCTCCCCTGGGCGGAGTGGAGCTCAGGGCCCTGTGCTGGCTCCCCTGGGCGGAGCTGAGAGCCCCGTCTTGGTTCTCTTGGGCCTTCGGGGGAGAGAGCAAGAGATCGAGAGAACAATAAAGGCTGAAAATATTTCACCAAGATCCTGCCCCCTGAAATACGGTCATGTTGGTATTCCTACCTAAGCTGTTGCCTGGCTTCTGCCACTGCGGACACTGGTTACAGAATTACAGGCACATTTGAGAGCTATGGCTCTTTAAGGAGAGATGCATTGAGACGTGCTGGAAATCGTCCATCGTGACCAAGTGCTCCGAAAGCAAGCGTGATGGCTCAGAAATCGGGTTTCAGCCACAGGGAAACCTTTCCAACAAGGCCTCGATTCTCCTGTCTAAATGACCGTTCTGTTGCCCAAGCAGCCATAAACGCTGACCTGCTCGGGGGCGTAAAAGCTGGACACAAACTCTCTGTCTGCCTGGACTTGCGATTGGTGAATGGATCCGATGAGGTAACTGCGAGGGCTGCAGGAGAGACGTCCCCTCCCTGGCACTGGCGGCTGTTTAGTAAAGCCACATGCCCCACCGGAAGCTGAGTGTTTCCTGGAGAGCAGACGAGACCCGACACCGGAGCAGGGCAGAGACCATGGTGACGGTGACCTTGGCGATGGCTGCTGCGTTATCCTTGCACCGTGGGTGTGTGTGCTGGGCGGTGGTGTGCGTTGTTCCTGGTCGTGGCTCAGTCACGTTGTGCCTGGGGTGCCAGGCAGACCCCGCACAGCTCAACATCACACGGTAGAAATGTGTGAAATATGGATGAGGAGCAGATCGATAGTCTCAGAAATGTAGATTAGAAGAAAGGCAGGTGCCTTCAACGCTGCCTCTCCTCCGTGGGGCCAGCATCCGTCAGTTACACCGCCCAGCCCCCACAGATACGGGGCCGTCTCCATGGCCACGGCGGACACCAGAGGCAGAGGTCAGCTTCCACTTGCTGTGTACCAAAGATCAGAAGGTAGCCCAGTGTATTCATGGAGTCGTTCACACGTTCTGTCCTTCCTTCAACAACCATTTATTGCATACGCCAGATACTGTATCGGGCGGGCACGGCGGCATCACGGGTTAAGCCTCTGCCTGCGACACAAGCGTCACTGGTTCAAGACTCAGCTGCTCCATTTCAGGGAGCTGACATGTCTGGGAAAGCAGCAGAGGATGGCCCAAGCCCCTGAACCACTGTGGGAGACCAGATGACGCTCCTGGCTCCTGGCTTCAGCCTGGCCCAGACCCGGCTGTTGCAGCCATTTGGGGAGTGAACCAGCAGGTGGAAGATCTCGTGTGTGTGTGTGTGTGTGTGTGTCTCCTCCTCTCCCTATAATTCTGCATTTCAAATAAATAAATAAATAAATAAAATACTAATTCTCTATAAAATGGTGCCAAATTTTAAAAAAAAATGCTGTGTTGATTTTGTAGAAGTCAAATACAGAGTTAATGGCACAAGTAAAACTCAGAGCTTCACAAGGGCTATGAGAGGACAGCACACACCAGAAAAATTCAGCCAAGTCGTGGGGCTGGGGAAGGCGTCCCTGGAGAAATTCCATGTGGGGTGAGGGCTGCAGGGCGGGCAGGCGCCAGCCAAGTGCAGAAAGACCACGTACTGGGCAGCGTGGGCAAAGACCCTGCAGCGGGAGGAAGAAGACACGGAAGGCGTGGGGGACCCGGAGGCCCCACCTCAGACATGGCAGAGCGGACGCAGAGCAGGCTGTGGGCGCCGGCAGAGCCTGGACACTGCGGACAGAGCTTCGCGACTCAGCTGGGAGCTGGAAGAACTGAGGCTGCAGGCGTTAACACAGTGGAACGAGCTCAGTGCTCGAGCGCCCCGGCCACCATGTTCGCTTTTTATCCCCTCTCTGGGTAGACAACTCCAGACTTCACCTGTTTCTGACTTCCTGGATGGGAAACTTACACGGAGCTGGGTTTTCAGGTGCTGTCTTTGGGAGCCCAGGACTCCTTGTTTTGCAGACGGTTTACAAATATTTTGCAGGGTGAAGAAAATATTTTCAAGGTTAAAAAAAATTGTCCTTTATCAGTTTCCTACTACTACCAAGGAATTTACAATATCCTTCACAAATTTTGTGAGTTCCACACAGTGTGGCTCAAGAACACGCGTAAAGAAAATATGTTTTAAATTTGGTAGCAGCCGTCTGGTTTCAGAGCCTTGGTCTCCCAAATTTAGGTTTTGTGTTGAATGTTCCGTACTGACTGCCATCCTGGGCTCTATTCTAAGATCTGAGCCGTGACCCCTCGCACCGTGATAAACTGTTTATGTCTGGGCCATTTCTGACGAGAGCCGTGGGCATGGCTGTGTGCTGGTGGCTCGGGCTGTCATTTCTCGAGAGTGTGGGAGCCTGGGGGGCGTTGATTTGCGGTTTAATGATTTTTATCGGAATGGAATAAGCGTTTTATCTCTGGATTTGCTCTCCCTCTGCCTGCAGCTGCGCCTCAGCCTGCGGGGGCTTCTCCTGGGCTCCGTGCCCAGGCAGACGGGCTTCGCCCTTGTTCTGTGCCGCGCTGCCTTGGCCGCCCGTCCTGGCGCCCGTCCTTCGGCTTCCCCTGGCTCTCACGGCTCTGCAGACTTGACACAGGCATTTTCCTCCTGTCGCTGTTTCTCCCGATGCGTTCCTCTACAGTATGCTTCAGAGGCCTTTTGTTTTTTACTGTAAAACCTCACCGGCAGCTCTTTGAGGTCTCTTCCTTACCATGAGATGCAACCGAGTGGAACATTTCTATTGAGAATGAAAAATGCAGAATCCCGCTGGCTGGGGAGCGCTCGCGTCTGCTGGTCCCTGCTCTGTAACCTGGTGGACGTGGCTGACACCAGCAAGTTCCCCCACTGCCAGGTGCATTCTGTGGAGGGCAGAAGCCAAAAGAATGTTCCTGCTCCTCCCCCCAGTCCTCCCGTGGTTCCGCTTTGTGCCAAGACTCACTGGTGGAGAGCACCATTGCTCTCCTGTGATGGTTTCCCGGGAATAATCAGGATTTCTCATGAGAGTTTCGTGGTTTGCCTTCAGATGCGGCACAGTAAGCAGATTTAGCTCTGCAGGTGGAAAGTTCAGAAGATCCGGATGGTGGTTATCTTCTGTGAGTGTTTGCTGAAGCCTTGTGTCTTCCCTACCTTCCTCCTTAGAAAGAGCATCATTAGGATGGTCCCTGTCCCATCACCACGGTTAACTCTGCAGGCGTCTGAAGTCTTGTTTGCATTATCAGGTGCGATGACTCTGGCCTCCCTCCCTGTCTCTCTGTATTTAGTAGACCAAAGCCTGGGATCTTTACTCTAAGAAAGTTGAGCCTGCATGATCGTCATGGTGCTGGTCTCCTTGTTATCCCAGGGGCCGGCCTGGCCTACCAGAGGATGCTCCCTCACAAGCCACCTGCCCAGGAGCTCGGCCTGAACCTCACCTCCATGGTTCAGTGTTTTCCAAGTTTGCAGGGAGACTGAGCCCTGAGGACACGTCACACATCGGAAACACGGGTGGTTCACAGCTGTCAAGGATGGGATCCAATGTTGCATCCCCCGGGTGGAATGGGCGTGATAATATCTGCACGGTCCCAGGATTGTATTCTGAGCAAAGTTCTAATAAGCAGCATTTTGTTTGGAGGTCTTATTTGGTTCCAAGCTTGAAATTTCAGATCAGGGACGGCCTTTTGTTAATGCACCTTGTGGCCGGCCGTGACTCAACAGGCTAATCCTCTGCCTTGGGGCGCCGGCACACCGGGTTCTAGTCCCAGTCAGGGTGCTGGATTCTGTCCCGGTTGCCCCTCTTCCAGGTCAACTCTCTGCCATGGCCCGGGAGTGCAGTGGAGGATGGCCCAAGTGCTTGGGCCCTGTACCCCATGGGAGACCAGGAGAAGCACCTGGCTCCTGCCTGCGGATCAGCACGGTGTGCCAGCCGCAGCGGCCATTGGAGGGTGAACGAACGGCAAAAGGAAGACCTTTCTCTCTGTCTCTCTCTCTCTCTCTCACTGTCCACTCTGCCTGTCAAAAATTTTAAAAAAAATGCACATTGTATCAGGTCATCTGTTTCCACAGGAAGTGCCCTACTTGGGAGATGGATGTGCAAGGGAAGTCAGTTTGGGCACAAAACTGTTTTGAAATCTGTGCATCAGAGGGCTCATCTGAAAGTTCATGGGCAGTGCTGTGAAAATCCACGCATGAATTTCACAAAAAAAGTTTTGGAAAAAAAAGCATCTCTTTTAACTCCATTTTCAGCAAGCTTTTTGAAGCCCTCCTGTGTGTCATGGCTTTTTCTCTGTAGAACTGGAAAGCCAGGTTCTAGAATCTGAGAAAAGCGCAGGCCTTTCCCCAGACTTCCCCAGGCATGAGCTGGTGACTCCACAGAACTGCGGCCCAAGCCGGACTCGCTCGTGGAGCCGCCTGAATTTCCCGAGGTTCAGCCAAGAGGCGCCCCCTTCTCGGCCATGGTCTGTGAAATGTGGAGCTTTCTTCTTGCGTGAATCCCATGGCTTCTCATGTGGGCTCGCAGGCGCTGAGAAGGGTGGCTTCATCTACAGTACAGCTTCTGTCTCTCTGTTAGGCCTGCCCCACTCCCCTGGCCCAGCGTCCCCCACTTGTGCAGGGATGACCGTGGGAGGTGGGGCCTGGGCTGTCGTCCCACATTCCTTGCTCTCCGGTTCCTTTTTGACTCCAGATCCTCAAAGGCTGGTTCAATGGACAGTTTGGACAGGGGTGGAGCGGGGAGTGGGAGTACGATAACCATGCAGGAGGGAAGGGCTTCGTACCGGCCAGCTTGCGTGGGGCGACCACGGGGCTGGTGTTGCTGTCTTGTGCTGATGTCGGGCATGCTCTGACTACCTCATTCTCTCTCGCGTCTCAAGCTTGGACATGGCGGTCACTCCAGGTCTGACTCTGCCTGGGAGTGCACGAGGCGTTCTTTGGAGACTCCACTGGGGCCTTCCAAGTGCACGGCCCTGTTCTCTGCTCACCTTTGCACAGGCCCTCGTGTAGCTCCTGCCCTTGAGCCCCACCTCTCCCCATGGCAGGCAGCTCCTGGCCACCATTCTTTCAGCCCGGTGTGGCCACTGGGTGTTCAGGGAGTCCAGGTGGTGGATACAGAGCTGCTGACCCCACACTGGACCCTGGTACCATGGACAGCTCCAGGAACCAACCAAACCCTCCCAGTCCTGGGAGGAAAGGGCAGCTGTTCCCTTCTTCATCCGGTGACTTTATGTCCAGGAATTCCTCACATCAGTCTCCAGCATTTACTGCAGCTTGCATAGGGTGGTCCCTAGATGGCGGTTGCTGTCTCACCCAGCGTTAACATCTCATCAACATCGCTCCTTACGATGCTCACTTATCATCTGTGGATCTCAGTTTTGCTGTCGGAACCAGTATTTCTCTGTCAAACGAGCTGGAGTTTGGCCTCCATTGCAGCAGTGTCGGGAGGGGTGGGAACTGTGAGAGGTGAAGAAGTTGCTCATGGCGGCCACGCACTTCCCCTGAGACTGGGCCAGGTCTCACGGGAGTGAGCGCATCCTGGCTGTGGTGGGGACTGGTTGGTTCCCAGGAGGGTTGAGGGGAAGGCTGCTGGTCGTGCTCCCACAGAGCCTGCCTGCTTTTCGTCTTTCGGGCCGTGTCATGACACACCGCGAGGCCCTGGGCAGATGCCGGCAGCGTGTCCGGGGCTGCTGGCCTCCAGAACGTGAGGCAGAGCAAGCTTCTTGCCTTTACCGATTAGTGTTCTGTTAGAGCAGCAGGAGATGGACTAAGGACGTGGTCACCAAGGAGCAGAGACACGCTTACTCCGGGCTTTCGGGGGGCTCGCCTGCCCTGCCTGGAGCCCCCTCAGGCACCTTTGCGGCGCTGTTGGAAGCCACGGGAGAAGTAAGACGTTTGCACTCTTCAGAGCTCTTGATCCGGCCGGCGCCGGAGTGTGAGGGAGAAATGCTGCCTTGGTTTTCCTGCGTCTGCTATTTCGGTTCGCATGGAGTCCGGCATGACATCCATCTCGCTGCAGGTGGTGGGACCGAGTGCTGGGTACGGCTGGATGGTGTTCCACCGCGTGTATTTTAGCACATTCTCTTTGCACACTGATCTGAGGACGGACACCTTGGTTGATTCCGGTTCTTGGCCATGGTGAATGGTGCTGCAGTGACTGCCCGATCAGCAGCTCTGATACAGTGTGTCCCTGTGTTTGGTGTGTGTCCTCACTAGGCAGATTGCAGGATCACATGGCACTTCCCTGTCTCGTTGTCTAAGAAGTCTTCATGCTGCCTTCCACAGTGGCTGCACTAATTTGCATTCCAGCAACACTGTGTGAGCTCCTCCTCTCCCCGTCCTCACCACCATTGGTTAGCCTCTTTTTGATGACAGCCATTCCAACAGGGTTAAGTTCTTATCTCATGGTTTTGCTTTGCATTTACCTGATGACTGGTGACATTGAGCACATTTTTCATATATTTTTCTTATCCATTTGTATTTCTTGTTTTCAGGACTGTTGAAATGCAGACATCCTGAAAACCACCTGTCCAAAAACTAATTTAAAAAGCCCTGGGGGCTGGCGCTGTGGCACCATAGGTCAATCCTCCGCCTGTGGCGCCTGCATCTCATAGGAGTGCCTGTTCTCGTCCCACTGCTCCTCTTCTGAGGAGCTCTCTGCTGTGGCCTGGGAGGGCAGTGGAAGGTGGCCTGAGTGCTTGGGCCCCTGCACCCACCTGGGAGACCCAGAGGAAGCTCCTGGCTCCTGTGTTCAGCTCATCTCAGCTCTGGCTGTTGCAGCCATTTGAGAGAGTGGAAGACCTTTCTCTCACTGTCTATAACGCTACCTCTCCAATGAAGAAAGCAAGCCCCATTGGTTCAGCACGCCTGTGCTCTGTGGGGAAGGACGTGAGATGAAACCGAGCACTGTGGGAAGTTCAGCTGAGCACAGGCACGCTCGGGCATCTCCTCCTCACCACGGAGGCACCGCTGCTGCACCTT
This sequence comes from Lepus europaeus, assembly GCF_033115175.1. NCBI lineage: Eukaryota > Metazoa > Chordata > Mammalia > Lagomorpha > Leporidae > Lepus > Lepus europaeus. The sequence continues at coordinate 2,378,333 of NC_084835.1, read as the reverse complement.
GGGTGTTGTCCCAGATGGCCCGAGCAGCTGCTGGGAGCCAGCCTCCGACAGGACACCCCGTCTCCCTGTGCCATGTCAGGAGCGCGCTGGGAGAGCCCCAGAGTGGGTTCTCGGACGAGCCCCTTCCTGGCGCGGTGGGAGGTGGGATTGCCCCTTTCCACGCGTGTCTCATCTGCGTCGAGCTTCCCACCAGAGACTCTGTGAGATTGCAGTGTGGGTGGCCGATGAGCCCTGTGCGTTCCATGTGCTTAGCCTGGGGGACGCTGGTGCAGTTGGAAATGTCGCCGACAGTTTCTATTTTCTTTGAGCACGTCCTTTGAACTTCACATTAATCTACAGTATGTCCCTGGTGGTTTTAATGGAAAAACCCATGATCACTCACATTCTCTGCCACTGGATCAGGCTGCTGCCTCTCTACCGTGCCCACAGGCACGCTGGCATAAACCCCCAGGACAGCACTGTTTCTAGGCTCAGAAGATAAATGCAGATACACGCGGCTTTCCCGGGCTAGGGAGTGGCTTCTGAGCGGTGTTTGAATCTGGTTAACACTTTGAGAGTTTTGAATATTGTTTCCTTTCACAGTTAACAAAGGAGCTCACGTCTCCGTATTGTACCCAGAAACAGGATTTAATCCTAAGAGATGGAAACGTGAACAGCTTGTGCAGAACAGCTCACACGATGCCTGGTGCTTTTCACGGGGCTGCATCGTAGCGCTGCCGCTGTGACTCCTGCCCCTCGGGGACGTCTCTGCTGGTCGCTGGGCTGACCTAGCATAAGGCGTGGCTTTGCCATCTCTTGGCAGGGAAGGCAGTTGAGGGCTGGAAGCGTTCAGGGGATTTGCCTGTGCCCCGGGCTGAGCACTCCGCAGCCTGTGAGCGACGTGAGGCAGGACTCTGCTCCTTCTCCAGCCTCCGGTGCTGTGCCGGAACCAGGAGGCACCACCAGATGTTTGACCAACAAGCGGAGCTGCAGACTTCCGGCTCCAGCTTAACAAGGTCTCCCCACCAGAAGAAATTAACAGAACGGTGACCCACAGGGAAACCAACGCCGTCAGTCTTCTTCCCAATTTCCTGAGGACTTGACTGAAATCCTGTGCGGCAGTGGACAATACGGCTATGACAGTGATGTTTCTCTTCCAGAACGGGGCTCTTGGGGGCTGACCTTGTCCCGGCTGAAAGGACAGCTGCTTAGGTGGCCGTGAGAAGGACAGGCTAGCTGGGCTGTCTGGTGTGGGGAACCGGGAGGCCAGGGAAGGCGTGGCAGACCGCCAGCTCCGATGCACCTGTGCCAGCGGCAGCTGGAGACTCAGAGCGCAGCTTGCGGCTGCTTCCTTGTGCTGAGAAGCCCCTTCTTAGTGTCCGGCATGGGAAGTCAGCCTGCTTCCCCGTCTCACACGTGCCGTCCTCACTCGGCGCCATGACTGCGGCAAGACGACCGGCGTCAGGGCGCGGTGCAGGCAGAGAGAACACAATAGTGTGCAGAAAATGACAGGAAGAGTGCAGGGAGCATGGGAAGCAAGTTCACCCTAGGCAGGGGCCGGGGAGGGACGGTGGAGAGGTGGTCCTGGGCGCCGCCCGACCCTGGGGTAGGAGGAAAAGTCCCGACATCAGCTTCTCAGTTGTGTCGTGAGGGAAACCCTCGTCCCTGAGCATCTGCACCAGGGAACCACCTCCCATCTGCTTCTGTCCCCCTGAACACCCACGGGACCGCAGCCCGGTGCAGGGAGTGCCACCGTCCACGGCAGAGGCCAGGGTTCTCGGACCCTCGTTCTGACTCTCCGGGGCCCTCCGACACCTCACTTAACCCGTGTACACTCTCCGTTCCTCTGTGTCTCTGGGAAAAATGAACTAGACTTTCCGTACCGTTCTGGAGAATTCGGTGAGAAAACGCAGAGGAGAGCTTTGTCAGCCCGCAGACGGTGTGATGGTGGCAGTCGCCGCTCCACCATGGCCACCAGGGCTGGAAGGAGGGGCGTGTGAGCTGCGGCCGATGCTGCTTTGACTCACACAGGGACCTTGTGTGAGATAACACCGTGCACAGCGAGCGTCCCGCGTCACCTTCCCAGCCGCCCAGGACCCATCGTCACACAGAGGTGGAGACCTCCGCCCCGCGTCTCTCCCTTTACAGGAATCCACTCAAAATCCACCCAGGACCTGAGTGCTATAGTGCGACCGGCTAAGCAGCCCCTTGGGACACCGGCGTCCCCTATCAGAGTCTCACCTACTCTGCCGTCAGTCCAGCCCCCTGCTAATGTTCCCGGGAAGCAGTGGATGATGGCTGAAGTACGTGGGTCCCTGAACTCGTGGGAGACCAGGATGGAGTCCCCAGCCCCTGGCTGCAGCCTGGCCCAGCCGCAGCTCTTGCTGTCATCTGGGGAGTGAACCAGTGGAGGGAAGAGCTCTGTCTCTCCCCCTCTCAGTCACTGTGTCTTTCAAATCAGTTGATCAATCTTGAAAAAAATAAAATGTAAAGCTGTTTGAAAATACTATGGGGAGACATAGGGAAAATGTCCCAGGATGGTGGAAGGGGCAAAGACTTGTTTGTGGATCGGCCTCCAGACACGGGGACACACACACACACACACACGCACACGGGATTACATCGGACTCCAAAGCTTCAGCCTCGCAAAGGAAGCGATCAATAGAGTGACGACACAGCTTGCTCTGTAGGAGGAAATATTTGTCAACCGTGTTTCTGACAAAGAGTTATTACCCAGAATGCCTAAGGACTGACACAAATCAGCAAGAGAAGAACCATGAATAATGCAATTAAAAACGAACAATCGATGCAAACAGGCATTTCTCGGAAGATATAAAAATAGCCCACAGGTGTAAGAAAAATCGTCAGTCTCAGTAATCATCAGGGTAATGGAATCGGAGCCCCCGTGAGCTGTTGCCTCCTTCCGGTTAGAGCGACTGTTACCAAACAACAACATCAACAACAGCGGGGAGAACCGGCACTGGTGGGGCGGTGCGTTAACTGGTTCCGTTGTACGCTGCTCGTGGGAAGGCTCCTTAACACAGCCCTTATGGAAAACAGGACGAGACTTCACACACAAAAAGTTTTTTTGACAGGCAGGGTGGACAGTGAGAGAGAGACAGAGAGAAAGGTCTTCCTCTTTGCCGTTGGTTCACCCTCCAATGGCCGCCGTGGCCGGCACACCGCGCTGATCCGCAGGCAGGAGCCAGGTGCTTCTCCTGGTCTCCCATGCGGGTGCAGAGCCCAAGCACTTGGGCCATCCTCCACTGCCCTCCCGGGCCATAGCAGAGAGCTGGCCTGGAAGAGGAGCAGCCGGGACAGAATCCGGCGCCCCGACCGGGACTAGAATCTGGTGTGCCAGTGCCGGTAGGCAGAGGATTAGCCTGTTGAGCCACGGCGCCGGCCCCACACAAAATTAAAGACACAACTTCCACACCCAGCAGTCCCACGACTGGGCGCGTGTGTCCACAGGAAATGAAGCCCGTGTGTTGCAGGGGATTCTGCACGGGCACGTTTATTGCGGTCCTGTTCCCAGCAGACAAAGAATGGGAACAACCCCGGTACACACCCCTACCCCGTCAGTGGACAAAGGAAACGCAGTGCACGTCCGCAGGGGAGCAGGGTTCAGGGTTGGGGTGAAATCCTGCTGTCTGGGACAGTGTGGCGGGGCTGCCCATCATTCTGAAAGTGACACAAACCAAGCAGGAGACACAGCTTCCTAGGGCGACCTGTGGTGCAGCGGTTGAAGCGCCATCTGTGTCACCGGCATCCTGTGTCAGTCGCAGTGCATGGGGCTGACTGCCAGCTCCACTTCTGAGTCCAGCTTCCTGCTGTGTGCGCCTGGGACGGTGATGGCTCCAGTGCTTGGATCCTCATACTGATGGGGACTCTGAGCTTCAGGCTGGCCCAGCCCTGCCTCTCTGTGGGTGTCTGGGGAGTGGAACCAGAGGACGAGTTGCCCCAGTCTGGAGAAGGAAGAAGGTGGAGAGGAATGGGGAGGAGTTGATGAACAAGCACTGAATTACAGGTGCACAGCGCCAGGAAGCTTTGGGTGGTGGTTGTGGCTCAGTAGCGTGAGTATAGATAGCAGGAACGTAGTTTATGTTTAAAAGGAGCTGTGAAAAGGATTCTCCAAGTTTTCCCCGCTAAGAAATAATAAACGCAGAACTCATACATAATATCTGTATGATCGCAGGTGCCCTGTATATGAAGATGTTCAGTTTTCCCATGTCAGTTTTTAAAATAGACTTTGTAAAAAGTAGAGCTGTAAGAGAAGCAGGCACTGACCCATGGTCACACATACCTTGGGAAGAGCTGGAATTTAAATGCAGGCTTTGGACCCCAGAGCCCCTCATGGAGCTGCTTTGGGGTGTGCACGGTGCCCCTAGGCTGCAGGCGTCTGATGAGCAATGCTAATACTAAAACGTTTTCATGGTGAATGATTTCTGCCACAAAACATTGAAAATCAGAGCTTAGTGGATTATTGCAGAGGGAAACCCCTGTGCTCGTCTCCCACATCCAGAAATGGAAGATGGCCGCCATGGCTGTGCTTCCCTTCACCCGGCTGGTGCAGCCCTTCTCTGCGGCTTCTGGCACACAGGTGTGCACCTGTGGTGTGTACTCGGTGTGTGCCGGGCGGGTGTGCACCTGCTCCTGTGGTGTGTACTCGGTGTGTGTGCTGGGCGGGTGTGCTCCTGTGGTGTGTACTCAGTGTGTGTGCCGGGCGGGTGTGCACCTGCTCCTGTGGTGTGTACTCGGTGTGTGTGCCGGGCAGGTGTGCTCCTGTGGTGTGTACTCGGTGTGTGTGCCGGGCGGGTGTGCACCTGCTCCTGTGGTGTGTACTCGGTGTGTGTGCCGGGCGGGTGTGCACCTGCTCCTGTGGTGTGTACTCGGTGTGTGTGCCGGGCGGGTGTGCACCTGCTCCTGTGGTGTGTACTCGGTGTGTGGGCCGGGCAGGTGTGCTCCTGTGGTGTGTACTCGGTGTGTGTGCCGGGCGGGTGTGCACCTGCTCCTGTGGTGTGTACTCGGTGTGTGTGCCGGGCGGGTGTGCACCTGACCTGTGGTGTGTACTCAGTGTGTGTGCCGGGCGGGTGTGCACCTGTGGTGTGTACTCAGTGTGTGTGCCGGGCGGGTGTGCACCTGCTCCTGTGGTGTGTACTCGGTGTGTGTGCCGGGCGGGTGTGCACCTGCTCCTGTGGTGTGTACTCGGTGTGTGTGCCGGGCGGGTGTGCACCTGCTCCTGTGGTGTGTACTCGGTGTGTGTGCCGGGCAGGTGTGCACCTGTGGTGTGTACTCGGTGTGTGTGCCGGGCGGGTGTGCACCTGCTCCTGTGGTGTGTACTCGGTGTGTGTGCCGGGCGGGTGTGACTGTACCTGCTGTGATGTAGAAGTGTGCATCCACTTAACACTGCGCATTAGGTTCACCTGTTTTGAACTGCACTTAAATACAATCTTGTAATATGTAGTTGTTTGGCTGATTTTGATCACTTTTTTGAGATCCCACTCATCACAGAGCTGTCTTGTTTATTGTATTTCTTTATATCTCTCTAGGAATAGGTCACCATTGATTGTTCTTCTGTTAATGGATATTTGTATTGTTTGTCGTTAAGGGCTCCTAGCAGTGTGCATAGCCATGACTGTTCTTGTCTCTGTTACTTACCTCATATACGCGTGTGTTCCTTTTGTGTTTGTGTAGGAGGGAGACTTGCTGCTGGTCTCTGGACATGCACCGTGCAACTCTGCTGCACTGCCCAAACTGTCCAGTGGGGGCAGGAGTTCCTGTTGCTGTACCTTCACTTCCACTCGCTCTGTTGATCTTGAGCCACTCTGGGGAACTGCATGGTGGTTCTCCCTGGTTCCCGTCGATGTGGCCGTTGTTACTCGTGGGTCTGAGCGTCCTGTCACAGGTTCAGGGTCATTTTGATGGCCTTTTTTTCGGTGACTCATTCGAGGGTCTGGTTGCGTGTTGCGTTGGTTGTCCAGGTTTGTCGTATGGTTGTGTGTCGGTCGCGTGTTGCGTTGGTTGTCCGGGTTTGTCGTATGGTTGTGTGTCGGTCACGTGTTGCGTTGGTTGTCCGGGTTTGTCGTATGGTTGTGTGTCGGTCGCGTGTTGCGTTGGTTGTCCGGGTTTGTCGTATGGTTGTGTGTCGGTCGCGTGTTGCGTTGGTTGTCCGGGTTTGTCGTATGGTTGTGTGTCGGTCGCGTGTTGCGTTGGTTGTCCGGGTTTGTCGTATGATTGTGTGTCGGTTGCGTGTTGCGTTGGTTGTCCAGGTTTGTCGTATGATTGTGTGTCAGTCGCGTGTTGCGTTGGTTGTCTGGGTTTGTCGTATGGTTGTGTGTCGGTCGTGTGTTGCATTGGTTGTCCAGGTTTGTCGTATGATTGTGTGTTGGTTGTGTGTTGCGTTGGTTGTCCAGGTTTGTCGTATGGTTGTGTGTTGGTTGTGTGTTGCATTGGTTGTCCAGGTTTGTCGTATGGTTGTGTGTTGGTTGTGTGTTGCGTTGGTTGTCCGGGTTTGTCATATGGTTGTGTGTCGGTCGCGTGTTGCGTTGGTTGTCCAAGTTTGTCATATGGTTGTGTGTTGGTTGTGTGTTGCGTTGGTTGTCCGGGTTTGTCATATGGTTGTGTGTCGGTCGCGTGTTGCATTGGTTGTCCAAGTTTGTCATATGGTTGTGTGTTGGTTGTGTGTTGCGTTGGTTGTCCAGGTTTGTCGTATGATTGTGTGTTGGTTGTGTGTTGCGTTGGTTGTCCAAGTTTGTCATATGGTTGTGTGTTGGTTGTGTGTTGCGTTGGTTGTCCAGGTTTGTCGTATGATTGTGGTTGCTTTGTGAGTCCTTTTCAGAGACGTGTGTTATAATACCTTTTACCACTCGGTGGGTGTTCCCACACTCTCTTAATGTTGTCTTTTGAGGAATAGGATTTTTAAACTTTAGTCTAGTACAGCTGTCAGTGTTTTTCTTTTTGGTTAGTGCTTTTTGGACTTATTTAAAATGATCCCTTTCAGAAGTTGTGAAGGAAGTCACCTGCATTACCTCCCGAGGTCTTGGCCACCGCTGCACCTGTGTGTGGATGCCAGTCACGCGCTGTAATTGCTTCTCTCTGGTACCAGCTAGAGCTCACTTTTTCCTGTCTCGACGTGACACCAGTAGTCCCAACACGCGGATTGGAAGGATCGTCCTTCCCTGTCACTCCAAAGAGCTGCCTTTGTCACAGACCAAGCGTCTCTAGCTGCACGGGTGCACACCTGTCTCTGTGTGTCTGTCCTTACACTGCTACCTGTCTATTTTTTGAGATAACGTGTCTTTCATTTACATTGTAGTCACTCACTCCACATTCCAGTGGATAAACTGGCCAATAGGCAAAAAGTGAGAAGACCGTCGTTCACCAGGGACATGGGCAAACAATAATGCGAACAGTAATTGAACGATCACTCCTGCTCTTGGAACAAACGTTTGCTCCTGAAGTGTCTTCTGGTTCACCAACTCTCTCCATAGCAGCGTCGAGTCGTCTGCTGCAGCTGTCCCCAGTTCTCAGTCCGTTAGTGGAGATTTTCTGGTCTAGAATCTCTGTTTGGCTCTTTGAGGTCTCGCCCATTTGGTGTAGCAGCCCATTGCCTGCCAATCTGAAACAGTAAGCGTCGTCGTTTTACAGCTCCAGTGTCTGAAGATGAGCTGGGTTGCTGTCCGCACTTTCTGGTGTGTTTTGCTTTCTTGTCTTCCGTCCTGTTGGGTGTCTGCCTTTCTTCCATTGGTGATGTGCCAGCCACTGATCAGAATGGCCCTGGGGTTTTGTAGTGGCCTAGGTGACGTCGCCGTCCTAGGTAACATTGCCATCCTAGGGTAACGTCGCCGTCCTAGGGTGATGTCGCCGTCCTAGGGTAATGTCCCCGTCCTAGGGTGATGTCGCCCTCCTAGGGTGACGTCGCTGTCCTAGGGTAACGTCACCGTCCTAGGGTGATGTTGCCCTCCTAGGGTGATGTCGCTGTCCTAGGGTAACGTCGCCCTCCTAGGGTGACGTCGCCGTCCTAGGGTAACGTCGCCGACCTAGGCTGACATCGCCCTCCTAGGGTGACGTCGCTGTCCTAGGGTAACGTCGCCGTCCTAGGGTGATGTCGCCGTCCTAGGGTAATGTCCCCGTCCTAGGGTGATGTCGCCCTCCTAGGGTGATGTCCCCGTCCTAGGGTGACGCCGTCCTAGGGTGACATCCCCGTCCTAGGGTGACGTCGGCGTCCTAGGGTGACATCACTGTGCTAGGGTAATGTCCCCATCCTAGGGTGATGCCGCCCTCCTAGGGTGACATCGCCATCCTAGGGTGATGTCGCCGTCCTAGGGTGACATCCCCATCCTAGGGTGACGTCGGCGTCCTAGGGTGACATCACTGTGCTAGGGTAATGTCCCCGTCCTAGGGTGATGTCGCCCTCCTAGGGTGATGTCCCTGTCCTAGGGTGACGTCGCTGTCCTAGGGTAATGTCCCCGTCCTAGGGTGACGCCGTCCTAGGGTGACATCCCCATCCTAGGGTGACGTCGGCGTCCTAGGGTGACATCACTGTGCTAGGGTAATGTCCCCGTCCTAGGGTGATGCCGCCCTCCTAGGGTGACATCCCCGTCCTAGGGTGACGTCGGCGTCCTAGGGTGACATCACTGTGCTAGGGTAATGTCCCCGTCCTAGGGTGATGCCGCCCTCCTAGGGTGACATCGCCGTCCTAGGGTGATGTCGCCGTCCTAGGGTAATGTCCCCGTCCTAGGGTGACGTTGCCGTCCTAGGGTGATGTCGCCGTCCTAGGGTGACGTCGCCCTCCTAGGGTAATGTCCCTGTCCTAGGGTGACGCCCTCCTAGGGTGACATCGCCGTCCTAGGGTAACATCGCCGTCCTAGGGTGATGTCGCCCTCCTAGGGTAATGTCCCCGTCCTAGGGTGACGTTGCCCTCCTAGGGTGACGTCACCGTCCTCTGGAGAGGGCTCTGGGACTGCTGCTGTTGGGGGTCAGCGGTGGCCGTGCTGGGCTCTGTCACAGGTGAGCTCACCTGAGAGGTGTTTTCCTGCCCATTTGCTCTCCATCCGGGACAGATCCCTGCACGCACTGCAGGGAGCTGGACAGGACCCCTTCTCAGCCAGCCCGGAACTTGCCCTGCCACCTCCCACCTGCAGGTCTTGGCCTCAGCCTTGGCTTCTTCCTCCACGGTGAGAGATGCTGAGCGCTGTTTCCTGGGTACTGCTTCCATCAGGCTGTGGCTTCGTAACTTTTATTATTATTCCAGTGCCGCTGTATTTCTGTTTTCCAGATTTGTCGCTTCTCCTCATTAAAGGCTTGGGCTGGTGACGCCGTGAGCAACGCCCAGGAGCCGAGCTGTTCTGGACCGAGCTGTTCCGGACCGTCCGAGGCATCGCGCAGCGGCTGCGTTACGGAGGCACGTCAGTCACGTGCTGTCTTCCTGTTTCCTGATCCGGGCAGAAAAGCTGTTTGGTTCTGCTGTGAAGAAGCTCCACGGGCATTTGGAAGCTGTGGGGTTGAGGGTTCTGAACTCAGGGAATGAAATTTTGCAGGAATTAAGATTATTTTCACCACCCCAGAAACCCCTGTCCAAACCAGCATTTTCAGGAGAGAAAAGGTCCTGTGGGTCCAGTGACTGGGGCGGGGCTCCCCCAGCTCAGGCGGTGCCTCGGGCCTGGTGTTCATCCGTTCCTTCCACCACGGTGACTTCCTTCTCCAGTGCTCTGTGGTGGCCTTGGAGCCTCCTTGGTTCAAGGTCATAAAACGTGGCCAACAGCGCCAGAAATTCTACTTCCCGTGGCCCTCTTGGGGCCCTCGCTGACCCAGGACCCCATCTCACAGCACGAACGCGGCACGCCAACACGGAACTCTGCAGCCCCGGAAGCAGCCGCCGAGGGCAGACAGAAGCCTGGGACCTGGAAGTGGAAAAACGGGGGACTGGATTCTGGGTGACAAAAGATAGCCGTCGTGCACCAGGGCAGCCAGACAGACAGAGCCGGGGTCCTGAGAGCTGTGTGCCTCCCAGGACCGGTGAAAACATTTGCCCATTGAATGTATGACGCTGCCACAGGAACCCCAGGTCCTGCCTTGCGTCACGGGTGTGTTTGGTACTGAAAGGTCCTGAGTGGGCCACAGGATCAGGCAACAGCAAAGAGCCGTAAGCTGCCGGGGCCGGTGACCAGAGGAGCAGCTTCGTCGGCACCCCGAGCACCAACCCGATGAGAGTCCCGTGGGACAAGAGCTGGGACTGGGAAACGGGTGGAGGTGGTGGATTCAGGATCAGGCCCCAGAAAGGCCTTCGTCATCTGCCCCAAACTCCGTGGACATGGATGGATGAGCCGGCTGCGGCCAGCAAGCCCGGCCGGTGAATCTGCCGGCCAAGCAACCTCCAGCTGTGCGGTCACAGGCCACCTCGCTCCGTCCTGTTCTCATTAATTCGGGCTGTGATAAACGGCGGTGTCCACAGCCCGCTACAGAGGAAATAAAGCCCTCATCACAGGCTCATCCGTCTCCTTGGAGGCAGAGAAAACCTCGTTTGTCACCGTAGACTCGTCTCAGACGGTCTCGGCGGTGATGGGGGAGTGCGACAGTGCACGGCCTGCTCAGTGCTGTGAGGTCCCTGTCCGGCGAAGCACATGGAGCTCCTTAAGCAGAGACTTTGCATGTAGAGGCCACCAGCTGTGCCTTCTGTGTGCTGGGAGCGAGGCCGAGAACATGGGCAGCTCTCACAGACGCCCGAATTCAGACAATGCAGGGCTCTGAAAATTAACGCATGCTCTCCCCGTGCATTCTCCCAAGAGAAAGTAGCCGTCGCGAAGAGGAGACACAGGGACGCAGGAGCTGCCACCGTGCTGAGGACGCGTCCCCCGATCGGCAGGCCCGCCCTGGCTCTCACAGGCTCTCCTCTTCCAGGTCTGCCTTGCTGGGGCTTCTGGTGTCCGGGGTGAGTGCCTCTCCTCCCCGAGGGTCTGCAGCCGCCTGGTTGCTGAGAACAGGATGAGGCCCAGGGCCCAGAGGCTTGGGAGCGTCGCTGGAATGCTGAGCCGCGGGGACTGGGGCAAGCGCCGGGGCAGCCGCCGGCCCCAGCCCTCTCCCAGGTACGTGCCTGCGTTCAAATGCCCGTCCGTGGGCAAGGCTCCTTCTCTGTAGAATTGCTTACCATAGCAAAATGTCGGGAGCAACCTGTAGGGCTAGCAGAGTGAGGTAAAATGAGCCGGATCTGTTCAGGGGGAAACCGTTAGGAAAAGCAAGGAACCCGCGGAGGTGTCGATGGCAATAGTTTTCAGGAAGCAAACATAAGGAGGTGTCTGTGGCTTGGTCTACATGAAACGGGATTGCACAGACCCTGTCTGCGCGTGGAGACATGCCGCGTGTTTCGGGCGGTGTCTGCAGGGTTAAGGAGGGAATGTGACACTGACGGTCTCTGGACGACACAGGAGCTTGATGGATTAGAGAACTGCTGTGGGTGTTTTGTGCGTTTTACAGTTCTCCTTTGCCGTGGTGTGAGCTGTGTTTTCCTAAGAATCTGATGCAGTCTTTGGAAGAGTTCTTGTGAGCAGCATCCTGGCTGACCCCTCTCCCTCCCTCTCTCCCTCCCTCCCTCCCTCCCTCTCTCCCTCTCTCTCTCTCTCTCTCTGCATCTCCCCATCTCTGTCTGGTCTCTCCAGCTCTCTGTCTTACCCTTGCTTTAGCCCTCTGGTGCAGCTCGAGGAAGAGAGGCCAGTGTTTGCCTCCCGGCCACAGCTTCACAGGGCTTTGTTCTGCGGGTGGGTGTGGAGGGTGGACTTCCTGTGTCAATGAAGGAGCTGTCAAATTCCTCGTGAAGTCGCTCCATGCCCAGGCGAGAACTGATCTCCCACAGGAGGCGCTGTCTGCCCGTGGTAACCATTACCAAGGGGGTGAAGTCTGGTGAATTTACAAGAGTATTAATAACACAAGGGGCCTCCAGAGACTTCCAATGGGAAAATGGGCCCAAAGCATCGATTTATTTTGCTGCAAAAAGTTTTGAAATCCATGCATAATTTTTTTATAATACATAGTTTCCATGAACTTTCTGAAGACTTCTTATATGGATGGATTTCAAAGATTTTTGCACCAAAGTAAATTGACTATGTAATCCCATTTGCCGTGAGCTTTTTGAAGCATCCTTGTAACACTGGCGGAAGTGGTAATCCTGACAAGCAGGCTGAAAAGAGCCTATGGCAAGAAGCATGGATGGCCCTGGAGAATCACCAGCCCGGGGAGCGAGCGGGCAGATGGACTTGTGTGCAGGACCTCCCTGGATTTTACGGCGGTAGCCACTGAGATCCGTGTGCCAGCTCCCCCCTCGTCCCTGTGTGCCCGTGGCAGCTCCCCTCCCGGGCGCCAGCATCAGTGTGCGTGGCTGATGGGGAACGGAAGAGGTGCCGGGTCCTGACTCACGAGACGGGGTCACACGAGCACTCTGGCTTCCTCCGGGATCGTTCTTGGATCCATTGCTCTGGGGGACGTCACAGCTGTGTTGGGACGATGCTCACATAGATCTAACAGAGGTCCGGGGGAGGGCAAAGAGCTGTAGCCAGCATGTGAGTGACCACTGTGCACGTGGGTCCCCGCCAGCCCGGCTGTGGGTCACTCAGCCCCAGGCTGCATCTGGAGCCATAACCGTGCAGCGAAGCTTCTCTGGGTGCTGAACTCTGAAACTGCGTGGGGCGCTGTGTGTCTGTTATCTCGGCCACCGCGAGTTGGGAGAATTTATTACCATAGCCGTGAATTACTGATGCGCAGTATCAGTAGCGATGACACCAGGATCTCAGAGCGGTGAAGGGATCTCCGAAAGCCGGAATCAGACCCGGCCCTCGGCTCTGGAACCCGTTCTCTCCGCCGCCACCGTTCATGGGGGGAGAACACGACCCTGAGGCTCTCCGGCTTTTACTGTTGACCCAGCCCAGTGGCCTGCAGAAGTGACCTGAATGGTGCGGGTAGTGGTGATGCAGGTGACCAACACCCTGAGCTCTGACCCTGCTGGCGCCTCCCCATGGACGCCTGACACCATGGGTTGTACTGACCCCAGCGTGGCTGTGCTGTCCTTGTGCTGCCTAACGTGTAGGCACAGCAGAGCTTAGAAACAGGAGGGCAGGCAGCTGCAGAGGGAGTTCTGTGGATGTGGTCGGGTGCGCTCGCTCTCCCCCCCCCTTCCTCCCTCCCCCTCCCCCGCCCTCTCTCCCTCCCTCCCTCCCTCCCCCTCCCCCCACCCTCCCTCCCTCCCTCCCTCCCCCCCTCCCTCCCCTCCCCCCCTCCTTTCCCTTCTCCTCTCACATGCTCTCACCTTTTACCTGTGGGATCTGTTAGCCAGGCTTCAGAACGGCCAGTTCCGCCGTCAGCGTGTGCGCTGCCTTCGTTACCTGGGGGAGACACGGGGGGCTTCTCAGGCCCTGTTGACAAGGTGCTGCGGGCTCCTCTGGTTGGCTGAGCTCAGTGGCGTTAGGTTTTGTCTCTGCTGGTTGCAGCTAAAGAACATAATGATGCTGCACTGCTCCCTGAACTCTGGGGGTCCTGGTGAGCTGTGTGGCGCCCGTTCTCCAAGGGTTTCCCGAGAGCGGCCCTGTCTGCTACCAGCTCATCTCCCTGAGCACCCACAGGGCACCGATTGCCCGCTGGCGTTCATGAGAACCCAAACATTGCGAGGAAAAGCCGGCTTCCGCGGGTGGGAAGAGTCAGCCTCAGCTCCCCCTGTGCAGGTGCCCGGGGCCCGCATCCCCCCTCTGTCACCACACCACAGCCTTGTTACCCTGTGTGACGCTTGGCTGCTTGATCGGCACTCGTCACGTCTGATCTTCACAAGATCTGTAAGATGAGGGGCAACTCCAAGACCTCTCTTAAACATTCATTTATTTTAGACGGACAGGTGCACAGGGAGACAGAGCTCCCATCGACCTGTTCACTCCCCAGATAGCCGCAGTGGCCGGAGCTGGGGCAGGGCAATCCCGTCCTCCCACCGGGTGGCAGAAACCAGTGCCGACCCAACACCTGCTGCCTCCCCAGGCCAGCAGGAAGCTTCCTGGTTTCAGCTTAAAAAGGAAATACAGGGTTGGGAAACGTGATTAAAGGAAAGAAGGGGGACGTGTGTCTCCTGGGCGCAGTGAGTGCCACCTGTCCTGGGCCGTGGACGGGTGAGCAAGCGCTGGGCACAGCTGCCACCGGGGCACAGTGCTGAGGCCAGGGCGCTGACAGAAGGCAGAGCTCGGTGTGGCCTGCTTCCTCCACTTCTTTGTTCCTACACCACTTGGAAATGGCTGTGTTCTTCCTCTAAGTTTTTGGAAAAGGAGCTTCAGGTTTACAGACTCTGCGGGCAAAGCCGGGAGGTGGACCCAGGCGTGGCTGGGTCTGAGTGGCCGGAGCACTGCAGAGACTCCCTCCCCGCTGGCTCCTGGCTTGCCGGGACAGACAGACGCACGCCGGGGCAGACAGACGCACGCCGGGGCAGACAGTGTCCGTGAGAGCTGTTGTGCTGCCGTAGCTGTGCACTCACTCTGTACACTGCGGGGAGCTGCTTTGAAAAGGGAAGGAAGAAAGAGAAAAAGTTGCTAAAGTCTGCAGCAAAGAACTCTTGCCAAAGCACTGTGCTTCCCGTTCTGTGAAGAGGAAACCCAGTGCTCCGTCCCCAACCTCTGAGGCCGCTAGCGCACATCAAGAGCCCCCAGCTCTGCTTCAGGTGCAGGGCGGCTCGCTTCTCCCACGCCCTGGTCACCCAGCTCTTCAGGCCTCCGGCCCGCACTTCCTGGGCAGTTCACAGGGAGAGTCAGACCCTCCGAAAGCCCTCCAGGTGGAGGGCAGGCCCGCCGCCCCGAGACCTGGGAGCAGCAGGTGCGGCCCTTACTCAGTGGCCTGTGAGGGCCCCTGGCTGGGAGACGGGGTCGCCCCGTGCCAGCAGCTGTCATCCGTTTTCTTCTCTGTGTTGTCACAATTACTACGTGGGAGAAGGGTGAAGCATCAGTGGTGGCGCAGCCAGGATTTTGTAATCATTGCTATAACACATGAAGCCGGCTTTTCTTCTGGACCACTGGGAGGGTAACTGTCGCGCCCACGCACTGTTCTGCAGTTGGAAGGTTGGCACATGAGGTGACTTTTGTGCGCGGTGGTCCATGTACGCCCAGGTGTGCGAGGCCGGAATCGGGGGCGAGAGGCGGGGGCGACGCTGGTTGAGTGCATTTGAAGGTGCAGACTCCCCTGAGCGCTTCTCGCTTTTCTCCCTGAGCTGAACTTCCTGATGGCCAGAACCCTGGGCGGTGGCCCACAGGTGGGGCTCCCGTGGAGGGACGCATCCCAAGTACTCCTCCTGCTCGGACACAGAGCCTCATCTGTGGTCCTGATCAGCGAAGTGTTCGAGGATGTTAGTGTAAGAAGTGGCATTTCGAGATTTTATTGCAACTCCCATTTCTGAAAACCCTCTGGAAAAGCAGAGGAAGACGGCCCATGTGCTTAGGCCCCTGCACCAGCGTGGGAGACCTGGAAGAAGCTCCTGGCTTTGGATTGGCCCAGCCCTGCTTGTGGCCATTTGGGGAGTGAACCAGTGGTTGGAAGACCTCTCTTGGTCTTTCCTCTCTCTGTCTGGGGGCGAGGGGTGCCAGCTGCCGAGCCAGTGCCGCCCCCTGCTGGGATCCTGCCGTGAGTCCCACAGCACTGGCACGCAGTGAGCGTGGCCGACGGCATTATTCTCAGTAACTGAGTTATTTAGGCAGACTTGGATGCCATCATTCAGGCTGTCTACTTCTCTGTTGTGTTCCTGTCCCAGCGCACGGCCCCCAGGTCCCCCACCAAGACAAACGCACGTGCGAGGCCTGCGGTGACTCCTCCATCACGGGCATCATCCCATCGGCAGCTGCCGGGGGTCACTGTGGACCCAGGAGGCGTCTGAAGCAGCACAGTACCAAGAGGTGTCGCTGAGACCTGCGTGGTGCCCTTCCTGCCGGGTGCAGAGCTGCCCATGGGAAGCAGAATGAGTGATGAGAAAGGTTAGATTCTGAGGCTGCTCCCCTTGGAGTGCACTGAGGGCTCGAGACGAGAGCATGCCGTGGCTTTTCTGAGGGCATGGGCGATTTGTGGAATGTACAGTGCCCCTTAGGAGACAGCAGATCCCAGCCACCGGCCGCGGTGTCCCCTGGGACACATCCTCTCCTCTGGGAGTAGTGGCGTAAGGGGGTTGGAGGTGAGACGCATGGTTCCGCTCCTTGCCAGGAGACAGCCCAGCTGCTTGGGCCAGCTCGTGTTTCCAGGGGTGGTAAAATTCACACAGCACTGACTTTGCCTTCTGAGCCACCTCTCGGCCACGGCTCGGTGGCGTGGCATCTGTGTGTGCAGCAATGCGGCCATCAACCCACCCATCTCTAGCCCTGCGTTCATTCGGCACTACTGAAACTCTGCACCCATCACAGCCAACTCCCAGCAGCCCCTGCCCTACTTCCTGTCTGTGGCTGCTATGGGTGTCTCGTGTAACTGGAATCCTATACTGTTTGTCTTTTTCTTACATTGGACTATGTAACTGATTATGATGTCCTTAAGTTTCACCCGTGTTGTAGCAGGGGCCGGACCTTCCTCCCTCTGCGTGGCTGTATAATATTCTATTGTGTGTGTGGACCACATTGCCAATCCATTCATCCACCAGTGGGTGCCTGTTCCACATTTTACCTGTTGTAAAGAAGTCAGTCTTGGCCGGCACAATGGCTCAACAGGCTAATCCTCCGCCTTGCGGCGCCGGCACACGGGGTTCTAGTCCCGGTTGGGGCGCCGGATTCTATCCCAGTTGCTCCTCTTCCAGGCCAGCTCTCTGCTATGGCCTGGGAAGGCAGTGGAGGATGGCCCAAGTGCTTGGGCCCTGCACCCCATGGGAGACCAGGAGAAACACCTGGCTCTGGCTTCGGATCAGCGTGATGCGCTGGCCGCAGCGCGCCGGCCACAGTGGCCATTGGAGGGTGAACCAACGGTAAAGGAAGACCTTTCTCTCTGTCTCTCTCTCTCTCACTGTCCACTCTGCCTGTCAAAAAAAAAAAAAAAAAGTCTGCCTCATTTTCAGTGTAGTGAGATGTTTCTTATGTGCCTGCTATGCAAGAGAACCGTGATGTGAGCGAGCCATAAACCGACCTTAGCAGTTTTTACTATCATGCCAGTTGTTTTTTTTCTTTTTCACAGATAGAGTTAGACAGTGAGAGAGACAGAGAGAAAGATCTTCCTTTACCATTGATTCATCCCCCAAATGGCCGCTATGGCCAGAGCTACGCCGATCTAAAGCCAGGAGCCAGGTGCTTCTCCTGGTCTCCCATGCGGGCGTAGGGCCCAAGCACTTGGACCATCCTCCACTGCCCTCCTGGGCCACAGCAGAGAGCTGGACTGGAAGAGGAGCAACCGGGACAGAATCCGGCGCCCATATGGGATGCTGGTGCCACAGGTGAAGGATTAACCAAGTGGGCCACGGCGCCGGCCCCATGCCAGCTGTTCTACAGCGAGTCAGGTCTCCTGTGTTTAGCATTGTCTGAACTGGTCTTGCTTTGCATGTTCTTTGCGATGTGTCAGAATCACTAGTGTTTGTGGAATCAGATTAGATAACACTGCTCAGCAGGTGACTCTGTGGCATGAAAGCCAAGTTCTGTTTTCTTTGCTCAGCTTTCAGACAACGGCTGGAGTAGTACAAGCATCATTTTACAAAATATATACATTTATGGGCAAATCACATTTAAGGTGACTGATCTACATTTATGATCCATTTTATAGGAAGAAATGGGGAAGATGTGTACAGCAAGCATTTTTTCTCTGAGAGAAATAATCCAGTTGCATGGAAATAGAACTTACTGCAGAATTATGTATGAGAAATTGTAAGACAAGTTTCAGGGCCGGCGTCGCGGCTCAATAAGCTAATCCTCCGCCTTGCGGCGCCGGCACACCAGGTTCTAGTCCCGGTCGGGGCACCGGATTCTGTCCCGGTTGCTCCTCTTCCAGTCCAGCTCTCTGCTGTGGCCCGGGAGTGCAGTGGAGGATGGCCCAAGTGCTTGGGCCCTGCACCCCATGGGAGACCAGGAGAAACACCTGGCTCCCTGCTTCGGATCAGCGTGATGCGCTGGCCGCAGCGCGCCGGCCGCAGTGGCCATTGGAGGGTGAACCAACGGTAAAGGAAGACCTTTCTCTCTGTCTCTCTCTCTCACTGTCCACTCTGCCTGTCAAAAAAAAAAATTTAAAAAAGACAAGTTTCAGAACTGAACCCATACTGCAGGTGCCTGTGAGGGAGCAGTGTTAGCCGGATACGCAGTGTTCTTACACGACCAGCCCAAAAGCAACGAGCGCTACGGCACTGCTGCCACGTGGCCGAGCCGTCTCTTGGTTCGGGAATGAAGATCCGGGCTGTGTGTTGCTGGGCAGAGTCTGCTCACAGGAGAGGAACACAGCGTCCAGCATTGAGTGTGGGAAGAGGTCATAAACCTTGACAGAAGCAGGCACAAATCTTATTGAAAAAGATTTCATTTATTTGAAAGACTCACAGAGTCAGAGATCTTCCGTGTGTGGGTTCACTCCCAGATGGCCTCAGCAACCATGGCTGGAAGACGCAAAGCCAGGAGCCTTCACCCAGGCCCCCACATGGGCAGCAGAAGCCTCCACTGCCCTCCCTTGGCCATGGACAGGAAGCGGCAGCATGGCTGGAGCAGCCGGGGCACAAAGCACACCCGTGTGGGATGCCGGCGTCGCAGGTGGCGGCTCTACCCACTGCTCCACAGCGCCGGCCTTCTCCTTTCTCCCTTGGGAATTGACACCCAAGGCGTCTTTGGCCAAAACAAGAACCTGGTTGGCCTTGCCTCTCTTCAGCTTGCCTTAGCGTGAATCAGCAGCTGCGCTGGGCACGGAGTGGCTTCGGCAGAGCCAGTGGGGTCAGATAAGACAGCAGCCAGCGATGCCCGTAACTCAGAGCTGCCCCCTCCAGCAGTGGCCTGGACTCTGAACCAGGCAGGCTGACAGACTGGGGCAGAAGACAGCTTTATTCTTTTCCCGTCTGAACCCTCTAGGAAAGCGACCGCCAGGGCATGGTCCCCGGGCCGGGACAACCACCACCGGGGAACTTGTTCGGCCCCAGCCTGCACCTGCTGCGTCTGGCACTCGGGGGGCGGGGCCTGACAGTCGGTCTCTTAAGAAGTCCCTGGGGTAAGCCAGGGACATGCTAGCACCCAAGACCTGCCCACGCCAGCCAGGTTAGCCAGTGCCACTGTGGGGAGGGCAAGGGTGGATGATCTCCAGTTGTGGCTCGAGAGAAACCTGTGGTACAGCAGTCGAGATGCTTCAAAGAGTGCTCGGGGCACCGCGGGTTCACAGGCCCTGGCTGCACGGTGCAGTGACCGGGAGAGACCTGGAACCCTGGCCTCGTCCAGGAGGCTCTGAGTCATCTCGCTCTGGGGGCGGTCTTAGGCGTAGGTGTCAGCTACAAGTGTGGTCACGCAGCACCCTGGACACAGCTTGGGGCTGGGCAGCGTTGGTGGGTGCCGGGGAGCTCCCTGGCTGTGTCCTGTGAGGGCTCAAGTCCCATCCATCAGAACTCAGCCCTCCTGCCCACCTCCTGTCCCCAGCACCTCGGGCTGGGTTTCCCGTGTGAGTGTTCATGGCAGAGCCCCTGAGCCTCGCCAGGGCTGCGAGCTGATGGTCCCAACGCCAGACTCCTCACGGCTGCCAAGGCCGCTGCGCCAGTGTGGAAAAAGTGGGATCCTGGGGAGCCCGTCGCAGTATCCACGCTCTGTCCCTGGAAAGGAGGCTGCCCCTCACCGGGCAGGTGTGGCTGTGCTGTTGTGTGCAGATGGAGACCTGGGCTCTGGGGTGGAGCGGTCCTGAGCCCCACCCCGACCAGGTGATGCAGTCCCTGGAAGGAGGCAGGAACGCTCCCAACGCCCCGTGTGAGGACCCAGGCAGGCGCGGAGGAGGCGCGGGGCACTGCGCCCACGACCATGATGCAGGGAGGCCAGCGCGGCCCTGTTGCTGCGGGCACCCTCCCGGCTGCTCTGGGCTTAGGCAGGCCTGGCCCGTGGCGCTCGCTCGCCGGCGGTCTCGGCTCAGGCGCAGCCTCAGACCCCTCTGCCGACGCCCTGGGGCCCACGGAGCCCGATGCACCCCGGCTTGTGGTTATAGTCGCTCAGCGTCACCGAGCGACACCGGTGGAAGCAGCGTTTCAGGACACTTCTTGTGTTTACCCCTGGGTATCTGAGGGACGCGGGGGCTGCTAGGGTTGGGATGCAGCTGGTGTTCGTGTGGGGCTGGAAGCGGTCTCAGTGTAAGCAAACGCACCGTGCGTCATGGTGGCCACACAGGAGGAAACAGCGCCCCCCACCCCGCCAGCGGCTCCCACCCTCCATGGGGCCTCCCACCCACCGAGGGGCTTCCATCCTCCCCACTCACAGGGCTGAGGGGCAGCCGTGCTGTGGCCACCCCCACCCCCCTCGGCCCGACTGACCCTCCGTGGAGGAGCAGTGTCCGGCCCTTCTCCTGGTCCCTCCGGCTGTGGGCCACCCCACCCCCCAAGGCGGCCACCCCACCCCAGTCACTCCCAATCTGAGAACCAATACCAGACCTCGCTTTGTCTCCTGGCCTTGAAACCGATTCAGTTCAAGTTTGAGGTGAGCGTCCGTGAAGTGGGACAGAAAAGCTTGGCTGGAGGGGTGACGGGGACTCGGCGACTGCGGCGTGCTTGCTTGGAGATTCTGCGCAGGTCCTGGCCCTGGCTCTCCCTGAGTCCCGCTGTCTCCTGCTGTTTTGTGTGAGAACCGTTGTCAGCGCGCAGTTCCCCATGTCTTGCAGGATCTCCCATTCAGGGAGTTAACTGGCTTCGCTGATCGGAGAAGTCCTGGGGGAGGAATTAAAGGGATTATCCAGATACATCCACTAGGAAGAAGTGAACGGCGCACAGCCTTGTGCTGGAGTCCCAGAGCTTGCTAGCCAATGAAACGTCTCCCTGATAGTCAGGTGTGAGCCAGTCCAGGCGTGTCCTGTGGACTCCTGTGGCCGCCAGGAACGCTGCCAGGAGCCACCCTGTGAGCCTTCCTGGATTAGCTGGGCTTTCTGAGTTGAAGGGGCTTTGAAGGCCGTGCCACCCAGCTGTTGGCTTAAGCGTGACGTCATTCCTCACTCTCGCCCCAGGTGAGCACCCAGGCCGTCCTGGAACCCTGGGTGGCCAAGGCTAGTTGGGGTCTTCTCTGCCAGAGAAGTCCTGGGTTGATGAAAACGTGGTGGATCTTCTGTTCAACAGTCCGAACTTGGGGCAGGTGTCACTCGTCACCGGACAGCTGTACACCTGTGCAGGCACAGTGGGACAGGCAGGTCCTGCCTTCAGCTCCCCTGTGGTGCTCTGCCTCACTGGGCTCTGAGTGCTAAGCTCCCTCGAGCCCCCAGCCCCCAACGCTGCCCCAGCCTTCCCAGCTCTGTGGACGCCCCCTGGAGGATCTGCGTTCCTGTGTGGGGTCTCCTGGATCCTGCTCTGCCTGCCTCCTGCCCTCCATCGGCTCGTGTAGAGGAACTGATACTGAGCTGTCACCTTGGCCGCTCTGTCTCCATCTTGGCAGAATAGGCCACGTCACACCAAGCCGGCCAGCGGTCAGTCTTCCACATACAGGGAATTCGCCACCACGGGGGCAGCCATTGCTTATCCAGGAGCCCTATGGTGAAATATTCACCCTAGTGCAGAGTTGGCAGCCGCACCTGCACCAGCCAGAGAGCGTAGAGGTTCTGCCCCGGTGCAGTGGTCACGCTCACCTGGGTTCCACGCACAGCTACACTGCTTCCTTGGTACGGGCTGTTGACAAACTACTCAGTGCATTGAGTCTGTTCTCTGGTCTTTGAAATGCAGTCGTAGCAGTGGGCATTTTGTGGGGACCAGGAATGAGGTAAGGTGTGTCTGAAGCCTGAGCCGTGCAGGGCGGGGCACACGGGCTCTCAGGTCGCTGTGGTGGGGTTGCTGTTGTGTTTCTGCTTAGTCACGCTCGTCCTGCTCGCTGGCGTCATCTGGGGGGTCCACTTCTCTCTGGAGTCGTCTGGGAGTCCCACTTCTATCTGGGGGCCCCACTTCTTGCTGGCGTCCTCTGGAGTGGGTCCCACTTCTCACTGAAGCTGTCTAGGGGCGCCCACGTCTACACACAGCCTCTCATTTGTTGGAAGATAACTTTCACATCCTACCAAAGGTGACTTTTTCCAGGGAAACAGTCCTAGCACTGGGACCATTTCTTTCGTGAAGTGGATTTTGACCTCCTCTCTGTAACAGAGAATCAGAGTTTTTGGTACAGACTCAGGCAGGATGGATTCGAATATGATCTCCACTTCGCTGAACTGCAGGAACTTAGGGAAATCGCAGCCAGTGCCTTTGAGGAACGTCTGATTTTGGTTAGGTTTCTGGGGAGGGATGCAGCTTACCGTCCTCATTTCTACTTCCCAGAGAAAGCCGAGGTTGTCTTTGTACATGTGATGCACTTTGGCAGTTCATGCTTGCTTCTTGGGGAGTAGAGAGTGAAAGGGTGGTGGAGAGAGGAGGAATGAGCTCTTCCCGGGTCCTCGTAAGGGGGGCGAGAGCAGAGAAGAGGGAAGGAGGCAGGGGCAGAGCCGGAAAGATGGTGCGGTGTCCTGTGACCCCTGCTAGTGCAGGTGTGACTGCTAGCGCAGGTCCATCCGGTAGTCACCAGCCGCCGAGAGCCTACACAAAACTGCTCCTCCAGACCCTGCGAAGGGAGGTGCGCGGATCGGCTCCAGTCAGTTCTCTGAAGGCCTACTCCCCAGACCGGATCGGCTCCGGTCAGTTCTCTGAAGGCCTGCTCCCCAGACCGCCATGCCCCGTGCTTGCGTGTGTGGATGCCAAGCAGGTGCGCAGACACCATTCCCGCGTGGCCAGAGTGCACGGTGCAGGCTTAAGGCACCGGGCAGCTTGTGCCTTCTGCAGCTGATCAACACCAGGAAGTGCCGGTCGCCTGAGCAGCGGCGAGGGCCAGAGCCAACGGCCCAGACCTTCGGGCCGTGACGCCAGGAACACACGCAGCATCACGGAGGAGGGGGGTAGCTCGGGCTTCCGTGCTCACGATGTCTGTGTCACACAGCAGGACTTGGCGTGTCTGCCTGCCGTGTGTCCCCTTGCTAATGTCAGTCCCCACATCTGCCTTTCGGTGTTGTCACCATGGCAGACACGCTCGGCACAGGGTTCTGTGTCTTTGTGACAGTGAGAGAAGCAGCCAGTGGACTGCGGCGGGGTCTGTGGGCGTCACCACGGTGCTGCTCATCAGCTCGCAGTCTGTCACCGTGGATCCCGCCTTACCCTGAGTCTCATCCCAGCCGGAATTGCCCAAATCACCCGTCCCCCCGGACGCACCCGCGTTTGCATTCCCATCGCCAGCTTGAATGGAAGGAAAGTGCTGCTGAGCTCCCGGGGGGCTTCCCGGTGTCCCAGGCTGTCGGTTTGTCTGTCTGTCTGTCTCACAAGCACACACAGGCACCAGCTCGGCTTCCAGTCCTCTGAACCAGCCGTCATGTAGGCGTCCTGAGAAGCAGCTCGTGGCCTGAGCATCAGCCGAGAAGGCAGGGTCTCGTTCTCCGCTGTGTTTGAGCCAGTCCCCTTCTGGAAGCTTCAACAGCCGAAAGAAAGATACAAATAAGTCTCCAAGGCTGTTGAGGGCATTGAGAGATGCGTAAGCGCCTTTCATATTTATAAACGTTGCCGTCTGAGTTGTATATTTAGGTGTTCCTGTGTGGTCACGCTCTGTGTTGCCATTTTTGTACATTACAAGGACAAGTGTCACCAGAGATGCCATTTGTTGGGGCTACAAATCTGGCAACCTGCTAATAAGATGAGTAGTGATAGAAATGCTCCTAGCCAGCTTTCTTATACGCAGTGTGTGACCGGGCCGTGCCTGCGTTCTCTTCTCCTGTACCTGTAACAGCGGAATCGCGCTGTTAGGAGAGGCATCTCCTGTGGCTCTGTTCAGAAGTCAAAGGTGAGGAAGTGATGCACGGACGGAGGCGAGGCGGCTGGACAGTCGGATTCCTTCCTGGGCGTGGGGAAGGGAAGGCGGTGAGTCAGGTGTCCTCTTCACTCCTCTCGCTGGCGGGCAGTGCCACGGCCCATGTCCGGGACGGATCATCCCGCCAGGGCGTCGGGTCAGGCCTCTCCCTGAGCAGCTCTGGGTGGTTCAGTCCCGCTTCCGGAGGGCGCAGCCGGGGCAGACGCCAGCAGCTCTGCGCACCCCGCCCCGCGCGCATCCCGTGTGCCCACAGTCCACAGGGCAGCTCCGTGCCCCTGGTCTCCGTTGCTCCACGCAGTTACCTGGGGAGATCGGAAAGGTTACAGATGGATAACCTGTGCCTGGAACGGGTCAGGTCAGCAGGCGCTGAAGACGAGGGCCCCTGGGCTACTGCAAACACGGGGACTTCCCGGAAGCTCTGTAAATGCATTGTACAATTTGTGACTGGGATCATTTCATTTCACTCGAGTTGCTTTAAACAGATGGAAAATAGAAGTAAACGCTGAAGGCTTTCATTTTCTGTCAGCTGCCCACGCACAGGGAGCCACACTCAGGGGCAGGTACGTGAATTAATGCTGAACAGCAGCCTGCTTAATAGCAATGACCAAGAAATACCGAAGAAGAAGAGGTAGGCTCTGTTGTCTCTTGGAGGAGACAAACCGTGAAGCGAGCTCTCCTTTGTAAACATGGCCTGTGTCCACGCTCCCTCCTGAGGGTTTAGCAGGCAGCTCCCTGGGGGAAGGGTGGGCCCTGCGCGGAGCCCTTGGCACTGTGTGGTGCAGATCTTCCCACGACACCTGGCTTCGAGCTTCCAGGACTACAGCGAGAGGCTCGCAGAACCCCTGCAAACGCTGGGCTCGGCTCTGCACACCGGCAGCTGCAGGACGGAGCCTGCGACACCCCCGTTCTTGTTGATTGTGCAGTGGCCACATTTTCCTGAAACCACACAGCTGATTTGAGGACCCCAGGAGAAGGGAGCTGGGCGTCTGGAGCTGCCGTTGGCGCTGTTTTGACAGCCGGCCGCAGGCTCGTCTCCAGCTCCAAGTCTGGGTCTCAGCTCTGTTTGTAGACAGTACACAGTACACAGCTGGCGTGTGGAAGGCAGCTCCTGGTGCAGGACCGGGGGTCCGTTTCTCGGGGACTCGCCTTAGCTGCTGTGTGATGGGTTAGTCACTGCGTCGTGGTAGACGGAGAAGTGCTCACAGGGGCAGGTGCATGGAGGGACGGGCCGACCAGGGACGGACATACAGACGAACAGAGTAGCTGGGAGGATGAAAGTTTGTATGTAATGATCATTGAACTGGTGGCCAGGAAACCTGGCTTCTAACCCCAAAGCTGTGACACTGGACAAGACCCTTCTCAATTCTAGACTTACATTTCATCTTCTGCAAATGCCTCTGGTTAGCTTTTGTTCCCCCCTAGCAAAGAATAACAGTGCTCACGTGCTGTCTCGTTCTCACCTCTTGGAAGCCAGCCCATTCAGAGTTGTCGGATATTGACTAATAGGATGGCGTTGATGGGGACCAATTCACAGTGAGGCCTGACGGTTGGTTGGTGGATGGAATCCCCCACAGGGAAGGTCATTTGCTTCCTTCTAAAGCGGTTGAGACTGGACATGTGCCTCAGAGTTCTGGAGTCTTCTGTGAGGAGCAGGCAGAGGTCATGGGGCAGAGTGGTCGTGCATGGCTTGAGAGATGTAAGCTTGGCCGGCATCCCTGGGAGACCCCAGGCTGTGGGAGTGAGGAGCACGATCCTGGAGATGGAGGATGACGGCCGTTACGTGGCACAGCCCTGGGAGGCCACCGCCGATGCCTGAGCTGTGGTTTGCCTCATAAATGTGAGCTCTCAGGGCCGGCGCTGTGGGTGGTGAGCTGAGCCTCCTCTGTGGCACCAGCATCCCATGTAGGCACAAGTTAGTATGCCTTCTGCTCCCTGATGTGGCCTGGGAAAGCAGTGGAAGATGGCCCAAGTGCTTGGGCCCCTGCACCAGCATGGGAGACCCAGAGAAGTTCTGGCTCCTGACTCCTGGCTTCAGATTGCCCAGGATCTAGCCATTGTGACCATTTAGGGAGTGAACCAGCAGGTGGAAGACCTCTCTCTCTATCTCTCCCTCTCCCTGTAACTCTACCTCTTAAATAAATAAATAAGAGCCGTCAGCCCCATCATCGTCATTTTCCATTATTCACTGGAATGAGCATACTTTCATTTCCTAGGGCTGCCGGCACAGGAGACCACGAACCGGGTGGCCTCGAACCACAGACATTCATTCTCTCACGGTTCTGGAGGCTGGAGTCCAAAGTCAGAGTGATGGCAGCACCGGGAGAGGGTCCTCCCCTCCCCGCCGCAGGCTAGCTTCTGGAGGTGTCCCGAAACCTCGCCGCCTTTGGCTCAGCACCTCTCCAGGCTCTGTCTCTGTTTCTGTGGTGTCCTATGCCCCACTGTGGGGCAGTCACCGCTTAGGGTCCACCCAAATCCAGTTTGATTTTGTCTTAACCAGCTCTGTCTAGAAAGTCCTATTCCCAGGCAGGAAAACGAGTCACACCATGAGGTTCCAAGTGGGCACGAGATGTGGGGACGCCATCCAGTGCAGTCCACAGGTTCCCTTTCTTGCCATCGCCTGCTCCTCTCCTGCCTGCACCATGTCCCTCCCCCATCCCTAGGACGCCCTGGCAGCCTGGGAACCTCCAGTAGTACTGAGAGTGGAAACCAGGAACACAGGCGTCAGACTCCTGATTGGAGCCGTGCTGCTGGCGGGGACAGGACCAGGGTCGCGGGTGCCAAGTGGGCATTTTCAGCAGGTGCAGAGCTGAGTGCAGGTCCCTGGCAGATACAAGAGAAAGCAGCCAGGCGCACCCTGACGGACGCTGCCGTCCATGCTGCCGCTTTGGGCTGCGTATCAGGCCGGGGCTGACAGAGCACCTCGCTGGCTCTCCTCTAGGACAGGGACAGTCACACCGCTCCTGGGATCCGTCCCAGTTCCGTAACGAGCTCTTCCTTGCCTGTAATTTAGCCGGTTTGCCTTGTCAGAAGCTGTTGCTAAGGGCATCGGTATGACCTCAGATGGCCTTCTAGAAGCTCTGAGAAAGAAACTGAGGCCACCCAGTCACTGCCATCAGACTACAGCGAGAGTGGCCGCCACATCTCTGCCCGGGCATCCTGCGGCAGGTGCTCATGGAGACCCATTTGTTTTGTTTTGTTTTTAAGATTTATCTGTTTATTTGAAAGTCAGAAGGATAGAGAAAGAGAGACCTTCCACCCTCTGGTTCATGCCCCAAAAAGCCCCAATAAATAGGGCTAGAGAAAGCCAGGAGCTTCATGGGTCTCCCACGTGGGTGCAGGGGCCAAAGCACTTGGGCCATCTGCTGCTGCTTTTCTCAGGCCATAGCAGAGAGCTGGATGGGACGTGGAAGAGCTGGGACGCGAACCGGTGCCTGTAGCAGATGCTGGTGTCCCACGCAGAGGCTTACCCTGCTACGCCAGAGGCCAGCCCCAGAAATGTGTTCTCTGACAGCGCTGAGAGCCAGAGTCTGGACTTGGTGTCGCTGGGCCAGAACCAGGGTGGTCGCTGGCATGCGCCCTGCAGCGGCCGGGAGGGCTGGAGCCTGCCGGCCTGCCGGGGCTGTGGCCACGCGCTGGTCCGTGCCCGTGTTACAGTGCCTTCTGGTCTGGGTGAAGTCTCTCCTGCCACTTCCTGGGAGGACACTCGGGATGGCCTTGATGGACACCGGGATGGCCTTGAGAGCCGCCTGGGCTGTCCAGGGCAGCCGCCCCATCTCCAGGTCGTGTCGAATCCGCTCTGCAACGTCCCTTCCCCCGCGCGATGTTCGCAGCTTGCGAGGGCTGGGACCTGGTTTCTCCAGGGGCCGGTATTCACCCAAACCCAGGTCCCGCCTGCAAAACGCAGCCTCAGTGGGTCCGCTCTTCTAAGAGGAGAACCTTAGGTTTAAGCGGGTTCTGGTCAGACCTGGAGCCCTGTTTCATAGGAAAGGAGGAGTGAGTGTGTGTGTGTGTACGTACATGTGTGTATTGTGTATGTACGTGTGCACATATATGTATGTGCATGTGTTATATGTGTGTGTGCATGTATGTGGTGTTTGTGTATGTTGTGCACTGCGTATATTTGTGCATGTACATGTGTACGTGTATGTGTGTGGCATTCTGTGTGTATGTGTATAAATGTGCATATGTTTATATTATGTGTTAGGTACGTGTGTGGGCATATGTGGTGATTCGTTGTGTTCCCACAGTGTTTTAAAAAGCACGTTACTTGCAAATATTCCTTTTCACAATATAGGAATTTAGAGGCAAACATCTCCCAGTCTGTCTTGTTTGCTGTAATACCCATCAGAGTATAAAAAGCGCACACAATGAAGTGAATCGTGGCGCAGAGCCATGGCTTCGCACGGTCCACGTGTGTTTCAGGTTCTGGGAGGCCAGCTGCACGCTGAGGTCTGCTGGACAGGGAACAGCGAGGAAAAACCGGTTCCCACGTTGGCTCCAGGGTCAGGGCTGCATTCCTGGTGGTCAGCTTTTCATGACGACAGCCAAACACCTGTGAAGGCAAGAGACGGTTTTTAGCTTGTAGTGCTGGGGGTTTGGCTCCAAGATGGGGCAGGTGCATTGGTCGGGCCTCTGGGGAGGGCTGTGGGGGGCGACAGAGGCTGCGTGTGGGGAGGGATCCCAGGCGAGGCAGGAGGCAGAGAGAGGTGGGGCCCAAAGTCAGGCTTTCCTGACCCCACTCTGGCAGGAGCTGCCTGTCAGGAACCTCCCCGCCCGGGCCCTCCCGCCTGCCTCTGCCTCCTCGACATTCCCCAGGGGCCGAGTGTTTGACACAGGGGCCTTGGCAGGCCGGTCAGGGCCCAAAATAATGCCCAGACCACGGCAGCGTGGCTGGAAGGCCCTCACTGCTCACACGTGCGCGCACGGACACCAGCTGGCTTTGCACCAGGCGCCGCGCCGGGGCAGTGGGATTAGGGAAATGTCAGATCACGCTTGCCAGAGGCGGCTGTGGGAAGACGTTGCCTTCATCCTGCCCTTCAATTTCTGCCAGCTGTCAGGAGTTTTGGAAGCCAGGATGACCCCTGGAGACCCCCGGGGCTGCATCGGCGCACGCCAGGCACGGCAGCACGTTGCCAGGTGGCACAGACACCAAAACCCCACCTGTTGTTCCCGTCCGGTTTGGGGAGGCGTGGATGTTGCTCTTCTTTCCCGATTTTCTGGGGCGAGGAGACTGGTCTGATGGAAATACACCCAGAGTCTCAGACAGCAAGAACAACAGCAAGGGCTTCCAGACAAGGTCTGGGCTTAGGCTCCAGCGTGGGCGTCTCCGCCCAGCGCCCAGCTCCCACGAGAGCCCCTCCCATCCCGGCACATTAGCGGGACAATCTTGAAGGTGCGTTGAACTCCGGTTCGCTTTGAAAACGTGGAGAGTGCCTTCTACCCGGTGTTTAGCGGCCATTAGCAATCCCTCCTGATGGAGCTCGGCCGGAGTCCGCCCGTGGGTAATTGCAACAGTTAACACTTCACACCTTGCCCCGGCTGTGGAATGTGGCGTGCACTGTGGCTGGAATTAATGGAAACCAAGCAGCGCTGGGAACCCAGGCAGATTTTACGTAAATAAAAACCAACGATCATTTGCAGGTACCCAGCGTTCATAAAACAGGGCTGCCTGGTGACGTTCCGCCCATCTTGTAAACATCTGTGGGCAACGTGGGCCTCAGACTGGGTCTCACCAGGCCACGAAGGCATCGGTGGCCATCCACACAGGTGCATCCTCACTGCCACACTGGGAGCAGGGAGCGAGGCTGCGTCTGATCTGGGAACAGGAGGGGAGGAAGCGGCAGGTCCTGTCCAGGCTTGCAATGCTCTGACCTCCCAGGCAGGAGGCCTCCCAGGCGGCCAGAGCTACCCAGCACAGACTGGTTCTCCGAGTCACTGCAGGGCTCCCGTCCAGTCCCGGGACCTGGCCCTCAAGCCATGGTGCAAGGGAGGAGGGTTTCAGAGCCTGTAAGCCGTTCTTAGCAACTCCAGTTTGCAGAGAAATTCTCCCCTGTGTGTGCGTCGGCCTTCAAGGAAATCAAACACAGTCTTGGCATTTTCTCTTTAACCCCCGAGCTGCTCTCTCACAGGGGCCCACGCAAGGACCACGGTGGACAGAGCAGGTGATCAGCAGTCTCTTCAGAGGGTGCCCGTGGTACCTCACTCTGCTCCCTTCTCTGTGCCTCGCCAGTTATCGCACACATCCTGGCGATGCTGAAAAGTATTTCCCTGCACAGAGGCCCCCAACTCCATGGCTGGGAGTGAGCCAGGGGCATACAGGAGTGAGTGATGGGCGCCGGAAGTGGATGAGGCACCCACTTCTTCCGTCCCGTGCTCTCTGCCCGAGCTCAGAATAACCAGCCGGCCGTTCAGAGCCCTGTGGAAGTGCAGAGCCACATCCCAAAGAGAAGGGCGGGACCCACGGCTCCTGTTTCCCTGAAGACGATGTTGGTGGATCTTGACCGCTGGCCGCAGGGGGCAGCTGACCATCTCTGAGACGAAGAGCTGGCCAGAGAGCGGGGCGGGCAGGACGTAGGGTTCTGTGCTTCTCAGCTGGAGAGCCCTGGATTCCACAGGAGAGTGGGCGGCTGTAAGCCCTGCGGAAGGCCTCCCGAGGAGTCCGGTCTGTCGTTTGCCGATTGAGGAAGACGGCTCCACGTGACCCTGCGGCATCTGTAACACCTGCCAAGCTGTTTCTAAAAAACTAAAAAAAAAAAAAAAAAAAAAATAGAAGCAGGTACGACTGAAACCTTTGTGTGCGGAGTTGCTGGAATCAGCAGATGAAAACCTGGCGTGCGGTGAATTTTCATTTAAATAAACGAGTCACTTTCTAAGGCAGGTGCGTTCCACGCCGTGTTTGGACACACTTCGGCTAAGATCTTACCATCGCTCATCTGAACACAGATTCAGCCGAGCGCAGCTGTTTTATTTGGAAGCTGCCTCTGCAGGCGGCGCTGGCTATGAACAGTGTAGACTGCCGCTTCTCCCCGGGTCTGGATGTCCCTCTTCCTCGCCTGGAGCCTTGGTCGCTCCCTCCTCCCTCGCCCACCTGCACGGGCAGCCCCAGTGTTATTGGCATTGGTCCTGTAGGGCTGTGGCCAGGGCTGAGGGTGGTTTTGTGTGCGTGCATCTCCGGCTGCAGGCAGCCTCTGCCCCTCGTTCAGGCCCTGGCGCGGCTGTGGGAGCAGCCCTGCCACCTGGAGGTCTGGCCGAGGCCAATGTGGAGCCCAGTGTGTAAGCAGCCACGCTGGTGCCCTGAGCCCCTGACGCTGGGCGGTTTATCGGCAAGGTCACCGTGCACAGAGTCGAAAAATACGCTTCTCCCTTACGGCACATGACCCTGACGTTTCTATTTATGCCAACGATCAAAACCTTTTTATTTTCAAAAATGAATATATGTGGCTTGAGCGACAGGAATCAACTTTGAGACACATCAGCGTAGGTGTTCCCTGGTGCTGTTGGATCCCTGGGTGTGATATGTGAGCGCCTGGTGGATGGTGGGACTCTTTCCCTGTGGGCTCCCGAGTCCTCCCAGCCTCACAGGCAGGCTAAGTGCGGGAGAAGGCAACAGACATGCAGGCCTGTGGTCTCTGCTTTCCGCGGGCCCCGAGGGCTAGGCTGTGACTGGCGGCAGCAGCTAACCGCTCTGGGTGCCTCGTTTGTGCAGGTGGAGTGATGAGCGGCTCCATGGAAACCAGCGTGGAGGTTTCTCTGAAAACCGAAACCTGCACCGCAGTTTCCACCAGCCCCAGTGCTGGGCTTGCGGCTGCAGGAAACAAAACCAATCTGCCAGACACATGCGAGCCGCCCAGGGAGGGGCAGAGCCCCGGAGAAAGGAAGCTTGGCAGGCCCCGTGCGCGGCAGAGCCTCGGCCCCTCCCCGGTGCTGCTTCTGTGCCCAGCCCTGCCCCTGAGCCACCGCCTGAGGGTGCTGTGCAGTCAGCCACATGGAGGAGAACCAGAACAGAGAGGATCACCCAACGTCAAGATCAGCCAGGGACAGTGGGTCAGCGGCTGCCTGTGGCCGGGAGTACGGATGGGGGATGGGGAGAGAGCCGGGGTGGGGGTGGGGTACGGCGGTGCTGCAGTCATAGGAGAGTGGTGCAGTGACACCAGGTGCACAGAACACCCCTGGGACACCTGGGTGTGGGCGGGAGCGAGGTGCCCAGGGGTGTGGGCGGAGCCCGCTGAGTCCAGGAGTGAAGCTCACAGCCGAGAGCCGGGCACCCTTATCATGGACGGGGGCAGGTGTCTCAGCCGCGCTGGCTCCCTCTGGGAAGTGCCTGCTTCCTGGGGTCCTGCTAGCTCCCAGCCCATCCCTCCCGTGTGCCGAGGCCGCCTCTGAATTTAGCTCTGACCCAATGCGTTTCCCACGTGACTGAGCTGCTCACTGTTCACCACGGCGATTCTCAGGCTTTGGGATTTTTAAAGATTTATTTATTTTTTGGAAGGTTGATGAGCTGGATACCATGGGCGTCATCTCGTATTTAGTGTGCAGAGAAAGGAAAATCTCCAGATCAAAGTATGGGTTTCTCCCAAAAGGGCCTCTTAGCGATAGCACAGGGATTCTCGGTGCCGCATCTCTGTGTGCTGTGTAAATGTACATACACACTCGTGCAAAGCACACACACATAGAAAACACACATGCGCGCAAAATACACACAGACAAAACACAAAGTCTGCCTCTGCCCTGGGAAAAAGCCCTCTGTGAGCAGAGGTTCTCAGCCTCTTTCTCTCTGGATCCCCTTCCTCCAAAGAGCCTCAACCACGACACCGCATCACCACGGAGAAGCCACACCCTGCTTGCTGTGCTGCCCCTCAGGGGGCCCTGCCTCCCACTGCAGATCCGGCCTCCGTTCTCTGCCCCACGGCCTGCGCGGGAGCCGGTGCTCACCACCCCGGGGCCCCATCGCCCCGTTCAGGTGCACACAGCAAGCCAAGGCCAGTGTGTGACTCGGGTGTGCAATGACATTCGGAAGGCACCTCCCCTCCTCTGGGCCACAGTCCCACACTCAGCACCTCACTCTGAAGCACTCAGCATTTTCTGTCCTCGACCCATTTCTCCATGGCAGGTCTGCCGGAGACAACACAGTTAGCCAGAGCGTGATGGCGTGAGCTTATCCCCTGGACGATGTCTGCAGGTATGTGAGCTCTTGTGTTTGAGCTGCTTTCGGTTTCAATCGTCAGGAACACAGTGGGTCTGGGGCTGTCTGCGGTGAGATTTTCCTTCCGCAGGGTGTGACCTGCACGTGCGGGAAGGGCTCCACCGCGGTCTTGTCTGTGCTGTGCACCTGCGCCCTGGGCGCCTCCCGCAGACACAGCTGCTGCGGGGCGTGGCTATGCTGAGTTCTTGCTAATTGATTTTGGAATACGGGCCTGCAGGAAATAATGAAAACCCAACTGCTACTCTGCTGAAATTTTGGATGCAGTTCTTTCATAGCTCACTGTGGCTGAATGTGTATTGTTGAGTGTGGGGAGCTGCATGAAGTTGACCTAGGATCAGGCCTTGGGCTTAAAGCAACTGTGTTTTCTTTTTCATTTTAAAGATGAGTTGATTTATTTGAAAGGCGTAGTTGCATAGAGAGAGAGATCTTCCATCTTCTGGTTCACTCCCCAAATGGCCTCAACAGCTACACTGGATGAGGCCGAAGCCAGGAGCTTCACCCCGGTCTCCTACGTGGATGCAGGGGCCCAAGCACTTGAGCCATCTTCTGCTGCTTCCCCAGCAGGGAGCTGGATGGGAAGTGGCTGGGACTTGAACTGGCACCGATGCTGGTGCTGCAGCTGTGTCGCTGACTTGCTGGGTGACTGTGTTACTCTGCCTTGCAGCCGCTCTCTCACTGGCCACCCACAGGGCACGATCTGAGATGCACATGGCCCCTCCCAAACCCACCCCGGGGCTGAAGCTGTGCAGTCAAAGCCAGCTCTGAGCCAGGCCCTACAGTGGCAGATGTGGGAAACCTAGCACCGCTGTCACCGTCACACAGAGCTGATCCGTTCTGTTGAGGAGCTGAGGAAGGAAAGGAATCGGGGGATGTGCGCCCAGACCCGGGAGCGTTCTCGGGGCTCCTGGCGGCCATGCGCCTGGTGTCTAGGAGCCTCCGATTCGGGCAGAGGAGAGAAGTCACCCATGTTACAAGCGGAGCTCCCTTTACGTCATGATTGCTCCTCATCAGCTTATTTGGACAACTTTTTACCCCAGCTCGATGTTGTCATGTGATGGTAAAAATGGCATTTCCAGCGCTGTGAAACGTGCCTTTGTGTTTGGTGTAGAGCTGAGGGAGCAGGGGAAACCTCCCACTGGGAGAAAAGGGCCAGGCCGAGGGGCCCGGCCGAGGGGCCCAGCCGAGCGTCCCGTTGGCCAGCCGTGCCCAGAGGGGCCCGTGTCTGGTGTGTGAGGCTGTGTCATCCCACGGCGAAGCCCTGCAGACAGGCAGCTGTGACACTCCTCCCGGCGTGGGCGAGCAGAGCCAGGAGACATGCAGGGGCTTGCGAGCCTGTGTGCAGCGTGGAGACCTCAGCCTGAGGAGCAGGCAGGTGCACAGCCGCTTGTCTTGGGCGATCAGGGCTGCTCCTTGGCTGGGCGCCCTCGCAGCCTGGCCTGGCACCCTCGCAGCCTGGCCTGGTACCCTCGCAGCCTGGCCTGGCACCCACACAGCCTGGCCAGGCACCCACACAGCCTGGCCTGGAGGCTCCGTTTCAGGGCGTTCACGGCTGGAGCGCACCAGCGCCAGGGTTTCTTGGAGCAGCGCTCTTCCTACTTGGGGCTTGTTAATCACAAGTGGTGGAGACGCTCCTCGGAGTCTTCCACAGCGCAGCCCTGACACCCTGGACACCACTGGACACCCCGGACACCACTGGACACCCTGGACACCCTGTACACCACTGGACACCACTGGACACCCCGGACACCACTGGACACCCTGGACACCACTGGACACCCTGGACACCCCGGACACCACTGGACACCCTGGACACCACTGGACACACGGGACACCCTGGACACCACTGGACACCCCGGACACCACTGGACACCACTGGACACCCTGGACACCCCGGACACCACTGGACACCACTGAACAACACTGGACACCCCGGACACCACTGGTCACCCTGGACGCCACTGGACACCACTGGACACCCTGGGCACCACTGGACACCACTGGACACCCTGGACACCACTGGTCACCCTGGACACCACTGGTCACCACTGGACACCCTGGACACCCCGGGCACCACTGGACACGACTGAACAACACTGGACACCCTGGACACCACTGGTCACCCTGGACACCCCGGACACCCTGGACATCACTGGACACCCTGGACACCACTGGACCCCAGCGGAGCCACCCTCAGGGTCACATAATGGAGAGTTGTCCCCCCTGCCAAGTGTCCCCTTGGGGACAAGGTCACCTTTGATTGAGAACCAGTGGTCAGAGGATGTGGCTTCCGAGGTTGGGAGGTTGGAAAAGAATGATCTGGAGCCTGCTGCTGGTAGGGTGGTATCACCTCGGCCGTTACTAACCAGAGCCCCGTCCAGTGAGTCATCGCCGCGTCAGTCCCTCCGTTGTGGCTGATGGCGTTTGCTTCCCCGCTGGTTCTGGTCCCGCGTAACGTCTGATGACATAGAGGCCTGCAGTCCTCAGGTAACAGTCGTTACACACAGGCTTCTTCCTGGCTGTGGGGGAGAATGGACAGAGGGTCTTACATCACTTCGGTGAAATAAATGTCTCACTAGACGTGAAATGCGTGACCACGTCACAGGTTGATAGTGTAGTCCAGAAGCCACAGTAAGTCAGTGTAGGGAGCTAATGGGTTTTAAATATGCCGGAGGTGCTTATGTGTGGATCAGATTGGAGCGTCGGCTCAGTTTAAAGCACCCATCAGTGGTGAACATCTGTATTTCTTCTCCCGAGAGTGCTTGCGACGTCTCCCTCGGATGTGTCTGCTCTTATCTGAGAGGGTGGCAGGAGCTCGGAGCCCACCTTGACAGATACGAAGCAGTGTGGAAGCGACGACGCCCAGCGAGAGTCAGCCTTGTGGCCGTCAATCAGGCGTGTGGGTGGTGTGGGCGCTGTGTCCCTCCCTCAGCTGCCTCCAGGCCGCGCCTGAGCTCTGTGGTGGGAGAGCACTTGGCCAAGGCAGGTGCAGGAGAACCCTGGTGCATCCAACTGCAAAGGAGCAGGGAGGGGCAGTGTTGGCAGCTGTGGGGGTGGGGAGGAAGCCGGTGGAACGCAGGGAGTTGGCGTGTGTGAGGACAGCCGGCTGCCTGTCGAGGAAGCCGAGACTCCAGGGGCAGCTGGGGCCCCTGTGGCTTGAAAAGCGCTTTTCCCCGGGGCGCGGCTTCTGCCCTGAGGATGGCGTCGCTGGGGTAAACCTCCTCCTCACCGTGTAGCAAACTCTCAGGCAGAGCTCAGCGCTTGCTGCGGCCTTTCGTGAGTGACCCCATCCAGCTCGCTCTCTCTGCAGCTTCTACTCTGTGCGTGGTCTTCATCAGCAGACGTTCAGGATCCTGTGAGGCGCTAGCTGGATGCCGCCCGTGGACGCCCCGTGAGCTCCTGTGTTAGGGTTCCGTAGAGGGACAGAGGCGGTGGGCTGTGCGTTAGATACTTGAAGGGGGACCTTCTAGGGGGATGGGTTCATGTGTTTGAGGCAGCTGAGGAGGGGACTGCAGGCCGTGGACCTTGGGATGCCAGGAGCACGGCTCAGCCCAGTCTGAGGACCTCAGAGTCGAGGAGGCTGTGCGGTAGCAAGGGGGTGTCGCTCCTCATTCACGAGGCCGGCGAGCGCCCAGGGCAGGTTGAGCAGGTGCCAGCTCGCAGGTCAGGGGACCCACTGCCTTCTGCATTCAGGCTCCTGGACCCCAGCTGACGGATGGTGCTGCCACATGGGTCCACCTCTCTGCAGCTGGCCCTGCTCAGGCGCCCTGGCCGACTTCCCCTGGTGCTCAGAATAATGGGATTTGGTTCCAGGTTTCCCTTAACCGGTCCAGTTGATGCCCGGATTCACCCTCAGGCTTCCTTTGTAACTCCAGGCACCAGCTGTGTTTTATACTTACCTCCGGGCGCCGTGTAGTTCCCAACTCTGAATGTAGCGAGTGTTCACTCGCTCTGAGGACCCGGATGCCCGTCAGCCTGCCGTGCAGCCGTGGGTCTGCTCCCGCCTGTCTCATCACGTGCGGCTGTGGGGCTACAGACAGGTGGCAGAGCGCAGGTCATGCGGTGAATCACTACCCTGGGAGGAGTGTGTGCGCGTGATCCGGGCAGGTGCAGGCCCCCTGCCCTCACCTTTCTCAGCGTCACATCTGGGGCACGTGGAGACGCCCGTCATTCACAGCTTCCACCTTGGGCGTGTGGTTCAGGGTGGGACCACAGCAGAGCTTCCCAGAGCGGCTGGCGGTGAAGTGAGGTCGGGGTCTCTGCAAACCGCCGAGTGCCTCTCATCCCCCTTTCTCCTTCCCGGCGGCCCCGGGAACGCCCGGAGCTGTCTAGGATGCGTCTCCTCTGCCGGCCCTGGGACTGTTGTGTCCGCCCTCACTCCCAGTCACCGAGGCTCCTGCCCGGGCCCCTCCTCGGCTTGTGCCCAGAAAATGTCCGTCTGCAGACACTGCTGTCGCCTCCCAGAGCCCCCCCCCCCCCCCGTGGGCCCTCTGGCTGCGCCCTCCTCTGTGGGAGCATGGTGAGGAGAAGCGTGCGCTGGGTTCTTGGACGTCTGTGGGAGGAGCCCTGCAGAGCGAGGCCGCGTCAGGAGAAGGCTGTGCCGGCTGCGGCTGTGCTGCGTGGGCTCCAACCTGTGCGGCTCAGGTGACGTTGTGTGGTTCCAGCTGCCAGTGAGCGAGGAGCTGATAGGAAAGTAACAGAGCAGAGCAGGACTGGGCCGGCTGGGCGGGGGCTCGTAATGCAGGTCCCTTCGCATTCCTGTGGCCTTTCGGCTGGGAGGGACAGACTTCAACTCAGGAATGGAGACGACGTGGTCACCTGAGTGGAGAATCTCAGGGTCGGGTACAGGTGGACACGGACCCCACAGTTAACATCCACGGTCACAGGTGGGCTGTCCCGGTCACAGGTGGGTGTCCCACAGGTGCAGGTGGGCTGTCCCGGTCACAGGTGGGCTGTCAGGTGCAGGTGGGCTGTCCCGGTCATAGGTGGGCTGTCAGGTGCAGGTGGGGTGTCCCACACGCACAGGAACAGTGAGTGACCCACAGTCACAGGTCGGGTGTCTGAGGTCACAGGTGGGGTGTCCCACACGCACAGGAACAGGGAGTGACCCACAGTCACAGAGACACTGTCTCCCAGTCGCAGGTGGGTGTCTCCCAAGAGCTCCAGGAGAACGCATCCCGGGTCTGCCATTGGCCTTGCTGGGGCGGCTGCACACCATTGACCCTGCTGGCATCTCCTGCTCGGCCAGCTGAGTGAGGCAGGCGCCCGGCACGGCGCTGGGGCCTGGCGTTCTGGACCAGAGCCGCACACGCTGAGATGAAGGCTGGGAGTTTGTCGCAGAGCACGCGTGGTGGCCGACCTGGCTGCTGGTCGGCCGTCCCCGGTGTCTCTTTGCTGATTAGTGGGCCCCCTTGTGCAGCTCTTTCTGCTGCCCCCTGGCTCCATAGCAGGGACGAAGGCACTGGCAGGTCCTGCGGGGGCCCATTCTCCAAGCTGCACGGGGGCTGCTCGCTGACGTTTAGAGCGACTGGGTATCAACTGCCATCCACGCTGGGCCTGCTGCGGGAAGGGGCGGGCAGGCGTGGGTGCAGGTGCTGTGTTCGTGGGACCCCACCAGCCAGCGCCCTTCAGTGGAATCTGGTTACCCCAGGCTGAGTTCCACTTCCCAGATGACCACAGTTCCAGTGTTGTCACGTTTTTGTTGTTCCCTTGAGGGACAAATCCGATGAAGTCCTCCCCCGCGGAGGTAAAGCGCTGTGCACCTGTGAGCTCCCTGTGCTGAGCACGGTGCGGGACACGGGAACAAGGCCGCTCTCTCTGAGGGTCCTGGAGTCTCCAGTCTACCCAGGGACGGAAGGACGTGGAGTGGGGCAAAGGGCGAGGCCACCTCTGCAGGAGTTCGGGGCACATCAAGATTTCTGGAGTCCGCTCCATCCTCGGCAGAGCCAGCTGGCTCCTTGCCTATGTGGCCACCCTCTGGGGCCCGTGTGGTGTCCACACCCCCGTGACACACAGATCTCCCCATGGGGATGGCTCGGGTCGCAGGTCGGCAGGTCCAGGTCTGGGCTTCCGGAAGGAGGGCCGAGTCGATTCAGCCCCCACCACCCAGCTTCTCATCTGGAATGCAAAAGAAGCCTCGGCGGGTCTGAATGTTGGCCCTAATTCTGCCGGGAACCCCACTCCCACCCCGGGAACGTGCAGGGGCTGCTCTCTGCTGATAAATTGCCCCAGGCAGTGGGTGGCTCCTGGCTGGACCGTTCAGGGCCTTCGGAAGGCATGGAGGACGTGAACACCGTTGAGGTTAGGAAAGTGGGGGCTCTCGGCTTAGCGCGGATTCTGTCCTCTGTGAAGTGGCCCCGGCCACAGCCTCCGTGGGTGTGGGGAGTCTTGGGCAGCCAGGGCACACTCGTCACCTCTTCCAGCAGCCGCCGGTGTTTCCTTTGCCTTTAAAACAGCGCTCAGGTTGCCCGGTGCCTTCCGGGTCTTTGCCCGAATCTCACACATTAGAGGAGCAGGCTGATGGTTTCACAGAGGCTGAGATGGAAGGCGTCTTCACAGGAACCACCCACTACACCAGACCCACCTCGTGTTCCTCTCTGAAAGGGGTCCCGGAGCACAGCAGACCATGGCGGGAGTCTGCGCCAGGCTCGGCGGGGCGTGGGGCTCTCATGTGACCATGGACAGTGCCTCGGGCTCTGTAGGTGGTCGGAGGGCCACTGTCTGAGGGAGCGCAGCGACTGACCTGCACTTGTTTCCAGGAGCGTTTGGGGCTAGGAGCAGGCTGAGCCTCGTAGGCTCAGAGGACGGGATGGAGGTGATGGCAGGGCAAGGCAGGCAGTGCCTGGGGGGCACAGAGAGCGTAGGGAGTTCCCACTGTGCCTCAGGAGGTGACATCTAACAGGGCTGGGTGGACAAGCAAGGGTCCATGCCGGTCCAGAGTGGGTGTGTGCCAGGACAGACTCACCTGCCCGGGGGTGTCTGTGTCCCACTCCCAGAACCTGAGACCAAGTCGCTTCCCATCCAGCTTCCTGCTAGTGTGCGCTGGAGGCTGCAGATGGTGGCTGAGTCCCTGCCCTCCATGTGGGAGGCCCAGATGGAATTCCTGGCTCCTGGCTTCAGCCGGGCCCAGCTGCAGGCATCCGGGGAGTGCACAGTGGATAGGAGTTCCCCCTCTCTGTCACTCTCTCTCTCTCTTGTAAATAAATAAAAGTAAACTTAAAAAGAAAGAAAGAGAAGCTAATCCATAGGCAGCCCCAGTGTGAGGACCACAGCTCAGCGCTGAGGAGAGCAGGTGGCTGACCGAGAAGCAGAGAGACGTGCTCAAGGTTTGACAATGCTTGACCCTGTTTAGACATTGCCCCCCAAGTTCCTGGCACCCTCGAATTGTTTCATCATTCTGTCCCAGGGACGTCTTCCAGGAGCTCTCATTGGGGCGGGAGGATCCTGAAGTTAGGGGCGGACTGTGTGAGTAGAGCACTCGGTGGTCCCTGATTGCCTGAGCCTGAGTCACAGCTCATGTGAGCTTCGCTTTAAAACCCAGGACAGGTGGGTCTCCCCGCTGCCGGCAAGCAAAGCAGAGCTGTGTCGGACACCAGGTCCAGGCCCTCACTGTGGTCACCGGCTCCTCCACACTCAGCCTGGGGCAGCCCGTGCACACCCTGGGGTGGCCTGCACAGCCCGCCTGCCGCAGGCTGAGTTGTCTTGTGCATGATTCTGGAGGAGGAAGCAAGGCTAACGGTGCCTCTCGTAGTGACAGGGCCTCACACGGAGCCGGGGCAGCGACATCCGGGGCTGCCGTGCTGGGCCCTTCAGAGAGGGAAGTGGGCACCGTGGCCAGCTCAGCACCCTGAAGGCTGTGGCGGCAGCAAGCCTGGGCTAACCCGACAGGATTGTGGGAGGTCACGCGCAGGCGCGGCTCTTTCTTCCTGGGCTCTCCGGCACGCGGCAGGTGGCTCCAGAGGAGGCGTTCAGTGCCGTCCTCAGAGGAACACAAGCGTGGCATAACTGGCCTCTTCTTCAGAAATCCCTCTTGAAAAGAAGATGCCATTCTGAAAATGTGTGTTTTTGGCAAGGCCACAATTAGCACACAGGCTTGCAAAATTGGCAAGGTGACTCAATGTATTTGACAATAGAGCTCATGATTTATCGTAAATCTGCACAGTTTTAAAATAAATCTGATGGGCCGTGTGTCTCATTCAGCTCCAGTCTGAGTGTAAATTACAGACAGTCCATCATCCCAAGCCCTGTACGTGTTTTTGTGATCACAGAAGGCCGCCTTGCCTTCCATTCATGATTAAATTTTTTGATGGCTCCCTCTAGATCTCAGAAAATAATTAAAACTAATGAACAATCCGCAGCGGCGATCAAGCAAGGCAGCCGCTGCTTTGTGCGCGGGCTCCCTGGAGGTGCAGAGGCTGCGGGTTCTGTAGCTTCCTCCTGACCACCCACCGAGACCCAGCCTCAGCCGCAGGGAGAATCAGAGTTCAGACTTCCTAGTGCTTTGTGGGAGTTTGCAGACACCCAGTGGCCCTGTCGGCCTCCAGCTCTCTGCCCAGTGAGGAACACTCCTGAAAACCCAAGCCCCGCCTCTCCTGTCACAGGAGCCGGGCTTGCTCAAGTCATTGGGCTCCTGCCACCCGCTGGGAACCTGGATTGAACTCCCAGCCCCTGGCTCGGGCCCAGCCCAGCCCCCAGCACCGTGGACCTTTGGAGAGCGAACCAGTGCCTGGGAGCTGCCTTTCTCTGTGTGTGTGTTTCCTTATAAAGACATTTTAGAAGTTTTAATTTATAAAGCAGATTTCTAAAAGTCACACTCAAGCCTTTTTATATTTTCTCTGGATCCGTCAAGATTTTGTTTTTATTCCACAGCTGGTTACCTGGAGTTCCTAGCTCCAGAATCCCGAGGTGGACACTCGGGACTCCGTGCTTCGTAATCCCACTCCCCAACTCTGCAGGTCTCTGTAGGCTGACAGCGTCTCGCCCCATCAGGGCGCC
The DNA here is from genome assembly GCF_033115175.1 of Lepus europaeus. Taxonomy (NCBI): domain Eukaryota; kingdom Metazoa; phylum Chordata; class Mammalia; order Lagomorpha; family Leporidae; genus Lepus; species Lepus europaeus. The sequence goes on along the minus strand of NC_084835.1, from coordinate 2,336,177 downwards.
TCCCCGGGGCTCCCGCACACCTGTGCTGCCAGAGCCCTGCATGGACAAGGAAATTGATTTCCAGGCGTCCGACTCAGGCGGCTCCCGGGGCTGCTGGGAAAAGGAACAGAGTCGGTGCGAGTGCAGGAGCAGGCTGGCTTCCGCGTATCTGTAACCTGGGGGAACTTCCCTGCAAGGAACCCAGGGGAAGAGACAGATATGGACACGCACACACCGCAGGCTGGCTTCTGACCTCGTCCTTTGCCGGTGGCCGTGGGGCTGCCCTGCAGGGCGGCTGTGGTGGTTACGCCCTGGCACTGGGGCAGGTGTGGTGAGCTGCGTGGCTCAGCTCAGACCACCTGGGCCCCATCCTGGCTCTTCTGCTCCTGGGCAAGCCACGCGGCCTCTGTGTTCTCGTGAGGCTGTGATGAGGATCCTGGAAGGGCAGTGGTCACCGCAGAGCCTCTCCACCTGCCGTATCCTGATCCTTTCTTCTCGCTGCCACTGCTGTGTTGGTGCCAAGAGCCTGGGCTGATTCTGGGGAGCGCCTTCTCCTTATCCAGATCCTGGTCGCATCAGCACTGACCCCTCCCCGCCTGCCCGTCAGTTCTGTCCACGCTGGCTGCAGTGGGGGTCTGGGCTTTCGGTGAGTGTCCAGTCTGTGGGGTGCAGTCTGAAGTGTGCTGGTTTTCCGAGAGGCCTGTGCTCTGTCTCCCGCTGGGCGTCAGCTCCTGGGAAGTGTCTGTGGTTGAAGCCAGTGCAGAGAGCACGGGCAGGAGGGAGACCAGCAGGTCCTGGTGAGAAGGCTCAAAGCAGAGGTGAAACCCGTCTTGATGCCGTGGATTTGGGAGGGAGGGGGAGAGAGGGAGGGGGAGGGAGGGAGAGAGGGAGGATGGCGGTTGGGGGACAGGGGTGAGTGCAGGAGAGGAGAGAGGGGGAGAGGGCGGGAGAGACAAATGATAAAATCTGTCTGCCTAAGCCTGCTCAGGTTGGGATCGACAGGAGAATTTACGCGCTTGCTCATTTTTACCGGAAGTTTGACGGCAGCACTGGTCCCCTTGCTGACTTCCCCTGGCGTTCCAGGCCCTTTCAGGTCACCTCTGAGTGTGAGAATCTTAGCTAAGCTCCAGGAATGGCCCTGGTGGGAGATCTTTCCCTGACTGTGTGGGGTAGGGGCACAGGCATCACAGTGCCCGTCACCACTGTGCTCTGCGTCCAGCCAGACCAGACCCGTGCGTCCATGGGGCATAAACACAGACATTGAGAGGCGGCTTTGCCTTCGGTCGCGGATTCTGTTCTTTGTGGATGGCGGAGCCCCGGTCGCAGTAGCCCAGCCTGCTTGTGGCGGGGTCACAGAGCAGCTCCGCCCAGCCTGCGTGTGGCAGGGTCACAGAGCAGCTCCCCACCTTCTCAGAGGCATGCAGAGGCCTGCAGGGCTCCAGGTGGGGGAGGCGTGATGGGACACGTGCGCCGTGAGGGGCTGGTTGTGCCCCCTCTGGGACATGCCTCCCTCTTCCTCCTCCTTTCCCCTCCTCATGCCAGCTCGGGGCTCCACAGCTGTGCGGGGCATGACCGCTGCTCCCAGGTGGCCTGCTCCAGGCCTGCCAGGCACAGCGGCCACAGCACAGCCTCAGTGACGGTGCAGGCTGAGGGCCCGAGAACCAGGTGAGCCAGTCACAGTCCACCTGCAGGAGTGCGTGTGTTTGTTGTAAGCTCAAGAGAAAGTTCATTTGATTCTCAGGCTGTGCATCCTGAGCTGTTCTGTGCTGTTGGGGTGTGAACACTGAGAGGCCGGGTGTGAGTCCCGAGCTGTTCTGTGCTGTTGAGGTGTGAACACTGAGAGGCCAGTGTGCGTCCCAAGCTGTTCTGTGCTGTTGAGGTGTGAACACTGAGAGGCCAGTGTGCGTCCCAAGCTGCTGTAGTCCCGGGGAACACAGAGGCCCCCCTAGGCAGTGGCATGGTGCTCTTCTGAGGGTCCTGGAGACAGAGGGCAGTCCTGAGAGGCCCCCGCAGCCTTGCCAGGAGCTATTGGACAGCGGGGGCTCTCCTGTTTCTTGAGGACGATGCTGTCCGTGTCATCTGGTGAGGGGAAGCCAGGTGCACAGAACTTCTACCTGGGCGGCAGGAGTCCGGACCAACAGAACCGCAGCTCTGGGACTGCAGCGCCCGTGTGTCAGCGATGAGCGTGCAGGGCGAGCAGGCTGGAGGTCGGGTGGGGTCTACACGACCTGCAGAGCCCTGGCAGTCCACTTGGTCTGATTGGCATTGCTGGAATGTTCCATGCAACAGCAGCAGAGCACACATTCTTCCCAAGCTCCCCTGGAGGCTCAGCCAGGACAAAGCCCGTTCTCCCCAGTCAGGTGCACCCGGGCAGGTGCATGCAGGACACGCACGGCAGCCTCTCAGACCGCAGTGGGATTTCACTGGACATCAGGGAAGTCAGCACCAGAAACGTAGCTGCGGACGTCGAGCAGAGCACTTGTGAATAATGGAGGCTCCAGCGAGATGCAGGTAGGACTTACCAGATGTATAGCACGCAGCATGGCGATCACAAAGGAAAAATCGCAGCAGGAAAGGTTTGCACCAGAAAGAGGAAAGATGTGTAACCGCAGCCTCCGCCTCTGCCTCGGGGACCTCGAGGAAGAGGAGCACTTTCAGAAAAGACATAGCAAAAATGCATGAGGAAATCGATAAAATGGGAAATGAAGACGTAGTAGAGAAAATGAACAAAACCCAGCGCTGAGGCCGGCGCTGTGGTGCAGTGGCTTAAGGCCCTGGCCTGAAGCGCTGGCATCCCTTGTGGGCGCTGGCTCATGTCCCGGCTGCTCCTCTTCCAATTCAGCTCTCTGCTATGGCCTGGGAAAGCAGTACAAGATGGCCCAAGTCCTTGGGCCCCCGCACGCACGTGGGAGACCTGGAAGAAGCTCCTGGCTCCTGGCTTCGGATCGGCACAGCTCCGGCTATCGTGGCCATCTGGGGAGTGGACCAGCAGATAGAAGATCTCACTCTCTCTGTCTCTACCTCTCTCTGTAACTCTGTATTTCAAATAAATTAAATAAATTAAAAAAAAAAAAAAAACGACAGAGCTGGTTCTCGGGGAAGGTGGTTCAGATTCCATCCAGTCACTCACAGCCAGAAGCTCCGCTGGATCAGACACTGTGCGGCTCTCAGTGCCTCCGCACTCCCCTCTCCCGCCAGCTCCCCCTGCCCTCTGCAGAGGAATCGCCCTGGCATGTAGGCATGTGCTCGGCGTCACTGGGGAAGCGTGTTCCGGACCCCAGGGCTGCCGCACGCTCTGCACACGAGGCGTCTGGGACAGCGCAGGTGCTCGGTGCATGGTGAGGTCAGCTGTGCCCCGGGCTGGAAGCTGGGAGCTGTGGTCCTGTGTGGTGCAGCCAGGGGTCCCCGGGGGTCTTCAGGTTACTCACAGGGGCCACCTCCTGCAGAATCAGACCTCCAGGCCCATCTTTGTGGCTGGTATTTGCTGCTGCTCCCTCATTTCGCCCTGGAGGTGACATCCTCGCTCTGAGTCTGTTCCAGCCCACGGTTGAAGTGGGTGATGAGGAGGGGCAGCGGTTGGCCTGGACCGCACCATCTGCCACAGACGGGGCTGCCACACCATGAGAGGTGCCCACGCCCTGGGATGTGGCACAGAAGGCCCCCGGATGCCGCGCCCTTGTGCTGCCCGAGGGTGAACCTGACTGTGGTCTCAGGCGCTTCTGTTTGTTTACCTCCCTCCGCTCTGTTGTGGAAAGAGTTTGCGGGGGTCTTTGCATAATCAGTCCGCTTGGGAAGTTGGCGGTCACACCCAGGGCCCCTCTGGTCTGTTTAGGTGTCACTCATCCACAACCACCTGTCAGCACAAGGTTGCATTGTTGCTCCACATCACAATAACACGTTTTCCAAGCTTTTGGTTCAATGGTGGCCAAAGGGTTTCCTAGTGTCTTTGACAAAGTTCTTTCTATTCAACTACTGAAAGTAGAGGATTGAATGAGACGTAAGGAATTATTTCCCACCACGCGGACGGCTAATTGCTAAAATGTGTTAATAAGCAAATTTGCATAGTTTTTTAAAAACATGAAACACTGTGTTGTCAAAATTATGACAAAGCAAGTCTATGCTGCCTTACCGTCATGCGATTTGGAAGTTTATTAAATTCAAGAAATGTCGTTTGCAGTCTGGAGTAAGCGCGACTGTCACTTATTAATGAGCTGTTCTCTGAGCGCTGTATGGATGCTCTTCTTGGTGTGACTTCATTAACATGGAAATGCGGTAAAAAGGGAGAGTCTGCCTCAGCCTAGCAGATGGCTGAGCAGGACTTCAGATTGGATGAGCAGCGTCGCTTAAGCACCTACTGTATGCCGGGTCCCGGAGAACACAGGGCCCCCGCCCCAGAGCTCAGCCTCCAGCGTACCCCACAGGTGACAGCCGCGTGGAGGAAGGAGCGACTTCATGGGGCAGACACACTGCTTTTGTGTGTGGCACAGACATTTTGGAAAACCATGAGAAAAGGCAAAGGAGCTCAAAAATCTGTGTCCACTTGGGAACAGGAAATGGGGAGCACGACCAGCTGGACTGCAGACCGCTTTGGCCGGTCTCGGTGCCCTGCGGAGGCCCAGCGAACCGCTGCTCAGCACAGTGGCTGTTGGGAGAGAAGCCACAGCCCCTGTGGCTCAGGACACTGTGTGTGAGAGAATTTCAGAGCAGCTTAGAAATTCTGAGTCTCTGAAGAGTGGATGTGTCCCATGGACTAAATTGTAATACTTGCTAGGTTGTTGCAATTTCATAAACATGTAACTTGATGTATAAAATGTTCACAATTGGAAGCCGTTTTCTGCGAGGATTTGCACCTGCTCCTGTTTGAATGCTGGTGAGCGCTCGCTGATAGCAAATGGAGTGAGTGAATGGGCAGCCAAGTAGATGAAACCGCGAGTCGCTCTTCGTTCAGCGTGTTCCCTTACGGAGGGGTGTGTGTGTGTGTGTGTGTCTGCGCGACTAGAATTCTGTACTGTGATGTAGATCAGAGCCACACTGCCGGCCTAAAAGGGTTCCTACAGTTACATGTACATGAAGAGCATACCAGCTTCCAAGTGTTCTGTGATCACGAGTGTTTTAAAAAGACGGGGAAAGAACTTTCCACGTGCCGTTTGTGGGCCGCAGTTGCCTGCAGACAGCTGAAGCTGTGGAGGTGGATGTGGGGGCCACTGAGGCCATCAGCCGTGGGGAGAAAGCCCCCGCTCTGGGTCACACGCCTGCTTTCCTAGCTTGTGGCTACTGTGCTGGCCCCTGAGGGTCCCCTCTACCCTCCAGGAACCCACAGGCATCCAGAGAATTCATTAAGCTCCCCAGCAGGGGGGGCCTCTGGGACTCTGTCGGGCGAAGACAGAACAGCAGTGCAGAGTTCCACGTCCAGGTATTAACTAGCCAGTGTTTCCTCTGCGGCGTCCGCTAGGAATGAACAGATAAGGCTCTGTTTTGCATACTAATTGCACAGGAGCGTGCTCTCTGCTGTACCACTGGATGGGTTCATTAGCATAAATGCTGTCAGTACTCTGGGCACAATTTGAGGGTTTGCTCTACTTGTAATTGTCCCCAGAAAACTGGAGACATCATCATCTTAACAGTAGTTCAGTGGATAAACTTGTTTGGAAAGAGGAAGATCAAAGTCCGGAAAAGGAAAGAGATTTTCCCAAAGTCGCACAGCCGGGTGTTACGTCTACCAAGGGAGCCTGTGCATTCTTGGAGACACACACAGTGTCGGTCCCCCAACCCTGGCGAGAGGGGTCTCTTGTGGTGCTCCAGGGCGACATGGTGGGAGAAGTGGGGCTGGGGCTGGGGCTTGACGCACACGGGGGACTCGACCTTGTGGACCAGAGCAGAAAGGGCAGGGAGGAGTGAGGTGCTGAGACGTTCAGGCCCCAGCTCCCTGCTGCCTGCGTTCCGAGGGCGGCGCACTGCCTGCCAGGTGCCGAGCGAGGGGCTTTTATTGGCTGTGGATTGCGGGAGCTTCTGAAACAGTACATGAGCAAGGATCCTGTCGATTTTGTGGTTACAACGTTAACTAACGGCCAGAAGGGGAATTTGAATTTTATCTTTTAGTGTCCATAAAACAGCATCATGGCACTGTAATTATTAACATAATCATTACACAGTTTAGTTCAGTTTAAGGGCACCTAGACGCATGGAGACATGGCGACTTCATCAAAGCAGCTCACGTCCACAGAACACAAGCCTCCCAAATTGACTTGGATGCTTTGAAATGAAACCCTTGGAGCGCCAATTACAGCAGTCTCTGAAAAGCAATTATTATCAGCCCGCACCACTTTCCACCGTGAATCCTAATTTAATTACATCTTCTCTGTTCAAGATGTAGCGCTCGACGGCAGGACGCGGCCATGGAAAAAGGAGTGGATGTCAGGGTTTTTGAGCGAGTGTTTTTTTTTTTTTTTTTTTTTTTTTAACATTGAAGGTAATTGGTCTTGGCCCTTCTGTTACCAAGAGGGACGCAGGATTGTGAGCTGGTTCATGTCCAGCAGTCACTTCTGTAAGGTCGTTTCAGTCTTTGCTGTGGGGGTCATGAGCACAGGGGGCCCCGCGTCTCTTTAGCGTCCACCCTCACGCCCCACCCTGGGCTGCCAGGAGCCTTCTGGGGTCTCGCTCGCTTGCTGGGCTCCCTGAGCCCCAGCTAAATCAAGTTTGCACACCTATGTCATCAATTGTGAGCACTCAGCAAACGCCTGGTGAGGGCAAGCCACGGACACAGCTCCTGAATGTTCTCCGTGTCTGCGCAGCCACACTGACTGTCACGGAGAAGCCTCTTCCTGTCGCGTGCACAGCTGGTGGCTCCCATGGCAGCCCTGAACCCGCTTGGGACGAGCCCCTGGCTCCCCACCCCACCGAGGCAGGGGCTGGTCCGTGCAGCCCCAGAGCCCGTTGGATTCTGAGACTCACAGTCGCCGATGACTCGAGGAGTCAGATTTGCCTGCGCTCCCTCCGGCTCTGCATCTCCCACACAGCACGAGTGCTCCTTTAAGAGAAAAAAAAAGTGCCATTGTGCGTTTCCGGACCCAGACCCAGACGTCTCTCACAAGCTGAAGTCCAAAAGCACTGCTCTCGGCCGGCAGCTGTCACTCTGAAGCATTGGCACGACCCGCCAAGCGCTGCTGAACCACGCACGCCTCGCTCTCCCCACGGGGAAGGCGCTGTGGTGCAGGTGTCCCCCAGGGTGAAGTCTGGAACTCCGAGAGCACAGGGAGCCCAGGGAGATGCAGCTGAAGATTCCATCGGCAGAATAATTGGGATCGACGTACTCTGTTCTAGCTGCTCACACTGTAGCCACAGGTGCAACAGAACGATCCAAGACAAAGAAAAAAGAGTAAATCATTGTAATAAAGATGGCCGAGGGAGAAAAACTTCACAGAAAACTTCTGAGACAGCACATCGCAGCCTCTGAGCTTCCTGGAAGCCAGTGCAAAAAGGGAGTGCAGTGTGCCCCCTGCTCTGGCAATCTGACAGCAGGACAAAGGAATGGTAGATTTTTTTCCTAAGTGTAAAATTTGGAGAGTCCTCACTGAAAACTTACATATCAAACACCACCAGGGCTCTGTCTGTCGGCACGTCAGCTGGGGAGCTGTGGCCAGGTGCACTGCCTGGATTTTACAGTGCGTGTGGAGGGCAGGGAGGTGCTGGCTCGGGCACACCCCTCAGCCTGGTGCTGCTTGTCCATCGAGAGGGAGCAAGTGTGGCAGGGGCAGGAGGGGCGGCTCGGAGGGTGATACAGCGTGGCTTGTTTTGTCTGTTTCCTAGACAAGATCCTCCATAGAAGCAGGTGCAGGCCTCAGAGCAGTGACCCCAGCAGGGCCCCACCTGGGCAGCTTTGCCCTTGATCCCTGCCGTCCCCAGCTACATGTGCTGGAAAGATGCGGGCATCTCGCCCGCCTCACATGCTGGGGACTGGGCCAGGGTCAGGGGAGGCACTTGATCTGGTCTCCTGCAGGGGCTCAGGGCCTCACCCCATGTCCACCGTGGCAGCGTGGCCCCCGAGCTGCCCTGGAAGCTATGGTGTGTGCAGCGTCCTCACGGGGTGTTGGAGGCTGTGAAATCAAACCAGACCTCGCAGCTTGCCGCTGTGTGGGTCACTGACTCTGGGGAGAGCCAGATGCATGGATGTTTTATGTGAAGAGGGAAGATGGTTAAAAATGGGCCCATGGAACCAGGACCACGGGTTCTACCCGGCTCCTTCTGAGGGGCATAGTGGGATCTGGGCCCTCCCAGGTGAGGATGCCCACACAGACCCATCTGAGGCTTACTGAATGGGCGGGGCAGGGAGTGGCCCTGTGCTTCTAACTCTGCGTGTAAGGCCTGGGGCTGTCCTGCCAGCAGCCGGAGCCAGGCACCCTCGGGCCATCTCCCAGGGAGGCAGCCTTGGAGCAGCGGCCAAGGGCATTGGAGAAGGGAACTGCCACTCCTGCCCCCAGGCTGCTCCGCAGGGGGCCTGACTCTGCTCACCGTCACCGCGCCCGGTTCTCCGGCCAGGCCTGGGATCAGCTGACCCCAACTCCGTGGAGATGATTTCTCTTTAGCAAATTGGACCCTGGGTTGAAGATCAGAAGTGACAGGTCCCACTGCCTCCCTGGTCTTCACCCCCACTTGATGCCCGTGTGCCCCCCTCTGTGTGGACCTCGCACTACCAGTGCTGGCTCCAAGAGCTGCCACCCCCACGCTGGCCTCAACATGGACCGGGAGGGTCCCACACGGGCGGTGGGCCGGCCTCCGATGGCTGCGGTCCCTGCGGGTCACACAAGTGGCCGGGCGGAAGGCACAGCCGAGGGCTCGTCATACTTCCTGCGTGCAGCTGAGTGACGGCCAGTGGCACGGACACCTTGGCCTTGTTCACAGCAGGTGGCCTTGGGGAACACTGCTTGAAACTGGCACAAAGGAGCAGGACCTGGAATTCTGCGAGTGAATTTCATTACCAGCTAAGTTTATACTGAGACTGTTGGCCCTACTCGGGGCAGTGAGAAGTCAGTTATTCCTGGCCAGCGTGAGGATGCACCTGACCGGCGGCGCTTGTCTGGCCTGGTCTGTAGCGAGCGGGGAGGCAGTGTTGTGGGCGTGTCAGCACCAGCTGCAGACACTGACAAATCAAGAGGAGCTGACATGTTCGGCCCTAATGAGAACCCAAATCAGTTGAGAAATTTTCCTGCCAAGGTTTTGTTAAATAGAAGACATGTATCAAGGTAAAAATTAAATTATTTGCAAGAAATTGATGGAATAACTCAACACCTGTGTTTAAAAAAAAAAAAAAACACAAAAAACCAGGGGTTCCGGTGTGTGTGGCACAGCCAGTCGAGCTGTTGCCTGAGACGGCAGCATCCCGCGAGTGCTGGTTTGAGGCTCCGCTGCCCCACTTCTGATCCAGCTCCCTGCTAAGGTACCCAGGAAGACGGAGGAGGATGGCTCAAGTGCTTGGGCCCCTGCACCCACGTGGGAGACCTCAATGGAGTTTCTGGCTCCCGGCTTCAGCCCAGCCCAGCCCTGTTCGTTGGGGCCATCTGGACAGCGTAACAGCAGCTGGAAGATCTGCCTCTCTCCCTCTAACTCTGCCTCTCAAATAAATAAATAAATCCATTTTTAAAAAAAACCTAAACTCAAGTATTTACTTATAAAATTTAATTTAAAATGGATTATGGACTCAACTGTAAGACTTAAGACTAAAATTTCTACAAGAAAATATGAAAAAGAATCTTGGATTAGGCAAATATTTCATGGGACACAGCATGAATCATGAAAAAAAAAATGCTATAAACTGGACTTCATCAAAATGAAAATGTTCTCTTGAAAGACACTGTTAAGAAAATGAAGGAAAAGCCAGAAAACTGGGGAGATATTTGCAAAGCGCTCATCTGATGAAGGCAGAGGTCCAGGGTACTCCGAGCTCTCAAGTTCTAGGGTAAGAGAACACGCGGCACAGGTGAAAGACAGGTCATGGATTCGCGTGTGTTGTCCTCTGTGGCCGTGGAACCGCACCTGCTGGTCATCTGACAACAACAGAAGGAGTTCCCCTGGGTGACCCGAGTGTCCAGCCAGCTGGAGTGGGAGAGAGCCAGAGAGGCTGCGTAAGGAGGACCCCCCCGCCCCGCCCCGTGACTGGCTTGCAGCTGGAACCAGGGGTTCCTGGTGGCTGGACGGGAAGACACCAAGCGCGTGTGACTCCCATCGTGGGGCCCAGTGCCTGTGTGCGGAACCCTTCGCACTGGCATGGTGGCAGCAAGGGGCAGATCTGGGAGAAGTGGCTGAGGGGAGAAATCAGGGAGGAGCCTCCTGGGAGAAGCAGCCGTGCAGGCTCCTGGGGACGAATTTCCCTTCCTGAGTCACGAGCCCAAGTCCCACCCACGGCTGGCAGGAACTTCAGCCATGGAGCTCCCCTGCTGACGGACAGCCCACCTGCACATGCGTGGAATCCACCTGGTGATGGACAGGCCCCCTACACACGCGTGGAGTCCCCTGCTGACAGCCCACCTGCACACGCGTGGAGTCCCCTGACACAGCCCACCTGCACACGCGTGGAGTCCCCTGACACAGCCCACCTGCACATGCGTGGAGTCCCCTGACACAGGCCACCTGCACACGCATGGAATACACCTGCTGACGGACAGGCCACTGGCACATGCGTGAAGTCCCCTGACACAGGCCACCTGCACACGTGTGGATTCCCCTGCTGACAGCCCACCTGCACACGCATGAAATCCCCTGACACAGGCCACCTGCACACACATGGAATACACCTGCTGATGGACAGGCCACTGGCACATGCGTGAAGTCCCCTGACACAGGCCACCTGCACACGTATGGAATACACCTGCTGACGGACAGCCCACCTCCACGCTCCTCACTCCTGCCCAGACCCTCTGTTCCCATTGCAGATAAGCAACGGGGCAGGGCCCCCAGCAGTGCTGTTGTCCCAAGTCTTCCAGACTCTGCATCCAGCCTGGTCCTGCCACGCTAACCTGCCCCGTGCCACCACATCTAAACCGCTGCCGCTTCACGCCTCGGCCCCCTGAGCTGCTGTAGCTGCAGATGCCCGCTCAGTGGGGCTTGTAGTTGCCGCCTTCTCTAGGCCCCCTTAGGGCCTGTGGAGGAAATGATTCTGTCCCCTCTGCCCCCCAGGGAACTCTGTGGGAGCACCTTGTCCCCTGGAGGCATGAGGAGGAAGAGTTTGGGGTGGCTTGGTGGGCATGGGTGTTCTGTCTTCACCACACGCTAACCACGCCAGCGCTAAGTAGGAAAGAACTTTGCAGTCCCTGCCCCCACCCCGGAACCCCGCTCAGGAGGCCTCAGTGAGTGCCAGGTTCCCCCGGTGAGCCCCAAGCCCAAGTCCCACGTGCACAGTGGCGACGCTTGTTCCCCGCAGTGCTCGTGGACTCTCGCCACCTGCTGATGGCAGAGGCACCTGGGTGGTTGTCGGCAGCACGCATCTGTGCCAGTGCGATACTCACAGAGCTGTCACATGGCGTCACACTCCAGAGTGTCTGGGGTTGAGGCAGAAGCAGCGAGCGCTCCTTGAGCGGAGGGCGAATCCTTGGAGTCCTGAGCAGAGAGGGGTGCGCCCTGCAGAGCCCTGGCCCGCCTGGGTCCTCGGTTCCAGGCCCTGCTCTGGGAGGGATGGGCGCTGTGCAGGGCTGAGGCTGCCCAGGAGCCAGCACCAGAGCCGGGACAAAGATGAGCTCACCCAGGTTGGACAGCCTCCGCCCAGGCTGGGTGACCTCCCCTCTGCACCCCCAAGCATGAAGGGCTTGAAGACACAGGGTCTGGTGCCCCCTCCCAGGGTTGGCTCCATGGATCCCGTCTGGAGAACCTTGGCTGGGTGGGGAGGGAGAGGATACCTACTTGGGGGCTCACAGGGGACTGGAGCAACCTTGGGTCCTGACCTCCATGGAGCTAAGATGGGGATCAGCTCCGTGTGGGACTCTGCCGACAAAGCTGCCATTGGGAGCCACACCCTAGTGGAGACTCCGGAGTGGCGAGAGAATATTAGTGTGTAGATGTGGGCATGGCTGCTCAGAACCATCCCCAACTTGTTCCTGGGCTCGGTGACAACTGCTTGAGGCGTCCCGGCAAAGCCCAGCACTTCGGTTCCAGCCGGCAGCTCCTGCTGGGTGCCCTGCGCCCTGTGCTCTGTGGAGGGGTTTGAGGTCCTGATGGATGAGCCGAGGGAGCCCAGGGAGTGTGTCCCCTGGGGCTGCTGCCACTCACTGCCACACACCCGTGGCTCAGAGGGTGGGAACATTGTTGCACAGTTGCAGGCCTCACGAGTCAGCTCCAGCAGGGCCCCGCCCCGCCCTGGGGCTGCAGGGGAGGAGCCATCCTTGCCTCTCCTGCCTTGGCATTGGCGACACCACCATAGGGTGCACCTCCAGGTTTGCGTCTCCTGCCCTTCTGTGTGTCTGTCCTGTCTTCTGTCCCTCATGAGGACACTTGGCATGGGACTTAGGGCCTGCCCGGGTTGGCGGAGGGGCTCTCCCCACCTCAGGATCCTGATCCTGCCCACATCTGCAGAGAGCATCATCCTCCTGTGCACTTCTGAGGGGGGCGTGAGCCAGGGTCAGTCCTGGGGCTCCCTGAGGGGGTCTGGGAGAGGCTGTGACCGTGAACCTTGGGTGAAGGTGCGAGGGCGTTAATGCCAATGACGGCACCAGGCTCTCCCTCATCTCCCAACCAGGCTGTGGCTGAGACGTCGAGCGCACCCCAGGGAAGAGCAGGTGACAGGTGACAGGTGTGCGGCAGAGCGTAGGGTCTCTCCCAGGCTCCCAGTGGCGCCAAGAGCATCTCCGTCCCTTAAAGGAAATGCTACGGAGCCAGAGCGGTTTCGCGTCCGCCTCCCTTTCTCTGGACAGCGCGGTTGCCGTGGACAGGATTCGGACCCCAGTGGCTGAGTGTTTTGTGTCTTCTGCAGCTGGGGTTTGCCTGGGGCCCCTCCTTGTTTCAGGAGGACCCTGGTGTTCTCAGCGGTTCCCAGGTTCAAGTTCCTCATCGTCTGCTACTGCGGTGCAGGGTTGCAGCTCTGTCAGCTGCTGTCATACACTGGGAGAACGGAAACGTGGCGTTTTACCGTGGTTATTTTATGTACCATAGGCCTGATGCCAGGTCCTCTGCTCCGTGCACAAAATTCCTCCGAGGGACAATGATTCGTGCGTGGCCAAGTCCTCAGCGCGATGTTTGTAAAATGCACGCTTTGGGCCTAGGAAAGTGAATACACGTCCCAGGTGCCTGGATTTTCAGTGGCCTTTACGACAAGGACACTGCAGGAAATCCTGCAAAATGGTGAAGTGAAAGATAAGTGTACGTGGGCACAAAAAATTCTAAATCGATGCCTACTTTTTCATTGTATTCACTTTTCATGAACTTTTCAAAGTCCCCTCATTTGCACAGATTTCAAAGGGTACCAAAATGCATGTACTTTTAATTGTGTTTTCCATGAAGTGTATGAAGTACTCTGGTTTATTAAGCTTAACTTTTCTACATTGAGAGTTTGTAGAGTCATTTACAACATGTGTGGATAAATACACGTGATGCACCCAGAGGGGGAGACCCCAACACGCGTGTGCTGTGGGCGGATAGCGGTCTGTGTTGTGAAGCCGCCTGCTCGTGCCAGCCACAAGCTGGGTGGCTCACTGGTTATCTGCTGCCCTAAGAACCGTCTTCACTTTCCAGAAATGAACCCCACATGGGTCACAGGGGCTCATTTTGAGGGGTCAGTGACATGACCGCTGGGCATGACCGAGCTGCCCCTCCCTGCGTCTGTCTGTGGTCAGTACCCACAGAGGCTGGAGCAGGCAAGGGGGCGGTTTCCACGATACAGAGACGGCTGTGCTGTGCTGTCCTCTCCCACTGCCACTCTGACAAACGTGGGGACCCAGGGCCCCGGGAGCTTCCTGCCCTGCAGCTCTGGGGGTCGGAAGCCAGCTTCCCAGGGTGCATCACGGTGCCGGCAGGGGCTCTCCTGCAGGTCATTGGGGCAGGGCATAAGGACTAACCAATCGCTTAAAGGTCATTTTACAGGGCGATTTTTTATAGGACTAGCCATATGTCTGTACACTCATCATCAGTTGTTGTCACTTCCCCGATGCTGCGTGGCCAATCAGCTTTGGTGATAAACAACTTTGGATTCCGCCCACATTACTTCCTTTGGGCACCATCTTTGAATTGCCTCATGTGTCTAATTTCCCTGCACAGGATCAGCTCTGGGTTCAAACCCACGCTCACTCAGTGTGAAAACCTGGGTGGGAGATGTAACTTCCCCACACCTTGGTTCTTCCTCTGGCTTGGAATCACGGGACGATTAGGAGGGTCAGCCAGGAGGGTCTGAGACAGTGTGTACGTGGGCGCCCTCAGTACTGTCCGTCTCGTGCATGGGCAGTGCCGGGATGGTGGACGCCGTGGAGCTCACAGCTGTCCCGAAGCGAGGGATTGCCGTGAGGCCCATAGCAGACAGAAGTGGCCCGGGCTGGGTTCCCTCGGCTCATCCATCAGGACCTCAAACCCCTCCGCAGAGCACAGGGCACAGGGCACCCAGCAGGAGCTGCCGGCTGGAACCGGAGGTGCTGGGGTTCGCCTGCCTGCCCACATGCCCTGCCAGGCCCCAGAAACGTCAGCAGACGAGGCCTGTGAGCCTCCTACAGGGAGATGGTTCAGAATCAGACAGGAAGAGAAAGAGAACATTCACCAGAGATGGCCAGAGACTGACCGTAACTCCAGGGAAGCCGGCTCTTGGTTTTGAGAATTTTATTTGTAGTAAGATTCCTGTCCCAAGCGTCGTATGCCGACTGTGTTCCCAACGTGCTGGTGATGTTACACCTCTGTCAGTTACCCTGGGCCACTGTGCACTACAGGTTCACACAGATCCTGGTGGGTCACGGCGGTAGGGTCGCAGGGGTGAGGTGAGGCCACAGAGTGAGGTCGCAGGGGTGAGGTCACGGGGTGAGGTCACAGGGTGAGGTTGCAGGGGTGAGGTTGCAGGGGTGAGGTCATAGGGTGAGGTCTCAGGGGTGAGGTCGCAGTGCTGTGGTCACAGCAGTGGTCTCCTTCCTGGCCGTCCTCAGAGGGAGACGTTTGACTGCCCTGGGCACTGGGGGTCCTCAGGACACATGCCAGCTGTCAGAGCTCCACCAGAGCCGCAGGTGGCGGCTGGTGTGCGGCGGGAGCAGGGGGGCTGCTGCTGGTGGTGCTGCAGTGTGCAGGACTGGCCCACAGGCTGTGCCGCGCATGAGGCCGGCCGGAGCACCGTGGCTGGACCCTGCCCGCCCTGTGCTGGAGGCCAGGGCACTGCAGGCACTGCTCGTGCTCAGGGACCCGTCTTCGCTGGGTGCTGCTGGTGTCTTTGCTGTTTCCCTGCCATCTGCAGCCCGTTTAGACAGCGCCTGGATTCCAGGCGGCGCTTGTCCTACCTCGCTGTGCAGAGGGTGGCCCCGTGGTGGGCCGCAGTCCCGCCCTGTCCCCGCCAGACGGAAGGGCCTGTGAGAACTGGCCCTTCAGATTCAGGAATGAGCCCCGCCGTGGGTCTGATGGGTGGCCGTCTGCACTTTGCATTTTAACTCTTTAACTGTGTCATTCCAGAGGTTCCTGCAATATTTATTTTTTAAGCTTATCTACATACGTGTTTTACTTTAAAAAAAAAAAAAAAGTCCCCAGAATGACAGGCAGCTGCTGTGAGTCTAAGCCTCTGTGCCGCTGGAGAAGGTGACAGGCAGCTGCTGTGAGGTCAGGAGTCTAAGCCTCTGTGCCGCTGGAGAAGGCAGAGGGCTTGTCAGATGTTGTTCACCGTGGTCTCCACCTGGACCTGAGTCTTTATGCCGACTACACGAGGTCCCGTCTGGTCTCCTCATCCTAAGTAGAAACTTCAAGACGTGAGCAGTGGCTGGCTGCCTCCATCAGCCCCTGGGAAAGCAGAAGAGCGGAGTTCTGGTGTAGCGAGCCGGGCTTGGGTGAGACAACGGACACTGCTTTTTCTCAAACAGAAAAGCACGAAAGGGATCAAGGAGGAGTTCATTGTTTTTTGTTTTTTGTTTTTGACAGGCAGAGTGGACAGTGAGAGAGAGACAGAGAGAAAGGTCTTCCTTTACCATTGGTTCATCCTCCAATGGCCGCTGCGGCCGGTGCACCACGCTGATCCGGAGCCAGGTGCTTCTCCTGGACTCCCATGGGGTGCAGGGCCCAAGCACTTGGGCCATCCTCCACTGCCTTCCCGGGCCACAGCAGAGAGCTGGACTGGAAGAGGAGCAACCGGGACTAGAACCTGGGGTGCTGGCACCGCAGGCAGAGGATTAGCCTACTGAGCCACGGTGCCAGCCTCATTGTTTTCTATCCTAGAATCCATTCTGCAGAAAGCAGAGAGGTTTGCAGCCCCCAGAATGTGTAACAGTAACGGACTGCTTGGAAAATG
Source organism: Lepus europaeus (assembly GCF_033115175.1). Lineage (NCBI taxonomy): Eukaryota > Metazoa > Chordata > Mammalia > Lagomorpha > Leporidae > Lepus > Lepus europaeus. The sequence continues at coordinate 2,319,757 of NC_084835.1, read as the reverse complement.
AGTCTGCACTCAGGCTACTGCCTCTGCTGGCAGAACCTGCTGGATGGGACGTTTGTCAGTTCTGTCTTCAACAATGCAAAGCAATTGCAGATCCTGTAGACGTTTCTCCAAAATGCAGGATTTCATCAAGTCTGTGACAGAGAGAGGGAGCGGGAGCGGGAGCGGGAGAGGGAGAGGGAGAGGGAGAGAGACATTTGCTCTACTTGGACACAGCCACTGCCACGTAACAGTGCAGCAGTCAGAGCGTTCACAATGAACAGGAAAACGCTTCAGATGAGAAAGATTTAAATACCTGAGACGAAGAGGGGCTCTAGGGAAAATTTCTGTGTGCACAAGTGCCTCTCTTGACCACACCCAGCACATCACACCCATGAAGGCTGGGGAATCCGCTCCCTTCAGGTTAGCCTGAGCTCGTCGCCGCGTGGGTCGAGCTGTACCCAGTCGACATTTGTGCAGAGCTGCGTGTGCACGGCAGACTGATAACTCTGGCATAAATCGCTGTCATTTTCTCCATTTTTAAGACAAAGTTCCCATCAAGCATTTCTCTTTTTGTGCTGAATGTTTGGTCCCCATTTGAACTGAACCCCTGTTTCCACTGCATTGGTTTTCCAGTGCGTCACCTCCTGTAACAGGAGAAGCAGCATTTATGATAGTAGAATCTTAGAGGAGCGAAAAGCATTTTCGGAAGCCTTGGGATTCGCATCCTTCTCCCAAAAGGAAGTTAAAACTGAGTGAGGTTGTCCTCTGTCCCAGGTTTGCAAGCTATACGAGACATTGCAATGGAGAACACACTCCCCTGTGCCTTCCTAGTACGCAAAATGCTCTCCAGACAGAAGGGCGACTCTCTGGAAGACCCTGGACTGACGGCTCTGTATGTGAGATCATTGCTTCATGCGAGCACAGTCAGTGGGACCCATCTGGCCCCCTCGTGTCTGAACTTGAAATGACTTCTTTTTCTAAGAGTAGCCAGTGTGGCTGATTTTGCCCTTCCTGGTTCCTGTCCAAGGGTGGGACGCCGGGAATCTGGGAGGCCTGTCCGCCCGGCCCGGCCTCTGCACCGCTCAGTCTCACCGCTGGTTCTGGCTCCGTGCTAATCCGTCCGCTCTCTTCCATGCTGCAGTCTGAGCTAGCGCTGCTGGTGCAGTTGATTGGCTAACAGACTGTCACTGTGGTCCTCTGTGAGTCCCTGGAGGGACCCTGGCTCTGAGCAGCAGGGCCTCCCCAGGGAGCACTATGGAGCTGTCTCCCCACTTGCACCTCACCTGGCCCACTGCCTCCCCCGCATCCATCCCAGGCTTCCTACAACGCCAGCCCCACCCGTGTGTCTTAAAGGCCAGCCACTGGCGACAGTTACCAGACTGCTGTTGGCGGCCTCAGGCGTGTGAACCCAGGGGAGCGTGGGATCTGCCAGTAATTGACCTGAAAAGGGAGCACCACAGCCTGGCTCCCGCTCTCCCTCTCCCCGCCTGCGCCCCCTCCCCCGTCCCTCCTCCTGGCCCTGCCCCTCCCCCACTTGGAGCTTGAGCAGGATCCTGAGGTGTTTACCCATTTATCTTCAGCTTCCCTGGGCCCACCAGGAGGGCGTCTCAGCTCTCTGAAACCACTAAGCTTAAATGGAAACATTTTCCATCTTGATAAGAGGAGATTAGCGCCTTTCCTGTCCCCAGGTACAGAAGTCTCTAAAATGCCTGGAAAGTGGGGTTGCATGTCCACATTCCCAGGAGAATGTTTACTTAGCACCCACGGGGTGGGGGTGGGGGGCCTCGGCCACAGAGCTCAAGGCCAGAGGCAGCGCCCACGGGCAGCGGCCCACCCCCTGATGGCCTCTCTCCTCTGACCTTCGCCCTTTAAGAAAAGGTGGTGGAAGCAACCAGCATGCAGAGAGCGTTATCCAAATCTGTTTCATGAATGAGTAATAAGCAGATTTTCAGAGAAAGTGAGACTCCTGGGGCGTCTCGGGAAAAGACTGAATTCCACACTTGGGGAGCAGGTTCACCATAAACTGTGACATTGACCCTTCATCATTGGGTCCACAGCTCCCAAGCAAGGGCCCTTCTCCGTGACTAAACCCTGCCCCCTGGGGAGCGGCAGTGACCAGTGCTGGCCAGACCCAGGGGGCTCACCCATTCAGCCGCTGACACGCCACACAGCCACGGCCACGCTAGGAGGGAGGGGCCCAAGAGCAGAAAATGAAACGGAAGTGGTGGAAACACCTGTGTCCCGGCAATGTGGGTGCTGTGGCGATGCTGACTGTGCCGAGGGAGTCTCAGGTGTGCGCTGGCGCCCCGGGAAGATGAGGCAGAAGGAGAGCCCATCCCCCGTGCCAGGCCCTACCCCCGCCGTTACTCAGCGGCCAGCTGGGGCTCCTTCCCCCAGGGATCTCCCGTGTGCCTGCAGCAGGTGGGTGAGGGCCGGGGCTTAGTCCTGGGGCTTTGGGTGGGGCGTGCGGTCTGCTTTGGCCTCCACTTCTCCAGGTGTACAGGGGACTGTCCGTAGAGTTCAGAGGAGGAGAAAACAAATGTTCATTCCTGCCAGGTACGGTTCAGCTCCTCACTGAATCCCAGGTGGGGCCCACTCCACACTGCTGTGTCCACTGGGCTGCCCGCCCCATCTCTGCCAGAGGACAGTGGGGGCCGCCTGGGGCCGGAGCTGTGCTGGGGTGGCTGGGACTTTGCTCCCCCTGCGGTGTTGGTGGGGGAGGGGCAGGGTTGAGGCGCCCTGGGCTATGGGGAAGGCAGGCTGCCGCCTGTCACCTCCAGAGGTTGACAGGGGCACTCTCTGTGCTTCAGGCCCCTCTTCCTGGTGTCTCTGCCCAATGAGGAGGGCCGAGTCCCTCAGGTCATCAGTAGGTGCAAGCGCTCGTCCCACCTGCGTTCTGTGGCCTGGAACACCAAGTGAGGTGGCCCCGCCTAACAAGGGGTGCTGGGAGATGATGGGGTTCTCCTCTATGCCAAGGAAGAGGGGAGACGTGGACTTACTCATCCTACGGCGCAGACTCTAAAAAACATTAGTCTGACGCAGCCTGAGCCGAGTGCCCAACTCGTGTTCAAGACCCTGGCTTTGTTCTGAAAGATGGGAGAGTGCGCGACCTGTGGCTGCTCGGTGCGGGTGACCGGACACTCGGCAAGGCTGCCTGTGGCACGCAGGTGTAGACAGGCGCTTAGTGTGGCTGCACGTCATTGCCAGGAGATTGACAGGAGGGCGAGCCGGAGCTGTGTTGTGGAGACGGCCTCAGTGTGGCGAGAGGGACAGAGCTGTGGAGAAGGCTGACACTGCTCGCGTGCACTCTCGCCCACGGCTGAGGGCCACACTCAGGGTGCGTGTGTTACCATGTGGGTGTGCATCGTTCAGGGACGCACGGACCTCGCTGGAAGTCTTATGGGAACAAAATTCTTGAGCATTTCAGAGGCTTCAAGGCCTGTGAAGTTTGTGGGTTTCTGGTTCCAACTTCCAGAACAGGGCACAAGAGCTCCCGTGCAGCTCCGACACCATGTGACTGCTGGTGGGGGCATGGGACAGCCTGCAGCCGTCTGCGGTGGGCAGCGGTGAGAGCCGCGGGCTCCCAGCTCTGCTCCTGGGCTTCTCCTGGGCGGTAGCACTCACAGACATCACATCCCTCGGGGGCAGACCCCAGCCGTCCAGCAGGAGGATTTACTTTCGCACGTTTTCCACGAGTTGACGATCTCCTCCTCCCTGACATGTGGCGGGGCCAGTGCTTCTCGTGTGTGGCACAGTTCCCCTGATGCGCTGGGTGGCAAACGGCGCTCTGGGGGCCAGTACGTGAGGGAGCAGCCCCGAATCAGCCTGACACGAGGTGTCGAGGTGTCCTGTGTCTCACAGCAGAGGGGGAGACCGCTAGGCTGATGTTTTCTGTTTGCATTTAGCTGCCCGCGGTCCCACAGTGACCCACACAGCAGGACGCGCAGCAGGGAGGGTCTGGGGTCTCCTCTCGTCCCACGGTGTGCCCCCACCCACAAAGCCACTGACCCGTTCCGTGTGTCAGTGGGGAGCCCAGGGGTCATTTGTCTATGCAGCTGATTGGAGATGGAAGGAGCTAGTGTAGAAAGCAGCAAATAGTCTTTTTTAAAATATTTCTTTATGCATTTGAAAGGCGTTGGAGAGAGAAAGGGGGAGAGAAAACATGCACTCTAAAGCATTTGTTGAAGCAACAGAAGAAGGAGAAAATCACAGAAGCTCTCTGTAAATCTCCATCAGCTCGTGAGGATCATTCCGGTTCTTTTGGCCCTGAACAGCGTCTCAGGCCTTTGGCGGACAACAGAGTGCGGGGACGGGAGGGAGTGGCAGTCGCCTCTGAGTTCATGTGCGGCGTGGGCCACTCTCATCCTGCACAGTAGCACATACAGCCATCTGCACTTACTGGCCCCACCTCTCTCCCGGAGGGGAAAGCGCTTCCCCCTTCCACGCCTCCCCTGCACCTGATCACTTTGCACCCACACATGCTCCGTGCTTGCAGGTGGTCAGCCACCCGACGTATAAGGATGCTACGACCCGGCCTCTGCCTGAGAATCTCAGTCCGCAGAGTGTCGGGTTTCCGCCCTGCCAGTCTCTTCTGCACACTCTCTCCTCACAGTACCGTGAGACAAACTGCAAAGTCTGTACCTGGGCTGGCCAGGGTAGGGGTGCTGGGACAGAGAGCTCCTAGGAGCCTGCTAGCCTGCAAAGAGCATGCGAGTAAGGGAGCTCCCTGGCCCAGGCGTCAGGGTGCCTCTGTGTGCCTGACTTCTGGGTGCTTTAGGAGCAGCCTGCAGGTGCGCCTCCACCACGTCCTCTCCCAGCGCTGCAGGTGCCTGGCTTTTGGCTGTTACGTGACAGACGCGAGGCTCCTTCTAAGCAGCGTCGTCCTCTGGCCTGCCCAGGGTGAGCTAGCACACGTCACAGAGAAGACCTGCAGCCATGCCCGCTCTGCTGGGGGAGGACAGAGGAACTCCATCAGGAGAGGAGGAAGGCCCCCATTCAGACAGTGTTAAAGATATGAATTAGGGGCTGGCGCTGTGGCGCGAGTGGGTGAAGTTCCCACTTGGGATCCGCACATCCCTAGGACTGCCTGGCATGGTCCCACCTCCGCTTCCCATCCTGCTACCTGCTGAGGTGCCCGGAAAGGCAACAAATGGCCAAAGTGCTTGGGCACCTGCCCCCCATCTGGGAGACCAGGATCCTGGTCTGCGCCCAGCCCAGCTCAGGGTATTGCAAGCATCTGGGGACTGAACCAGCACATGGAATCTCTCTCCTTCTCCACCTCTCTTTGTCACTCTGCCTTTCGAGTAAATAGAATAGGTAAAGAAGTCTTAAAAACGAAAGGTGTGGATGTAAATGTGCCTCTGTGACAGAGTGGCCTGGCCGTCGGCTCGCAGGCTGTCTCCTCCCTGCTTTGCTTGGTGTCCAGGAAGAGCTCTGTTTTGCAGGGCCCCCCACTCGCCCCCCAGGTACCGTCGAAGATCAAGCCTGCCTGCGGCTGTGAAGTCGATCCCGATGTATTTCATGTTTGTGCAACAAAGCATTCTGGCAGCTGCTGCGTGGGTGCGAGGAACAAAGAGGATAGAAATCATGACACAGAAAATATTTTCTGAAAACTGTCTCTGCTCCCATCAAGATGCATTTCAACCGTATGCAAATCAGGCCGTGCCATTGTACGGTAATTACGTTTCCTTAATGTTTGCACACAGCTCTTCTCTCGCCAGACTTCAATATTTTAGCAGAATAATGGTCACTTTGGAAGAAATGAGCACCCGTTATTTCTGGAAAAAGGCGGCCTCAGATAATCAAATTCAGAAAATACATAGAGAACACGCTTCCAACGGCTGATCTTTGAGAGGGAGGGAAAGGACAGCCCTCTCCACCTAGCCCTCCCCCCAAAAACCTGGAGCAGATGCAAATGAGCTCATCAGAAGCATCCTAAAATGCAAATCTCTCTGTGAACCTGCACTTAAAAACCCTTCCCAGGGCTGTGGGCCTCAGGCTGGGGACTCCCAGGAGCCTGTGCTGCAGGAAGGGGGTTCTGAGCCAAGTACTGGATGGTTTGGGTGTCTTAGAACAATGCTCTTTTGCACTAATTAGACAAAGGTAAACAAGTTCCCTTCGTACAGGCTCTGTCCTAAACATGCAGGTTCGGGGGCCGTCTGCCAAAGCCAGAGGAGAGCCAGCATCCGAGCTGCTTGAAACGGAACCCCGTGTGCACGGGGACCCTTTGGAAGTGAGTGTTCTAAGAACACTGACAACACCAACCCTGAGTGGTGTAGCAATCAGCCTGCGGCCCAGGACATCAGAGGACGTGGGTCTCACCCGGAATAAACTCCCAGGCTCCCGACTCTCACAGCGGCCCTCCACCCCTCCTGCAGAAGGAGGCCGAAGCTCACGTTGTAGAAGGTTCTGGAGCTCCTGTAGGGAGAACCTGTCTGTCTTGTCCTAGCTGATGCTTTTCCTAGTGTATTTAAAGCGCTGTCCACTTCCAGGTCCCCAGCCTGGAGTTCAGCTGGATGATTTTTTTTGACTTTAAGGTGGTGTGAGAGCGTGTGGTTTCAGGAGAAACTGTTGTTGGAATGTGGGTCTTTCCCCGGGGGGTGGATTTGGTCAGATCCCCTCTCTCGAGGCAGGCAGCAGCAGCAGCTGCACAGCCCCCAGGGAGCCCAGGGGTCCCCAGGGGAAGCTGTCGGCGTGCGGGTGCCAGCGCCTGGAGGTCAGGTGTGGCCAGTGCTTTGCCGACTGTGACACTGCGATTCCCCGAAGCCAAGGAGCTCCTGTGGCTGTGTGGGGGGTGCAGCCCGTTCCTGTGTGGACCGGGAGGGTGACGTGAATAAATAGCTCTGCTTTGTGGAAATCTGAGCTCTTTGTGGCTAGGAGGCCTGAATTTTTTTTAAAAGAGTAAACCAGCTATACTTGTAGAATTTTTGTTGTGAAACTTTCCAATTTTTAATTATGACTAGTAGTTAAAAATTTTAAATCGAAGTAAATGGCTAGAGGCATCCAGCGTCTGCCCAATGTTTCTGGAATCAGTCCAGTCCTCTGCCTCGGCTGGGGGCGCCGTGCAGGGGGCAGACTCCAGGTAACCCCTGGACAGAGTCAGAGCTCAAGCGGAGGGCGGGTGTCCATCACAGCCAGGGGAGCCAAAGGTCAAAGGCCGGAGGTAGAGAGGAACAGACATTGGGATGCCTCCTGCTCCATTTTTTTTCTTTTTACATTTTAATTCACTTTTAAAGATTTATTTACTCATTTATTTATTCTCAAGGCAGAAGGGGGGAGACAATGAGAATGTGAGGATGAATGGGTCATCTCTCTGCTGGTTCTCTCCTCGATGCCTGCTCTGGCCAGGGCTGGGCTAGGCTGGTGCCGGGAGCCCGGAACTCCATCTCTGTCTCCCGTTTGGCTGTGAGGGACACAAGTGCATGGGCCGGCATCTGCCGCCTTGGCAGGGAGCTGGATCAGAAGTGGAGGAGCTGGGACTCCAAGCAGCAGCTGCGTGTGGGCGCCTCAGGCAGCGGCTTCACCCTCTGGGCCATAACGCTCGCCCCCGTTTCTGCCAGGCTGTGTTTGTAAAGCTGCTGTAGACACGTGAAAGGGAGTGGGAAACTACGGGGAGTTCTCACGGGGCCCAACCCCCACACCTGCACAGCCTCCCTGCCATCAACACCACGCACACACGCACACACATGCACACACACACACTCGCACACATATGCACACAGGCACGCATACATGCACATGCACACGCACACACACACGCACACACGCACACGTATGCACACACAGGCACACATGCACACACATACACACATGTGTACACACATGCACACACATGCACGTGCACGCGCACACATGCATACACACACATACACACACATGTACGCATGCACACACACACACTCCCGGGGCCTGTGTTGTGGATGAACGCCCACTGAGGCCTCATTCGCTCAGCCCTGGTTCACGTCAGGGGACAGCCGTGGTGGTGCCCACTGCCAGCCCGGAGGAATCCGTGTCACATACCACCTGTCACTGCCTGCTCTTCCCTCCCGCGCCACGGCACAGCAACCCCCGCTCTTCCTCAGTCTTTGCAGTTTGGGCTTTTCCCAATGTCGTGGAATCCACCAGTGTGTGGCCTTGAGACAGGGCCTTGCCGGCCTGGCTCTCCTCGGCGCTGGACGCTCCACAGCTACGCATCCACCCGCTGAGGGCGGTGTTGGGCTCTGCCAGGTTTAGGGCAGGTGAGTGAGGCTGCCAGGCCGCGGGGTGGACACACGTGTACTGCTCCTGGGGTGAATTCCCAGGCGTGACGGCCGCATCTGAGCCTGAGAGCCATGTCAGGGCTCTGTCTCCACCCGCACGGTGCCTGGCGCTCCCTGCGATGCCAGATTCACATCCTGCCCTCTGTGCGCTGATGGCTGTGCTCGCCACGTGACTGGCTTCCAGAAGTTTCTACGTTAGGGAGCCGGGCTTCGGAGGCCGCCCTTCCCTTCCCGGTGTGTGGGTCCGCATTCTGAGGCAGTGCCAACAAGGCAGAATGGCTGATCCAAAGCCAGGAGCTTCCTCCAGGTCTTCCCACGCGGGTGCAGGAGCCCAAGGACTTGGGCCATCTTCCACTGCTTTCCCAGGCCATAGCAGAGAGCTGGATCAGAAGTGGAGCAGCTGGGACTCGAACTGGCTCCCATATGGGATGCTGGCACTGCAGGCAGCGGCTTACCTGCTACGCCACAGCGCCAGCCCCCTCTCGTTGGCTTTTAAAACAGGCCTGGTTAAGAGCAGTAAATGCAGACAAGTGCGTTGGCTCGTCAGTGCTCCCTTGGCGGAAGTGTGACAGAGAACGACAGAAAATACATGCAGAGCCTCAGTTGTGCGAAGTCTGTAGGTAGCGCCTGTCTGATGGTGCTGGCACGGAGCTCCGCGTGTTCACTCAGGGCACCTGTGGCCAGTACGTGGGAACACCTGGGAGGCCTGGTGTGGCCCCTGGACCTGGAGCTCTAGGTCCACTCCCGCTTCTTCAGTGTGGCCATATTGCCCACAGCTGTCCGGCTGGGCTGGGCTAGTCTGTGTACACGCGTAGAGTCTGCCTCCGGCTGCCGCCCATCTTAGCATTATTGCCTGTGTGACCCTTAACTTCTCGGACTCAGTTTCCTGGTTCCTCTAGCACGAAGCCCCTGACTCACAGGGTGCTGTGGCGCTCCCCTTCCCCAGGCCCACACAGCTGCCATCAGCAAGCCGCGCCGCAGCCCGGCACCTGTTGGCTCGGAGGCAGCGGCACTGTGTGGGGCTGGACCAAGCCTGTCACCGTTGACTGACAGTTTGAAAGGGTGAGCTCTTTTCTGGCCCTTGTGCACAGAGGACGCCAAGGGCCAGGAAGTTGTGTGCAAGGTCGCACACATGGTGACCATGTGGAGGTCCGGGTAGCTGTCCGGCTTCCAGGCTTTGAGACTCCAACACGCAGGGAGAGAAGTGTGAGCTGGCTTCACCCGTGTCCAGAGACCCGATGAGAGACGGGTGACCCTGCCCTGCCCCCCGGTGGCTCCACCCCATGCAGAGAATCCACGAGCGAAACGTGAGCCGGGGTGAATCCAGTGCCGGCCCAGAGGGAAGCGTGGCTCGCGTGAGTGCGTCTGCAGCGTGGGAATCCACGCAGGCCCTGGGAATGAAGCCGGCGGCAGCCCGGGCTCAGAGCCGGGGAAAATCAGCTGGACAGCAGTGGGCAGGGCAGGGCGCTGGAGGAGAGCGGCCCTAGCAAACGGGGCACTGGCAGAGCTGTGGGCGGCCCAGAGCCACCCTGCAGAGCCCGCCCAAGCCGGTCTCGGAATCTATGGACAGGAGGGGCAATCGACAGGAGAAATTCACAGCCACAGAGGAGGAGGCGCGGGGCTGTCCTTGCCTTGAGCCGGGAGGTGACCAGGAGGCCGGAGCCGCAGCACAGGTGCAGGGCGTCGGGTCCCGTGGAGGAGCAGGAACAAAGGTCCACGTGTGTCGTAGAGACGGTGTGGCCCCAAAGTGGGGGCTTTTGACCACCGTCCAGGGTGTTTGGCTTTCTGTTTGTATGTTTTTTATCTGGGTGAGAGGCAAAGTGATTGTCTTAGTGGCAAAGAGGTTTTCAGGATTGAGGAATTCGGAGAATTGCCCTGGTTGTCAGTCAGATGGACAAGCGGAGGCCACAGCCATCAGCGTTACTTTCCGCAGACAAGTTTGAGGAAATTTTCTCGGGTTTTTTTTTAAATTCAATAACATTCTCATCTGCTTTCCATCTCTTTTGCAGTGTGAACATGTGTGTGCACGTGTGTGCTGTGTACTGTGTACTCCTGTCTCCTCAGGAAGCCCTGCGTGTCCCCCAGGCAACGCCTGGGAATGTCGAGCGCGCCATCTGGTGGCTAATAGATGTTTGTGCACCTGCCTTACCTCTCCTGGATTTTTAAGATTTCTTTATTCGAAAGGTGGATTTAGAGAGAGGGAGAGAAAAAGACAGAGGGAGGCGGGAGGAAAGGAGAGAGACAGAGAGAAAGACAGAGATCTTCCATCCACTGGTTTTCTCCCTCAAATGGCCACAACCCCCAGAGCTGGGCCCGTCCTAAGCAGGAACCAGGAACTTATTCCCGGTTTCCCACATGGGTGCAGGGGCCCAAGTTCTTGTCCATCCTGCGCTGCTTTCCCAGGTTCACTAGCAGGGAACTGGATCAGAAGTGGAGCAGCCAGGCCTCAGACCAGCGCCCATATGAGATGCCAGGATCGCAGGCAGCGGCTTTACCCGTTACGCCGCAGCACCGGCCCCTTACATCTCACTTTGAGAAAGGGGCACGTTTGAGAACTGCCAGGGCCGGGATTTCTCATGACCTTCAGGTATTAAGTAAAATACGAATTCTGGTTCTATGACATGAAGGGCTGGTGTGCTACATACTTGTGGCACAGTATTTATCATGAAATGAAGGTCTATTAAAAATACAGACAGTGGAAAAAACACTTGTTAGAGTTACAGGCATGAGCACATCTGAGAATGTGGGAGGCACAGAGGGCGTGTCTGACGCAGTGTTAGGTCACCACGTGGACTCTCGCCCCGGATTAGAGTGCGTGGGTTTGAGTCCCGGCCTCTCCTCTCCTGAGCCAGTTTCCTGTTAATGTACCTGGGAGGCAGCAGGTGATGGCCCAGGGGCCTGAGTCCCCGACACTCAGGAGACCTGGATGGAGTCTGAATTCCTGACTTCTGCCTGCCCCAGCTCTGGCTACTGCAGGCATCTGGGGAGTGAACCAGCACAAGGAAAATTTCCTCCCTCCCTCCCTCCCTGGTGAGTGGGGACCGCTGTGGAGGTGTCCCTGTTCTCCCGGGAGCAGCAGCAGGCCCCACCCTCTCTCCAGCCCCGGGTCTCTCCCAGCCCCCGTCACATCATCTGTTTCCTTCCCGGCTTTGCTGCCCGTGCTGCAGCCCCAGTGCTCAGCGCTGCCCCTGGCACACAGCAGACACTCGGGGACCATTTGTCAGATGAACAGGATGGACTAGAAACCGGGGGCTGGTACAGTGACAGCGGTAAAGCCGGTAAAGCCGTCACCTGCGGTGCTGGCGTCCCGCCTGGACTGCTGGTGAAGACCCGGCTGCTCCACTTCCAGTCCAGCTCCCTGCTGATGCAGGGAAAGCAGTGGAGTTTGGCCCAGGTGCTTGGTCACTGCACCCACGTGGAACATCAGGAAGAAGCTCCTGGCCCCGGATGCAGCCTGGCCCAGCCCTGGCCATTGCAGCCGTTTGGGGAGTGAACCAGTGGATGGATCTCTCTCCCTTTTACTCTGCCTTTAATGTAACTTAAAACAACTTTAAAAAGGAATAGTAAAGATATTAGAAGATCTTTAAGCACTTACGGGAGCGCATACAGTAAAGCAGCCCTGTGAAGTGAACGAACCTTGATTCGCGGAATTCGGTGAAGTGGGTTTGGTTGTACAAGGAGCCTCAGCTCGTGGAGAAACGGAGTTAGGAGATAAGTTTGCCTTGCAGCAACAGGGGCCGCGTCCCACACACAGCCTTTCCCTGCGTGCTCTCCAACAGCGTTCTGGGGACCCTCCTGCGTCTCTGGGCTTCAGGAAGGGCCAGAGCTGCTGCTGTCCCCATAGGTGCACGCAGAGCCACTGGGGGTGGTCCCCTGGGCAGGGCCTGCTCTAGTGAGATGGACAGGTGGCTCTCGCCCCCCTCCCTCCCTAACCCTTGCTGGGAAGCTCAGTATAAAAGCGCAGGTTTGCCAGCTGAGTTGTCTGGACTTTTGGCAGTGGGGTCCAAAATGCAGTGGGTCTTCGAACCACCTGTGAAGCTACTGAATGCTGTCACAGACCCGCCCGCTTCTGTCTCTACAGGTGGGAAGGAGCCAGGAGCCGAGAATATGCAAATTCTGATACAGATTTGCCATCAAAGATACTTTGGAGAGCTTTGGTCTGCTGCTTTTCAGCCTGGTAAGTGCAGGGACTCTGCTTTGTTCACTGTTGTGTGAGTGCCTCCGACATGGACATGGTCTCTTTGCAATGAGTAACTGGTAGGTGTGGATGGTGGGTGGGTGGATGGGTGGAGGATTGATGGGTGAATGGGTGGGTGGGTGGATGGGTGGGTGGGTGGATGGATGGATTGGTGGATGGGTAGATGGTTGGATGGTGGATGGACAGATGGACAAGATTAGAAGAGAGAACTGCAAAGTTTCCAAGGTCCAAAGACCCTTGGAATTTATTCTTAAATTTCTGATCCATCAAATGTTGGGGCCCACCAGCCCCCCAATTTTATGTGACCTCTACTTAAATACCACCTCCCCTTGGCAACAGAGTACTTCTGTCACTTGGGATTAAAAACGCTTTTTTTTGCTAAATGGCAAACCGTCTTGACATTTCAGCTACGAAGCCGTCAGCCAGTCTCTGTTCTCATCCGGAGTTACTCTTCCTAGGAGAGCGGACGTTTCCGTGAGCGGTTTGATGAGATAAAATGTTTCATGGCAGTGCCAGAGCCAGGTGGGAAGAGAGCCAGGCCTGGTGCCCGGAGGCCTGGGTGCGGAAGAAGGTGCTTTCTGTGCAGTCGTGAGCCCTGAGTGAGCCACACACCTGCTGGGCGAGAGCTTCCCCCAGGTGTCCCCAGGCCCTGCAGGTCCTGTGGAATCTGGAGTGTCATTCTGAGGAGTTTGCCCACAAGCCTCAGCCTTGGGTGTGAAAAAGTAGGGTTTTTCAAAGATCACCGTTAATTCTGTCATAGGTGGTCGACTGTTCCCCAAGGGTGTGCACATCCTCACATCCCGGACCTGAGGCTCTGACACCTTCTGGGGCAAGAGGACCTTGCAGATATTGGGCAAAGAGTCTTGAGATGGGGCGAGCATCCCGAGTTTCACAGGCGGCCCCATCAGTCGCACATCCCTAAAACCAGAGAGCTTTCCCGGCTGCGGGCCCAGAGGGAGATGGAAGGACAGAGGCAGAGGGAGGCAACGTGGCTGGCTCGCAGATGGGAGAGAGGGCCACAGGCTGTGGACCGTGGGCAGCCTGCAGCAGCTGGGCAGGCCGGGCACCTTCTTCCCCGGAGTTCCGAGGAAGTTTGCAGCCCTGCCAGCACCCAATTCCAACCCCGTGAGACCCGAGTTGGACTTTGGACCTGCAGAGCCGTAAGATGACAGATTGGTGTTGTCTAAGCTGCCATGTTTCTTGTGACAATTCAGGAAAGCAGCCAGTAGAAAAGCTTATCAGTGTCTCCAAGGAATAGAAGTACGCAGGGCTCTGTACTTCCCACAGCTGACCAGCGGATGGGAGCCTCCTGGAAGGGGTCCCTCAGGGGGGTGATTAGCCACGGACCCTGTCCTCACCCAGGTCCTCACCTGTAGACATTTTGACTCTTTGGCCAAATAATTCCTTTGAAGTGTGCATGTCTGTATAGGATGTGTGCATGCGTGTGCTTACGCACATGTGTGTACCTGTTCAGTCGTGTACGTGCACACACATGCGCACTCACTCCTCCAGGTATTTCCAGTGAGATGGCTTTTCCGGCATCCCTAGAAGAGCCACAAAGTGATCACTCGGAAAAAATGCACTCGGGCTAAGCTCATTGCGGTGGATAAACCCACTGCTGGTGGCACGAGGAACTTGGGCCTGCACCTTTGTGTCCAAGAGGCTGCTGGTCTGGGCCAGAAGAGCTTGGAGGCTTAAATTAGCATCCAGACCCACAAAAAGTTAGGGTTCCGGGCCTGGAACATCTCCCAGGCCTCCTCCTTCCTTCTGCTGAGTGAGCTTAGAAGGGCAAGAGCCGCCCCAGACACGGCCGAAGTACCCTGCAGCTACAGGCTCTTCTGGTCCAAAGGAAAGCAGCGTTAGATGGGGAGCGAGGTCACACAGCAGGGTGATGGTCACCCCGTCCTCGGGTTTGTGGTGCAGGGCCGTCTTCACAGCCAGCTGGCGCATCTCATTCTGAGGGCCGCCAACCACACAGGTGCAGGGAGGAGGGCGGTGGCAGCTGGGAGGTGAGGACAGCCAGCCAGTTCATGCCGGTTCAGGGTGGGCAGCCCCGTCTCACAATAGCAAACCCAACCTCTATGTATAAAGGTCTATGTGGGTGAAGCCATCTGAGTCTAATACTGGAGTACCTGGGATTAATACTGGAGTACCTGGGAGTAACACCCGCCTCTGGCCCTGACTCCACCTCTCTGCTGCACAGACCCTGGAGGTAGCAGGTAACGGCCTACGTGCCTGGGTCCCCGGCAGCCTTTGTGGGAGGCCCAGATGGACTTTGTGGCTCCTGGCATCAATTGGGGAGCAAACCAGTAGACTGGAGCTCTGGCTGCCCCCCCAACATAAATAAAAAATAATTTAAATTTTTTTTTATTTGACAGACAGAGGTAGACAGTGAGAGAGACAGAGAGAAAGTTCCTCCCTCCGTTGGTTCACCCCCCAAATGGCCACCACGGCTGGCTCTGCGCCAATCTGAAGCCAGGAGCCAGGTGCTTCTCCTGGTCTCCCATGGGGTGCAGGGCCCAAGCACTTGGGCCATCCTCCACTGCACTCCCTGGCCACAGCAGAGAGCTGGCCTGGAAGAGGGGCAACTGGGACTAGAACCCGGTGCCCATATGGGATGCCGTTGCCGCAGGCAGAGGATTAACCTAGTGAGCCATGGTGCCGACCCCTAATTTAATTTTTTAAAAAACATTAAAAAGTCTGCCATCCACCGGGACCTGAATCCTCTGGACAGTTTCGCTGTTACCTTGGTTTGTTGCATCCCCCGACGAGCGTGAGTTGAGCGCTGACGGGTGTGGGAGCCCGGAGGAAGATTCGCTGCAGTGTAGCCCCCATTGCACACGAGGTCGGGGAGCGTCTGGTGGCGAACCCAGGGTTTCCCAGGCTCTGCTCCCTGGAACGAGACCCTCAGAGCCTCACAAGATGCTTTCCAGTCTCGGCCCCATGCATGGTGGCTGCCGACCACCAGGCTGGAACCATGTCCTCTATCGTGGAAGCCCGGCTCTGGTGACTCAGGACCGGGCCTGCTGCTCGGGGACACAGGACACAGCTTCTTCCTGGAGGGTGGGCTGGGAAGCGCTGATGATCTGCTCGAACTCTGACGGTGCAGTCACCCCGGCACCTGTGAGAGCCACACGTGGCCCACTTGCTGGAGTTCACAGTCCAAGACCACACAGCCCTGTCTGGCCTCTGGGGACGGCTTGTGGGCAGAGTCGTGAGGTGGCCGGCGACAGGGAGCATGTGTGTCTCTGCACCCAGTCTCTCCTCTCCTCATCACGTCACCAGGACCCAGTCCTGGGAGCTCCATGGCTGTCCCAAGGCCTCCCCTCCAAGCACCGTAACTGGTTTACATTCACGCCCTCGCAGGAATAGGAAACACATTCGGAGAACTGAGACGTTGCCTGTGCTGTGCAGTTTCTCCGATCTTGTCTCCTGCTCTCTCTGGATTCACTCCCTGGAAAGACACGCTCTCGGACTTCTGTCAGCGGTACAGTCTTAGCAAAATTCATCTTCCTGTTCACTCTTAGGCAGTGAGGGTTTTTCAGGTGTGGGGCCTCTGCGTGCTGTGGGGCTCTCGGTATCTGTCTCTGTGCTGATTCTAATCTCATCCTAGACATGGAATGCCTGGTAGGAGCTAGGGAGCGATGTGCGGAGGGTACCACTTGCCGAGTGTGATATCGCCGTTCTGTACTCTTCACTTTGAAGAAGTGAGGATGGAGCGGGTCTTCTCAGTGCAAGCCCAACCTCTTCACTTAAAGATGGCCAGTCTGCAATCAGACAGATTTTAAAGGACTGGCCAGAGTCAGCCATCTGGTCAAGCAGGACTGGCCACCACCGTTCCTACCATACCACCATGACTCTACAATTACCAACACACAACTTGTAGACAATAAGAAACTACAGGATGGTTTCTTAGGTGCCTAAAAATTTTGGCAGGAAAAAAAGTAGTCAACTAAGCTGAAAATATATTAGGATGGTGATATACTTTACCTAGAAAATTGGTGACAGTCATGCCGGAGCCGTGGCTCACTAGGCTAATCCTCCACCTGTGGTGCCAGCACCCCAGGTTCTAGTCCCAGTTGGGGCATCAGATTCTGTCCCGGTTGCTCCTCTTCCAGTCCAGCTCTCTGCTGTGGCCTGGGATGGCAGTGGAGGATGGCCCAGGTGCTTGGGCCCTGCACCCGCATGGGAGACCAGGAGGAAGCACCTGGCTCCTGGCTTCTGATCAGCACAATGTGCCAGCTGTAGCAGCCACTTGAGGGGTGAACCAACGGAAGGAAGACCTTTCTCTGTCTCTCTCTCACTGCCCACTCAGCCTGTCAAAAAAAAAAAAAAAAAGGAAGGAAGGAAGGAAATTGGTGACAATCCATTGAATATTTTTTAAAGATTTATTTATTTATTTGAAAGGTGGAGGTACAGTAGGCAGAAGCAAAGAGAAAGATCTTGTATCTAGTGGTTCACTCCCCAAATGGCTGCAATGGCTGGAGCTGCACCAATCCAAAGCCAGGAGCTTCTTCCAGGTCTCCCACATGGGTGCAGGGGCCCAAGGACTTGAGCCATCTTCCACTGCTTTCCCAGGCACATTAGCTGGGAGCTGGATTGGAAGTGGAGGAGCCAGGACTCAAAGCAGCGCCCATATGGGATGCCGGGACTGCAGGTGGTGGCTTTACCCACTACACCACAGCACCGGCCCCTTGTTGAATATTTTAAAAGCATTTTAGAAGAATTCCTATAAGGCAGCACATAAAATATGTTTTCAGAAATTGACTTTTATGCACTCAACAGATAAGTTTGAACATTTTCCATATGCAAGGCACTGTGTCAGGATCACAAGAATAGTATTGTGATATTTTCAGCAAAAATTCTCCCATATCCTTTCCACAGACATTACTGAGCACCTGCTAGAGTCAGGCACCACCCTCCGGCCTGGAGATCACAAGCCGGTGGGACATGTCTTAAAGCCGCTGTTAGCCTGGTTGGCAGTGTGTGGCCTGAGCAGTGGTGACAGTGACTTGGGTTTGTGTTGTTTTAGGTACACAGGGGACCCCAAGATACCACAGACCTGGAGAGGATGAACAGGAAGCTGTTTCAGAAAAAGCTTGGAGAATGTAGGCGACTTCAGGCTTTAAGGCTTTTGAATCCGAATATCAACGTGTAGCACACGTGCGTGGACCAGAACACATAGCTGGGCTCGGGCAGTGACAGCGTGGAGCCAACACCAGCTCGAGCGTCAGAGATCGGAGCGTTAGCGCAGGGCCCCATCCCTCACCCCTCAAGCTGTGCCCCTCACCTGAGCCCTGGGGCGCTGCTGCCCTGCCATGCAGCGCCAGAGGCCCTTGGCTGAGTTCTCAGGCGGCCGCTCACAGATTCGTGCCTGGCTTCAGGACTGGCTCCCTTTGCTGGTTGGTATTGTCAGTCGCCCGTGTTCTGAGCGGCTGTGAGGACCCTCGTTAGAACCGTGTCGGATCACACCGTCTGAAGGCACTTCAGATTCCGCTCTCCCCTCGAACGTTTACCAAGTGCTTACGGGGAAAACTTGCCACAGCCTTTCTTCCAGGTTCGGAAACAATGGTAGGCAGTGCGTCACCCGTTTGTGCAGTCCCCCTGCTGGGCGAGGGATGCTGGGCCGCTCCTGTCTGGTGATGATCAGCCTTTGCTCGCCTTCCCCTGCGTTCTCCCGGCCTCTGTGGCCACCATTCTGCTGGTCCCTTCACCGGGGGCAGCATCTGTAGATGCCCACGTGGGGGGGATTTTACATGAGTTGTCTTTCTGTCCAGGGCTCACTCCGCACAGTAACCTCCCGGTTCAGCTTGTTGCTGCAAAGGACAGGATGGTGTCTCTTTGTCACGGCCGAAAAGTGTTCTTTCAAGTAGGAATGTAACTTCAGGTTTGTGGCCATTAAAAAACAACGCCTTTGTCCAGTAACTTTGTGAAGGCCCCGGTCTGTGAACCCCGTTTTCCTTACCCGCTCTTCAGTGGATATATCCTCGGCTGTTTCTGTTTGCTGGCTCTTGCGAACAGTGCTCCATCCAGTAAAACACGGGCATGCAAGGGTCTGTGCACGGACCGATTTCACTCGCTCTGAGTGCTTCCCGGTAACGGATTGCCGGCCGACATGGCGGTTCTGTTGCTTCCAGAGTAGAATTGATACAGATGCTGCTCCTGTCACCGATCTTCTACATGCACATAATTTAAATGCATTTATTTCTACTTTTAATTTTACTTATCTATTTTTGGCTTATTTATTTGAAAGGCAGAGTGACAGAGAAAAGGAAAGACAGATGGAAAAATCGATCTTCCACCTGCGGGTTCACTCCCCAAATGGCCACAGTTGGCAGGGGCTAGGGCAGGCTGAAGCCAGGAGCCCAGGACACAGTCCAGGTGTGGCCATGCGACAAAGCTCGGGAACATCAGGCCGGGCTGAGAATTGCGACTGCCCTTTCAGACCCTGACTCAGTGCAGTGGGCAGCAGTGCCACACCTGCCCGCCTGGGCACTGCGGCCTCACAGGCAGACCTCTGAGATCAGACTTGGAGCCAGCGCCGGAGCACAAAGTCTCTGACCAGCAACAGCGAGTCCCCGCGGCTCCTCGGCTGTATCGAGTACCGTAGTAAGAGCAGCACCCCAAAGCCAAGTGCAGCTTACAGCGGTGCTGCTGTGGCCTTGGTGCCACAGCTCCGTCCACGAAGCTCATGCATTCTCCGCCGAAGCTTCGCAGTCCGCCGAAGCTCTGAGTGCTGAATATAAAATTAGTCTATGGCAAACGCTAAAAATGCCATAATTTAACCTTATGAAAAGCAAGTTTTCGTTATCCACATTTTCATTAGCTAATGGTGCACAGGGAAGTCTGTGGGCTGGTATCTATAGGAAAGATGCCTCTTCTAGGATGAGGTTAGCATCTGCCAGGAAGACCCCCGTGGCCTGCAGTGGGCTCACGCTCTACCTGGGACACACCTCCAAGAAAGCAGCACCCCCATCCCCTGCCCACAGATCTGTGTTCCTGGCGTCTGTCTGGGAAGGTCGAGGAGCATCCGTGGAGTGCCAGGAGCCAAGCGCAGAGCTACACCTCTGCATGGGGGGTGGGGGGTGGGGTCTGGAGGTCAGCCAGGACCTGTGGCACAGGGACCAGGAAGCTAGGAGGGGGTTAAGGGACACACAGTGAGTTGATCCAGGGGCTGGCATCTCAGAGCTGGAACAGCACAAGCTGAGACCTGGATCAGCTGCCTGAGCCCCTGCTTCCCCGGGGGCGTGGCTGTGGCCATCAGGAGGGTGGCCCCAGCTGCCCGAGTGGCTGTAAAGTTTGGTGGAAGAACCCACAGCGTGTGTCTGTGTGTGAGGTCCCAGTACCGTTTAGCAGGTGCTTGCTCACGTGTGAGGCACAGAACCAGAATCAAGCCTTCTCACACTGCGGCAGGTGCTCCGGGGGGCTTCTGGGAACAGTGAGAAGATCGTGGCGTATCAGGAGGTGGGCGATGGCCCCAGTGCTGGTCCACCCATGGAGTTTTGTGTTTCTGTTCAGACGGGAGGGAATCTGGACGCCAGGACTGGACCCAGGGCAGTGACTGGGTGGCGGCTCCACTGCCACAGTCAGACGTTCTCACAGCGCCCCTGCCCAGTGTGGCCAACACTGGTGCTCCTGTGTGTGCCTCTCAACTCAACTGCTGTTGTGACCTGTCTGGGAAAAAATGCGACTTCTTGTAACTTTCGTTAATATGAAAGTAATGACTTATAATTCTGTTTACCTACAGGTGCTTCTCGTTATGACATCTTGGAGAAATGGAAAGGTTCGAGAAGTCAGCAGAGAGGGGCTGGTGCTGTGGCACAGCAGGTTAAACCGCACCTGAGCGCCAGCATCCCATATGGGCATCGCTGCTGTACTTGCGATCCAGCTCTCTGCTCTGGCCTGGGAAAGGAGTAGAGGATGGCCCAAGTCCTTGGGGCCCTGCACCCTTATGGGAGACCTGGAAGAAGCTCCTGGCTCCTGGCTTCGGATCAGCTCAGCTCCAGCCATTGGGCCATTTGGGGAGTGGACCAGCAAATGGAAGGTGTCTCTCTGTCTCTACATCTCTCTGTAACTCTGTCTTTCAAATAATTAAATCTTAAAAAAAAAGAGAGAGAGAGAGAAAAAAAATTCTAGTATGCAACTCTTATTTTGGTTACACATTATTTTGCCTTGCATTTCTTCAGATGTAGGTATACATATTTATGTATGTGTGTGTGTGTATACCAATCCCATGGGGGCACTCCAAAAAGCTTGTGGAAATGGAATTTAAAAAGGTTTATCTTGGTGAAAAAAAAAGTTGAAATCCATGCATACAAGGCATCATCAAAAATTTCACAGAAAATGCATATCATGAAAAAATTATCCATGGATTTCAATTTTTTTGCACAAAAATAAAAGTATCTCCTAATTTCCATGAACTTTTAAAAATATTTCTTGGGCCGGCGCCGTGGCTTAACAGGCTAATCCTCCGCCTTGTGGCGCCGGCACACCGGGTTCTAGTCCCGGTCAGGGCGCCGGATTCTATCCCGGTTGCCCCTCTTCCAGGCCAGCTCTCTGCTGTGGCCAGGGAGTGCAGTGGAGGATGGCCCAAGTGCTTGGGCCCTGCACCCCATGGGAGACCAGGAGAAGCACCTGGCTCCTGGCTTCGGATCAGCAAGATGCGCCGGCCGCAGCGGCCATTGGAGAGTGAACCAGCGGCAAAAAGGAAGACCTTTCTCTCTGTCTCTCTCTCTCACTATCCACTCTGCCTGTCAAAAATTAAAAAAAAAAAAAAAGAAAAGAAAAATAAAAAATATTTCTCATGTACTTATTTGAAAGGCAGAGGGAGACAGAGCTCCCCCCCCTGGTCACTCCCCAGATGCCCTCAGCAGTCAGGGCTGGGTCAGTCTGAAGCCACGAGCCTGGAGCTCCGTCCAGGCCCCCCACCTGGTGTGTGGTGCTGGCCTCTCATTCCTAAGCTCATTCCCTGTGGAGCTACTCAGGTCCTGGCCTCTGGGCGGTATCACAGCATTTTGGAGCTGTCCAGGAATCATGAACATGCGCTCCCCTTGCATCAGAGGGGCGAGGAGAGCCCAGGGCGTTGCCCTTCACCGTCCTCATCCTTCGCTGTTTTTATTTTTATTTAGGTTTCCACATAAGATTTCATCTGAGCCAAGCATTCAGATTTACACAGTAGGCGTGTGAGTGTGAACCTGTCTCTGTGCGTGTGTGGGTATACGTGTGTAAGATAGGTTCATTTACGCGCACATCAATCTACACACACTCACACAGAAAGCCACTCTGGCTGACATCAGTAATGCAGCCACGTTGCCCTCGTTCTGATCAGTCTTTTACTTCCTGCCCTCGCTGGAGCAGCCTGGGCCTGGGAGTCTCTGGCCAGGGCTGTGTGAGAGGGAAGAGGCCCCGGAAGCCATGAGAAGTCACGTGGCACATACTGGAGGGAGGCACCCACACAGACACAGCCCAGGCCGGCCACCCCTCCACAGAGGTGCCCTGGGGAGTCACACATCCACTGAGACTTGATTGGAGGGAACCACATTTCCCTTGAGTATCAATGGTGGGAGGACTTTGTCACAGCAGCAAAGCCTCTCATGGCCTGGCCACTACAGACCTTTACCCGAATCTGAGGGCACAAGGCCCAGTGTGCAAACCATGACAAAGCCCCACCGAGGTCACAGCTGGGACAAAGCCTGGGACCCGCGGCTGCCCACTCCCTGTCCCGGGTCCGCCCCTTGCAGTGCCCAGACGGGACCACACAGAGTTACTCAGTGGCTGTGAAGACTGTTCTAAAAGCCACATATTACCCAACGCGTGACTATTTTGCAAAGTCTTCCCTACTTCCCTGTCATGTCCTGGATGGAGCAGCTGCAAGTTTCATCCAATTCCAACAATAAGTATGGTCACAAATGATCAGCTTTTTGCAAATAATCCAACCATTTTGGGATTTCTACTGGCTCTAGGTACCTGGAAATATTACTGTAGCAGCAAAAGTTGCATTAAAGCTATTTTCTCAAATCCCAAATTATTCACCGTATTACTGAGACAGGAAAGTGAGCCATTAATAACGTGGTCGGCCTGTTGAAGGGCTGTGAAATATTCCCACTGCCTCTGGGTTACGCCTGCTCTGAGCAGCTCTGCCTGCTTCTCTCTCCTCTAGGTCTGCATGGCACAGACGACAGCACCCTTCACTCCCGCACAGCTCTGGAAGCTCAAGGACCTGACGCTGCCAGGCCTACTGCTGGGTGAGCGGGAGCCCAGGGTGAAAATGGGGGTGGCAGTGGGAGTGTCCTTGTACACGGGCTGCTGTGAGGTGGGAAAGACTTCTCCACTGGACAGACAGAACCTCCTCACGGCTACTGGGGACCTGGGACACGAGAATCCCAGAATTCGTTTTATGCTTAGTGACCACAAAACTAGAACAGTTCGAATAAACTTCAGGAAAATGACCTTTATGAAGGAACTGTAGAGGTACAAGGATGCAAATGTCCCTGGCAATGACCTTCATTGTCCCAGGATGAATGGGAACAGGATCCTGGAGCAGAGGGCGCCTGTGGCCGTGTGGTAGCCACACAGTACCCCAAGCACCTGGAGAGTCAGGGTGGGCAGGCTCTGGTGAGGACGCTGGGACACAGCTGTCCGTGCACATCAGGGTGCAGGACCCCTGTCCAAACTCAAACACAGACTGGACCGTGCCAGGGACAGGAAGCTCGGGGTCTCTGGTCATGAGGGGCTGCCCCACTAAATGGGGATGGCCATGTAGTTCAGGCCAGTGGCTCTGGTGTGCAGCGCTGACGTGTGACGGCCAGACCTCACTTCGGAAGGGAATTGGAAGTCAGTATCTGCATGTGTACCCTTCAGTTTCTAAAGATTGGCATTTCATTCAAAACTCAAAATAGGAAAATAACACCAAGAGGAAACACGTGGTTTTTGTTTTTTTGTTTGTTTTTTTGACAGGCAGAGTTAGACAGTTAGACAGTGGTTCACCCCCCAAGTGGGTGCTACAGCCGGCACGTTGTGCCGATCCAAAGCCAGGAGCCAGGTGCTTCCTCCTGGTCTCCCATGTGGGTGCAGGGCCCAAGCACTTGGGCCATCCTCCACTGCCCTCCCGGGCCACAGCAGAGAGCTGGACAGGAAGAGGAGCAACAGGACAGGATCCAGCACCCCGACTGGGACTAGAACCCAGGGTGCCGGTGCCGCAGGCGGAGGATTAGCCAAGTGAGCTGCGGCGCCAGCCCCACAGGGGGGTTTGACCCATCTTTAGGATGGTGTAAGGTTCTCCCCTACCCCTCTGTACCACCAAGGAGGAAGGGCTCCTGGAGCAAGGGCCCGCTGACCGTGGCAATGCTCTTGCCCTAAAGAGGAAAGAACTGGAAGATGTATGCTGTTCTGCAACGATGGATTCGTCTCGTAATTCAAAATGATGACACAACGTGCCTGCGAGCTAATCCAGCTTTGCCTTCTCTAAAGCCCAGATTTCCCGTGGAAACCCTTTGGGCTTTCTGGTGCAGCTTGTCTGGCCTCATCCATCGGACTAAGACGGGTTCCACTCTTCACCCCACAGGAGTGGGCAGGACTGACTTCACCGGGAAGCTGGAATCTTTTCCAGAAGTTGTCCTCCCAGCCTTCTGTGTGGTCGTCAGCCAGGGTGGGGTTGCATGGCCCATTCTCTGCAAGGGAGCATCGGGGAGGGAGGCAGGGCACCTGTCATAGGCCGAGAGGGGACAGGCCCAGGGGCTCGGCACAGTCTTCCCAGAAAACCAGAGTTCTGGCAAAGGAAGAAATGAGGGGTTGCATCGAGTGCGTAGAAAAACCAGTGGTGTCTCCCACAACTTGCAGTTGGTTCAATTGTTCAAAAACCACGTTTTGATGTTTTGAACATGAGGACTTGCCCTTAGGACCAGAGAGCCAGACTCCTTCACCTTCCTGAAGGAGAGTGGAGCCATTCAGAAGAAAAGGGCTTGGGTGCTTTGGGGAAGGTAGCAGAGGGGCTCCGGCACGGGTGTGGCGGGGAATGTGACCAGGACTGGCTGTCGGGCAGACAGAGAAGGACAGCCGGGGGGCGGGGGGGCAGGTTGATCAAAGAGAGCAAGTCAGACATCTCCACTGTAGTCAACCAGGAAGAGACAATTGGTTGCTTAGGGGACAGCCCCACTGTGTAACACATTAGGAAACAGGGGCAGTGGGAAGCGGTGGCTCAGCAGGTGAAGCCACCGTGTGGGATGCCCACCTCTCTCTGGAGCCCCACCTCTGCTTCCCATCCAGCTTCCCACTAACGTGCACCCAGCGAGGCGGCCAGCGATGGCTTAACTGCTTGGGTAGCTCCTAGCACGCAGACGACCGGACTGAGATCCTGGCCCCGGGCTGCAGCCTGGGCCAGCCCCTGCCAGTGCGGGCATTTCGGGGGGTAAACCAATGGATGGAAGAGTTCCCTGTCTCTGT
The DNA here is from genome assembly GCF_033115175.1 of Lepus europaeus. Taxonomy (NCBI): domain Eukaryota; kingdom Metazoa; phylum Chordata; class Mammalia; order Lagomorpha; family Leporidae; genus Lepus; species Lepus europaeus. The sequence goes on along the minus strand of NC_084835.1, from coordinate 2,294,881 downwards.
CATTCTGCCTTTCAAACAAATAAGTTAAAAAAAAGAGACAGAAAATACAAAAGGTGGCAGAGGTGCCTCCTCCCAGGGAGCCCCTTGCTGTTAACACTGCGGAAGCCAGGCAGAGAAGGCAGGGTTCTGCATTTGCCTCTTCTCCCCAGGTCATCGCCGCGGTGGCTGTGCGCAGGCAGAGGGAGCTCTGGAGGTGAACCGCCGGCTTCCTGGCCTCCGGCTTGCAGGGCTCGTCCATCGGCATTGCAACAAGAAATGCAGGCACCCACGGGAAACCTCATTTCAGGGCACAATAAACGGTCAACGCCGTGTTTTCCTCTTTGGTCTTCAGACACAAGGTTTAATCCGAGAAAACTATCTGCTTAGATGTTTTAGTCTGATGAGTTCCGTTGTCGCTCCTGCTGAAGAACTTCATGGACGGCTGGAGGCCCCTGGACCGGCTGAGCCACGCGGGAGCCGATGGTGAGTAAGGGGTGGGGGAGCCGATGGTGAGTAAGGGGCAGGAAAGGAAGGAGTGGGGAGGGCAGGTGTGCAGAGGGCGGCTGGAGGGACCCCCGCCCACACCCCAGCAGGGCACAGGAGAAGGCGGGGCTTGCTGTCCCTGCCGGCCCCCAGCCACACGGGCTCCTTTCTTGACCAGCTGCCCCCTCTAGCCCAGGGTTCAGAGGTCATGTCGGGCGCCACCTGGGGAGCTTTCTTGCTTGGAGGCTCAGAGTGGGCGGTGTGGAGAGCACTGGGCTGAGGGTGAGCTTGGTTGACTGAAATTCCACGTGGTCAGGTGGTCAGGTGCCTGTGCCTGCAGACCTCGCTCTGCCCTCGCTCTCAGCCCTCCGCCCTGTGTCACTGTGCACTGCCTGGAGCATTGGCCTTCACCCTACTGGCTCTGCAGGGTCACGCGGTCCATGCCCCTGTCACCCTTCCCCCAGGAAGGCCAGGGCCTCATTAGCACCACAGGGTCCCTCTGCACTGCAGGGTCCCTCTGCCCCCAGGGTCGCCCTCTGGACTGCAGGGTCGCTCTGGCACCACAGGGTCCCTCTCTGCCCCCAGGCGCCCTCTGCCCCTAGGGTCCCTCTCTGCCCCCAGGATCGCCCTCTGCACCACAGGGTCCCTCTCTGCCCCCAGGGTCCCTCTGCCCCCAGGGTCCCTCTCTGCCCCCAGGGTCCCTCTGCACCCAGGGTCCCTCTCTGCCCCCAGGGTCCCTCTCTGCCCCCAGGCGCCCTCTGTACCCAGGGTCCCTCTCTGCCCCCAGGGTCCCTCTCTGCCCCCAGGTCCCTCTGCCCCCAGGGTCCCTCTGCCCCCAGGGTCCCTCTCTGCCCCCAGGTCCCTCTGCCCCCAGGGTCGTCCTCTGGCACTGTCCAGGGCAGTCTGGTGCGCTCTTATCTTGCCCGTGGCTACAGTGGTGAAGGACCTCGCACCAGAGGGCTCAGGAGGGCAGCACGACCCGGGCCGGACTCGGGACCCTCGGTCGCAGCCGGCTCCGCGCTGTAACTCTGAAAAAGCGCATTTTCGGCCGTCCCAGGCGCTGGGTTCCCTCCACACGGAGCCCTGGCCAGGCTCGGGCCGCCGCCCCGCGACGGCGTCCTCCCGGCCTGAGCGGAGTGACCGCAGCCCGGCCTGGCCCGCAGCCACAGCCGCCTCCCGCCACGGTTTTCCGGGGCTGTTTGGGAGCAGCCCTGGATCGCGCCCGCGTGGACGCGGCGGCGCGGACACCGGACGAGCGCCCGTGTGGACGCGGCGGCGCGGACACCGGACGCGGAGCGCACATCCCCCTGGTGCCGGCAGAGGGCGCTGTGGGCGGAGCGACAGGCGCGGCCCCTCCCAGTGCGTCGCGCCCCCTCCCGGCATCCTTTGCGGGTAAACAGTCATGGCCGACGAGGAAGACGCGCAGGACGCCGCGCGCGACATGGGCAACCACCTGCCGCTGCTGCCTGGTACCGCCGTGGCGGGGCGGGAGCCGCGGGCCGGGGCCTCGGGGGGCCGGGGAGGCGGGCGGGGGCCGCGCCCAGCCCCCGAGAGCGGCGCCGGATCGGCCGCGCCCCGGGCGCCCCTCCCCTCGGGGCCGGGGCCGGGCCGGCTCTGGTCCCGCTCCGGTCTCCGTCCTGCGGCGAGAGGCCCGCTTCTCGGCCCCGGGGTCGCGCGGCCGCCGAGCCGGGGCTGCAGCCGGCGTCTCCCCGCGGCCCTGCCCGCACGGCGCGCGGCCCGCGGGGAGCGAGACGGCCCGGGGGCGCGGGGCCGCCGTCCCCGAGGGTCCCGGCGCGGCCGGCTGCAGGGGAGCTGCCAGGGCGGGCGATGGCGGCGCAGGAGGGGTCGGGTCCGCGCCGTTGGGGAGCAGCAGGGCCCCTCCAGGAGAGGCCGCGGAGGCGCGGACGCCGCCCTGGCCGAGATGCGCGCGGCAGGTGCGCCAGGCGAGCCGGAGCGCCGGGCCTGGGCAGCCCCGGGGCGGCCGCGGCCTGCGGGCTGACTCAGCCTGGCGTCCCCGGGCCCGGCCAGACCAGCCCCCAGTGCTGTGTGCGGCCGAGCGGCGGGGCCGAGGAGCAGCGGATCCGCCCCGGCTCCCGGAGCAGCGGAGTGCACGTGGGCTTGGCGGGTTAGGAGGAAGGCGGCCCTGGGCGGGGTGAGGCCGCGGCTGAAGCAGGGGTCAGGTGTGCGTTCAGAGCGCGCCGCTCCGCAGGCTTCGTGTTGCAGAGTAGCAGCGCTGGGCCGGCCTCGGACTCACCCGGGAGCCGGGAGCCCAGTCCTCCCGTCCTCAGCGGCCGTTCCGTGTCCCGGTGAGCGTGGGTGCGGTGTCGCACCCTGGCTGCCCGTGAGCTCAGTAAGTGCGCTGCCGTCTCTGACAAACCCCGCGGCCAGGGTTCGCAGGGCCGCGCAGAGGGTCCGGGACGGTGTCCGAGCTGTGAGAGCTGTGTTGTCCGTCACGGACCTACCAGCAGGCACAGCGAAGGACGATGGTGCTCTGTGATGGCCTCTCACCCGTGCCTTTGTGCATGGACTGTGCGGTGGGGTGAGAGGCTGCGCGTCTCTGTGGCTGGTCCGGGCCAACCTTTCGTGGGATGATTGGGACCGAGACAGCCCTGTGCCCCGTGGGGTGTTCCGCAGCGTCTCCGCCCTGCGCGACCCCCGGTCGGGACAGCCACAGACCTCCCCAGGATTTCCCTCTCACTTCTTGAATTTTGCCTGAGGGACAAACCCCCACCCCCAAACCCAGCCTGAGAATCCCAGGTCTGGAATAGGAAGCTTAGCCACAGCTGTGGACAAGTAGGCTCCCACGGGGTGGAACTGCACCACAGAGAGTTCTAGAAGTTCACAGAAAACGAGTGTTATACAAAACCAGCAAGGATTTCAAAGTGAGGGGTTTTGCACTGAAGTAACCTTCAGCTTCAATTTCGTTTTCTGTTGACATTCTGAGGCACCTGCGGTACAGGGCAGCTGGTCTCCTCCCTGTCACGGTGACAGGGCGTTCTCCCACTGGACAAGCTTGCTTCTCAGAATGAGAAAACTGGAGAGCGCTCTCTGGAGCGTGGTCTTTAAACTGTTGTGTCGTGCCGGCTTTAAATTTAACATTAAAACCCTTAGGAGAATTACTACAGATATTTCGCTTGTAAATAATGTGGTGATGGGCGGAAATGGGCAGGCCTCCCTGCCGGGTTCGAAGGATCTCATTTCATTTTGAATTACTGAGTTACGCTCGCGTGCTGGATTTCTTCCTTGTATGAGAACGCGCAGTTTGGCTTGCTCACGCCTGCCGTTTTTCAAATGAGAGAACTAAGGTTTGATCAGGTGTAATGCGTTGTCATCTGAGGTTCGAAAATTGATTACTGGCAGAAGAGAAGAATGTGCTGTTCAGAGGAACTTTAAATAATTGATGCAGTTGTAGGCGTGACTCCACTCCCCTTGAGTGTCGGCTGGACCTAGTGGTCGTGTCTGAGAGTACAGCACGAGAGGAGGAGAAAGGTGACTGTACCGTGGAGAAAGCAGGCCGGGTCCTCCCTGGCCCCGCTGATGAAGGGTGGCACCAGCAGGGCCAGGGGCCAGGTTTCGGCTGCCCCTCATTCTGTCCTCCTCCTGCCCCAGACCACCCTGCCCTGTTGCTGAGAAGTGTGTCCACACATGTACTCACAGAGTGCTCTGTAGAATGCCTGGCCTGGCCCCTCAGCTGTCCCAGGGCCATCCCAGACGAGCAGAAAGCCAGCCCAGCCCAGGGGAGGCTGGAGAGCAGAACTGGGTGGAGTGGCTGTCTCGGGTGGGATCTTGGACAGAACAAGGGGATCAGAGGAGACCTAAGAGCTCGGAATAGTGGATTTAGCTAACGCACGTAGTGATGTGTCACTGTTGGTCCCTTGGGCGTGACTGTGTTCCCCTGTAAGACGCTAACTAGATAGTGGGGGGGCGCAGCATGGACCGCTGCTCTGTGTGCAGGTGGGCAGGGGTGGGTAGCGTTTAGAAGTCCTTTTCTCAGGAAGGAATTTCGTGTTTGAAGGACAACATAGCGTTGACATTTTTATGCATGTCGTTTTTTTCTTATCTACTTCAGCAGAGAGTGAGGATGAAGATGAAATGGAAGTTGAAGACCAGGATAGCAAAGAAGCCAAAAAGCCAAACATCATCAATTTTGACACCAGTCTGCCGACCTCCCACACAGTATGTAGCTCCGTGCCGGCGGGTCTCACTGAGCAGCTGTACATTTGACCGTCAGCCCCTGACAGCCGGAGCGAGCTCTCGGCCTCCCCGGGTGTTGCCCTGCGCTGGGAGTCGGGGCTGGGCCTCGACGCTCCCTGCTGAGCGGCTTCCCGCTGCGTCCTGCTGCCCGTGGTTCTAGGGGAGTTTGCACCGTCGTGCTGTCCGGAGTACTTGTGCTCCACACACTGGGCGGACGCCGTTACTGACCACTCTAGCATTCTGGGGTCATCTGTAGTATTTGGACTTGGAGAAATCTCTTGTCTTCACCAAAGTAGAACGTAGCGAATGAAACGTTGCTCTTGAGTTTGTGAGACGTGCAGAACTGCGGTCTCCTGAGTAAGAATCGGATGCTCGTGCAGCATGTTGACAGATGTGCACCTGCGCCCGTCTGTGTCTCCCTCCGACTATGCTCGGTGCGGGAGGGAGCGTCCCCCTGACACGGCGCCGCGCTGTCTCCCCAGTACCTGGGCGCCGACATGGAGGAGTTCCACGGCCGGACGCTGCATGACGACGACAGCTGCCCGGTGATCCCGGTGCTGCCGCAGGTGGTGATGATCCTGATCCCCGGGCAGACGCTGCCGCTGCAGCTCTCGCACCCTCCGGAAGTCAGCATGGTGCGCAACCTCATTCAGAAAGACCGCACCTTTGCCGTTCTCGCCTACAGGTAAGGCGCGGTGTGCGGGATGCGCCCTTTGGGCCGGGCGCCCGAGGCTGGTGGCTGCCCCTCTGGGAGAGGCTGTGTGCAGTTAAAGTCTCAGGGTGCAGCTCTTCCCCGCCCTGAGGCGTGCTAAGTTGTTTGCTTACAAACCACCTGTGGGTGGCAGCAGAGCCTCAGCGGGCACACGGGAGGCTCCCACCCCACACAGCCCAACACAGCCCTGCTGGTGAAGGCGCAGAAACGTAGCTCTAACAAAGCAGAGAACGTTTGGCCTGGGAAATGGTGTAAAACTCCCAGCACTTGGCCATCTGCAGTGAGTAGAAATCTAGTCTTTGCCTCAAGTGTTGGAGCTTTGCCGTGGGGCAGAATTGGTGAGGGGTGACCGCTGTATGTTGTTTTCCCCGGAGGGCTTGTTTTGCCAGCCTTGCATGTTTTCAAGTCAGATGCTCACACTCTGTTTTTACCATTTACCGTGGAAGTAATGTGCAGGAGAGGGAAGCCCAGTTTGGAACCACAGCCGAGATCTACGCCTACCGAGAAGAACAGGACTTTGGGATTGAGATAGTGAAAGTGAAAGCGGTCGGCAGACAGCGGTTCAAAGTCCTCGAGCTCAGGACCCAGTCAGACGGGTAAGGAGCGCCGCCTCTGGCCTGTCTGTCTCCTGGTGTGGCTGTTCTCTCCCTGGGCTTCCAACCTGGCCATGCTTCAGAATCGCCTGGAAGTCTCCAAACTAGAGAAGCTGAGGTGAACCCACGCTGCCAGCCCAGAGAGAGGTTTAACCCGGGGCGAGGCTGCAGCAGGCGACGGTGGCTTCTGGGTGATGCTCTGCTCCAGGTTTGAGAACGGCAGTGGGCTGGAGGGCTCTGTGCGGAGCGTCAAGGGCGGGAGGCCGGCAGCTCCTGAGCTGGCTGTGCGGTCTGCACGCTCAGTGCCCGGCTCAGAGTGCTGACGTGGTGAGTGCCCGTGAGCACTGGTCTCCGCACCAGTAAGCTTCGGCAGCTACGCTGTTCCAGCAGTTACTATTTTGGTGTTTTCACACGGTCAAGGAGAAAGGGTGAGGTGTGGGTCGCCCCTGAAGTCTCACTGCGGAGTCCTGGTGACTCGGTCTCTGGCCCATAGCCAGAGTTGAAAATGAGACCTACGCATTGCACAGGAAGTTTCTGAACACACAGGAGTGCAGGCTTGGGTTTCTGTTTTAGCCTGGGACGTAAAAGGGGTGTGAGCCACGTGAGGGCAGGAATGTTTGCAGGATTCTTAATACTCTGGGATGTGAGACAGCAGACGGGGCTGGCCGCTGGGCCTGCCGCAGCTCTCGGGTGCTGCCCCTGGTGTTGCCCCATCCTTCACTGTGCAAACCTTGGTGGCCCTGGACGCACTGTGCACCCTCCACGGCTCAGCTGTTCAGGAGCAGGGACAGAAGTCTGTGTTCTGCAGTTGGGCCACATTGTTTGCCTCTGTGGACTTTACCTACAGTTCTGTTTAGGTTGTGTGTGTGTGTCTTCACAGATATATGTATTTGTTTATTTATTTAAAGAGTTACAGAGGCAGAGAGATCTTGCATCCGCTGGTTCACTCCCCTAGGTGACCACAAACGCCAGGGCAGGGCCAGGCCAGAGCCAAGAGCTAGGAGCTTCATGTGGGTTTCCCACGTGGATGGCAGAGCCCAGACACTTGGGCCATCTTCTGTGGCTTTTCCCAGGCCCTTAGCAGGGAGCTGGATCAGACGTGGAGCAGCCAGGACAGGAACCAGCACCCACATGGGATGCCGATGGCTCAGGAGGTGGCTTCCCCCGCCAGGGCACAACGCTGGCCTTGCGGTTCCATTTTTGAAGTATTTCCTGTCTGCCTCCTTAGGTAACTGAATATTCGTCACGACTGCGTTCCAGAAACCACAGAGGACGGTTGACTTGGGAAGAGCGTATCTCAGCACTAGTTGCTGCCGTGGAGAGGGTTTTGGCCCGAGGCAGCGCTAGGCGGTCACCTCTGGACGCAGGTCGAGGCCGACAGCAAGGGCTTGGTCCGCGCAGGGCAAGGCCGCGCGTCTCCATTTGAAAGGCCTCAGTGTGGGCGTGTTTCCCTGGCTCCCGTGACCAGCGTCGTCACTAGAGATGGTGAAGTGAGAGAGACTGCTCTCCTCCCAGGCGCCTGAGAGCTGGCGTAATTTGCCTCATCTAGCTGGTGACGCCCAGCTACTGCTCTTGGCCCTGTGGGTGTGTCACGTGTCCACGCTGTCCCTGTCCTGCCGCTTTCTAATCTTCGCTAAGTTGGCCTCCTCTAAATACGTGGGCTTTTTGAAGAAAAAATTAATAGGAAAATATAGAAGGCTGGTGTGGAGTCCGACAGTGTCGACAGCGTCCTGTGGAGAGGAGGAGGGGTCGACGTTGGACTAGGAGATGAGGATTGTGGAGAAAGTGGAATGTGGACAGCACAGGAAGTCTGTGTGCCCTGCGCACCTCAGCTGTCTGGGAGCCTGCGGCCCTCGCTTCCTGGAGCTGCAGAGGCGTGTCGGAGGTGCTCCGCAGGTTGGAGGCGGCCGTAGGCTGCTGGACTTCGTTGTTCCGGTCTGGCTACAGCTCACACGTCTAGACATCTGGTCTTTCCTTAACGAGAGCTTCTGGAGGTAGACCTGAGATGACTGGAATGCAGAGTCCTGGCCAATTCCTGTAGCTCTTTTTTCCACTGTTAGAGTTTCTGTCCTGAGCGTGAAAGCAGATTTCTGTCTCGAGTTAGTGTTCATTGGAGCAGTTCGTATTGCACTGGGTTTTTTTTAACAGTTGTACAAATTATGTCATATAATCATGAAAGCAGCTGCCCTAAACAGTTTGGGAAAAAAAACAAAACGAGAATCTGTTAGAAAACCCAGCTGCTGGGAGCAGAGGCAGCTCTGCCGTGTGTATAGCCTGTCCTGGGTGCGAGGCGGCGCAGGCCGTGTGTAAGGACTTGTGCCACAGCGTGAGTGAGGTCATCCTCAGGGAGTCTCAGGAGGTAGATGGGTCAGGCCAGGTGGGCTTCTTGCAACTCCTGCAGGCTGCTGTGTGCTGCACCTTAAGAGTAGAGTCATCAGGTTGTTTGTTTTCCTGTATCAGGTGAAGAAAATTGAGATTTTGGTTGTTTTTAAATACAGTAATGCAAGAATGTTACACTACAGTCTAGACATAGTAACTTTTTAAAAAAGATTTGTTAGAGTTAGAGAGGGAGAGACAGGGGGAGAGGTCTTCCATCCACTGGTTCACCCCCTAAATGGTTGCTACAGCTGGAGCTAGGCCAGTCCAAAGCCAGGAGCCAGGAGCTGCTTCCAGGTGTCCCGCATGGGTGCAGGTGGGCCGTCTTCCACTGCTCTCTCAGGCCATTAGTGGGGAGTGGAATGGAACAGGAGCATCCAGGAGACACATGGGCACCCACGTGGGATGCTGGTGCTGCAGGCACAGGTTTAGCCCGTTCCTCCTCGGTGCTGGCCCAGGAAGGAGCTCATGGGATGGAATGAGTTAATGGTGTGAGTCTGATTTTGCCATTAAATTAAACCGAGGTATTTCAGACACACACAGCCGTTTTCATTTGATAAATAGGTGAAAATACTGGAACTTCATTTGGAAGTTCTTGTGACTGCAGCCCGTGGTGACTGATGAACAAAGCCGCCACCGTCAGGCTGACAGAGTCCTGACACTGTGTGCCCAGCTCCAGTGAATGCCTCCTCGGGGCAGCCTTTCTGTTGGCCTCAGTTCCTGGCGGGTGTCACTGTGTCTCACACAGTATTATGAGAGTGAAGATTTTATCATGAGACCTTGTATAATTTTTAAGCAAAAAAAGGTAATGCATGTTTTCTTCCTTTGTGTATTCAAGGTAAATTGTTGAGAATGAGAAAATGACACGTGAAAATGAACGCCACATAGAATGATCTAGTTTGTTTTACTCATTGTGTAAATGGGTTCTGATTTTCTCTGCCTTCTGTTTGATTCCTGGGCTGGTTGGTGTCGGAGAAAGGATGGGTGGGCAGTGGGCACAGAGGATGGAGACTGGGAGGGGCGGGATGTCTGGGATAACAGAAGCTAATTTCATTTGGATTTGTCACGGTACAGAGTTGCTGATGTTTTCTGAGCCTGTATGACATGTGTAGGCTCTGTATTTATCTGAAAAGTGAAGATCTCCCTGTCCATTCTGCAGAGATTGAAAATCTATACCTTAGGTTATCTTTGGTTTTGACTTTTTATCATTTATGATAGTTATTTCTGAAAATTTCTTGTATTATAACATCAGCATTGATGAATATGTTTAAAAAGTAAAACCTTGAAAATGTGAGTACTTAGAATTACCCTCATTGTTTAGAAACTTAGAGCTTGAGTCAGTTTATCTTAAAAGTGAACACCATGCTTGGTTCTCTTTATTTTAGAATCCAGCAAGCTAAAGTGCAGATTCTTCCCGAGTGTGTGTTGCCTTCAACCATGTCTGCAGTTCAGTTAGAGTCTCTCAATAAGTGCCAGATATTTCCTTCAAAGCCCGTCTCGTGGGAAGACCAGTGCTCGTATAAATGGTGGCAGAAATACCAGAAGGTGAGAAACTAACTTTTTATGCTTCCTCAAAAGTGAAGACAGCTTGCTTTTCCCTGTGTTAAGAAAGGAACAGAAGCCGCTCCGGAGTCCTGGCCCCGCACCTTCTGTGGCAAGGTCCCGCTTGTTTGACGGCAGCTGGGCAGCTCTCGGCCTCACAGCTTGTGCTCAGTGGACGGCACACAGCCTCCGGCACGCTGCCCGTCCTGCCTCGCGGTTTGCGTTAACAGCTCAGGCTGCCAAATTCACGGGGGCCCCTACTGAGCCCGTGTCACCCGAGGAGTGGCCATGCAGAAGCAGAGTGCATGCCCCTTCTCTAGACCCAGAGCCAAGTGTCCTCACGGCGTTTGACGGGCTCGGTTGGCATCGCACACGTGGGCTGGCGCGCAGGTGCTCTGTGGAGGTCTGGGCTGGCTGCGCTGTTTCCTTGTGGCGAAACCACAGCTGTGCAAGCCTCTGTCTGCTCATTTGTGAGCCGTGCGGTTTAAGTACAAAAATAGTTGCCATTTCTGATTGCAGCCTGAAGGAAAAGAGCACTGGTCTCTAAAGTCAGAAGAAATAGCTTTTGGAGGTTTATCTTTAAAAATGTGAAAAGATGGTTGCCATCACAGCTTAGAAATCTTGTATTAACCTCCCCTTTGTCAGGTGGAATACTGAGGGTGTTAAGTTCTGATGTCAGTATCGAATCCTAACTTTTTTTTAACTTTTATTTATTTTTTTTATTTTTTTAGTTGAAAGAGTTGGGGGTGGGGGCAGGAGGCACAGAGATCCATCTTCTGTCCTGTGGGTCGTTCCCCACATGGCTGCACTGCTCAGCGCTGAGTGAGGCTGGGCCAGCAGTCGGGAACTCCACCTGGGCCTCTCAGGTGGGCGGCAGGGGCCTAAGCACTTGGCACATCTTCTGCTTCCCTGCCGCACTGGCAGGGAGCTGGATCTGAAGTGGAGCAGCCGGGACTTGAACCAGCAAGGCAGTGACGTAACCTGCCGCACCACAGTGTCGGCCGCTAGGATCCTAATTTGATGTCAGCATAGAAACTTGGAGCAGGGTCTCTTCCTCTGGTCAGTGCACCTGCACTTTGATCCTTGGGTTTCCAGGGAAGACGTCCCGTGTGCTCGCTGGGAGGTGTCGGGCTGCTCCGTGTGTGCGTGCAGATGCCTTGGTCCTGGTGTGTGTCGGCAGGCAGCTGTCACATGTTCTGGTGTGTGTCGGCAGGCAGTTGTCACGTGTTCTGGTGTGTGTCGGCAGGCAGCAGTCACATGTCCTGGTGTGTGTCGGCAAGCAGCTGTCACGTGTCCTGGTGTGTGTCGGCAAGCAGCTGTCACGTGTCCTGGTGTGTGTCGGCAGGCAGCAGTCACGTGTCCTGGTGTGTGTCGGCAGGCAGCTGTCACGTGTCCTGGTGTGTGTCGGCAGGCAGCTGTCACGTGTTCTGGTGTGTGTCGGCAGGCAGCTGTCACGTGTTCTGGTGTGTGTCGGCAGGCAGCAGTCACGTGTTCTGGTGTGTGTCGGCAGGCAGCTGTCACGTGTTGTGTGTGTGTCGGCAGGCAGCAGTCACGTGTTCTGGTGTGTGTCAGCAGGCAGCTGTCACGTGTTGTGGTGTGTGTCGGCAGGCAGCAGTCACGTGTTCTGGTGTGTGTCGGCAGGCAGCTGTCACGTGTTGTGTGTGTCGGCAGGCAGCAGTCACGTGTTCTGGTGTGTGTCGGCAGGCAGCAGTCACGTGTTCTGGTGTGTGTCGGCAGGCAGCTGTCACGTGTTCTGGTGTGTCGGCAGGCAGCAGTCACGTGTTCTGGTGTGTGTCGGCAGGCAGCTGTCACGTGTTGTGGTGTGTGTCGGCAGGCAGCTGTCACGTGTTCTGGTGTGTGTCGGCAGGCAGCAGTCACGTGTCCTGGTGTGTGTCGGCGGCAGCTGTCACGTGTTGTGGTGTGTGTCGGCAGGCAGCTGTCACGTGTTCTGGTGTGTGTCGGCAGGCAGCTGTCACGTGTTCTGGTGTGTGTCGGCAGGCAGCAGTCACGTGTTCTGGTGTGTGTCGGCAGGCAGCAGTCACGTGTTGTGTGTGTCGGCAGGCAGCAGTCACGTGTTCTGGTGTGTGTCGGCAGGCAGCTGTCACGTGTTGTGGTGTGTGTCGGCAGGCAGCAATCACGTGTTCTGGTGTGTGTCGGCAGACAGCTGTCACGTGTTGTGGTGTGTGTCGGCAGGCAGCAGTCACGTGTTCTGGTGTGTGTCGGCAGGCAGCTGTCACGTGTTGTGGTGTGTGTCAGCAGGCAGCAGTCACGTGTTCTGGTGTGTGTCGGCAGGCAGCTGTCACGTGTTCTGTGTCGGCAGGCAGCAATCACGTGTTCTGGTGTGTGTCGGCAGGCAGCTGTCACGTGTTCTGGTGTGTGTCGGCAGGCAGCAGTCACGTGTTCTGGTGTGTGTCGGCAGGCAGCTGTCACGTGTTCTGGTGTGTCGGCAGGCAGCAGTCACGTGTTCTGGTGTGTGTCGGCAGGCAGCAGTCACGTGTTGTGTGTGTCGGCAGGCAGCTGTCACGTGTTGTGGTGTGTGTCGGCAGGCAGCTGTCACATGTTGTGGTGTGTGTCGGCAGGCAGCTGTCACGTGTTCTGGTGTGTGTCAGTAGGCAGCTGTCACGTGGCACAGTGTGTTTAATTTGTGTTTATGTGAAGATTCTAATAAACACGGAATCAGACGGGTGGAAACTCCCAGACAACACAAACTCAAGCAGGGGAGGGCTAGCAGAACTGACGCCGGCTGAGTGTCAGGGAGCCTCTGTACCGCAGTGCAGTGCTGCTTCTCCAGTCTGGGAACCAGTATTTTACACCCTTTACCTTTGTGTAACAGGAGATTGGGAAATTTGACTTGTCTACCATCTTTTTTTTGTTTAAAGATTGATATATTTCATTTGAAAAATAAGAGTTCTTCCATAGCTGCGATGGCTAGAGCCGGGCCAGGCCAAAGCCAGGAGATTCATCCAGGCCACCCACATGGGTGGCAAGGACCCAAGCACTTGGGCCATCTTGCACTGTTTTTCCCAGTCCATGAGCAGGGAGCAGGGTTGGAAATGGAACAGCTGGGACACTAACCAAAGCTCGTGTGGGACACCAGTGGTGTCTTTACCCATTACGCCACAATGCCAGTCCCTCCTATAATCACTGAATTGTTTGATACGTTTGTCACGGCTGCTGTGTCAGTAGGTCACTCCAAGGAGTGGTGTTGGGATTTGTGAAGGCACATGTGTTGGGCCCGGCTTACACGGCAGGACGGCTGCGTGAGGGTGTGCAGTTGTGTGTTCCAGTCCCTGGGTAGTTCTGGCTGGAGGCGATGACACTGTGACTGAGGTCGTAGCTCTCCCTCCCCGGGGTTTAAGAATTCTCCCCATTTAGAAATGTCACGGAGGTCTGCGCAGGTTCTGAGCACACGGTGACGGTGACCGTGGGTACCCTGGCTGTCCGTGTCCTTCCTGGCCGTCTGCATCTTCACCCAAGCGTCCGTTACGTGCAGAGGACTTGGACAGTCTGGTGTCTGTGTGCAGGACTGGTACCGCGCTCTGCCTCTGTGGCTGAAGCACTCAGCTGGTTCACCTTGCATCGAGAGTTTGCCCTCGCAGCCGCAGAGCTGAGGGACACGCACAGGAGAAGATGCTCGCTCCCTCCCAGTCCTGCCAGGCTTTGGGACAGAACCCTTAGGTGCTTTTGTGTGCAGAGCTGCTAAGGGCAAATGGGCTGCTAAGGGATGAGAAAGGCGTGAAGGTTTTGGAGGGGCAGATGACGTCATCCTACATAGTTTTCAGATTTAGTTTTTTTTGTCGGTGGTGTTTTTGTTTTTTGTTTTTTTGTTTTTTTTTAAATTTTTGACAGGCAGAGTGGACAGTGAGAGAGAGAGACAGAGAGAAAGGTCTTCCTTTGCCATTGGTTCACTCTCCAATGGCCGCTGCAGCCAGCGCGCTGCGGCCGGCGCACCGCACTGATCTGAAGGCAGGAGCCAGGTGCTTCTCCTGGTCTCCCCTGGGGTGCAGGGCCCAAGCACTTGGGCCATCCTCCACTGCACTCCCGGGCCACAGCAGAGAGCTGGACTGAAAGAGGAGCAACTGGGACAGAATCTGGTGCCCCGGTGCCGCAGGCGGAGGATTAGCTTAGTGAGCCACGGCACCGGCCCAGATTTAGTTTTAAAAGGGTTCTGCTGCCAAATTTTGTGTAGTTTCTTAGGTTCTGAAAACTGGGATCTAGTTGTTCTGTTGTGAACTCCCGATGACCACAGAGTGTTCTGATGGAGAGAGCACTTGGAGGCGTTCTGTGCACCCCGGGGGTGGCGGGTGGCCCGAGTCATCGGGGCTCCACATGTAGTGCGCTGTCTCCAGGTTTGCCTTCCTGCTGCCGTCCGCTGGACTCCCAAGCTCCGTGGGCTTGGGCTCTGTGACGGAGTTTGTTGGTAGCGAGATCTCAGGCTCATTTCAGCCTCTGCTGGAATTGACGGCGTGTGGGGGCAGTGCACACCTGTCCCCATGTCTGAGGAGCAGTGCGTGGACAGGCTGGCCACGTGATTCTGGCTCGCTCCAGCCAGCAGAGGTTCTCAGATCCCCTTAGGATGCAGGAGTGTGGTCTGCACAGACGTGCCCGGGTAACGCTGGCACTCTGCATGCTTCTGACTCTGCCGCTGAAGCCGCACTGCTGCCCAGGTGACAAAGGCGGTCACTGACGCTTCCAGAGGTGCTCTTGTGACGGACAGAGGAGACTCAGGGTTCCCACGTCTCCAGTGACCAGGGAGCTAGGCCGCTTTGATAGGGACTCCGGACATCCTCTTCTGCCTGCAGACCCTCCGCACCCTGTGACCGCAGTTGGAAAAACCCCGTCTGCGTTCTCACCCATCACCATGCTGTGTTCACTGGGTTTGCTATGGAGAGATGCAGAGGGAGGAGTGTACGTGAGAGACGGAGAGGGAAAGACAGGATCTTCCCTGTTCACTCCCACATCCAGCAGAGGCTGGGGCTGGGCAGGGCTGACCCAAAGCACGGAACTCATTCTTTTTTTATTTTTCAAAGATTTATTTATTAATTTCAAAGGCAGATTTAGAGAGAGAAGCAGAGAGAGAGAGAGAGGTCTTCCATCCACTGGTTCACTCCGTAGCTGGCCACAACGGCCAGAGCTGCACCGATCCGGAGCCAGGAGCTTCTTCTGGGTCTGTCACGCGGGTGCAGGGCCCAAGAACTTGGGCCATCTTCTACTGTTTTCCCAGCCTATAGCGGAGAGTTGGATAGGAAGCAGAGCAGCTGGGACTCGAACCGGCACCCATATGGGATGCTGGCACTGCAGGCAGTGGCTTTACTCGCTGTGCCACAGCGCCAGCCTGGGAACTCATTCTTGAGTGTCAGCCACTTGAGCCGTCACCGCCGCCTGCCAGTGCCTGCATCCGCAGCAAGCTGGAGCGAGGGGCCTGAGCTCGATGTCTGACCCAGTGCTCAGCCGTGAGACCCGGGCGTCTTCCCCACGTGGCCAAAAGCCTGCCCTGGTCAGTGGTGCTAGCCTGTCTGCAACAGGACTTCAGCGTGCCGGCGCACTCTGCCGGTGCGCACCTGGTGTTAGCCTGTCTGCAACAGGACTTCAGCGTGCCGGCGCACTCTGCCGGTGCGCACCTGGTGTTAGCCTGTCTGCAACAGGACTTCAGCGTGCCGGCGCACTCTGCCGGTGCGCACCTGGTGTTAGCCTGTCTGCAACAGGACTTCAGCGTGCCGGCGCACTCTGCCGGTGCGCACCTGGTGTTAGCCTGTCTGCAACAGGACTTCAGCGTGCCGGCGCACTCTGCCGGTGCGCACCTGGTGTTAGCCTGTCTGCAACAGGACTTCAGCGTGCCGGCGCACTCTGCCGGTGCGCACCTGGTGTTAGCCTGTCTGCAACAGGACTTCAGCGTGCCGGCGCACTCTGCCGGTGCGCACCTGGTGTTAGCCTGTCTGCAACAGGACTTCAGCGTGCCGGCGCACTCTGCCGGTGCGCACCTGGTGTTAGCCTGTCTGCAACAGGACTTCAGCGTGCCGGCGCACTCTGCCGGTGCGCACCTGGTGTTAGCCTGTCTGCAACAGGACTTCAGCGTGCCGGCGCACTCTCCCTGTGCGCACCTGGTGTTAGCCTGTCTGCAACAGGACTTCAGTGTGCCGGCGCACTCTGCCGATGCACACCACCTGCTTCCACAGTGCAGAGCCCTGCCCAGCACAGGCCCCTGCCTAGAGGGACTGGTGCTCGCTCTTTGGGCTCTGAGGTTACAAGCCTCGGTGCTCCTGCTGGTCTGGCCCTGCTGGGCAGGGAGAGGCTGAGCCCTCCTGGGAGCAGTGCCCTCCTACCTGCTCTGCAGGACTTCTGGAGTTTGCTCAGGGAGAGACAAAGACTGTCATTTCTATCCTCTTCCTTATGGCGAAGGATCCATTCTGTCTGGGACGTTTCGCTCTGCATGCGATTCTTGGGTTTCTGTGTCAGTTCCGAGTCACGGTGCTGCTGTCTCCATGGAGACTGTGCCCTGAGGATGGCTCATCTGACCACATGGCTCACACAGGTGACCCTGTGCCCAGGTGACCGTGGTGAAGGCAGTGGCGTGGGTCAAAGTTCTTCTTAGTCCCCGCAGCCAGTGGGCTGCCTGTGTCGTCCCTCGGTCGTCGCTTGCCTTTATCTTCATTTTGGGAGTTCTCTGCTCAGGAGGTGTGGTTTTTCTTGCTGTGTGAAGTGCTTGGCCCCTGCTGGCAGTGACTTCCCACACTGAGCAGGGCCCATGTTCTCTTCTGCCACGTGGATTTCGTGACTTCTCTGTGGGAAGTTCCGGTCCGTGTGGAGTCCATCCTGGTGCAAATCTATTTTTTCCAGGTGGCGCCCACTGCGTTATTACTGTTTTCTGAAACACCTGCCTCTCAAGTGCCGTAGTGATCATCTGCTGAACTCTTGCTGGTCTGTCACTGTTTGCCAAGCATCCTGTTGACGGCTGCCGGTCTGTCACGTTGTGAACAAGAGCAGCCAGTGGTGACCCTCATGGCCACCCTTTCTTACATTTCCATGACAAGCAGTGATGGACTTTTCCTCTCGAGGATAATCACGGTTTCGATGTCTGTGCTTACGGCTTTTTGTTTATTTTTTAAGATTTTTTGTATGTATTTGAAAGGCAGAGTTACAAGGCGAGAGAGAGAGAGAGAGAGAGGTCTTCCATCCACTGTTTTGTTCCCCAGATGGCTGCAAAGGCCAGGCTGGGCAGACCGAAGCCAGGAGCTTCTCCCTGGTCTCCTGTCTGTGTGGTGGCAGGGGCCCAAGCACTTGGGCCATCTGCTGCTGCTTCCCCAGGTGCGTTAGCAGGGAATCAGGTTGGAAGTGAGCAGCTGGGACTGCAACTGAAGCCCCTGTGGGATGCTGGCGTCACAGGCGGTGGCTTTACCCGCTACGCCACAGCGCCGCTCCCTGCTGTGGTCTGCAGGTGCTAGGCTCTGAGCGCCAGGGGCTCCTCGGGCAGGCTCTGTGAGCATCTGCCCTGAGCTGACGAGCCTCGGGGTGGGAAAGGGCCCGTGTTCCACTTCCACTCTTGGTAAAGGAAAGGAGGAAGCACGCTGTTGCTGGGCGAAGTGTCTGGGTGCACTGCTGCTGCCGCCTAGGTGGCTGCTGGGTTTAGTGACAAGGAGCACCTGCAGTCAGCGCGCAGAGGGACTCCTGAGAGTGAGCGAGCTCTGTGCTCGGCCTTTCCTGCCAGCCTGCCGGATCACTGCGTGTCACAGACCCACCTGAGGGCGCCGCGCATTTCCTGGATGTCCTCCATACTCAGGAGGCGGAGCTGAGGCCATGGTGACGGCACACACAGGTGGGGACTGTGCTGGCTGTCGTGCGGTCAGGATGGTTGCCGGGGCGTTTCTGCCCAGTGCTGTGTGGTCCTGTCCCAGGTGGAGCGTCCCCCCACCCCCAGTGCTGGACGCCCAAGGCATAAGTCATGGTGTTTATGGACTGGAGGGGTGTCGTTGGATTGCCAGAATGCAACCATGCTACCAGATGCCAGATGAGAGATGCCTGCTGTGCCAAAAGCCAGCTGGGACTTTTTTTTTTTTTTTTTTTTTTTTTTTTTTTTTTTGACAGTGGATAGTGAGAGAGACAGAAAGGTCTTCCTTTTTGCCACTGGTTCACCCTCCAATGGCCGCTGTGGCCGGCTCATCGCGCTGATCTGAAGGCAGGAACCAGGTGCTTCTCCTGGTCTCCCATGGGGTGCAGGGCCCGAGCACTTGGGCCATCCTCCACTGCCTTCCCGGGCCATAGCAGAGAGCTGGCCTGGAAGAGGGACAACTGGGATAGAATCCGGTGCCCCGACCGGGACTAGAACATAGTGTGCCGGCGCCGCAAGGCGGAGGATTAGCCTGTTAAGCTACGGTGCCAGCCGCCAGCCGGGACTTGAGACCGCTGTGGTGACTTAAATCTGTGTTTTTGGTGTGGTTGTCTTCACTTTGTACGATGAGCTAAGCCAAGCACACTGCACACGGTGAGGCTCTAGTGAGCTTGTTTAACTGACATCATCAGTGTTAGAGTATCGGGGTCATTCAGATGTGTTGTAGGGCAGAGACTGGGACCGAGACCCAGCAGTCGCTTGTTGGTGGGCAGAAGCTGGCCCAGGGCACTGCTCCTGCTGACCCAGCCTGCCCACCCTAGTCTCTTCATGGCTGGCGCTCACTGATTGTTGGATGAGTTGTTTGGACTTCTTTATAGTGACACAGATGTCAAATAAAATAATTCTGTATACTTTTCATACTACAAAAGTGACCATTCTAATAAAGTATTTTGTAATCTCTTAATTGGGATCAGCCAGACTGAAACTTTGTGTTAGATTTTTGTCATTCTGTGATTCTCAGATTACTGAGCTGCTTCCCAGGGAAACGTGAGCTCACAGGGTAGCAGTGTGGGTCCCTTGTTGCTTTCCTGACACCCGTGCTCCCCATCTTCAAGGTGGGAATGGTAGGCTGGAGGCTGTGACCCTGGGCAGGATGGCCCTTGTGCCTGTTCCCATGTCCTTAAAGCAGAGGTGATTGCACGTCCAACCAAGTGTTCTTGGAACTTGTTTGAAATCCTTGGGCTGGCACTGCAGCTCATTAGGCTAATCCTCCGCCTGTGGCGCCAGCACCCCAGGTTCTAGTCCCGGTTGGGGCGCCAGTTCTGTCCCGGTTTCTCCTCTTCCAGTCCAGCTCTCCGCTGTGGCCCAGGAGGGCAGTGGAGGTTGGCCCAAGTGCTTGGGCCCTGCACCCGCATGGGAGACCAGGAGAAGCACCTGGCTCCTGGCTTCGGATCGGCGCAGCGTGCCAGCCGTAGCAGCCATTTGGAGGATGAACCAATGGAAGGAAGACCTTTCTCTCTGTCTTTCTATCCCACTGTCTAACTTTGCCTGGCCAAAAAAAAAAAAAAGCAATCCTTGGCAGATGTGAGTGGCTGCCACGGCTATGACCAGGTCGATGTGCCCACGTTAATTCTGTAACTGAGCTGGACAGTAAGCCTTAGCATTAGATGTCTGTTGTCGGAGGTCTACAGGGCAGGGCTCATGTCAGCTGGAATCGCTCCTGAGCAGGTACTGGGAGGCCACTGTGTTTTCAGGATCAGTCTGTCCTCTCTGGTGTAGCAGTTTCTGAACCTCTGCTTTGAGAAGCAGCTCCAAGGTCAACACCTGGGCCTCCCCTTGCCCAGCGTCCGTGGGTAGGCCTGAGTCTGAACTTGTCATACGGTTGGCTGAGCTGGGGGAGCCCTGGTTGTGAGGTGGACGGCAGAGTGGACAGCGCCGCCCCCACCCTCCCTCTCTACCCAGTTCCTGGGGTCACTCGCAGGACTCGATCGTCCCTCGACCTGGCTGCAGCCCCCTTGCCGCTGTTCTGCTCTCGAGTCCCTTTTGATTGACCTTTCTCTTTCCCTCCCGGTGGTGTGCCCCTCACATGTCAGCCTTTGCACACCTGTGGGATTGGGTTTTTGAGACAACTGGACCACTGTGTATATTCTGGCCCAGTGTGGTGGTTCTGGGTTGCTGCTATAAAGGTCTCCTCACCCCCCCCTTGTATTCCTTGTTGCTTGATGTCCAGGCTCTTCCCTGCTTGCTGCTCTTAGTAGCACTGACACAGTGTAGCTGTTCAGGCCTACTTTTGTGTCCCTTACACTTGTCTCAGATATTTTGGTTGTTTTTGCACACCTGTATGACGCTTTATGTAGCAGAAGGAGACAGACTGGAGATGTTCTATCCACTGGGTCACTCCCCAGATGTTGGCGGTGGCCAGGGCTGGACCAGTCCAGCCTGATTCTTCCACATGCTAGCAGGGCCCCCGGTGTCTGTCGGTGTGCAACAGCAGGAAGCTGGGATGTGCGGGGGCTGAGAGGGCGCAGAGTGCCCAGGGCTCTGTGGCTGGGATGTGCGGGGGCTGAGAGGGCGCAGAGTGCCCAGGGGCAGTGTGGCTGGGATGTGCGGGGGCTGAGAGGGCGCAGAGTGCCCAGGGCAGTGTGGCTGGAATGTGCGGTGGCTGAGAGGGCGCAGAGTGCCCAGGGCACTGTAGCAGGGATGTGCGGGGGCTGAGAGGGCGCAGAGTGCCCAGGGCAGTGTGGCTGGGATGTGCGGTGGCTGAGAGGGCGCAGAGTGCCCAGGGCACTGTAGCAGGGATGTGCGGGGGCTGAGAGGGCGCAGAGTGCCCAGGGCTCTGTGGCTGGGATGTGCGGGGGCTGAGAGGGCGCAGAGTGCCCAGGGGCAGTGTGGCTGGGATGTGCGGGGGCTGAGAGGGCGCAGAGTGCCCAGGGCAGTGTGGCTGGGATGTGCGGTGGCTGAGAGGGCGCAGAGTGCCCAGGGCACTGTAGCAGGGATGTGCGGGGGCTGAGAGGGCGCAGAGTGCCCAGGGCTCTGTGGCTGGGATGTGCGGGGGCTGAGAGGGCGCAGAGTGCCCAGGGCACTGTGGCTGGGATGTGCGGTGGCTGAGAGGGCGCAGAGTGCCCAGGGCAGTGTGGCTGGGATGTGCGGTGGCTGAGAGGGCGCAGAGTCCCCAGGGCACTGTGGCTGGGATGTGCGGTGGCTGAGAGGGCGCAGAGTCCCCAGGGCACTGTAGCAGGGATGTGCGGTGGCTGAGAGGGCGCAGAGTGCCCAGGGCAGTGTGGCTGGGATGTGCGGGGGCTGAGAGGGCGCAGAGTGCCCAGGGCAGTGTGGCTGGGATGTGCGGTGGCTGAGAGGGCGCAGAGTGCCCAGGGCACTGTAGCAGGGATGTGCGGTGGCTGAGAGGGCGCAGAGTGCCCAGGGGCAGTGTGGCTGGGATGTGCGGTGGCTGAGAGGGCGCAGAGTGCCCAGGGCACTGTGGCTGGGATGTGCGGTGGCTGAGAGGGCGCAGAGTGCCCAGGGCACTGTGGCTGGGATGTGCGGGGGCTGAGAGGGCGCAGAGTGCCCAGGGCACTGTGGCTGGGATGTGCGGTGGCTGAGAGGGCGCAGAGTGCCCAGGGCACTGTGGCTGGGATGTGCGGGGGCTGAGAGGGCGCAGAGTGCCCAGGGCACTGTGGCTGGGATGTGCGGGGGCTGAGAGGGCGCAGAGTGCCCAGGGCAGTGTGGCTGGGATGTGCGGGGGCTGAGAGGGCGCAGAGTGCCCAGGGCACTGTGGCTGGGATGTGCGGGGGCTGAGAGGGCGCAGAGTGCCCAGGGCACTGTGGCTGGGATGTGCGGTGGCTGAGAGGGCGCAGAGTGCCCAGGGCAGTGTGCTGGGATGTGCGGTGGCTGAGAGGGCGCAGAGTGCCCAGGGCTCTGTGGCTGGGATGTGCGGGGGCTGAGAGGGCGCAGAGTGCCCAGGGCAGTGTGGCTGGGATGTGCGGGGGCTGAGAGGGCGCAGAGTCCCCAGGGCTGTGTACTGGGATGTGCGGGGGCTGAGAGGGCGCAGAGTGCCCAGGGCACTGTGGCTGGGATGTGCGGGGGCTGAGAGGGCGCAGAGTGCCCAGGGCACTGTGGCTGGGATGTGCGGTGGCTGAGAGGGCGCAGAGTCCCCAGGGCACTGTGGCTGGGATGTGCGGTGGCTGAGAGGGCGCAGAGTCCCCAGGGCACTGTGGCTGGGATGTGCGGTGGCTGAGAGGGCGCAGAGTGCCCAGGGCACTGTGGCTGGGATGTGTGGGGGCTGAGAGGGCGCAGAGTGCCCAGGGCAGTGTGGCTGGGATGTGCGGGGGCTGAGAGGGCGCAGAGTGCCCAGGGCAGTGTGGCTGGGATGTGCGGTGGCTGAGAGGGCGCAGAGTGCCCAGGGCAGTGTGGCTGGGATGTGCGGTGGCTGAGAGGACGCAGAGTGCCCAGGGCAGTGTGGCTGGGATGTGCGGTGGCTGAGAGGGCGCAGAGTGCCCAGGGCAGTGTGGCTGGGATGTGCGGTGGCTGAGAGGGCGCAGAGTGCCCAGGGCAGTGTGGCTGGGATGTGCGGGGGCTGAGAGGGCGCAGAGTGCCCAGGGCACTGTGGCTGGGATGTGCGGGGGCTGAGAGGGCGCAGAGTGCCCAGGGCAGTGTACTGGGATGTGCGGTGGCTGAGAGGGCGCAGAGTGCCCAGGGCACTGTAGCCACTGTGCCACACCTGCCCCTACATGTTTGTTCTCAAACTGAGCTTTGGGTTAAGATTTATTCATTTATTTCAAACTCAGAATTAGAGAGGAAACTTGCATTTACTGGTTCACTCCCCAGTGGTTACAACAGCCAGGGCTGGGCCAGGCAGAAGCCAGGAGCCAGAGCGCCATCCAGGTCTCCCCTGTAGGTGCAGGGGCCCGATTACATGGGGCATCTTCTACTTCTCCACACGCATTAGTAGGGAGCTGGAGCGGAAGCAGAGCAGCCAGGACTCAAATCAGCACCCATAAGGGTGCCAGCGCAGCACGCGGTGGCTGGGTTTCATTTTTTTAAATTTAATTTTAAGGTTTATTTTCCTGTTTGAAAGGCAGAGTTACAGAGAGCAGCATGGGGGCAGAGGGAGGTGTGCCATCTGCTGGTTCACTCACCAAATGGCCGCAGCAGGTGGAGCTGCGCTGATCCGAATCCAGGAGCTTCTCCCATGTGGGTGCCGGGGCCTTTGCACTGCTCTCCCAGGCATTGCAGAGAGCTGGGTCACGTCAGTGCCGCATCCCCTGGGAGCTTACAGTGGAGCTGAACAACCGCTCCTGCCCAGCGACCCCCCAGTCCTCATGTCTGTGATGTGGAGGCAGACAAACCTAGGCAGATGGGGTCGTCTCTAACGAAAGTGTAAAACGAAAAAGCTTACAGAATGATGTCAATACTTGTGTGCAGCTGTACGAGATGTTTAAGTATTGTCCGAGATTATAAAATTAGTGTTTGTTAAGAAAGCAGTGGGGGCCGGCACTGTGGCGCAGCGGGTTAATGCCCTGGCCTGAAGCACCGGCACCCCATATGGCACCGGATCGAGTCCCAGCTGCTCCTCTTGTGATCCAGCACTCTGCTATGGCCTGGGAAAGCAGCAGAAGATGGCCCAGGTCTTTAGGCCCCTGCACGCACGTGGGAGACCTGGAAGAAGCTCCTGGTTCCGGATCAGCGCAGCTCCAGCCATTGCAGCCATCTGGGGAGTGAACCAGCAGATGGAAGACCTTTCTCTCTCTCTACCTCTCACTGTATCTCTGTCTTTCAAATAAATAAATCTTAAAAAATAAAAAAAAAAAAAGCAGTGTTGACTACATTGAGGTTAGCACAGTGTGTTGCAGCGGTAGCCGAGGCTTCCACTGGGAGCCCTGCTGCTCGCTCACGCGCTCGCACACAGCACCCCCGTCCTGGAAGCTGCGCTCAGCAGCCATTGTTTACCTTGACTTTGCCATGTTTCTGCTGCTTCCCGTGTGCGGCTCTGCTTGGATACCTGGATGTTTGGGATTGGCCAGCACAGCGACACACACAGGTTTGTGTGTCGAGCACCAGGCTACACCATACAGCCTGGGTCTGGCATAGCCTGTGCGTGCAGGGAGCTGTACACACACACACGCTGTGCTCCTAGCTTGCTGAGGCCACAGCTCCCTTTGTGGTTGGGTGGAGCAGCTGAGCTGCTCCATAGGTGTCAGACTTGGTCATACTGACCTCAGGTTAGAGAACGTTCCCATAGGGCAGTTGCTTTCTCATGTTCTTGTTGCTATTGGACTTTTTTTTTCTCTTTTCAGAGAAAGTTCCATTGTGCAAATCTGACTTCGTGGCCTCGCTGGCTCTATTCCTTGTATGACGCTGTAAGTAGGTTTCCTTGAACTCGTTTCTGGGCGTGTCGTAAGCAGGCGTGGATCACCCAGAGCTATTTTCAGAACTAATGCCCTTGGTTACGTTGGAAGTAGAACAGGCAGCAGGCAGATGCTGCTGGGACTTGGGCCCACCTCGGGTTTCTCCACAGTTCCTTGTTTGTAACGTAGAGACGTGGCATTATGAGACTTCAGGGCGTTTTATGGATTTGAGATTTTGCTGGGTCAAGTGGGAATCGCATTGAGGAAATAAGAGGGTCCTCACAATGGTTTGGTTTTGATTTTCTCTAAACAAACAAGTATACTGTACTTGTGCTCCTCACTAGCCTCCTACCTGAGCTCGGGTGCCGTCCTGTGTTCTGTGGCACAGGGCAGAGGAGTCCCCGAGCACCCAGCTGCTAGGGAGAACGGCTCTGCTGTGTCCGCGGGGCTGCTTCCTGGGACACTGAACAGAGGGCTGCGAGCACTTGGGGCGTTGACCATGGGCTCTGCCGGCAGCAGCTTCTGAGCCTCCCACAGACAGTGCACAGGCTGGCCGGGCGTCGTCAGGACCACCACGAGGAGACGCGGGTGGCTGAGGGTAAACGCTGATAGGTTTGTGAACGTCACCACGGCTTCTTCCCGACAAGGAAACGCTTATGGACAGAATCAAGAAACAGCTCCGCGAGTGGGATGAAAATCTGAAGGACGACTCTCTCCCTTCCAATCCAGTCGGTATGAAAACTCTGTGCTGTGGCTGGTGCTGTGTGAAATACATTGTTTTTCATGGATTCTGAAAAGCACACGCATTTCCTTTGCCAACCGAGTTAACGGGTGGTAAAGTTCGTGTGGAGTCCTCCAGCTCTTTACAGGGCCAGGTCCTGGACTTCGCGATTTGTAAAATAGGTCCAAGTTCATGTGTAGTTTAAATGACATTTGCAAAAACAAGTGTGGGCGATTAAATGTGCATTGCGGAAGCCCTGTAAAGAGGGGGCCGTGTCCAGACTCCTGGCTCAAACCTGTGAACTCTACCGTGCCTCTTAAGATTTTTCTTACAGAGTAGCTGCTTGTCTTCCTATTGACGATGTATTGAGAATTCAGCTCCTTAAAATCGGCAGTGCTATCCAACGACTTCGCTGTGAGCTCGACATCATGAATAAAGTGAGTAAGTGCGTGTGCGTCAGACTGTGGTGTGACTGCATTGCGGCCACAGCTCACGGCTGACCTCCCCCCGAAAGTCTGTGCAACACATGGAGCAACCCACGTGAACACACTGCCTCCCCGCGCGCGCCTCTGGCCCGCTCCACTTCACTCTCCTCTCAGAGTGATACAGACAGAGCAAGTTTTCATGAGCTGTCATTACAGGATAATTTTCTCAACTTCTTTTTAGTGTACTTCTCTTTGCTGTAAACAATGTCAAGAAACAGAAATCACCACCAAAAATGAAATATTCAGGTAAAGACTTTTATTTTTAGTGATTTCTGGATGGATTTCCCACTGCCTTCCCAGGATCAGCATCCGTTCTGGGCAAGGTCCTCTTCCTGGTTGGGTGATGGAGGGGCCTGTGCACAGGAAGTGAACCCCGTTCCCCTCATTGTGGCTGGCACTGTGGTTTGAGCATGGCTTAGATCTGCAGAGCCTGCATCCCCTGGCCGGGGATGACCCCATAGGACCCTGGTTCCACTGAAAGTCTCCCTGTGAATCGGAGGAGAGCCGCTGCCAATGGACAAACCATGCTGGTTTCCTGTGGTTTCTTTCAGTTTATCCTTGTGCGGGCCGATGGCCGCCTACGTGAACCCCCACGGCTACGTCCACGAGACTCTCACCGTGTACAAGGCTTGCAACCTGAACCTGATTGGCCGGCCTTCTACAGAGCACAGCTGGTTTCCTGGGTAACACTGCGCTGCTTTGACCCTCAGTTGGGTGGAAAATCCCACAGTCCTAAGCAGAATTGCTACAGTTACATAATCAAAAAGACAGTGAAGGACACGAGCCATGAACCTGAAGTCAGGGAGAAAAAGGAGTGCAGCTGCAGTGACTCCCACAAAGCCAGAGAGCATCCCAGTGCTAACAGGCTGCTCCTCCTCTGGTCGTAATACGCAAGGATGATCCTGCGACCTGGGGCCCAAGTCTGTCCTCGCAGGCTGCGGGAGGGGGGCATTCGTGATGATGTACTTCTGCCAGGGGGAGGAACGGGAAGGTCAGACCTGGCTGCCATGATGTGTAGTTCTGGTTAGAATGACTGCCAAGGTCATCGACCTCACGTCCCCAGACAGCAATCCAGAAGGAAAGCCCTCCTAACGAGGTGGCTCTTAACAGAAGTGGAAGGAAAGGTACAGCGTAAGAGGTTGGTGGAAAAGTGAAATGCTATGTAACAAATTACAATACAGATGAGAACATTCTGGCTCAGAAAATAAATCCTCTCCAAACAGGCTGATGCACACAGTAGGCTGGGGATCAGAAATGTACGTGCGTGCGTGGCTAACAGCTCCTTCACTCTGCAGGTACGCCTGGACGGTTGCTCAATGCAAGATCTGTGCGAGCCACATTGGATGGAAATTCACAGCCACCAAGAAAGACATGTCGCCTCAGAAGTTTTGGGGGTTAACTCGATCCGCTCTGTTGCCCACAATCCCAGACACTGAAGATGAACTGAGCCCAGACAGGGTGATCCTTTGCTTGTAAACATACGGTAGGGGTAAAGTCACTAACACATGGGTGTTCTCAATCAGATCTGCCGCACCTAGAGGGTACGGTTACGTCAGCACACTGGGCACAGACAGGTGCACTCCAGGCACAAATGAGCCCCTACCTACGTAGCTTGGGGCCACCGGCCGGTGGGCTCTGCTGTGCCGGGCAGGAAGATGGCTCCACGCTGCTGCAGGTGACCAGGGTAAAAGCCAGGTGCCAAGCACAAGGTGCGTCCCTTCTGGAAGGCAAGGTGACAAATGCTGTTTTAAATGGACTTTTTCAGTTTCCTTTCGCTTGTCTGAGATACTAATTTGTAAATTTTGAACATATTAAAGAGTAAGATATGTCATGTGAACCCCCAAATAGTTTCCATTTCCTGAGTTGGTTAGTGACAGCACAGTGCCTGTCCCAACGACAGCCCTATTCAATGTCTGTACAAACCTGGCCCCTTCCCCAGCCCGAGGAGGGAACGTCTAAGTCAGCTGTTAACCCTAAATGTGAAATACTGCTCTTCCAGGCTGTGTACACCCTAGCTGCTTTCCCACCGGTGTGTAATTCACTTTGGCTGGCTCTTTCCGTCAGTAAAGCCAAAGTACCGCATCAGGAGTGCATTTTCCGCCCCTCAGAAGGCTGTGCTGGTCGGCCCTGGCGGTCAGGCTCACCTTACATGGACTCCCCAGACCCTCACCCACCTGCAGGGAGCAGCACCACTTCCAGAGCTCAGTGTCCCATGCCATCTGCTAGCACCTGCTAATAAAATGTTCTGCTCCCTCCAGTGCGCATGTATTATTTACAGGTGAGATTCAGACCTGCGGTCGCCCACGACCCCTGTTTTAGGACCCTAAGGGCAGAACTTAGAGACATCGAGATGAAGGTACTTCAGGAAGCCTCTGCTGACATCAACCAAACACTGCTTCACGCATAAGCAAACAGAGCTTGTGAAGAATTTGCAATGTTTTGCACTGACATAGCCCCATACTTTGAACTGCATGTTCCCTTGAGCTTCCTGAAGTCCTTCGTGTATGCCTCCTGAGATGAGGGCCCAAGTGAAGCCCCTAGTTGTTACCTTTCCAGGGTTAAATGTATTGTGCAGTTCAGCTAAGAGCTCACCACACGGGCCTACAGTTAGTTCAGTGGCAAACCTGAGTAAGTGTGTCATGACAATGATCAGGTAAGAGGCGGGCGTGGAGGGCCGGGCTGGGCACAGGAGACCAAGTGATTCTTACCAGGCCCCTTCCGCGGCGGCCGCGCCCTCAGCCTTCCGTCTTCCTGATGGAGCTGAGCAGCTCCTCCTTCTCCATCTGGTAGCCGCTCTTCTTCCACTGGGTCCGCAGCTGCTGCAGAAGCGCCCCGATCTCTTTTCCTGAAGAGATGCCCTCCTTCCTGAGGTCATGGCCGCTCACGGGGAAGGGGGGGATGGACCAGCCCCGCATCTGCTCCAGCAGCCCGTGCTCGCCCTGGTACTTGAGCAGCTCACAGACACGCGCAGTGGCATCCGGCTCCCTGCACTGGCCACACGGGAACGCCGCTGAGTCACACGCGGGCACGGGGGCTGCCAACACCAGCCCCGCGGCTCCCACGGCACACCCGCCACGGCCGCACTGTGCGAACACCAACCCCGCGGCTCCCCCAGCACACCCGCCACGGCCGCACCGTGCCAACACCAGCCCCGCGGCTCCCCCAGCACACCCGCCACGGCCGCACTGTGTGAACACTAACCCACACCCGCCACGGCCACACCGTGCCAACACCAACCCTGCGGCTCCCACGGCACACCCGCCACGGCCGCACTGTGCGAACACCAACCCCGCGGCTCCCCCAGCACACCCGCCACGGCCGCACGGTGCCAACACCAGCCCCGCGGCTCCCACAGCACACCCGCCACGGCCACACCGTGCAAACACCAACCCTGCGGCTCCCACGGCACACCCGCCACGCCGCTCCCACACTAGCTGTGCACTCACGTCTATGACGAAGTCCTGGTACGGCCGCAGTGACTCGGAGCTGTCGGCTGCTTTAACTAAGTCCTTCCTGTTTTTCACTATAAATAAGCCAAGGTTCTTCTCTTCCTTTGAAATCTTCAATCTCAAATCCAGTTTTGTGACATCATCTTGTGCTTTGAATAAGGAGGCCAACACTGTCATTGGCTTTGGTGAGAAGCCCTCCACGTTCTTGGTGACTTTGTTAAATTCCTCTAAACTTGCATTAGCAGGTAAGCCTGTAGGGACAAAGGAGTTTTCCACCTGTTTCTAGAGTGTGTGTGCAGAAAGGCCTGTGGCTGGACACAGAGCTGGTCCAGTCTGCCGAGCCCAAAATGAACCACCGGTGCCCCTGTGCTGTCCTCTCCGGTCACGCTCAAAACCCAGAGGCCAGCGCTGTGGTACAGTGGGTAAAGCTGCCACCTGCAGTGCTGCCATCCCACATAGGCACCGGTTTGAGTCCCGGCTGCTCCAGCTCTTTGCTATGGCCTGGGAAAGCAGTGGAAGATGGTCCAAGTCCTTGGGCCCCTACACCCGTGTGGCAGACCTGGAAAAAGCCCCTGGCTCCTAGCTTCGGATTGGCACGGCTCCGGCCACTGCAGCCGACTGGGGAGTGACCCAGCGGAGGGAAGACCTCTCTCTCTCTCTGCCTCTTCCTGACAGGCCTGCCTCAGCAGGCGGACACGGTGCTGTCACTCGCGAGGGATCCTCTCCCGTCACCACTCCTGTGTGTGCTGCAGCGTCAGGTGACAGCACGCCGTCCTCAGTGTAACCTATGAAGCACTGTTTTGGGGGTGCTGAGACCTCCCTGGAGCCTCCTATGTGAAGTTGTTCTGAATGTGCCTGAAGCACACCTGCGCGCTGTGACCGTGGACGACGCAGTGGTCACACAGCCTTTCTAGATCAGACCCTGACCCCAAAGTCTGGCCTGTTTTAAAATGTCCTACGTCGGGGCTGGCGCTGTGCCTCAGTTGGTTAATCCTCTGCCTGAAGTGCAGCATCCCTTATGGGCACCAGGTTCTAGTCCTGGTTGCCCCTCTTCCAGGCCAGCTCTCTGCTGTGGCCCGGGAGTGCAGTGGAGGATGGCCCAAGTGCTTGGGCCCTGCACCTGCATGGGAGACCAGGAGGAAGCACCTGGCTCCTGCCTTCGGATCGGCGCAGCGCCAGCCGTGGTGGCCATTTGGGGAGTGAACCAATGGTGTCTAACTCTGCCTGTCAAAAAAAAAAACAAAGTCCCACATCCCCACTACGAATTCTTCAACTACACGAATCAGACACTGTCAGCGGTTTACACCGCGGCCTCACCGACGTGCGGGGCCACGTGGAGATCGTAGATGAGGTGAACCAGGTGCTGCACGTGCCTTCCAGTCAGAATCTTCTTCAGCTCCACCCAAATCCTCTCCCCAGACACGCCGGCCAGGCCGTGTGCGTTCTCTGCGATTGCTTCCAAGGTCTCGGGATCGTGCTCCCCGGGTTTCTCCACGACTCTGCCGTAAAACCTACAGGCAAGCATCCTCACGGTGATGGGCTGTTACCGAGAGAACACAGGGCGCCCTGAGCCGGCTGTTACCCACAGGGCACGTGCACTGACACGGGGTGCCCTGAGCACGCCCAACCACGGAGACAGTGAGTGTGCAGACATGGGGCGCCCTGAGCCGGCTGTTACCCACAGGGCACGTGTGCTGACACGGGGCGCCCTGAGCCGGCTGTTACCCACAGGACACGTGCGCTGACACGGGGCGCCCTGAGCCGGCTGTTACCCACAGGGCACGTGTGCTGACACGGGGCGCCCTGAGCCGGCTGTTACCCACAGGACACGTGCGCTGACACGGGGCGCCCTGAGCCGGCTGTTACCCACAGGGCACGTGTGCTGACACGGGGCGCCCTGAGCCGGCTGTTACCCACAGGACACGTGCGCTGACACGGGGCGCCCTGAGCCGGCTGTTACCCACAGGACACGTGCGCTGACACGGGGCGCCCTGAGCCGGCTGTTACCCACAGGACACGTGCGCTGACACGGGGCGCCCTGAGCCGGCTGTTACCCACAGGACACGTGCGCTGACACGGGGCGCCCTGAGCCGGCTGTTACCCACAGGACACGTGTGCTGACACGGGGCGCCCCTGAGCACGCCCAACCACGGAGAGAGTGAGTACGCTAGACACAGACCGGACAGCTCTTCATGGGGTCGAGCACAGCACCTAACCATCCAGGTGGAGTGCACGCTCACTCCGCTGTGAGGACGCCCACATCAGTGTCACGCAGCCCTGGGGCTCCCGTAACTAGGCTTCTGCCACCCACGTGAGACACCTGGACTGAATTACCAACCGCAGGCTTTAGCTGGTCCCGGCCTTGGCCACTGGGGCCCTTGAGGAGTGAACTTGTAAACAGCTCTGTCTCTACCTTTCACATCAAACCTCTACAATCCCTACTCTGCACCTGCCGAGTTCTACCTACGTCCCTGCGCTCGGCCACTGGCCCTGCACCACTGTGCCGCGAGGCGTCAGCCGTCCCGGACCGCCTCCCATGGCTGCAGGGCAACAGATTCGTGCTCAGAGCACCGCACAGGGCCTGGCCGGTGGTGAGCACTCAGGCCTGGCGTCCAATCACAGAGGAGAACAGGCACTGGACTCACAGCTCACCTGCAGAGGTCACGCCCACATCACAGATGCCCAGCGTCCCCCGGACACAGACACTGTACCTGCACAGCCACAGTCCGGCTCCAGTGATGACGCCACAAATGCATTTGTTTGTTTTAAAGCAAGTTTTAAACATTCTTACCTGAAATATCTTAGGATCCGAAGATAATCTTCTTGTATTCTCTGTTTGGCCTGTCCGACAAATCTAACTTTCTTATTTTTTAAGTCTTCATAACCATTAAAGTAATCAAATAAGGTGCCATCAAAACCTATTCATCAGAAAAGAGGGGAGAGAGATCTGTCAGCAAATAAGAATCTGAACGCAGGAGAAAACCAGCTACAGTTCTTCCCTTCAGCAAGGGAGGAAGTCAGAAAGCTGTCATTAACAGGAACCCTTAGCTCTCAGACCGAAGATGAGATCCAAGGCTGTACTTAGAACGGCAACTAGAAAGGCTACAGCTCCCAGGACAAAGGAACATAGGCCAGACCTGGTGACCTGGGGCAAGCGAGAGGGAAAACAGACCATGTGATCGCAGGGTAACACGGGAAAGGTAACAGGAAATGAAACCGGAAACGGGCTGGTGTTGTGGTGTGCTGGGCAAAGCACCCGCCTGCGACGCCAGCATCCCCGATGGGCACCGGCTGCAGTCCCGGCTGCTCCACTTCTGCCTCAGCTCCCTGCTAACTCGCCCAGGAAAGCAGTGCAGCGTGGCTCAATGCTTTGGTCCCTGCCCCGGCACGTGAAACCAGGGTGACTTTCCTGGCTCCTGGCTTCAGGCTGACCCAGGCCTGACGTGGCCATTTACAAGTGAACCAGTGACTGGAAGACCTGTCTCTCTAACTCTGCCTTTCCAATAACCAAAACAAATCTTGAAAAATAAACATAAACAAAAACACTCAACTGCCCCAAAGCAACAAACACTGGTAAGCTCATAACTTCCTGCTGTGCCACTTTTGTTTAGAAGCTGCGGATTCGGGCCAGCTTTGCGGCCCACTGGGTTAAGCGCCATCTGCAGTGCCAGAATCCCACGTGGGCACTGGTTCACATCCCAGCTCCCTCTCTCCATCCCTTCCTTCTATATAAATGCACCTTAAAGCAGACAAAACCCTCCAGCTTCAAAAAGACACTAGCAGGAAATGACGAGAAAAATTAAGTCAACACAAATACGAACCCAAAGTAGCAACCCCTAGGGTGTACTCAGCCGTCACCCACCTCTATGAGGCCCCTCGCCCCTCGCTGAGCCTGCAGGGGCCAAGGTCTTTCAGCAAAGGAGAGAGAGATTTTGGGAAAAAAAAATAAAAAAATATGAAAAAGCAAAACGAAGGGTTTGGGAAGCCACGTAACAACTACAAATGTCAAAACCATGAATGCCTGAGCCAAGACGCTTGAAAACAACCCAGACTGGCTGGGCTGGACGTCAGCACTACAGAGAACTGAGACGCGAGCACGGTGTCCGGGGAGGGGTGCGCAGCAGCTGCTACAACCCGGACTCCAGCTTAGCAGCTGCGCCACTTGGCAGAAGCCACTGGGAAGACTCGAGTCCGGCGGGTGCTGGACAGGGCCTGGGCCCGACAAGGGCGCAGCACCCATGAGGACAGAACCAGCGCCAGTGCGAGGAGCTCCCATCCAACAGTACTTCCAAACCATGCTGATCAAACAGCGTCTCTCAGGCTGTGTTCTCGGGGGAAGCCAGTCAGGACGACAGACGCTCCACCACGTCCAACAGTTCACTCTGAGCTGAACAAGCAAACGTGTACTGGGTGCCCCCTCATGTGCCTAGCACCTCGTAAGCACCCAAGAACGGTGCCTGTCACCGGTGCGATGAGCTGAGACCCAGCACCAGGCCAACAACCTCCCCCACCGGGGGCAGCCCCTCCTGCTCCAGCCGCACAGGGCTACTCCAGTCTGAAACACAGAGGGCGTGTCGAGCAAGCACGGCACAGGACGTGGCACCAACGCACCTACCAGCACGTGGCTGCTCATCGCTTTATTAACCCACGGTTCACCTGACCTAACAAGCCGGTGCCACCCTCCTGGCCAGTGCAGACTGATTACGGCCGAATCCCAGACACAGCGGTGAGGAGGAATCTCAGCTCACACACACGCAACTGAAGAGGCGCCGATGTCACTCACCAACGCGCACCGGGATGCCATGTGAAGGGACACGTGCACACACACGGCAGGGCGAGCACAGGGAACAGCACCGAGCGTGCCCGGGCCTGCACAGGTGCACACACACGGTTCTTGTCAGACACTCAGGGCTGACGCAGCTGGAGGCAGCACCGTCCCACCACGCGCTCAGGCGCTGCTCTAGGCACTGAGCATTCACTCCCTTAACCCTCACGACCACCCACCAAGGAGGGCATGAGCACCGCCCGTGCAGCAGGCAGGGGACAGCACAGGGACCCCCGCGTGACCCCCGCGCGGCCCTGTCTCCCCTTACCCAGGAACATGGAGTTGATGGTGAGGTCTCGGCGCTCGGCATCCTTCTGCCAGTCGGTGGTGAACTCCACCTCGGCGTGCCGGCCATCGGTGGTAACATCGATCCGCAGTGTGGTGATCTCAAAGTTCTCTTCATGCAGCTGCAATCAAACACGCGGGCTTTCGCAACGTACTCCGTGGTACCATCTGCACTCAGAACCAAGTCTGTCTCCTAAGGCCTGACCGGGGGTGTCCTGTACGTCTTCTGAAGGGGAGAGTCAACCAGCCCGGAATGTCAAACAGGAAGAGCACACAGCCAAAGACGGAGCCCAGAAACGACATTTAACAGACACCACTGTAGTTAACATAGAATCCTAAAAACAAGGGACTCTGACACGTGGTGTGTCCCGACTATCCTGTCTCAAACCAGGCTGCTCTCTGGAACACGGCCGAGTGCAGTCTGCAAGCTCCAGGTTTCGGTTCGGCAGCACGTGCCGAGCAGGGAGCCGCCACTCTAGCCCAAGCACGTTGCCTGTCCCGGCAAAGATGGCTGGGGAAGTCGCGTGGGCACATGACAGAGGGACACGCGTGGTCAGCCTCGACCACGAGAAGCATCTGTACGTGCAGATGGACGGAGAACGTTCCAGATGCCCACAAGCACAGGGACAGAGAGCACGGCACTTAGGGACAGACGGCGGCTCATCGGACTGCCGGCAGGACACTGGACTCTGGGGACGTGAAAGCGGAGGAGGGTCGCTGCACAAGCCCCACACCGCTCCCCTGGGTACAAGCGCTGTCTCTGATCACTACAGAATCCAGCCCCTCTGAGGGCAAAGAACAGCAAGTATCTGAGAGTCCTTGCTACACCTCCCCGTCCCCGTGCCGCCCCGACCCAGGCAGAAGCCCAGCGGTGACTCCAGGAGAGCAGAGGCCCCGGTCACCAGACGTGGGGCCCCAGGGACAGAGACCACGTCACAGACGGACAAGACTCGGGGACACCAACCCGCCCCGACTGCTCCCCCCGAGGCAGCACTCGAGGTTCTTCCCCGGCAACGGCCGCGGGAGACTGCCCTTCATGCCCTGCTGCTGACACCTCGCACACAGAACAGAGCATCAGCCAGACACACCGACATTCAGGGGAAGCCAGCGAGACAGGAGCTGCTCAGAGGGGGGCCGGCCCTTGGCAGCAGCGGGTTACAGCGCCACCTGCCTGAGACGCCAGCATCCCACACGGGCAACAGCTGGGATCCCGGCTACTCCACTTCTGATCCAGCTCCCTGCTAACGCATCTGGGGAAGCAGAGGAGGATGGCCAAGAGCTTGGGCCCCTGCACCCACGTGGGAGACCCTGAAGGGGCTCTTGGCTCCTGGCTTTGGCCTGGCCTAGCCCTGCCATTGTAGCCATCTGGGGAGTAAAGCAGTAGATCGAAGATTGATCTCTCTCCCTCTGCCTTTCAAATAAATAATTTTTAGAAGAGATTTATTTACTTGATAAGCAGAGGTACAGAGAGGAGGAGAGGCAGAGACAGAGCAGTCTTCCAGCCATGGGTTCACTCCCCAGATGGCCGCAATGGCTGGAGCTGTGCCAATCAAAAGCCAGGAGCCAGGAGCTTCTTCCAGGTCTTCCCACGTAGGTGCAGGGGCCCAAAGACTTGGGCCATCTTCCACTGCTTTCCCAGGCCATAGCAGAGAGCTGGATCAGAAGTGGAGCAGCCAGGACTTGAACCGGCGCACATATGAGATGCCGGCGATTCAGAGGCGACTTTACCCCCAACACCACAGCGCTGGCCCCAAATTAAATAATTAACATAAAAAGACAAGCTCTGAGGAAGCAAGGCATCAAAGAAATGCAGCTGATGTCCCACTGGGAATCGGAGACTACACCTGACACTAGCAAAGAAACACAACATGGAGGTCACAGTGGACGGCACCCACGCGGGAGACGGGAAGAGGCTCCTGGCTCTGGATACACACAGCTCTGGCCCTTACAGCTACTGGGGATGAACCAGCAGAGAGATGACCTTTCTCTCTCTCTCCATCACTCTTTCTGTAACTCTGTCAATGAATAAAAAAACTCTTTATTAAAAATAAAAAGGGATATTGTAAAGCAGTGAGCAGAGGGTAATGTACTACCAAAAGAGAAATTTCTTTCCATAAATGCTGTGTACACTCAGTGTGCAGGGTCCACGCTCACACGGCAGCGTCCTCACACACCACAGTGCACACTCGGTGTGCAGCGTCCACACTCTCACGGCAGCTCCGTACGTATCACAGTGTACACTCAGTGTGCAGGGTCCACACTCACACAGTGTCCTCACACACCACAGTGCACACTCGGTGTGCAGCGTCCACGCTCACACGGCAGCGTCCTCACACACCACAGTGCACACTCGGTGTGCAGGGTCCACGCTCACACGCAGCGTCCTCACACACCACAGTGCACACTCGGTGTGCAGGGTCCACGCTCACACGGCAGCGTCCTCACACACCACAGCGCACACTCGGTGTGCAGGGTCCACGCTCACACGGCAGCGTCCTCACACACCACAGTGCACACTCGGTGTGCAGGGTCCACGCTCACACGCAGCGTCCTCACACACCACAGTGCACACTCAGTGTGCAGCGTCCACGCTCTCACGGCAGCGTCCTCACACACCACAGCGCACACTCAGTGTGCAGGGTCCACGCTCACACGGCAGCGTCCTCACACACCACAGTGCACACTCGGCGTGCAGGGTCCACACTCTCACGGCAGCTCCGTACGTATCACAGTGTACACTCGGTGTGCAGGGTCCACACTCACACAGTGTCCTCACACACCACAGTGTACACTCGGTGTGCAGGGTCCACGCTCACACGGCAGCGTCCTCACACACCACAGTGCACACTCGGCGTGCAGGGTCCACACTCTCACGGCAGCTCCGTACGTATCACAGTGTACACTCAGTGTGCAGGGTCCACACTCACACAGTGTCCTCACACACCACAGTGTACACTCGGTGTGCAGGGTCCACGCTCACACGGCAGCGTCCTCACACACCACAGTGCACACTCGGTGTGCAGGGTCCACGCTCACACGGCAGCGTCCTCACACACCACAGTGCACACTCGGTGTTCAGCGTCCACACTCTCACGGCAGCTCCGTACGTATCACAGTGTACACTCAGTGTGCAGGGTCCACACTCACACAGTGTCCTCACACACCACAGTGTACACTCGGTGTGCACGGTCCACACTCACACGGCAATGTCCTCACACACCACAGTGCACACTCAGTGTGCAGGGTCCACACTCACACGGCAGTGTCCTTACATAACACAGTGTACACTCAGAGTGCAGGGTCCACACTCACACGGCAGTGTCCTCACACACCACAGTGTACACTCGGTGTGCAAGGTCCACACTCACACGGCAGTGTCCTTACATAACACAGTGTACACTCAGTGTGCAGCGTCCACACTCACAAAGTGTCCTAACACACCTCAGTGCACACTCAGTGTGCAGGGTCCACACTCACACAGCAGTGTCCTCACACACCTCAGTGCACACTCAGTGTGCAGGGTCCACACTCACACGGCAGTGTCCTTACATAACACAGTGTACACTCAGTGTGCAGGGTCCAAACTCACAAAGTGTCCTAACACACCACAGTGTACACTCAGTGTGCAGGGTCCACAGTCACACAGTGTCCTCACACACCACAGTGCACACTTGGTGTGCAGCGTACACTCTCACGGCAGCTCTGTATGTATCACAGTGTACACTCAGTGTGCAGGGTCCACACTCACACAGTGTCCTCACACACCACAGTGCACACTTGGCGTGCAGAGTCCACACTCTCACGGCAGCTCCGTACGTATCACAGTGCACACTCAGTGTGCAGGGTCCACACTCAGTGTCCTCACACACCACAGTGCACACTTGGCGTGCAGCGTCCACACTCTCACGGCAGCTCCGTACACATCACAGTGCACACTCAGTGTGCAGGGTCCACACTCACACAGTGTCCTCACACACCACAGTGCACACTTGGCGTGCAGTGTCCACACTCTCACGGCAGCTCCGTACACATCACAGTGTACACTCAGCACACAGGGTCTGCAGAGCGCAAATCCATTCCAGCAGCGTCCTCAGCCCTCACTTGCTCATTTCCCGCTCTCTCTGAGCTCAGCAGCTCAATGTCAAGTGCCCTACACAGGTGTGTGGCACAGCAGGTGAAAGCCCTGGTCTGCAGCGTCAGCATCCCATATGGGTGCTGGTTTGAGTCCTGGCTGCTCCACTTCCAGTCCAGCTCTCTGCTATGGCCTGGGAAAGCAGAAGATGGTCCAAGTGCTTGAGCCCTTGCACCAAGGACCCTGGAAGAACCTCCTAGCTCCTGGCTTTGGATCGGTGTAGCCACAGCCATTGCGGCCATCTGGGGAGTGAACCAGCGGATCACAGACCAACTTCCCTCCCTCCCTCTCTCCCCCTCACCGCCTCTGCCCCTCTCTAACCCTGCCTCTCAAATAAATGAATCTTTTGAAGATAGACACATCCAGCGCCGGAGCGTGCCTGGCGTCTGCTCACCCTGGCCGTGACGGTGCCGTGCTTCTCCCCCTTGTTGTTGATCATGCGGACCCCGGCCGCCTGGAACATCTGCTTCATCTGTGCGGGGGTGGCGGTGGTGGCAAAGTCCACGTCCTGCGGCTTCACTCCAGCCAGCAAATCCCGCACGGCCCCGCCCGCAATCCTCAGCTCATGGTTCTCTCTGACAAACAGCTCTGCGGGACAGAAAAAGTGTGGCAATCACAGAAGAGCTCCTAGCCCACCACGAAGCCCTGCCTCACGGAGCCCTCTCCCAGCCACCCGACACACAGCTGGAACTCAGGCAGGCACCGAGTCCCTCTTAAGTCACACACTAAGGGTGATGAGGGGTGGAGCCTTGACCCGAGTGTGGGTGTAGACAGGGGATGGGGCAGGCCCACCTGTCACAGCGTGCGCCCTGCAGGTGGCTCTTCTGAGCCGTGGCTGCAAAGCCAGAGGCGGCCCAGCCCTGCTTCCTGCCACTGCCACCCTCCAGCCTCCCCAGACGGCTAAACCAAGGGCCGCCTGACCTTGGGACTGGGCGAACTAGAAACAACCAACCTCCCTCCCTCTGCGTGTCACCAGTCACAAAACGCCAACTAGCACACCCTCCCAAGACGCCCAGGGTTCTCCCCAGCCTGCGGCACCCACACAGCCAGGAACAGGGGCCCAGCCTGGGTGCCCTGGCCCCCTGTGCAGCACGCAGACCCGGCACTCCCCAGCAGGCCCAGCACCCCTACTCACAGCTCAGCTCGCACACCCAAGCCTACCCAGCTTTGGTTCTGTCACCCCCACGCCTCTCCCTCTGCTCTCCTGAACCCCCAGCACCCTTCTCCAGGCTCCGTGCCAGGACGAGCTGCGCCGGCGAGTCCTGCCCTCCTCCACCTCCACCCTGCAAGAAAAGCCGGCTCTCCAGCCCCTCCTCCCCAGGTCCCAGCGAAGCCCCACGAACTGCACAGGGCGCTCCAAACACATCACGGAAGTGGAATCCAAACATCACGGAAGTGGAATTACAACTTCGCTTTGGTGCAAATCTTGAAACCCAGGCACACAGGGGTTTTTTCAAAGTCCAGGGAATACATATGAAGGAAACTGCACGGGAATGGGCTCCACAGCTTTGTGGTGACAAATCTCTCTTAATCCCACCTTTCACAGACTGTGCGAAGCCCCCCACTAAAAGGTCTTTAACGCGGGAGCCACGTCTCACCCCGCAGGGGCAGGCGTTTAGTGCAGCCGTGGGGATACTGCTTGGAACGACTTCCTTCCACGCCGGCACACCTGGGGACAAGCCCCACGCCTCTGCTTCCAACCCACTTCCTGCCAACACATACCCCACGAGGCAGGTGACGGCACAGGTGGTCAGGCCCCCACCAGCCACGTGGGAGGCATGAACTGAGGTCCCAGCTCCTGGCTGCAGCCAGGCCCAGCTCTCATACTGCAGGCATTTGGGGAGTCAACCAGTACATGGACCGGTTGTCCCTCTGCCCTTCAAATAAAACTAAAATACATAAAAATTACAATAAAATGGGAAAGTCAGCTATGTTAGTCCAGAGCTTTCCCGAGATCTATGCAGTGGCCCATCGCCCTGACACTGACAAGTGCCTGGTCCAGGGCCCCTGGCCCCTGCTAGCCCGACACTGGAATGTCAGGGCCGCCCTCACTCACCTCCCCCTCCAGGGCCACAGCAGTCTCCCCTGGGTCCGGCGTCTGCAATCCAGACGCAGGGGTCTAAGTCGCAGGTAACCGAGCTACACAGCTGCTCGTCCCGGCCGAGCCTCCACAGCGTCCACTCCGGAGCAGCCACAGCTGGCCTCCACAGCGTCCACTCCGGAGCAGCCACAGCTGGCCTCCACAGCGTCCACTCCGGAGCAGCCACAGCTGGCCTCCACAGCGTCCACTCCGGAGCACCCACAGCTGGCCTCCACAGCGTCCACTCCGGAGCACCCACAGCTGGCCTCCACAGCGTCCACTCCGGAGCACCCACAGCTGGCCTCCACAGCGTCCACTCCGGAGCACCCACAGCTGGCCTCCACAGCGTCCACTCCGGAGCACCCACAGCTGGCCTCCACAGCGTCCACTCCGGAGCACCCACAGCTGGCCTCCACAGCGTCCACTCCGGAGCACCCACAGCTGGCCTCCACAGCGTCCACTCCGGAGCAGCCACAGCTGGCCTCCACAGCGTCCACTCCGGAGCACCCACAGCTGGCCTCCACAGCGTCCACTCCGGAGCACCCACAGCTGGCCTCCACAGCGTCCACTCCGGAGCAGCCACAGCTGGCCTCCACAGCGTCCACTCCGGAGCACCCACAGCTGGCCTCCACAGCGTCCACTCCGGAGCAGCCACAGCTGGCCTCCACAGCGTCCACTCCGGAGCACCCACAGCTGGCCTCCACAGCGTCCACTCCGGAGCACCCACAGCTGGCCTCCACAGCGTCCACTCCGGAGCACCCACAGCTGGCCTCCACAGCGTCCACTCCGGAGCACCCACAGCTGGCCTCCACAGCGTCCACTCCGGAGCACCCACAGCTGGCCTCCAGGACCAATTCCTGCCTCCCCCCTTGCTAAGCTTCGCCTCACGCTCTCTCTGAACCGAGTTCTCCCGGCAGGTTCCCCCTGCAGCACTGCTGGTGAGCAGCTCTCCCCCAAAGCACCATCCCAACTCACTCAGGCACTCAGCCGCTGGCCGCCACCTTCCTGGCTCCGAAGCAGCCACACACAGGGACGTGGCCACACGGTCAATCCGTGCTCCACGACGCACCACGGTCTGGCCTCTTCCTCTCGCCCTTTGTTCTAAGTGCCCCGTCTGGCCCTGCTGGCTCGCTGCCCGACAGACATCCCAACCCCACACTCAGCGACTCGAAACCGCTCGAGAAGCCTCCCCGCAAGTGAACGCCAGGGGCTGCCAACAAGCACCTGGGCACAAACGCATCGCACGGAGGCTGCCTCTTCGCCTGTCTGCCCAGCGCTACGG
Organism: Lepus europaeus; assembly: GCF_033115175.1. Classification (NCBI taxonomy): domain Eukaryota; kingdom Metazoa; phylum Chordata; class Mammalia; order Lagomorpha; family Leporidae; genus Lepus; species Lepus europaeus. Next base: position 2,253,574 of record NC_084835.1, on the reverse strand, counting down.
TGCACCACCCTGGCCCACCTGAATGGCCATCCAGCTACCAAAGAAAGCCGGGGGCCCTGCCACCGAGGCACCCCCTGGGACACCCACAGCTCACCCGGGCGCCTCCTCCAAGCCCCAGTTCTGCTTCCTGCTACTGCAGACCCTGGGAGGCCACAGGTGCCGGCCCACGTTGCTGAGCCCCTGACACCTGCCTGGAAGATGTGCACTGAGCCCTCAGGTCGGCCGGGCCCAGCCCCAGGTGCTACGGGAATTGGGCCATGAATGAGTGGGTGGAAGATCCTTCTAATTAAATAAATAAGCGATAAAAAATCTGCAGCAATGTTAAACCCATGTTGTAAACTCTTTTTTTTTTTACCTTGAAATACCAAAACTGAGGCCAGGTTTATATTCACTGGACCCCATTTTAGAAAGCAAGACAGCAGACTGGTGTTGCGGCACAGCGCGTCAAGCCACCGCGTGGAGAACCAGCGTCCGGTAGGAGCACCGGTTCAAGCCCCGGCTGCTCCACTTCCAATCCAGCTCCCTGCTAACCTGTCTGGGAAAGCAGCGGAAGATTCCCCAACTGTGTGGGGCCCTGCCATCCAAGTGGGAGACCCAAATGGAGTTCTGGAGTCCTAGCTCAGCCTGACCCAACCCCGGCTGCTGTGGCCACTTGGGGAGTGAACCAGCAGTTGGAAGATCTCTCCCTAACTCTGCCTGAAAAACAAATAATAAATCTTCTAAAAAAATAGAAGAAAGAAAAAAGACAACAGGATGGTCAAAGCTGAATCACAGCTAAGCACTGTTTCAAGATTCCCACACTGGCTTCAGTGAAATAAAATTGTAGGTTCAAAGTCACTCAGCAAATTAATTCCATTTCAAAATGGGATCCAGAACTGAAAATATCTTAGTTATCGTTTCGATTAGCTCTATCATTAAACCATTTTAAAAAATACTTCACAGTTCAGGCTTTTAAAAGGACACTTAGGGGGCCGGCACCATGGCACAGTAATCCTCCACCTGCGGCGCCAGCATCCCATATGGGTGCTGCTTCGAGTCCCGGCTGCTCCTCTTCCGATCTAGCTCTCTCCTGTGGCCTGGTAAAGCAGAAGCTGGCCCAAGTCCTTGGGCCCCTGCACCCACGTGGGAGACCAGGAAGAAGCCCCTGGCTCCTGGCTCCGATCGCCGCAGCTCTGGCCATTGTGGCTATTTCGGGGGTGAACAAACAGAAAGGAAGACTTTTCTTTCTTTTTTTTAAAAGATTTATTTCCTTATTAAAAGAGTTACACACAGAGAGAGGTGAGGCAGAGAGAGACAGGTATTCCACCTGCTGGTTCACTCCCCAACTGGCCGCAACAGCAGGAGCTGCGCCAATCTGAAGCCAGGAGCTTCTTCCGGGTCTCCCAAGCACTTGGGCCACCCTCCACTGCTCTCCCAGGCCACAGCAGAGAGCTGGAACAAAGTGGAGTAGCCGGGTCTTGGAACAGGCACCCATATGGGATGCTGGTGCTTCAGGCCAGGGTGTTAACCCGCTGCACCACGGTGCCGGCCCCTCTGTATCTTCCTCTCACTGTCTGTAACTCTACCTCTCAAATGCATACAAAAAAATCTTAAAAAAAAAAAAAGGACACTTAGATACAACTCAGTAAGGTACACATGAAGGCACTTTGAGAAGTTCACGGGCCGGTGCTGTGGCTCACTTGGTTAATCCTCCACCTGTGGCGCCGGCATCCCATATGGACGCCAGATTCTAGTCCCGGCTGCTCCTCTTACAGTCCAGCTCTCTGCTGTGGCCCGGGAAGGCAGTGGAGGATGGCCCAAGTGCTTGGACCCTGCGCCCCATGGGAGACCAGAAGCAAGCACCTGGCTCCTGGCTTCGGATCAGAGCAGCGCCAGCCATAGCGGCCATTTGGGAGGTGAACCAACAGAAGGAAGACCTTTCTCTCTGTGTCTTTCTCTCACTGTCTGTAACTCTACCTGTCAAATAAATAAATTAAAAAAAAAAAAAAAAGTTCATGGAAAACAGAATTGAAAAGTAAATTTATTCTACCGCAAAAAAGATTCTAAATTCGCCTATAGTTCTTTCACAAAACACACCGTCCAATTGCGAACTTCTGAATTTCCTATTTGCCCGTGTGGCACAGCATAAACATAGACCCAGCTTTCCAAGGACTCTGCAAGCTACAAACACAGAGGCCGCACCACTGAGGGCTCCCAGATTTACCTCAATTTTAAGTGTGAAACTCGAGAAACAGAAAGGAGCGAGCTTGGTTATGAACTGGGCTCCGAACTCACACTGCCAAGGCCACAGTGCAGCTCTGCCGTCGTTGCTGGGGGTACACAGGCAGGGCCCAGGGGGCAGGGCCAGCCCCTCTTGGGGAGGAGGGAGCCCTCAGCACAGCAGGGCCCGCCCTCCCCAGCCTGCCCTCCGGGCCACCTACCTCTGGCTAGTGCCCTGTGCTCCTCTACCAGGGAGACCCGGCTTCTGCACAGCAGCGCCGGCCCTCCCCGGCCCACCCACCCGGCCACCGGCCTCTCCTTTGCCATTCCCCACCAATGAGCTCTGCTCCTGAGCTCCTTGGCAGGTGCCGTGCGGCCCCCAGCCAGGGCTGCACAGGAGCCCAGGCCTCCGCCCCTCACCTGCCAGGCTCTTCAGCCCTTCTGTGAAGAGCGACTGGAACTCCGGCGACTGCACCTTCATGGTGAGGAGGCACAGCCTGCTCCAGGTGCAGCTGAGCGCCGGCCGGGACCAGGGTCGCAGGCTCCTCAGCATCTGGGCACGGTCACCGGCGCCCTCCTGCGGGAACAGGGCAGCACTGAGTCCAGCGAGGGAAAGCAAAGGGCCGCATCTTAGGGAGAAATCCACCCGCTCGCCCCCGCAACACCGACAGGTGTCTGCCCAGAGCACCTGCGAGTCCCAGGTTCCCACAGCCACCCTCAGGGACCCCTCCTCCCCTCCCCTCCCCTCCCCCTGCAGTTCCTGCAGGCACCACCAGGCATCCCAGGAAGGGCACAGGAGGGTTCCTAAGGAGAAGGGGGCGCTGGGACTCTAGGAGAGAAAGAGGGGGGCCCAGGAGACAGGTGAATAGGTGGGCTCCCGCTGGGGGCCTGGAGAACACAGAGTCCTGAGATACGGGGGGTCAGGGCAGGTGGGCCCCCATCAGAGACCTGGAGGAGCACAGGGGGAGCCCCAGGAGATGGGGGGGGTCAAGATAGGTGGGGCCCGTCGGGGCCTGGAGGAGCGCAGGGGGAGCCCCAGGAGAGATACGGGGGGTCAGGGCAGGTGGGGCCCGTCGGGGCCTGGAGAAGACAACAGAGTTCTGAGAGAGCTACGGGGGTCAGGACAGGTGGGCTCCCGCAGGGGGCTGGAGGAGCGCAGGGGGAGCCCCAGGAGAGATATACGGGGGTCGGGACAGGTGGGCCCGCCGGGGGCCTGGAGAAGACAAGAGTTCTGAGAGAGCTACGGGGGTCAGGGCAGGTGGGCCCGTCGGGGCCTGGAGAAGACAAGAGTTCTGAGATACGGGGGGGTCAGGGCAGGTGGGGCCCGTCGGGGCCTGGAAAAGACAAGAGTTCTGAGATACGGGAGGTCAGGGCAGGTGGGGCCCGTCGGGGCCTGGAGAAGACAAGAGTTCTGAGATACGGGGGGGGGGGGGGGTCAGGGCAGGTGGGGCCCGTCGGGGCCTGGAAAAGACAAGAGTTCTGAGATACGGGGGGGGGGGGGGGGGGGTCAGGGCAGGTGGGGCCCGTCGGGGCCTGGAGAAGACAACAGAGTTCTGAGAGCGCTACGGGGGTCAGGACAGGTGGGCTCCCGCAGGGCGCTGGAGGAGCACAGGGGGAGCCCCAGAAGAGATACGGGGGTCGGGACAGGTGGGCTCCCGCCGGGGGCCTGGAGAACACAGAGTCCTGAGATACGGGGGGTCAGGGCAGGTGGGGCCCGTCGGGGCCTGCAGGAGCGCAGGGGGAGCCCCACGAGACAGTCGCGGCGAGCCCAGCACAGCAGGGAGGCCCGGGAGCAGGGGAACAGAGGTTCACAGAGGGAGAGAGACCAGCGGGGGCAGCGCTCGCGGCTGCACCAGGCCTCGCGGGAGGCTGACCGCTCGGACAGACGGCGGCCCTGACGCCCCCGGCCCTGGCTGAGCACTGGCCCGCCGGCCGGGCACTGAGGCCCAGCGGCCCCCGCGCTGCCACCTGGCGGGACGAGGTCCCCGCCACTCCGCCCGGGCCCGGCGGACGCCCGCGCTCGCGTCTCCGCCTTCCCGGGGTCGGGGCCCGCGTGGAACAGGTCAGGACGGGACAGGAAACCAAAAGACCCGACCTCACAGGACGCCGCTCACCTGCCCGCCGCCGCCGCCGCCGAGCGCACTTCCGGGCGGAGACGCGCTGACGTAACGCACGCGCGCCGGCCGCAGCCAATGGGAAGGGGCCTGGAGGGGTGAAAGGTCGTAGGCGGGGCCGGGGGCTTGTCCCCGCCCCCGACGCACGCCGGCCGCGAAGGGAAGGGGCGGGAGGCCGTGGGCGGGGCCGGGGCTGACCGCGCCCCCGAGCCTGGCGCGCACGCGCCGCACGTCGCCGCCCGGAGCAGGTGCACCTCCTGCCCCAAGGATCGTGGCCCCGCGTCCTGGGTGTCGGCGGCCGCCTGCTCGACCCCGATACCGCCCTCACCTTCGTGCCCGCGCGGAGCCAGGCCCACGGCAGCTCAGAACCGCAGGCGGCGCCCAGGCCCGGCCGCGTGCTCCCGGCACACCTCCGGGACAAGCCCCCGGCACGGTCCGGCGCGGTCGGGTTTCCCGCCGCGGCGGCCCCGTCCGGATGCCCCGCAGGGGGAACGCGGAGCCCTGGGTTGGAGTCGGTCCTGGAAGCCCGCGCGTGGCGGTGGGGTCGGCACGGCCGCCGACCCCGCACCCCGGGGCCGCGCGGCCTTGGAAGGCAAGCCCCGACCTTGGGCCGCGGGGCCCCGGGGTGTGGGACCCCGGTCTGCTGGGCGCCCCGAGTGCAGAAGCGCGGGGGCGGCCTCCCGGCGGAGGTCGGGGACGGCGGGGCCGGCCGGGCGCCCCGCTGCGGGCAGCGCTTCGGTCCGCAGCCCCTGGGACCGGGAGCCACGCAAGTACAAACTTGGGGTCGTGCGCGGTTTACGCGTCTCCGTGAGCTTTTTGAAGACCCCGCCTATGTGTATGTGGCTCTACAGTTTGTTTTGCACCAGAATAAACGGTTCGCTTCTCCGTGAGCGGTCGAGCAGCCTCACGTGGTTCACACACGTGCGTGCATGGAGGATTTCTAATAACTGAAAACGGGTTGGCCGGAAGCTACCACTGCGAGGGCGCCAGCCGAGAGCCCCAGGTGCTGTGAGCAGTGTTGCCCCACGGGCAGGGTAACGACGTGGAAGATCCCACTAGACTTCACAAACACGACATCATTTTGAAACAGCAACAGCCTGGTTAGTAAATGGGGTGGTTTTTGTTCAGCAAACTTCCCACAAAGACCATTCAGGGCCCAGACGTCTCAGTGACCAATGGCACCAAACCTGCTCACCCAACAGAGCCTGTGAGGGGAGACCGGCGTGAAACAGATTACCCAGAGTTAACAGCCACTGAGGTCCCACAGGAACACAGAAACAAATTCATAAAACATGAATGCGCCGAACCCCACAGTGTATGCAGACAACCCATCAGGATCAGTTAGGATTCGCCCCAGATTCCAGGATCCAAGGTGGATTTAAGGCTCCAAAACCCATCAGTGTAAACCACAGGATTATCAGACGGAAAAAGAAATTCTAAACACTCATCACCCAACAGATGCCGAGAGCACCCACGGCCCCAGCCGCTCCACTTCCGGTCCAGCTCCCTGCTGCGGGGGAAGGCCCAAACACCTGGGCCTGCCATGCACCCGGGAGACCAGGCTGGAGCTTCCTCCTGCACCAGGCTCGGCGGTTACAGCCTCTGGGGAGTGAACCAGCAGATGGAAGACCTCTCTGTGTCTTACCCTCTCTATCTAACTCTTCCTTTTAAATAAATAAATAAATCTTTTAAAAAAAAATCTCAACACCCATTCAACATGAATATCATTTAAAAATTAGTAGGAGATGTGTCACTATAGTCAGGGGGACCCGGGAAAACCTGCAGGTGACCTCAGACTTCACAGGAAAGCACTAAGCACTTCCCCCTGAATACCAGAACCGGGCGAGGATGAGCAGTCTCACCCCCTGTTTTCAACATTTACATATTTTTTCTTTTTTTTTTTGACAGGCAGAGTGGACAGTGAGAGAGAGACATAGAGAAAGGTCTTCCTTTACCGTTGGTTCACCCCCAAATGGCCGCTGCAGCTGGCGCACTGCGCTGATCCGAAGCCAGGAGCCAGGTGCTTTTCCTGGTCTCCCATGCGGGTGCAGGGCCCAAGGACCTGGGCCATCCTCCACTGCACTCCCAGGCCACAGCAGAGAGCTGGACTGGAAGAGGAGCAACCGGGACAGAATCCAGTGCCCCAACCAGGACTAGAACCCGGGGTGCCGGTGCCACAGGCGGAGGATTAGCCTAGTGAGCTGCGGCGCCAGCATTTTCTTTCTTTTTTTATAGAGACTACTAGAGCTCCGATCTACTGGTTTACTGCACATATACCTGAAACGGCCAGGGCTGGGCCGGGCTGAAGCCAGGAGCCTGGAACTCCATCCAGATCTCCCCTGTCGTGGCAGGGGCCCAGCGACTTGAGCCATCAGCTGCCACCTCCCGGGAAAGTGGACTCAGGAGTGGAGCCAGCACTCGAACCCCAGCACTGTCCCATGGGACGCAGGCTTCTCGGCTGGCGTCCGAGCTGCTGGGCCAGTGCCCACAGCTCTTTGCTACAGTTCACATGGTCTACGTGGAAATCACGGGACTCAAGCGTGCTCCTGCTGCTGACGTGTTAAAACCCACGCTACCTTTTATACAGAGCATAAGCATGTGCCCGCGCATCACGTATGGACGGAGGAGGAGAGAAGCCATATGGCTGACAACCAAGCACAGGTCAACACCATCCATCTCTAAGGAAATGCAAATTCATACCACAGTGAGATGCCGTAACACAAGGAGACCTAAGTCCGTAGACCTGGCAGTAACAGGTGCTGATGAGGGCGCGGAGCGCCTGCAACCCTGGCACTGCAGGAGGCACAGCAGCTTCAGCAAATGATGTGTTGTTTTCTGACAAACTTAGGCGCCCCCTTACCTTGTGACCTAGCAATCCCACTCCCTGATATTTACCGTAGGTGGACACCGTATGTGAGTGCTTACGGTAGCTCCACACATGATCATCCCAAAGTGGAAATGACGCAGATGTCCTCCCAGCAGAACACTGGTCAGCAGGTGCACAGAGAAACAGGCCGGGACACATCTACGCAGCAATGCAAAGTACATGCCTGGTACCCCAGACAGCAGATCTGGCTGGCCCCCGCGTGAAGCAGCCAGATGCAAGGGCTCTATGAGATAGCACACCCAGAAAAGACAGAACTAGAGCAGCAAAGCCCAGCACCTGGGGTCAGGGCTCGACCACCAGGGGGCCCGAGGGGGCAGGGCACACACACTGTGCCTGCCGCCTGTGTGGTCCGCACGCCACTGTGCTGGTAGCACACTAAGGAGGGTGGGCGTCCCTGTGTGTGAATTACAAAGGGCCCAAGGATAATATCTTCCTATCCCAGCAACAGCAACAGGAAACAGGCAAGCCATGAACGTGAGAAAACCGGACTTCCAAGGCTCTCAAGGAACGTGCACTCTAGGTAACTCCAAGATTAAAGCCTTCTCAGAGGCAAGCCGGAGGAGGCGGCCAGGACACAGCCTCAGCACAGGGTGCCTGCTCGTTCCCGCCCCGTCTAGTGTGAGGCTGACACGGTGACCCCAGATCCCCCTAAGACCAACGCAGCCTGGGGTCAGCCAACTTTCCCGCAGAACCACACAGAAGTCCCGCAGGAAGCATCCTCTCGGTATAGCACCTGCCCCAGGGTCGCTGTCACAGGGACCCCAGAGCCACAGACCCCACATTGTTCAGAAGGAAATTCCAGCCGGCGAGACCCAGAGCTGAGACAGATGGGCGTCCACTTGGCACCCAGCGCTGGTCCTGGTGAGGGCTGCTTTGGGTGCCCCGGTGCTTGCTCAGGGCTCCCCGTGAGAACCAGGTCCAGTCTCCCCACAACCAGGGACACATCGTGGCCCCCCAGCGTTGCACAGCCTCTTGGTGCAGCCATGTTCTGGGCGTGTCTCTGTGGCATGGATTTACTTCTGTGCACTGAGAGACGGGGAGGCACCGGTGCCCGGAGGACAGGTGCGAACCTGGCGCAGCCTTCACTCACTCGTCCACCCATTCATTCGTTCATCAGCTACATCCTACTGCCAGGGTGCTGTGCTCCCGCAAGGCAGCATTCCGCATGGAAGCAGCTGCCTGCCAGCCGGCGTCCCCAGCAGCGCCTGCCCCCTGTGGTTCCCCCAGCTCCTGGGCTTCAGGCAGGTGGCCTGAGATCAAGCAGAAACACAGGGCTGAGCTGGGTGACCCCTTGAAGAGGCAGCGTGGTCCCCACTGCCCACCCTCATGCCAGCCTCACCCCTCGCTCCAGGAGCCCCCGCCCACCCTGGGGCGCTGTGCAGGACGGTCAGGCATAAGGAGAGCGTCTCCCCCTCCCCCAGGGAGAGGCGGGTACCGTGGGCAGCAAGGTAGGGTCAGCACCCACTCCACCCACCTCTGCAGCTTCTCCCTACACACACACCACACACACACACAAGAACAAAGAACACGCGTGTTCCAGTGTTCCAGGAATGTGTCGTCTTTGCAACAACAGGAAGTACCCGTTTGAAAGACAAAGTCACTTGCTAGCTCTGTTCTCATAAAAGTTTAATGGAAGCCAGCCCCAGTTTAAGGTCTCCCAGAGGACGCGTAAAGCTATTTCTCAGCCGAGGCAGAATGGCAGCGTGCGTCGGTGCTGGGAGACTTCCCACACACATGCAATTTTATTTTACATTTAAAAGAGGTTAGTAAATAGACAAATCAATTTTAGTTGCTCCGGAATTTCACATGGGTCATTAATTTTAAAAGATGGGGCTTCAATAATAGTTAAAGGAACAGCGGCCCAAGGGGAAAGACAGAATAATCACCTTCAAAATTTGGAGTTATCAGCACCAAGAGGGCGCGGAGACTCGGCTGCCTCGCGCTGCCCTCCACTGCATTTGAACTTAGGGGCCGGTGGCTCCCCCGGCTGTAAGAAGCCTCTGCTTTCCCTGAACCTGAGCCCACTCCCTGAGCCTGACAAGGCCCTGCCTGACCAGAGACAGCCCTCGAGTCTACAAGGTCAGGGCGGGAGACCGGCACCTTGCTCGCCACCTCTGCGGTGCAGGCAGCAGCTCGGGCAAACTCTGAAGGCACCAGGAGTCGCTGGGGAGACCCTGCTGCCCCCCCCCCCCCCAGCCCAGACGACCTGCCACAGTGCACAACAGCACTGACAGTGCTGTTTTCCCAGCCTGGCTCTGGAAACCTTCCCAGAGAGGCTGGGCTGTGTCAACTCTCCAAGCCTGTGTTTCCTCGTCTGTAGGCTGGGCTTCCAGCAATACCTGGTGGGACGCCAGGTAGGACACCAGGTGGGTCGCCAGGTAGGACAGGACGACACGGAGTAAGGGCACCGGCAGTCCCAGGCACGCGAGAGGGTCTCTCTTGGCTGAAATGGAACATCAGGCGACACGGATGGAGTCTAATTTGCAAGGTGTAGCTCTCCTCCTCGTTCTCACACCTTCCTCTTGGTTTTCTATACCTGGCGCCCAAAGCAGCCCTCACCAGGACCAGCGCTGGGTGCCAAGTGGACGCCCATCTATACACGGCGATTCTTCAGCTCTACCTTCGGCCCCGCACGGGAGATCCACACATTGATTTTTCCCTGCGTTTTGCTCACGGCCACAGGCATTTCAGTTCCCTCCCGGCAGTGCATCTGCCTGGCGGTTTTCACGCCGGTTTTATTGAGATACAATTCATCTGTCCCGAAACTCCCCTGGTCAAAGCGGACAGCTCTGTGGTTCCCGTGCAGTCACAGGGCTGGTGACCACCCGGTCAGCCCAGAATATGTCCATCATCCCCAAGGACACCTGAAACCCATCCCCACTCTCTCGCCACGTTCCGGAACATCCGTCTGCCGCCTGCAGCCTCCGCCAACGCTCACGTGTGTCCATGGCTGCAGACTGTGTTCTGGTCATTTCACAGAGGCGGCCACGTGTGTGTGGTCCTGGGATTGGCTGCTGAGACGTGGCTTCCAGCTGACCAGGTCCACCCTCGCCGGAGCAGCTGTGGTCCTCTCCTTCCGTGGCTGACTGCTATCCCACAGCACGGGTACACAGCCTGCTGTCCCCACTCGTCAGCTGCGCTCGCTCTCCGACTGTTGGAGACCATGCTGCTGGGAACACGCCTACACCCGTTTCTACGTGGCTGTAAGATTTCGGTCCTCTGGGGCGGGCTTTTGCCCAGGAGTGGAGTGGCGGGGTCGCCACTTTGCCCTTGCAGGAGCTGTGCGCCAGCGGCAGTGTGCGGGGCCCGGGTCCTGCACATCCCACCCCGCACTCCTCGCCGCCTGGTTTCTCGAGCAGCCTCCAGGGCGTGAAGAGAGCCTCACTGCGGCCCGGCTCTGCCCGGTGCTGACGGCGCTGAGCGCGTCCCAGGTGCTTACCGGCCCCTGGAGCTGTGTCTCTCCAGAACCTTCACCTGCGTTCAACTGAGTTATTTTTCACTTTCTTGGGGGTAAAAAAAGTTCTCTATATATTATAAATACAACTCCCTTACCACATATGTAGTTGTAATTTTTTCCCATTCTGCAACTAGTCCTTTCTTTTTAGAGAAAACACACACACACACACATACATACAGAGACAAACATACAGAGACCTTCCAGCTACTTGTTCTGTGTCCAGATGGCCCATGTCAGCCAGGGCTGGGCCAGGCTGCAGCCTGGAGCCTGAAACTCAATCCATGTCTCCCCTGTGGGTGGCAGGGACCCAGGTACTTGAGCCGTCACCTGCTGCTCCCAGCGTGTGCATTCACTGGAGGTAGGAGCAGAGCAGGCACTGGAACCAGGCACTCGATGTGGGGTGTGGGCGGCCCAGATGAGGCCTTGCACTTTATCCCTTCAAACACAAAAGCTTGTAAGTATGGTGAGGTATGACTTATCTATGGTTTTTTTTTTCACTATTTGTGCTTTTATATTTTTATTTTAGAAACCCCTAGGCCGGCGCCACGGCTCACTAGGCTAATCCTCCGCCTGCGGCGCCGGCATCCCAGGTTCTAGTCCCAGTAAGGGCACCGGATTCTGTCCCGGTTGCTCCTCTTCCAGTCCAGCTCTCTGCTGTGGCCCTGGAGTGCAGTGGAGGATGGCCCAAGTGCTTGGGCCCTGCACCCGCGTGGGAGACCAGGAGGAAGCACCTGTCTCCTGGTTTTGGATCAGTGCGGTGTGCTGACTGCAGCGCGCCGGCCACAGCGGCCACTGGGGGGGTAAACCAACGGAAAAAGGAAGACCTTTCTCTGTGTCTCTCTCTCTCACTGTCCACTCTGAAAGTGGAAAGAAACCCCTGCCTGGGCCCAGCATTTTGGCGTAGTGGGTAAAGCCGCCACCTGTGATGCCAGCATCCCATATGGCTGCCGGTTTGAATCCCAGGGCTGCTTCACTTCTGATCCAGCTCCCTGCTGATGGCCTGGGGAAAGCAGTGGAAGATGGTCCAAGTGCTTGTGCCCCTGCCACCTCCATGAGAGACCTGGAAGAAGCTCCTGGCTCCTGGCTTCAGTCTGGCCCAGCTCCAGCTGTTATGGTCATCTGGGGACCAAACCAGCAGGTGGAAGACCTCCCTCTGTCTTTCTCATTCTGGCTGTAACTCAAATAAACAAACACATCTTAAAAAAAAAAAAAAGAGGAAAGAAACTACTGCCTCATCCAAAGTTATGAAATTTTATGCTTGGGGCTTCTTCCAAGAAATTCACATTTTTCCCCTTGGTCTTTCTTTGGTGCTTTTGGAGTTAATTTGTGTGTGTGCTGAGGGGGAGGTCAAGGTCATCTTTCTCACATGTGTATTTGCGCCATTTGAGAAGGCTGATCTGTTCCTGTATGAATGGTTTTGGTAACCCCATCAAAAATGAGTTGACCACAAATGTGAGATTTTATCTATGCGCTTCCAGTTCTACTCTGCTGATCCGCCTATCTCTAACGTTTTACAATAACCTCTGGTGCCTGCCTTTATATATTTAGAATCACAAGAACAAAACTAAAGGAAGCGGTGACCCCACCGCGGTGGGAGGTCAGCCTGAGCTCCCCACTCCCTCTAGTAGCTGAAAGCATCGGTCTCACTGCCTTGCCGTGGGGAGGCGCTGGGCCAGTCGCCCTCAGGCTCAGCCATGCACAGTGCTTGGCCTGGGGCTGCCAGTGACTGTGCCGAGGGAAGAAGCTTGGATGGCACCTGCGCACCTGCCCTTGCTCTCCTGCACTGTTCCCTGCACCAGGTATAGGACACGCCCTGGTAACCTCTGGATCCAGAGGGGCAGGGGGCTCTCAGGACAAGCCCGAGTCCACTGTGATCCGAGTCTAGCCCAGGACCAGTCAGATCATGGTCAAAACTCAGAATCCGATGCACAGACTATGCGGGCGCTGTGCACCACCATGGCACATGGGGGTGGCCACCCACAGCAGTAGCTGTTGAATCTCCGACCACCAAGAGATAACCACTCCTATCGGTCTGTTCCTCCAGCCCAGAATGAGCTTGTAGAGAAAAGATTGCGTGCGTGCTCCTGTGAGGTTTTCACTTAACCCGTACACGATGCTGTCACTCAAAGCTCTTGATGAGCCACCCCTTTTAAAATCTGCAGCTTTCGACCTGGAGAAGTCACGTGTTTCCCTTAACACCACGCCTGCTCTGTTCTCACAGGTAAAGGTGCCGCGAGCCTCTCTCTCTCTTTGACATACATCCTGTCTACGTTCCGCATCATTGCCACGGGACAGATTCCTGGAAGTAGCTCTCCTCAATTCAACTCCTCCAACCGGAGTTCCTTGTGGGGTGGCTAAGTCCTGATTTCCGTGGCATTACTGCTGGTATCTCACCTGTGTTGTCTGGCTACACCCACACGAGTTTGCTTCTTGAAGGATAAAGACAAATTTGATCTCATTTCATACAGAACAACGCTTTTGTGAACTCTCCCATCCGGTTCCACTACAATGTCTTCGGAAACTCACATTTTGTTCTACAGGACAAAAACCGCTCTCATAAACAACCAATTCTAGGAACGCTGCCTCTCCTGGTTTCCTGGTTTCCTTTGTTGCTCGTATGGAAACGTGCAGACAGAATATGGCACACTGTCTTATCAGCCCGAGAAAGCAGGACCCAGGGGAGCAGCCAGGCCCCCCCTTCCTCACAGCCCTCCCTGTGCCCAGCACAGAACACGCGTGCAACCCACAAACAGCCACCGAACGAGCGAGAGCAAGAATCCGCACCACTGCCCTCCCGGTGACCGTAGCATTTCTCAGGCTTCTTCGGGGGTGAATGTACCACGTCCGAGGTTGCACAGGCACGACCTAAGGAGCTGGCTGCGGGGCTCAGGCCCTGGTGCACCGTCCTGAGTCCCAGCAACCAGGGACCCAGAGTCTGTGCCCAGAGTCTCCCAGGCAGGTTGCTAGTCCTGCATCCCTCCTCCCTTGAGCTAAGCCTGAATCACCCCGGGAACATGCAACCCATTTGTATCTGTTCGTAGCCTGAGCCGTTGTTTCCAATGCAGACAGCCCGGCCCGTCACTCACCTTCAAACCCCCCAACAGAACCTGAACCGAGGACAGGAGAATCCAAGCAGGTGGCCAGGCGGGGATGATGCCTGGGTGCTGCTCTGGGGTCCCGGAGACGGGAGAGAGAGAAGGCTTTGCAGGGTATCACGGAGCTACACTGAGAGCTGTGGACCCCAGAGACGCTTCCCAAGGGTGTGGGGGCCTCTCACGGAGCAGAGAAGGCCCTGCCCACGCTCAGGCTCAGCAGCAGGGAGAGGCTTAGCCTCCAGCCCAGTTCTTGCCTGCTTCCTGCTGCTGGGTGGGAGACAGAGGATTAGAAGACTCCAGCCAGCCACGCCGTAAGGAAAACAGAAGTGCCACACCCTAGAGAGCCCCCCAGAGGTGCAGCCACCTGGCCCCCGCCAGCCAAAGGCCTCTGGCTGCACAAGGCACTGAACACGCAGGCGAGCCCTTCCCCACACTGGCTGGGCCGGGTCTCCCTGCCCTCCAGGCTCAGGGCACCAGTGCCTGACGCCCTGAGCTCGGCTTGGAGAAGTCGCACAGCCATCGCTTCGCAGAGGAAGCAGTGGGAGCTTCGTGCATCTCAGCCGTGGTGATGAAAGAGCAGCAACTGCCTTGAAGTCACAGTGCCCCAGAGATAAGGCTCGTCCCAGAGCGCCCAGCCGCCGCCGGCTCACGGCCACCGGGCCCTCGGAGGTGTGCACCAGCGCACGACTCGTGGCAGGGTGAGCGAGTGACCGGCATGCTGCTGCCGCGATGCCCCTGGTACCAGGGCCTACGGCCGGTGGGACGTGGAGATGAGCCATTCTATGGCAAACTCTGAAGTCATGAAAAAGGGAAGCAAAACCCTTTCTCTCTATTATTAGCAGGGAGCATGAGGACGCGTGGCTGAACTTCTGCGAGGTAGGTCCTGCGTTCCGGGTACCGGTTTCTGTTCTTGGTGTTTGCCAAGACACCGTGCTGGGCCAAGGCAGGGTGGAGGAGCCGCTGCAGTGACCCCGGGGGTGTCTGCAGACGCTCCCTTCAGCAGAGGGTGTTTGTGGCTTAGCACCTTGGGATTCTTCACGGCCTATGGACAGCACCGTGCTGCCCAGGCTGCTCAGATGAGCTCAGAAAGCAGGGCAGAGGGCACCATCAACATCTCGGCGAGGAAACGTTGGACTGAGAGCGCGGCAGGCTGAGAACCGGCGGCGGCAGCGACGCCTCCGGCAGCTTCTGCTGGGTTCTTGGTTTCCAGGAATGCTCTTGTTTTATACAAAAATGCACCAAGATTGGCTGAGAGGCCTCACTTGGCTTTAGGTTCTTTACTTGTCTGAAAACATTTTTATGTACACACAAGAAATGGATGAACTGGAACAACACAAAACAAAAAAACAGAAGGAGAAAGAAGTGGGGGGGGGGGGAGAGCGAGCAGATGAGATTTTAATAGATCCTAAACTCATGGCTACCAGCATGAAAAATGCCTGCTCTTATAGTAATATATTTGATGCTAGCTACATTGAGTCACTGAGCATCTCATTAGCTGGTACGACCTCCGTGTCCAGGAATACGTTCCCTTTCCTAGTTCCCGGAGAAGAATTACTCTCTGCACCGATTTCTTTAAGGTTTGCATGTGGAAATGTAATAAAGTTTTGGGAATCAAATCAGCTCATTTGTATACGTGACTCGAGGTGCTGCCTGGGGCCATTTCCAGGCAAGGCACCGAGAGACCGGCTCGCGTGTGCTGCCCGGGCTGCCGTGCTCCGAGTGGCTGCGTGGGGCCTGCCCGCTCAGGCCTGCGTGCTGATTGGCCTTTGCTCTGCACAGGGCCGGGCACCTGTACCTGCTGTCGTGTGAGGCGCTGGCTCTGCGGCCGAGAGCTCAGACATGACAGAGCTGGCCTTGGGGCCACTGCTGAGCACCAGTGGACGCAAGACGATGGCCTGCCGACAGGTATGCCTGGGGCAGCGGGCCACGGGCACGCGTGACACACACGTGTGGTGGGTGGGGAGATACTCAGCTCCTGGGGTGTTTGTAGCAGGCTCCTGTCCCCGTCCATCTTCCAAAAGTCAGGGTGGCCATGCCATTTCCTCCTGGCCCCGTGGAGTGCTGCAGGTCCTTGGCGACCAAGTCCCCAGCGCTGCATCTCAGAACTGCTGCAGACAACTCAGGTGTCTGGTGGTCGTGCAGTGAACAAACTACGGGCTGCACGGTCCTTAGTACACCTTTCCATTTCTCGGGGCGTGCGCGTTTTCTGGGGACGATGCGGAGCCCCCTGCTCGACGAGCAGTTTGTGTGTGGCCGCCTGGTCTCTGCCCTTCTCCACCCCCGAGAGCGTGCAGCTCGGGGCTGCGCCACCCAGGAGGAAAGAGGAAGCCGAGCCTGTGCTTCGAAGGGCCCGCTGGAGCGTGCATCCGCTCGGTTGGTCGCTTTTCGCTTTCTGCCGCTGAGGTCGGCTGCGGAACGAGGGGTCCCCACAGCTGACTCAAAAGAGCTCTGAGAGCAAATCCCACGTGGGTGTAAACTGAAAGGCCCCAGGCAGAAAAGACGAGTGGGGACAAATAGAAGAGGGGGGAGTCTCTGGGCACAGCTCCAGGAGACTCCGACCCTTCTCAAGAACACTGGGGAACTCCATCGGCAGTGGCCGGACGCTGACCCCAGTGTCCAGAACAGCTCTCAGGAAAGACACCATGCTCCCGTGTCCCCCAGTCCCCAGAGGACACGAGGCCCCCGTGGGCTGGATCCAGAGCCTCTCGCGGAACGCCAGGTTGGCCCAGTGAGCACGAACAACGAGCTCCCTGCTCCCTCCCAAGCCAAGTGTGCGTGCTGCCCGGACTGCAGGCGTAGGGACACCATTGCGTTTGCTTCCTTCCACTCAACTTGAACCTGATTTTAACAACACGATGGGCTTCAACTGGTAGCCCCAAGAGTGGCTTATGCTATCATTTTTTTTGACAGGCAGAGTTAGACAGTGAGAGAGAGAGACAGAGAGAAAGGTCTTCCTTTTTCCGTTGGTTCACCCCCCAAATGGCTGCCACGGCCGGCGCGCTGCGCCGATCCAAAGCCAGGAGCCAGGTGCTTCCTCCTGGTCTCCCATGCGGGTGCAGGGCCCAAGCACTTGGGCCATCCTCCACTGCACTCCTGGGCCACAGCAGAGAGCTGGACTGGGAGAGGAGCAACCAGGACAGAATCTGGTGCCCCAACTGGGACTAGAACCCGGGGTGCTGGCGCCGCAGGTGGAGGATTAGCCAAGTGAGCTGCAGCGCCGGCCTTGCGCTGTCATTTTGAACTAGCAGTACGTGTTGTCACACCAGCGAGTTAGCTCTGCTCCTGTGCAATGAAATGTGGCCACGTGGACACCCACCAAAGGGTGCATCCTTGGCTGAAGAGGCGTCCCCAGGAGGCCCCAGTCAGTCCTCAGCGGGAACACAGGCAGAGGCGCCGGCAGCCCGGGCTGCGTACGTCAGGACACAGAGCAGCGTGAGCAGGGTCCGCTCGGGTCTGGGATGAGAACGTGGGGTCAAACGACGGAGCTCAGGAGCTCTGAGCCTTGGGTAAAACCTGTGGGCTCCCTGGGAGTGTGGGAGTCGGCACCGCCCAGGTCCGCTCCGGAGTCTCGTGCTGTCTTTCAGAGATGCTGTCTTGTTGAATGGGATCACAGAAGCATAAAACTTCTCTCTCCATTTATGGCAAAAAGAAAAATTCAAAATCAACAGAGTTAGGGAACGATAATGTTTTCAAAAATGCAGCGTCGGTGACAGCGCTCGCTCCGCGTCCCCTCTGGGATACTCAGTCGTCTGTGTTTCTCTACAGTTTAATTGCAAAGGCTGCGCAAGTGTTTATTGCTTTTACGAGCGAGATTGTAATCTTCATTTGCCAGTCAGTGAAAGTCACTAGGGAAAATTAATTTTGCATTTTTCTGACCTACAATTTCTATTAACGGAAGTTATTGCAAAGTTACAGCATAGGACGACCTTTCAAAAAGCTCATGGAAAAATGTGAATAAGAAAAACCTATGCATGGATTTCAGAATTTTCTTGCATCAAAATGACTTACTTTTTCCATGTACTTCTTGAAGCCCTCAGGGATTTCGTATCTGTTCAGGAAATGCTGGCATTTCAAAGTCTTGCCTCCGTGACCGGAAGCAGCCGCAGCCCTGGCTGGCGTTAGCCGTGGTTTCTCTGTAGTCCTCAGACTGCCCTTGATTTCCTTGAATTTCTCGTTGTTGAAATTAAAAACAGTACTAGAGCACCTGCCATTATCTTTGTTCCAAAGGTTTTTGTCTGTGGTGTGGAGTCATCAGAGAAAAAGAAACGAGATGCTTTTTATGCAAACTGGTCGAATGCTATCAGTAATACCCAAGTTCATTTGAAAAAGAGTGACATGGCTCTTGTGTTGCTTCTTTCCTGCTGCTGTGGAAATTTTGCAATTTCGTTACCAGGTTACTAGTTACTAGGTTACTAGTTAGTAGGTTACTAGTTACTAGGTTAAGCAGTGACAGGCAGTTAAAGCAGCAAGTTAGTTGCTTACTAAACTGGCAAAGAAACGAATTAGGAATGTTTTGTGCCGTTTTCTGTAGGTGCCTGTTTAGCTGAGGTCCTGCTGGAGTCATTTTTAGAAAATACCAAGCCTTTTACATACATCTTCAAGCTGAAGCCTAGAGAAGTCATTTTCCTTTGAGTTGACCAAGAATAGATTTTTCTCTTTAAAGTTTTATTTTTATTTGAAAGGCAGAGTTGCAGGGAGACAGAGAGCGAGGGAGAAAGGGAGAGGGAGAAAAGATGAGGGAGGGAGGGAGAGGGAGGGAGAAAGGGGGAGAGGGAGAAAGAGAGGGAGAGAGAGAGAGACCGGCAGAGATCTTCCATCTGCTGGTTTACTCCCCAATGGCTGCAATGGCCCAAGCTGGGCAAGGCCGCAGCCAGGAGCCAGGAGCCAGGAGTTTTACCCGGGTCTCCCAAATGGGTGCAAGGTCTCAAGCACATGGGCCATCTTCCACTGCTTTCCCAGGTGCATTAGCAGGGAGCCGGATCAGAAGTGGAGCAGCTGGGACTGGAACCTGAGCCCATGTGGAATGCCAGCATGGAAGGCGGTGGCTTAACCTGCTGTGCCACAGCCCAGCGCAGCCCAGGCTTTGTGTTGTATAGATCCAGGACTGGCTCCCGGGCAGGCGGCTTCGCAGCCCTCGGCTCCTGGGTGAGGACTTCAGCTTCCGGTCCCTTCCTCTGGGGGCCTGGGCGACCTCGGGCTGAAGCTCCGTTTGTGGGTGACGACCACACCTGCTGGACCCCAAGATTCTCTCTGCAGGGGCGAGGGGGCACGCCCAGGGTGCCTTGCACACGAGCCGTCCTTTGAACTTCACGGCAGAAATGCCCTTTTTCTCCAGGGCTATGGGTTCTCAGTTCTGTGTCCTGCTCTCACTCAGGTTCATATAAAAAAAATCAGTGTCTCTGAAATTCCCAAAACTGCAAGTGGATTCTGTGCTCGGGATACAAAGTTTCGCTCTTGGCAGGGCTCCTGGCTGTTTTAGGGGTCAGGTTCTTGTCCCGCTGCTCCTACTAAGTACTCAGCGGCCACAATGGCCGCGGGCTCTCCTCTTGTTCTCGGCACCCAGAACCCCTGAGCTGCCACCTGCTGCAGTCTCCTGCGGGTCGCCCGTCTCCTCCCCTTGCTTCCTTCTCCTGCAGCTTGGCACGGGCTCTGGGTTCAAGGCGTTCCGGCCGGAGTGAAGGCAGAGACCTCAGTGTGCCAGCTGGATATGAACACACGTGGGGCAGGTTTTCCAAGGGTCTTCCCTAAGGATTCCGCCCCAGGGTTTGGCCCTATGTTGGAAGGCAGAATCCAACATCTGCCCACCTCTGTGTTTCTGTGTGTAACAGATCTGTCACAGACGCTTGTGAAATGGACGAGGAGCTGCCTCTGGGCTACAAGGGAGCTGTGGCGGCAGCACGGCCTGGACTGGAGCACCATGCTGCCCGTGTTGCTGCTGCTTCTGGGGGCTGCGGTGCCGCGGGGAGCGGACACACTTCCTGGCCAGAACTGTGAGCACGCTCTCTTCACCTTAACGAGGTTTCTTCTTCCTTTTTACTCATTTGAAAGAGTCACAGAGAGAGGTCTTCTGCCTGCTGGTTCCCTCCCCAAATGGCTGCGATGGCCTTAGCTGCGCCGATCCAAAGCCAGAGGCAGGAGCTTCCTCCAGGTCTCCCACATAGGTGCAGGGGTCCAAGGACTTGGGCCATCTTCTGCTGCTTTCCCAGGCCACAGCAGAGAGCTGGATGGAAGTGGGGCAGTCGGGACTTGAACCAGCACCCATACGGGATGCCAGTGCTGCAGGCCAGGGCTTTAACCCACTGTGCCACATCCTTTTTCTTTTTAGTGAGTGCATTCTGTGAAGGACATTACGATTTTCCCCTAAATAAGCCCTCAATTAGGAAATCACACGTGGACTTTGACAAAAAAAAAAAAAAAAAAAAAAAAAAAAAAAGAAAGGAGTATCAATCCTCATTGGGCTTTAAACACGCTTGGTCTTAAGAATGCAGCGCTAGCAGAAGTTAACTTGGGAAATCAGGTTCCAAGTGTGGGTGCCGGGCCCTCCTGTGGCCACACTTGGATGTGCTTCCTGCACGGCAGTGCCCAGACGGCCTCAGCCCAGACGATGAGGCGCCTCCCCTGTGTGCCACTCTGAAGCCTGCTGCTCTGTGGGTCTGTGCGATGCAGAGTTTAAGAATGGAGACAGTCACACAGTCCTGACCCGGCGTTGCCTGATGGACTGTCCAGGACAGAGACCATGTGCTACCCGTGTAGAGCATCTGGGGGGTGGCCAGTAGCCACGTGCGGCTTGGGAGCACTTGAAATGCAGATAGTGCAACTAGGGTATGGAGCAGCGCCATAACGCACAGAGCCGAGAATGACCCGCGTGTGGGTGCAGAGGTGTGTGGGCGCTGCTCGGGATACCTGTGCCCCACACCAAGTGACCGGCATCAGTCCTGCCTCTGTGCCCCACCCAGCTTCCTGTCAGTGCCCACCCTGGGAGGCAGCAGGTGATACCTCAAGTAAGTGGGTCCCTGGGTGAAGCTTCTGGCTCCTGGCTTTGGCCTGGCCCAGCCCTGGCTCCTGGCTTTGGCCTGGCCCAGCTCTGGTTCCTGCAGGCCTTTGGGGAGTGAAGCAGCAGATGGATGCTCTCTCTCTCCTTCTCTCTGTCTACCAAGTAAACTTTAAGAAATTCCCATGGAAAAACCTGATAATTCAGCAAATAAATGAGACTATTTTTGGTTGTGTATTTTCCCATTTTATGAAATATTTGTATAAATGTATGTCCAGAAAGAAATACCATCGGCACATAACTTGCTAGTGTCATTCTCAGTGGTACGATTGTAGGAAATTTTCCTCCCTGGTTCTTTCAAGTTTCCACCGTGAGCACACGCTGATGTCACAGTCAGACTCCAGCCTGCCCTGTGGAAGTCAGAGCAGCCCCCACAGGAGGAAACCCCTCTGTGAGCGCCCCCACAGAACGAGGCTCACGGCAGGTTTGAGTTGGCGCATTTCACATCGCGTGCCAGCACCCGTGCAGTCTACCAGGGAAGGGAGCGAGAGACAGCACGCAGCTCCCACGCGTGCAGTGTCTGATGGGCCCTACGATTTTCTATCCCACTTTTCTTCTACACCATCAGAACCACCACTGCTCACACACTAGTGACCTGTTGGTGACAGCGACCCCCAGGTGGACAGCTGTGCTTATCAGGAATGGTGATACAGCAAGATGCCCGTCATAGGTAAAACGGGGGGATGTTACAGGCAAACGCCTAGGCAACGGCAAAATGAGTTCAAAACAGCTGTAAGTAAACTTCTAAGATCATCCCAGGGCCGCACATTCCAGCAGCCGCGATGGAACCAGACGCCGTTCCCGTGCTGCCTGGTGCAACCCCTCACCTGTGGCTTCTTCCTTCCCGCCCCCAGTCCTCCTCCCCCCTGTCAACTTCACCGTTGTCGTCGCTGGGCTGGCACGAGCCCTTCTGCGCTGGGCGCCGCACCCTGATCAAGCGCGCCAGAACGTGACTGTGGAATACCACGTGAAGATCCACGGCCCACAGGAGGACGAGGTGAGCGCCTCTCCCACGCCCCGGCTCCCGGCGGACACCCACCCTCTCTGCTCTCCTTATCCAATCAGCCCGTTGTGTCTCCGCATTTTATCAAGTTTGGTTTTTTCTTTTTAATTGACATAACACTTGCATGTACTTAGGGAGTAGTGTATGGAACTTTGGTCCACGTGTGAGGGTACTTCCATGGAAACTGGAAGTAAGGGGAATTCTGCTCTGATGGGGGAATTTGGAAATCCACGGCCCCCCTTCCCCAGGACCTCGGTGGAGACCTCTCCCCTCCCACTCCACGTGTGACTGTCGAGCGAGGGTGGGGTCGGCATTTCCAGCATGCGTTTGTCATTTCTTTGTCTTGGGCAGATGAAATTTTAAACAAAATTTAAAAAATCAACTACAGAAGGGCTTCATGCGATAGTAACAGTGGCTGGGGGTGGATGGAGTGGCCGTGAACCAGCGCCTGTGCCGTGGCCAACAGGACAGGAGAGAGGAGTCTGGTCTCCAGGGAGAGGGCAGGACCAGGGCACAGGGACCAGGGTCAGGCCGGTCCATCCACGCCCTGCCTTCCTGCCCCAGGCCCAGGGCTTCCTGCAGGGCTGCCGAAGCACCTGCTGGGCTGCGGTCTCAGTGCGGTGGCCAACGCGGGCAGCGTGCTCTGGGTGTCTTCCAGCCCAGTGGGACCCTAGTGGACATTCAGTCCAAGTTCCCTTTGTGTGGGAGGAGGCTAGGATGGAGAGGGGGCTTGGGTCTGACAGTTTTATTTTGTTGATTTTTAGGTTTGTATTTATCCGTTCTAAAAATCTGAGAAGGGGACAGAGAGGTTCCTTCCCCAAATGCCCAGAACAGCTGAGCTGGGAGCCCCATGTGGGCCTCACATGTGGGTGGCAGAGCCCAAGTCCTCGGGGCAGCACCTGCCGCACTAGCAGGAAGCTAGGGTGGGCAGCAGAGCTGGGACTCAAACCTGGGCACTGAGATGTGGGGTGCGGGTACCCCAGGCAGCCTCCCCACCAGACACCCACCCCAACTGGTTGTTTTTTCTCTGTGTGACAACTGTGCCCATGTATCACTGTGGAATTATTGTCCTCACAACGGTTTTGTTTTTAACCTGACCTAGCAAAATGACTTCACTGCGCTTTGTCACTTGAAAAGTGGCTCAGCCACTCGTGTCCAGGCCGTGTCTCCTGCCCATGTCATCACTCTGGCTCTTGTCACTGCGCTTTGTCACTTGCAAAGTGGCTCAGCCACTCGTGTCCAGGCCGTGTCTCCTGCCCACGTCATCACTCTGGCTCTTGTCACTGCGCTTTGTCACTTGAAAAGGGGCTCAGCCACTCGTGTCCAGGCCGTGTCTCCTGCCGTGTCCAGGCTGTGTCTCCTGCCCACCTCATCACTCTGGCCCTTGTTTTAGTTTGAAACCAGGAGCACAGTGAGCACCTGCGTCGCCCCCCTGCACCAAGGCCTGTCGGCGAGCGTGAGGGCCATCGTGAGAGACCACGGCCGCCTCCAGGCCGCCAGCAGCTGGGCGTTCGCGGAACTCGAGGCCCCTCCAGGTAGAGTCGACCTGCGCGATGCTCTGGTGTTGGCAAATACAGGGCAGTACACACACGGACACCATCTACTCACTGTCCCTGCCACATTCCAACAGACGCGGCACTGCTGAGCCCCACCTGACCCCTGCGGAAGCCTGCACGCTCTCCAGAGCCGGGGGGCTACCACTGCTGATGCTCAGAGCAGTGCTGGTTTTGATGAAACCCCAGGACACGCACTGCAACAGGAGCGGGGAGGGGGAGAGGCCGGCATCGGCCCTGCATACACGTGGGCACTGATTCAAGGGTGCTTGGGCCGGTCAGGCCCGTGGTGATTTGTAAATGGTTCTCTTGAGCACCTCACTGGGGGAGCAAAAGCACGCGGCTCAAACTGTGCTGGTGGTGTGGAGAGGTCCACAGACATCATCCTGTTGACCGTGAGGAGCCGCTGCTAGAGCAGAGGGGCCAGCTCACTACGGGCCGCAGCCCAGGTTCAGAGACCGATCCAAGGCAGACGCAAGGTCACACGCACGGCTGGGCCACCACGGCACCGCCCTGCAGGGAACACAGGACCACCCGGGACGCAGCTTCGGCACCACACTGGCAGGCTCCTCTCGTTCTCTGACACCCCGACCCGAGCTGAACCAGGGAGATGTCAGTCACCTCCGCCCTCAACCAAGCGGAACTCACGCCGAGGGGCTCCTCGCCTGGGAACCGTGAGGCCAGCGCTCTGCAGAAATTCTGCACCACCCGAGCTGGGGCCATCCGGTCACTCAGCCCAGGAACAGGTGGGGGGGGGGGGCGGCGCAGACATGACACATGTGGTGAACACAGGCAGGAACAGCAAATACACGGGACACAGACACGGTGCACATGCACATGGTGGGTGTAGACACAGAGAAGATCGAGATACAGCAGACACGGCAGAGAGAAAGTGGTGTAGATAGGGTCACTATAAACGTAGATGCGGGGGTACCGACGTACAAGTGGCAGGTGCCATGCAAGGGGTATAAGCACGGGACACATAGACGTAACACACAGGGAGCCAGTGGACATGCCGTGGATACAGCCGCTGTCCATCAGGTACAGTGGATGTAATAGACATAACGTGTGCACACACGCACACGCACACACGCACTAGGGGCTTCACATTTTTTTGCATCAAAATAAACTCATGCTTCAGTTCAGATCATTTCCCGTGCAGCCTGTGGCATGCGTCTGTGAGCCTCCTGTCTTTCACGGAAGGTTCCAGAAAGGTCTGGTGATGACCGCACTCTGGCCAGGGCAAGCCATTCACAGGAAGCACGTCGTTCAGGCTCTCACTGCAAGGCTGTTCCTTCCCTTCTTGTCCACCCAGGGCCTCCCGGCACCGCGGCCATGAACTTGACCTGCACCACCAACACCGTAGCAGGGGAAGGCACGCACGCCGCAATGTACCAGGTTTCCCTGCACTGCGCCTGGCGGGCGGGCGAGGCAGCCCCCGCGGATACACAGTATTTCCTCTACTACAGGTGAGCACTAATTTCACCCGCACACATGGCCGGCTTCCTAGCATCTCGGAAAACTCACGAGCGCTCCGATTCAGGTTCGGCCTCCAGACCCACGAGTGCCGCGAGTACAGCAGAGACTCCCTGCAGAGGAACATCGAGTGCTGGTTCCCCAGGACCTCGATCCACAGCAAGAGGCGGGACTGGCTCGCCGTGCTCGTCAACGGCTCGAGCAGGCTCACGGCCATCAGGCCCTTGGATCGGCTGTTTGCCCTGCACGCCATAGGTGAGATCCATGGCCCCGGCTGCACTAGCTGCCACCAGCAGCTTGGTGCTGAGCTGGGCCCCGTGCAGAGGCTTCGTATTGAAAACCCCCGGTGCAGGTTGCCAGGCCTGAGCTCTGTTGAGGCTGGGGCGACGCTGTCCCTGGGACGGGTCCTGTCAGGCACGGGTAGGGTGCTCGCAGCATCCCTGGCCTCTCCGGCTCGGTCCCACGCACACAGTCTCAGACTCTGGAAGGTCAGCCTGGCCCCAGCTGAGCGACACTGCACGGGAGAGCTGACCACCGTGCTGCGGGCAGCCCGCCTCACCTACCAGTGTCCAGGAGGCTGCCGGCCAGGGCCCCCGAGACGGACTCAGGCCACCCCTGCAGTCTGAGCCCCTTCCCAGCAGCAGGCCCACCCACCGTGAGGGCCCCTTCCCCAGACTGATGCTCCTCCCCCAGCCGCCCAGGGGAAGCTCAGCGTCTGAGCTCACTCCGGGTATTCCACACTTGACGTGCTCAGGGCTCCAGCCCCTCTTTCGGGCGCTTCCATCAGGGCCCTGTCAGCTGCACCTGGGGGTCCCGTGCTGCCGTGGTCACCAGCCTGAGGGCCTCTGTGTGATGCTCGTTCGTCCAGGCTGCCTCAAGCCTGCCTTTCTCATCAGAGAAATGGGCAGAAATGAGTACCTCCCGTGTGGCTTCCGTGACCATTCTGTGGGCCACTTGATAAATACACCAGCCTGTCACTCAAAGGCCTGATTTTGCCGTGACACGTCTGCTCCAAGCGTGTGCAACGGCGTGCACTCTCTCCCACAGTGAGAGCCCGAGGCTGCCTGACAACGTCACCGTCACAGCAATAAAACACGTTCGGGAGGACACGGGGAACAAAGACATTCGCACGAAAATGGGGACGAGAGCACAGGGCATTTTATGGTGTTCGTTTTGTTGTGACCACGTGGTGGGATTACTGACTTGAGTCCTTTCTTGGCTAACGATGCTCTGCTCAGTGTGTGGCTGGCTAGGAAGCAGTGCAGCTGTCCTGAGCTCGCCCCGTGCGTCACAGCTCACGAGAGCCAAGTCCCGCGCAGTCCATGCGGCCACAGGCAGTCAAGTGAGGTCTCGGGGACAAAGTTCAGAGTTATAAGCAGCGGCGGGCGTGGCCCACGGCATTCTTTTATTCCAAAGAAAATCCAAGTTTCTGGCTCTGTCCTCTAAACAAAACCTCACCACACAAAACCAAAGCCCACAAAGTGGAAAGGATTTGCCCGAGTCACGCACCCACGGGGTAGCAGAGGCGCAGCCCGTGGAGAGCTCGTGTTCTCCCAGGTCAGGGTTGCCCCAGGCTTGGACCAGCTTTCGATGTGGCTGGGCCAGGATTCAACCACAGGACTCTACTGGCTGCAGCCACCCATGGGTGCCAAGGAGGGGCTCCTCAGGAGTTGTTGTTGTGGGAGCCTCATGGGAGCCACGGCTTCCCCAGGGTGGGGGATCAGTGGGCTCAGGACCCAAGAGCAAACGCACTGAGGAGTGTGGGTGGGGGCCGGCCTCAGCCCCGGCCGCCGACCCTGAAGGAGCATCCCTCATTTGTTACTGTCTGACCCAGACCAGGTAAACCCTCCCAGGAACATCACAGCCGAGGTGCAAGGAGCCCATCTCTCCATCGAGTGGCAGAAGCCCGTGTCCGCCTTCCCCAGCTACTGCTTTGACTATGAAGTGCAGATCAGCGACACGAGGAAGGCCTACGTCCAGGTAATGCCACACATTCCTTCTAGGAGCACGGGAGAAACCTCGTGTGCCCTGCCTACAGCTCGTGTATATAAATCGCATCTGACCTGTCTTTGGCGTGATCGGCCATAACACGAAGGGTCAGACAGACGGCTGATGCCAGCGCTGCTGGACACGCAGAGCGGCACAGAGTCCGAGTTCCTGCGGGAGCCCAGAGTTGCTCCTCCGGGTGCACGGACGGAGTCACAGCAGGGACTCAAAGACCTGTTTGTGCAAGGCTCCTTCAAAAAGTTCATGGAAAATGGAATTAAAAGAACTTTGTTCTGATGTAAGAACATCGAGACATCCACGCGTGGTTCGTAATTTTCGTATTATACACTTTCTGTGAACTGTTTGAAGGGCCCTTTATACACTGATTTCACATTTGTTTTTGCTGCCAAAATAAATTTCTCTCAATTCCATTTTCCACGAACTTTGTGAACTGTGCCCGAGACACCCACGTTCACGGCATCATTCACAACTGCGCAAAGCTGCAAGCAGCTCTGCGGTCCCTGGGGGCTGAGAGGACAGAGCCTGGTGCACACGTCCAGCGGGGACACCCACTGCGCCCGGGGTGCACCTGGGGACATCGTGCCTGTCGGGAGAAGCCAGCTATGAGAACGCGGACCCAGAGTCCGCGTCCCTGGGATTCCTGCAGGAGTCGCAGTCTCGGGAGAATATGGGGGCCAGGGACTGGCAGGAGGTGAAAACCAGAGCCGCAGCTATGGGAACCAGCAAGGGCCTTGCGTGACTGAGACCCAGGGCCACATCTGCAGGGCCAGCCCATCATCTCGGCAGCCGTGTGAGAGCTGCATGCAGGAGTGTAGTGTGGGCACAGGGGTAGCAGTGGCTACGGCAGCAGCCCCAGCCAAAGATAACCAGAGCTGAGATAGGCGTCACGGGTGGGAGTGAGGAAGGCAGAAGCAGCTGCAGGAAGTGTGCAGGGGGCAGGTGTCAGGGACACGGTTCTGGTCAGGGACACAGGCGCTCGGCTGGACGGTGGTGATGCTGACCAGCAGAGGAGAGAGCGCAAGGTGTGGGTGAGAGAGAACAGATCCTGTCAACACCCACCATCCACCCTGTGGCGCTCCAGGCTGCCCACGGCAAACCAGCACGGCTGGCCATCGACATTCCTGCTTGCCTGCATCAATACATGGTGCGGAAATCGCCAGTTTTCTCGACTTTTCTAGCACACCCTGAGCTCGGCTTTCCACGTCACTTCATTTAACTCAGACCAGGCTGAGGCTGGCGCTGAGGCTCCCTGGAGCCGAGGAGCTGGTGCTGCAGTGGGTGGAGGCGGGGCACAGCCTGCCTCAGGCACTGCTCCCCCACTTTCCCCAGAGCCCCTCGCCCCAGCCCCTGGCTCGCCATGGAGACCTGGGGCCGGCTTCTCCCCTGGTGTTCAGCTCTGCCACTAGGAATAAAACCCGCGGGAGTGCCTGTGTCCCAGGAAAGCTTGGTTTGTGGACACTTGGATGTCACATTCCTGTCATTTTCATGTAGCTTGGAACGTGACATTTCACCGTTTAAGGTGATGCCACCATGCAGGCCACGGAAGCCCGGGCACCCGGCTGGGCTTGCTGTGCGGGCGATGCTGAGTGAGGCTGTTCGGGGTGTGGCGTCTGGAGGCAGGGGAGGGCAGGGGAGTGAGCTGCAGACCCCTGGGCCTCACACTGGCTCCTCCGGATCTCAGAATTCACCCCTGTGTTGATTCTGGGGACCAGATAGCTTTCTCCTGCAGGGTGGCTGCCGACGCCCCCATGCCGGAGCAGCGTAGGGTGAGCCAGCCGACGGCGGTCCCGCTGTCAGTAGACGGCTGAACCTGTGTCTGCCCGCTGCTCCGATGACCGGCTTACGTCACGGGACTAGAGTTTTCTACCGCTCTTTCCCGTTTAGACGGAGAAACGGACAGTCAATGCCTTCACCTCCGTGATCGACAACAGCTCCAGGTACTGCGTGCAAGCCAGAGCCACGGTGAGCACCACGTGCCGGGCGGCGGGGCTCTGGAGCTCGTGGAGCCCACCCTTCTGCGTGGGTGAGTAGCCCCTGCCGATCCGACAGTCCCAGAAGGCAGACGCACTGGTGCGTGGGACCCCCTCCCCCGCCGGCCTGTGCTCAGCCCCACTGTCTCCATCGGGGGCGCCCAGTCCAGCCTCAGGGGCTTCACCCTCAGAGCCTTGCACCTGTTTTCTGCTTCCACTTCTACCCGGGTGTTTCGATCAAACTTTCTGAGATGGCGGCAGACAGACAGAGCCTCCCGCCCCCCCACCTGGTTTCCATGGCAGGGAGGGCTGCGCACAACCACAGAGCAGCAGGGCAGGCAGACCACCGGCCTGACAGCTCCTCGGCGTCACAGCCGTCCGTCCCGGGACGAGGGTTCGGCTCGGTGCAGCTGCCTGAGCCGGTGCAGCCGCCAAGCTCAGGAGGCAGCGCGCTCACCATTGTGGGAGGGGATCCCGCTGGCCTCGCAGAAATCTGTGTCGCCCCCACACCCAACCCTGGCGACTGAGAGCCCGCCCACCATCTCTACCACGTGTCAGTTAAATTCATGGTTTGTTTCCTTTCTTAAAGACGATCCAAAATCGAGCATTACTCAGGGCCACCTCGGCCCCCCACGTGGGAGCCATTTCTGAGCCCTCAGCTCAGCAGGCCTGGAGGAAGTCGAGGGTCGGACACGGCCTTGCTCCTGGGTTGGTTCTGCGGACCCAGCTGTGCCGTGTGCTTGGCCAGGGAGGTGGGCATCCTCTCTGTCTCTGGGAGCCCCGGCAGCCTGGGGGGAGGGGCGCCTCCCCGTCTCGCAGCTCGCACTCTGTGTTGTCATCTGGGTGTGCAGGGCAAGAGGCACAGACAGGTTAGGAGAGAGGGGACATTCGACACCTGTGTGTCCCCGTGGAGGCCAGGGGCTGCGCCAGGCCAGCAAAAGCAGGGACGGTAGACAGGACCCCGGAGTCTTCCCCAGAAGACCCACCTGGCCACACAGACAACCATTTCCCCTGCTTGCTGGGCTCCCAGACAGAGGTGCACTGGGTGGCAACAGCAGCTCACTGGGCCACACGCCCCACATGCACCCCAGCCGGGCTGCCCTGTGGACGAGCACACGGCACACACAGGTCATTTACTGAGCACTCAGTGGCCAGCACATGGCAGGGGCGCGGCTGCACCTCAGACTTAGTGCCGTAAGCCCTGGACCTCAGCACTGGGCCAGGGGAACAGGATCCCGCAGGGTGCAGAGGGCAGGCCAAATTCAGGATTAACTCCAGAGCTGCTGGTGGCCAACGGCACGGCTGTGGCCGGACAGGCACGTGGCTGCCGTCTCCCACGCACTCTGCGGGGTTTTTCAGAACCAGTCCAGGCAAGAGCGCACCTCGGGGGAGATTTCTCCCCGGCACCTGCAGCCGTCTTCGGCTCGGGCTGCAGGGTGGGTCGTCAGGAAAGTCGTGGGTGGTGGCCCAAGAGCGCACGGGGACGTGAGTCAGAGTGACACTGCCAGGCTGACTTCCACAGAACACAGGGGAAGACCTGAGCAGGGTAGCTCTGTACGCCTGCAAGGGGCTGGATGTGCTGAGTCCCTCCCGCCCCCTCAGAGCAGCACAGCCCCTGGCGTGACGCAGGCACAGCCCGAGCCCTCCTGGGGAGAAGGAACCAAGAGGAGGGTGAAAGGAACCAAGCACAAGCCTGAATCACCTCCTGCACATTCTGAGGCTGACCGCCTCTCCCTGCCTCTGCTCGCCAACACGGATGCCCCAGCCTGACCGAGCTGACCCAGGACACGCGGGACGGCCCCAGCATGGCTTCATGCACACAAATAAAACTCGCTGTGTCCCCTAAAAGGGAAGCAAGCAGAGCCATGGACCAGTGTCAGGGACTTTTTCAGCACGAGCGATCAGTCTTGTCAGACGCCCATGGAGCTTCCTCTGTGCTATGTGCATTGGGTGGGTCTCTGTCCACATCACTCCCAGGGGCCCAGACTCCGTGGCCCCCAACCTTGCCATTTCTACGCATTGCCCCGACACCCTCATCCTCAGAGGTGCCCTCTCCCCACTGTGCCGACACGGCGGCGGCTGAGGTGACCCCTGAGGCTTCGGGTCCTGAGGTCCAGGCTGGCTGTGGGGAGCGTGGACTCCCCAGGCCAGGGAGGCATTAGCGAGGCAGAAGGTGTCCGTGTCGGCCAAGGCTGCGGGACCCACGTCGGAAGCCTGCACTCGCGGTTGCTCCGCGTGGCTCTCTGTCGCTGACTCCCTCACCACCGCAGCGCCGGGGTCACACTGTGACCCAGGATGAGCCTATCTCAAGCTTCTTTTTAATCTCTTGTTCCTTCTCCACTCATTGCTTTCGCCAGCAATATTTCCTGGACAGCAACTTCCCCTGCAGGCCCAGGCTCGTGGCAGGCCTCCCGCCCCACCACGTCCAGGTGAGCCTCGGGGCGCTGCCCACGGGCAATGCCGTCTCAATTCCAGCCCGTCTGGGGGCAGAGGCTCTGGACAGCATCACTGCCCCGCAGCCTGGGGTCCTTGGTGACTTCCATCAGTTCTGGCTTCTCCGTTCATGGAGGCGACTGGCAGACACGACAGGGAGTCCTGCTCCCTCTGGGACGTGCGGGGCCTCTGCCGCCCCCAGGGGTGCAGCCGTAATGATGCTCGGCTTGCCGTGGCCTCTGGGGTCCTCCTGAGCCACCTCCCTTCCCTCCCACGCCTCCCCCTCGCTTTTCCTTAAGGAAATGGGGGCCCAGAGACAGAAAACGACTCAGTGGCCAAACAGCGCACGATTTCCGCAAACAGTGACACAGGAGCCAACTAGCCAGTAAAATCCAGTCACTCGTTAGCCCGTAATTTCAGGCAGGAACTGGGCAGGGCCAGGGGGAAGCCAGGCGGCCCAGGACCCTCTGCCGTCCTGGCCCAGGGCTCCCCAGAGGCGCTGGTTTCTTTATGGGGCAGCAGCTTCCCTTGGTCGGCACGCGCCGGCGTCGCCAGCCCTGGGCCGGCTGCTCCGCCTTATCTCGCACTGACTTCCCGGCTTCCACATCCTTCCCCCTTCGCGAACTTTCTCAACTTCCGCAAGCTGCAGGTCTCCTGCCCCTGCCCCCGCTTCTGCTTTCTGGAGTCTGTGGGGCTCTCCCCTCCTGTGCTCCAGTGCCCAGGGAGCATCCCGCCGTCAGGGACACGGCTGCCGGCCCCGGCTCCCTGACCTGGTCCTGACACCGCCCCGCAGCTGGGGTCTGCCCGCCTCCTCCATCAGTCTCTCGCGCCTGCTTCTAGGCCATGCTGGTACCGGGTGCCTCCTACAGTCTGTTACAGACACTGCTCTCAGCTCTGGGACTTGCGGCCCTCGCGCCCTGGGGTGCAAGCCGAGCGGCCCACCCCTCCACGCTTCTCACAGCCCACGGGCTCCGCCTTCACCTCTGAGCAGGGCAGGGGCCTGAGCCCCACCCTCTGTGCATGGGAGGGGGACACAGTGCTGCCCTGGACGCCCCCGTGTCGTTTCCCTTTGACTTGATGCCCACGACTGGGGGGAGGTGAAGAAGCCATGACCTTTGCCCCCAGTTTAGGGGGTCTTGGCTCTGGGCTGGGCCTGGGAGAAGGCGGGTTCGCCTGCTTTGTCTGCTGAATCATCACAAACCCAATTTTCCTG
The DNA here is from genome assembly GCF_033115175.1 of Lepus europaeus. NCBI lineage: Eukaryota > Metazoa > Chordata > Mammalia > Lagomorpha > Leporidae > Lepus > Lepus europaeus. Next base: position 2,221,116 of record NC_084835.1, on the reverse strand, counting down.
TTTCCCAAACACAAGAGGAACCAAGGAGCTGCCCACAGGCCCACAGGCCCAGCAAGTGGTGAGCCCGGATCCCGGCCGCACCCTGTCCTCTCCCTCCCGTGGAGCCATGGCTCCGTGGGCAGCAGGGGCGGAGGCCTGACAAAGGCCAAGGCCCAACCCCTCCCAGGCCAGCAGTGGGGAGTTGTCCTCGGCCGGTCAGGGCCCCCGGAGGCTCCGTTCCCACATGCCGCAGGCAGACCCATGCACGGCCCACGCCCCTCTGTCTTCCCTAGCATCCGGGCTGCTTGCCCTGCGTCTTTCTATCCTGATCTGAGCTTGCCGCTCTGCACTCTGAGGATCTGCCGCTTTCCGTCTTGGGCCTTGCGACGCACTGAATCCGGCTCACAGCTTTTGTCTGTCTGTCCAGCAGCCACCACCGGCATCAGTGACCCTTTCAGCCCTTAGCCCGCTGCCCCTTACTCTCATTGACCTGAGAGGCGTCCGCGTGGGGAGGCGGAGGGAGAGCTCCCATCCATCGGTCCACTCCACCAAGGACCACGATGACTGGGGCCGGGTCACGCCACAGCCAGGGGATCAGCCCAGACCTCCGTGCTGGGTGGCAGGAACCCACGTCCTCGAGCCACCATGCTGCCTCCCAGGGTTCACCTGTGCAGGAAGCTGGAGTGAGGAGTGGGGAGGGGGAATCCAGCCCAGGGACGCATGTGGATGCCAGCGTCCTCACCGTGAGCCCAGGGCCCATCCCCCACTCCAGCCGCAGGAGGGAGAAGCCGGAGAGGCTGCCCTGGCACACCTGGGACCAAGCTCCCGCCTTGCTGCAGTGGCCGTGAGAGGACTGGACTCAGAGATAGCGCCTCGCGCCCCTAGCAGGTGGAGGAATACGGCCAGCAGCCCCCCGCAGGAGCGAAATTCTGGACTGTCTTGCGGCTCCAGAAGCCCTCGGAGGAGAGAGCAGCTGCCTGAGGGAGTCCTTGTCCACTTGGACAGTCAGGTCCCCCTGGAGGCCACTGGGCCACAGCACAGCAGGAGCCGCCGCCCGCCCTGCTCAGTTCCCGCTTCCTCTCCCTGTCCCTGCCTCCGGTCCCTTGAGCCCAGGTTCCTTCCTCTGGATCCTGTCTGCTCTGCGTGCCTTCCCCGGGGCTGTGTCTCGCAGCCTGTGCTCTGTGTGGCTCCCTGAGCCAGGCGCAGGCTGAAGTCCCTGTGATGGTGTCCTGGGAAAGCTTAGCCACACACACTGTCCAGAGCCTCGCCAGCCTGCGACCTGTACTCTTTCACAGAGACACCAGCCTCAGCCTCCAGCCATTGGCTCTCCCAGGGAGCGCCATGGAGACCCCCCTCCCCATACAGGTAGCCACCTGAGAGTTCTTAGTCTGAGCCACGTGGGCACAGAATTGGAGTATGAGGGGTTGCGGTGCCAGGAGGGAGCTGACCCTGTCCCCCTGGGACCTCCCGCCATGCACACCCCAGGCCATCGGTCGTCTTGTTTGCAAGGAGAGGCAGCTGAGACGGAAGCTGAGGGCCCAGGACACCGCGTGAGTGACGCGTGACACCTGAGGCGCGGCTCCTGCTCAGCCGGGCAGGCCGTGGGCTTCCTCTCTCCAAGCTCAGCGCTGCATAACCAAACAGCCGTGCCCGTCTGCGAGCTCAAAGGGGCCATCTGTGGCTTCCGTTTTAATAGTGGCCAAGTCACACCGCCTGACCCGGAGAAATGACTCAAATTACCTGGAAACGCCCGCTCTGCTAGCCGGAGACCCCCGATCCCAACTCAGACTGAACCGAAGGATCGCCCGCTTCTCACAGTCTTACTCTGAGTCATGCTGACCCATGGGACGCACCTTGTCGGGCACCGCGCTCGCTGTACTGAATTCCTACCTAGTTCCCGCACTCAGGATCTCCCTCCATAGGGTACTGGGCAGCGGCCAGCTCACAGGCACCCGAGGACGCTTTGTCCTGCTCTGCCAATCTGGGTCTTCTTTTTGGAGGAGCTTGCCTTGGTCACGTTCCTGGGCAAGTTCTGTTCTCAGCTGGCCATGCCAGGGCAGCCCTGAAGCACTCGGGACCAGGGCAGCCCTAAAGCAGGTGGGACCAGGGCAGCCCTAAAGCAGGTGGGACCAGGGCAGCCCTAAAGCACTCGGGACCAGGGCAGCCCTAAAGCACTCGGGACCAGGGCAGCCCTAAAGCAGGTGGGACCAGGGCAGCCCTAAAGCAGGTGGGACCAGGGCAGCCCTAAAGCAGGTGGGACCAGGGCAGCCCTAAAGCAGGTGGGACCAGGGGAGCCCTAAAGAACGTGGGACCAGGGGAGCCCTAAAGCAGGTGGGACCAGGGCAGCCCTAAAGCAGTCGGGACCAGGGGAGCCCTAAAGCAGGTGGGACCAGGGCAGCCCTAAAGCAGGTGGGACCAGGGCAGCCCTAAAGTACGTGGGACACGCCAGGCAACTGATTCTCCAATTTCCCAGCCCCCGGCAGGAAGTGACCACGGCTTTGATTCCCACATAGCACCCCGCACGCATCAATCATGTTTCTGATCCAATGAAAGAAAATAACTTGTTTGCGCTTTTGCTAATTCAGTGAGCCTCTGCATGGCAAAGCGGATGGCTACAGAGGGGTTTAACTGCAAAGACTGTTGCAATTGTTATCAGGTCTGGGCTTATCAGCCGGGGAAGTTGTGCCATTTGTACCACAAACGTGACTGAGTGTGTGTTGATGATAAAACTTAGGGCGTGGCTGGTTCTGTTTAGCCTGGCTGGAGACAGAAGCACTGTTTTCTGCTGTGAAACCGCACCCGATGCACGAGTGGAGTTCCTGCCCGTGCTTCTGAGCGCGCCTGCAGCGCGGCTATGAGTGTGGAGAGGTTAGTGCCAGAGACCCGGAGATGGATGCCCCACGCCAGAAATTCGGCCGGGAAGTCAAGTCAGAACCACGAGTAAGAGGCGAGCAGAAGAAACAAAACACAAAACACAGCCAGAGACCCAAAGCCCAAGGCATCGCCCTGCTGACGGCTGCGGAAGTCTCACAGGACCTGGGATTCCATCTGCACGCATTTTGCACCTCACGGCAGAAGCAGTGAACGCGAGCTCTGGACTGGAGCTCTCCTCCCGGGCAGCGAGGTCCGAACCTGCCCCAGGCAGTCGGCACGCGGGCCAGGCAGGATGGCAAACACGGCACCTCTCATCACCACTGGCACACGCCGTGGGTTTCCGTGAACGCATCCCCAGCCCCTGAGAACATGCCCATTCATCGTCCCCACCCAACACAGTCATACAGAAGGATCAGCCCCCAGTGTGGACTGGCAGGTGCCACGTTCTCACCTCCTGTACTTAGTGGTTCCTCTACTTCTCATCTGTGAGGTGGGAACAGTGCTGAGGGGAGCTTTGGTGGCAATGAAGAGCATCGAGCCCCCCCAGCAGAGTCTGATGACATCACTGTTAACTGGGGGTCTTATCTCACTTCCTCCAGTTTCTGTATTCCTAAGATGTTGACTGTAAGGAAATTCAGCTACTGCATGGGCTCATTTTACTGTGGCTTTTCCGTGGAAGACCCCGTCCATTCAACCAAAAGCCAAGGAGCTCCAGCTCCAGGAAGCCCTGGGTTGGGCTGAGCCCTGGCTGGGTGCTGGCTGGTAGAACACATAGTGCGCAGGAGTGACCGCCCATGGCCACGCGCGCCCGGCACCCGCACAGCAGCCTTGCAACGCGTGTGCTGTCCCTTCCAGGAGGGGCACCGGCGCCTCAGGCCTCGCGTTCTCTCGTCGCTGGCTCCATGCTGACCCTTCCCTCTGTTTCCCCAGGAAGCGACGCGCAGAAGCCCTCGTCCGAGCAGCTTCTCATGGCGCTGCCAGCAGTCGTCTGCTTCGCCTTGTTGGCTTTCTCACTTGTCTGCAGGGGGTAGGTGCTCTTCCCGCTGGGGCTTCCCAGGGCTACACGGCCCGGAGATGGAGCCTTCTTGCTACAGGGTGGAATTCACGGTGTGTATGAGCGCAGAGCAAAGCGAGAGCTGGCCCAGGGCATGCGTGTCCTCTGGCCGTGCCTGGCCTACCATAGCCTAGGAGCCACCTGCTAACCTCATTGCAGGCTTTGTCATCGGCTCCCTCGGGCCCTTCCCAGCCTTCTTCGAAGAACCTGGTGCCTTTTACCTGTTGGCACAGGAAGGCAGGCCTGGAGCAAAAACCAGCCCAGGGCCCGGGGTTGTGATCCTCAGCTCTCCGGGGCCGATGCCCACCTGCCCTGCAGTGGCTAATTGTCCTTGGCTCAACTGCAGCCGCGGGAATGTGCTGCAGATCTGCTGTGCGTCCTGGAGCCCGCAGGTGGCCCCGTGAGCCCCACCCCCTCCAGCTGTAGCACTTGGAGAGCCCGAGCGCCCTCTCGGAGGCCGGGGAGCGTGTTCTGTGTCAGCCCTTCCGTAATAAGGAGAGCCGCTTTCCTATTGGGCCACAGCCGAATGGCATCAAGGGGTGGGAGTGCAGAGGAGGACAGGCTGCAGCCCCTGTGGGCCAGTACAGCCGAGGAAGGGGCCGCAGCCAGCCTGGGAGTACACGTGCTGGACGACCAGCGTCCATGCTCCAAACGGCCCACTTGGGACTAGTGACCTGGCACGGTGGGTTAGGACCAATGATGTGGCATGGTGGGTTAGGACCCGTGAAATGGGACAGTGGGTTAGGACCAGTGACGTGGCAAAGTGGGTTAGGACCAGTGATGTGGCATGGTGGGTTAGGACCCATGACATGGGACAGTGGGTTAGGACCAGTGACATGGCAAGGTGGGTTAGGACCAGTGATGTGGCATGGTGGGTTAGGACCCGTGACATGGGACAGTGGGTTAGGACCAGTGACGTGGCAAGGTGGGTTAGGACCAGTGATGTGGCATGGTGGGTTAGGACCCGTGACATGGGACAGTGGGTTAGGACCAGTGACATGGCAAGGTGGGTTAGGACCAGTGATGTGGCATGGTGGGTTAGGACCCATGACATGGGACAGTGGGTTAGGACCAGTGACGTGGCATGGTGGGTTAAGCCACGGCTCATAAAGCCAGCATCTTCTATTGGCTGTTCGGCTTCCCGTCCAGCTCCCTGCTACTGCACCTGGGGAGGCAGCGGAGGATGGCCCAGTGCCATGCTGTCACCCTCCTGGGGGACCTGGATGGAGCTCCTGGCTCCTGGTTTCAGCCTGCGCCAGAACTGGCTGTTGTGGCTACTTGGGGAGTGAGCCATGGGATAAAAGATCCATCACTCTGCCTTTCAAATCAATTAATCAATATTAAAACATAAATAATTAGAAGCAGTGGGCCTGGTTACGGGCACCTCCAGGAAGCAGACCCTCTCCTCCTTCCGGAAGCTCTGGAAGCCACGGTAGAGCTTGGCAGGGGCCCAGAGTCTGCGGGGGTGACTGCAGGGTGGGTGTGTGGAAGTGTGCGGGTCCTGGGACGAACGCCCCAGCTCTCGGCGTGGATATCGGGGACCCAGGGCCACGCGTGCCCCCAACTCCTCCTGTGCTGCTTGCAGATGCCACCTGTGGACCAGGCTGTTCCCGCCGGTGCCCACACCGAGCAGCAACTTGGGAGACCTGCTCGCCATGAGCTACGAGGTAAGGCTGAGAGTCCCGCACTGGCTACACCCTGGCCCGTGTTGAGCCCTGGGGACTGTCTGTGGTTTCTCAGTCTCTCTGTCACAGAGCGGGGTTTTTCCCTGGGGGTGAATCTTCGGCCGTTTGGCTTCTCTGCCTGTCGCCGTCTGCAGAGAGGGCCAAGGCCCCTCCGGGTTACAAGTGGACTCCCCAGGCATCCGTGAAGGTCAGCTTCCTCCCTGCCAGCTCTGAGCTGACCCCGGCTGTGTCCCTCAGCAATGGGAGCCCTGTGTCGCTCTGTGTGACCGTCTGAGGTCCTGCCCGTGAAGGTCAGCTTCCTCCCTGCCAGCTCTGAGCTGACCCCAGAGAGTCCCTCAGTGCTGGGAGCCCCGTGTCACTCTGTGTGACCGTCTGAGGTCCTGCTTAGCCCCAAGGTTCTGAAGACAGAGTTTCTGCACACAGCAACCCCAGCCACTGAGGAAGCCTCAGGCCAGTTCATTCCTTAGGATGAAGACCAGGGAAGGCAGAGGCTTTGGCCCAAACACGCGTTTTCTGGTCCTGTGCGCACTCAGAACACGCGGGCTTAACTGGATGGTCTCTCACTCAGCCCTGTGCAACCACTCCCACACGCTCAGCCTCGCCAGAGACGTGCCCTGGTCACAGCTGGCATCTGCCGTCGAGGGTCTACCTCTGGACCCCCTGAGTGGTCACTCGCCCGTCTGTGTGTCCATCTGGGGCCACAGCACACCCACCGTCCTGGTTAGCATCGCCGTGCTGTGAAGCTGGGTCGAAGGCCTCCGCAGGTGGATTTCTTCATGTAGATTTAGAGCCAGCTTAGGACCCTCTACAAAGAAGCCACTGGCGTTCTGAGCAGCGCTGTGTAAATGACAGACTGGCCTGGGGAGGAGCCACAGCAGTGTTGAGTTTTCCTCGTATAATCCTGGTACGTTGCTTGGTCTGTCTCAAGGATGCTACGCGCTTTCTCACTGGACAGCTCTGTGCGTTGCTAACTCTATCCCTGAGTGGAAAGGCTGCCCACAGAGGAGCTCAGGGAAGCCTCCCAGGAAGAGCCAGGCGTGAGCACTCGAGGGCCACAAGCTTTGTCCCAGCCCTGCAGTGTGTGTCCCAGAGCAGCCAGGTGCAGCCAAACCCCAACCGAGATCAGCCGCTTGCTTGGCAAACAGACATCTCTAACACAGCAGCTCACGATGGCACGAAGCACCTAGTGATGGGCGGTGGGGAAGGCATGGGTGAAAAACGCGCCCAGATTGTCAGCTTCAACAAGGACTGTCCTTTCTCCCTTGACTGCAGTAGTGCTGTTTGGCACAGTTCACAGAGCACACGCTGCTAAACTCTCGGAGCAGGGTATGAGGCCGACGAAATGACCACTGACCAGGCGTCCAGCCCGTGTTCCCCGTGTCGGGGGACAGCTACTCAGGAAGGTGACCGAGAACCTGGGCGTGGGTCACCTGCAGCCCCGAGACACTGCTCCGACGTCCCTGGTCCTGGCCTCTCTGTAGCACGTCTTCATGCCGGTGCCTCATTTCCAGACACAACCCCCAAAGAGTCCCTCTAATCTGAGGTTGCCGAGAGAAGCGCCTTGAACCCCTTGTAGTTTGCCGTTCATGCAACCCAGATGGATGTGCAAAGAGCAGCTCGGAGCAGACATGGCGGGCGGAGGAAAAGCGGGGGTTAACACAGGGGTCCCTGCTGTCCACTGCAGAGCGTCGCACCAGTGTGGGGGAGGGGAGAGGATGTGGACCTGGGAAGTCTCCTCCTGGTCTCAGAACCCTGTGCCAGAGGAAGTGGGCGAGGCCAGAGCTGCCAGCGCCCCCGCTGCTACCTCCAAAGGCACAGTCTGCCCAGCCCACACCCAGGCCCTGGTCTGTGAGAGCTGAGGGCCCATTCGTGCCCCTGCGGTGACCACGGGGAAGCCCTGCTCCCTTGGGGACAGGTCCCCAGCCCTGCCCAGTCCCTGACTCTGCAGATGCACAAGCCCCTCAGAGAAAACGCACTGACTTCACACAGATCCCTCGCGGTCCTACCAGTGCCGGCCATCACGGAGTGACAGCGGCTTCTGTGCCGTAGTGCCACGCCGCCAGCTGCTAGGCCGTGCTGCGTGGGGAAGAGAGGTAGGGGGAGGTCGGCACACGCTGCCCACAGATGCAAGTGCTTTTCCCGAGCATTCCCGTCTCGTGCTTGCTTGAATCCTTGGGAGCAGAACCCCCGGGTCTGGAGCGGAGCCCTGATCAGGCTGGGCGGTTTCCTCGCGAGCCTCCGTTAGAGACTGCTTTGTAGCGCTGACCTGCGTGTTCCTTCTGCGGTGGGGCCCGAGACGGCTGCTCCCCAAGAGTGGCGAACGCTAACGCTGCCCCTGGAGCACAGGAGGCCGCCCCTGGCCTGCTCAGGTCCTCCGCCCCCCACTGCACTGGGGGCTGGGGCTCAGGTCACGTTGGTGAGCACGTGACCTCTTACCAGCAGCTTGGGTTTTGCTGCAATTTTTATTGTTTGGGAGGCAGAGAAACAAAGAGAGCTCCCAGGGCTCTCACGGGGTGGCGGGGATCCGCCCACCTGAGCCATCGCCACTGCCCCCCCCCGGGGGCTGCACCCCAGGGAGCCGGGGCTCAGACCCGGCACTGCAGTGGGATCCTAGCCAGCGTCTCCACCACCAGGTCAAATGCCTGCTCCTGTTGCAAATGTTCTCTTTATCATCAGCATTACTTGGGCAGCAACACTGTACTAACAGATGGCCAGACCTAAGGAAACGCATGGCAAACCACGGGCGGAGAGGGGCAGTCGGAACCGAGGCCAGAGAGAGTCAGGTGACGTCATCGCTTACGTGAGATGACGCCACCAGAAAGAAGTCCCGGTGACTTCCTCAGGTGCAAGATGAAACCTCGTGCTTAGAACAATGACGAGGAGAGAGCGGCTTCCCAGACAACGGGCTAAGGCTAGGCAGGGTTTTTGCTCTTCTTCAATGCGCTGTCACTGTCTTTATAGAAACGTAGACTTCAGCCCAGGGGCTCAGGGCTCAAAGGCCGCTCCCGCCCCGACGTCTGAGAACGACGACTTGTTTTACAGAAAGCCGGGCCCCAGGACACGGAAACCGTGGTCATCAGTTACGTGGACGAACCTGCAGCCGAGACGCTGGAACACACCGAGTTCTGACGTCACCGGGGCCTTCCCGGGGCAGCTCACACGTGTCTCAGAGACCAGAGCAGCTGAGGGGTGCAGCCGCACCCCCGAGCACGGCCGTCTCCGGTCAGCCCACACAGCACTGGCTCGGAGTGCTCCACCCTGGGACTCAGCCGTCCACACACGGCACTGCGCTAACGCCAAACTCGGCCATCCGCACAAGGCACTGAGCTAACGCCAAACTCGGCCGTCCGCACAAGGCACTGAGCTAACGCCAAACTCGGCCGTCCGCACAAGGCACTGAGCTAACGCCAAACTCGGCCGTCCGCACACGGCACTGAGCTAATGCCAAACTCGGCTGTCCACACACAGCACTGAGCTAACGCCAAACTTGGCTGTCCACACACAGCACTGAGCTAACGCCAAACTCGGCCGTCTACACAAGGCACTGAGCTAACGCCAAACTCGGCCATCCACACAAGGCACTGAGCTAACGCCAAACTCGGCTGTCTACACACAGCACTGAGCTAACGCCAAACTCGGCCGTCTACACAAGGCACTGAGCTAACGCCAAACTCGGCCGTCCGCACAAGGCACCGGTTGCAAAGCTAATGCCAAACATGTGGACGTCTGGCAGTGCCCACTGGGCTGTCTGAGCTGCCACAGGTGAGGCTCAGCAGGACCTGGAGGCGGGAGCCCCCGCACCAATCTGGGCGGAGCTGCAAACTCGGGTCCACGCCGTCTTCCCCAGAGCCAGATTCAGGACGCCTCTCTTGAGGTTAAATACTTTTTTCTCACATAATGCATGTGTGTGTGCACACGGGTGTGCTTGTGTGTGCCTGCCTGTGTCTGCGTGTATCTGTGTGTGTATATGCACGTGTGTGCCTGTGTATGTGCACACGTGTGTGCCTGCTTATCCGTGCCTGTGTGTACATGGGTGTGCCTGCTTATACGTGCCTGTGTGTACATGGGTGTGCCTGTGTCTGTGTGTGCCTGTGTCTGTGCACACGTGTGTGCCTGCTTATACGTGCCTGTGTGTACATGGGTGTGCCTGTGTCTGTGTGTGCCTGTGTCTGTGCACACGTGTGTGCCTGCTTATACATGCCTGTGTGTACATGGGTGTGCCTGTGTATGTGTCTGTGTCTGCATGTATCTATGTGTATGTGTGTGTGCAGTATGTGTGTCTGTGTGCAATGTACATCAGCCTGCTTGTGCCTGTGTCTGTGTGTGTGCACGGCTGAGTGTGTGGTGCCTGTGTGTGCACCTGTGTGCCTCTGCCTGTGTCTGTGTGCATGTGTGTGCCTGTGTGCGCACACCTGAATGTGTGTGGTGCCTGTGTGTGCACATGTGCGCCTCTGCCTGTGTCTGTGTGCGTGTGTGTGCCTGTGTGTGTACACCTGAATGTGTGTGGTGCCTGTGTGTATCTGTGTGTGCCTCTGCCTGTGTCTGTGTGCATGTGTGCCTGTGTGTGCACACCTGAATGTGTGTGGTGCCTGTGTGTGCACCTGTGTGTGCCTCTGCCTGTGTCTGTGTGCGTGTGTGTGCCTGTGTGCGCACACCTGAATGTGTGTGGTGCCTGTGTGTGCACATGTGTGTGCACGTGTCTGTGTACACACAAGAGCACAGTCATCACAGATGCCGTAGCCCTGACCCAGGGAGCAGTGTCAGAAGCCGGTGACTTAAGAAATGCCAGCAGCTGTGCCACCGTCCCACATTCAAAGTGAGCACAGCACTGTGTTCCGAGAGGAGTCTGGGAGGCAGCCCTGGTGCTCCGTCCGCTGGGACAGCCCTGTGCTCCGTCCGCTGGGACAGCCCTGGTGCTCTGGGATCACGCTGGGACAGCCCTGGGGCTCCGTCCACTGGGACAGCCCTGGTGCTCTGGGATCACACTGGGACAGCCCTGCGCTCCGTCCACTGGGACAGCCCTGTGCTCCGTCCGCTGGGACAGCCCTGGGGCTCCGACCACTGGCACAGCCCTGAGCGTTCACCTGTAGGGCAGAAAGTCACCGGCCCAGGAAGGAACTTAGGAGATTCCTGCGCCAGGGTCCTCAGAGCCCTTGTAAATGGTGAAACAGGCCACCCTGGGCTAGCAAGTTTGGAGGGTGCTGCAGGCCACCCCGTCCAACACCCCAACCTAGGCAGATGCCCTTTGTCACAACTTCTTCCTAGGCGAGTCTGCGACCAGGCCAGTCATGGGCTGCAGCTGGACCCAGGCACAGAGGTGCCCTGGGCAGAGACGGGCCGGGGCCTGACCAGTGCTGGTGGGGAAGGGAGGGGACTGGAACCAGATCCCACCGTGGAGCAGGCACGCCGCTCCCCGCCCGGCACTGCAGGGCTTGTTTTGCTGGTCAGCCTACAGCCACCCACTGTAACTAGCTCCGACGCCTGCCCGTGGCGAAAGGCACAGCGGCCATGCCAGCCACCAGCCACCGATCGTGTCCCAGGTGTCCGAGTGTGTCCACACTCCCCGTCTCAGCTCCGATCACAAGGAGACTGCGTCGCTGGACCTGTTTCACAGAGGCAGCCGCTGAGGTTCAGAGCACGCAGGACAGGGAACGGCACCACGAGGAGCTGCACACCAGGCCCAGGGCACCCAGCAATGTGGCGGTGGCCGCCGGCAACAGCCGATGCCTGCTCAGGGACCGCCAAGAAAGGCCACGGGCACGCTGCAGTGACGGCAAACAGCGGCTTCTGGTGCACGCGGTCTGTGGACACGGTGCTCACGAACCCACTGACACCTCGGGTCACGCATTCCCAAGCTTGTGCCTGCATGGGCAGCCAGAGGCGGAGGCAGGGGCTGGGCCCCACCCAGACTCTGACTGGCCAGGGCTGCCACGGCCCGAGAGCGCACATCTCCAGCCAGTTCCCGGATGGACGGTCCCCAGACCACGTGTGCGAGTGTCCACCTTTGCAAACTGACCACAGAGCAGAAAGTGATGGCCGAGGCCAGCCACGCGCACTGCCCCAGCGCGGGGGCCCAAGACGTCTTTGCAATGAGGACCGCAGCCCACTCCCTCCCCTCGGCGCTGGGAATTCACGAGCAGCCCAGGGGCCGGGCAGGGGAGACCGGAGCACGGAGCATGGAGCCCCTGCAGGCCCACAGCTCCACCGCCCGGCCCCGGTGACATGCGGAGGCCTCCACCCGGTCGTGCAGCTCCGGGAGCTTCCTCAGGAGTTACTGGTGCAACTGATAAACCATGGGTGCTGACTTATCACTGAACAAGGAGGTGTCTCGGAGTGGCAACAGAGAGCGAAAGCAGCAGTCAGCGGCAGGTGACGGCCTCAAGGGACAGGGCTCCGAGGTCACCCTGGGGGCTGCAGCCTCGCTGGCCTCGGCGTCTCACAAACCAAGAGCCAGGCACATACGTTTTGTGACCCTGTTTCTGAAAGCCCGCGTGGTTTTGTTCCCAGTGGAAAGGGACAATGCGTGGGGGTGGGGGGGTGTACGCACTGAGTGGCATCGCACGGGCACCTTTCACGTTTCCCCCCCGTTAAAAGGTGAACTCCCCAGACCGGTTACTTTTAGGAGAGCAGTTTGAGCAAAACCGGACCAACTGTGCACCCGGCAGCTCCGAACCAGAGCAGGTCCTGGGGACGCCAGGACGGCTCGGACGGTGTTTACAGCGAGACCGAGGCGACCCACGGACACCAGCCGGTCTCTGGCTGCAGCTCAGCCATTTAATTAACTGATCAGACACTCCAGTGGCTGCAGGGCCCTCCCCTCCAGCCACGGCTCAGCGACTGGGATTAAACTCTGCATCGGTCTGGGCTGTGGGGCCCAGGCCAAATCCACGGCTTGGCTAATGTGGTTAAGTAGCCCCAGGCAGCCCCTCCCCGCCCCGCGCTGCTCTGCACCCCCTCCCAGCTGGGCCGCAGCCGTAGCCTCTGCACAGCCCTGCCAGCCTGCACTGGAGCCCCAGGTGCCTGCTTCCCCTGCTGTCCAGGGCCCGTGGCCACTCGCCACCCCGTCCAGCCACAGCCCCTCCCAGCTGCACTGAGACTCAGGTCCTCACAGCCCAGGGCCACCCCCGGGCAGCGTCACCGTGCTCACTCCTCCCTGCAGGCGCTCTGGGTAAGCCGTCCCCGTGGGAGAGGCCTCTGTAGCCTTGTGTCCACCTGGTCAGCACTTGGGGTCAATTACTGTCTGCCCTTGACCTCCAGCCGGCGCCTGTCTCTCTCGGGGGGGGGGGGGGCGGCGGCACTCCGAGGCCTGGGCCTGGGCTGGAACCCACTGCGGCCTGAGCTCCAGAGTGGAAAACGAACCAGCGCTCAGCTCCCTCCCACTGATCCCACGCCCTCCCTGGCCCAGGACCCCTGGGCAGACTCACTCACAGGCACTGGGCAGTGGCAGCAGCCGTCATCCCTGGGGCTACAGACGAGGAGCAGGAACTCACGGCTGGCGGCAGCAGGCTGCAGCTTGGCCTCCCGCGTCCACAGCACCCGGCCCAGCCCATGCGCACTCCCACACGGGGCCTCGCAGGCCCGGGGGTTGCCAGGAGCAACGCCGTGGCGCCCAGGTGTGTGCTGTCAACGTTCTAATACCTTTTCTCCAGGTTGCAGCTGCGTGGTTGGGTTTGATTTGCTTATTAATGTTAAAGGCAAAGATCTGTCTGTGCCAGATGATACAGGAACCTGGCGGGGGTGGGGGGGATCTGGAGACACCAACGGGAAGGCACTGCTGTCAGAGTTCAAAGGTCAACAAGGCCATTCTTAAAGGGCCACAGTAAACAGTCTGAGCTCGAGGCCTGAGGGGTCTGTGCAGGTCTTGGCTTTTGCGCAAGGGAAGCCTTAAGAATGCCCAGGGGAGCCTGGTTGTGTCCCAGGAAATCTTCACCTGCAAAATACGGTGAGCTAGATTGGCCAGTGTTCACCTGTACGGAGCTTTACGGATCCGAACATGTCACACGTGTGTGCCGGTTCCGTGTTCTTGTACAAAAGCAGTCAGTTCAACAAAATCGCAGTTATGTTCACCAAATAAAATCATCCGGTTTTGGGGGACCGGCGGTGAGCGTCTGCTGTGTTTGCTGAGTGAGCTTTGTCATGGTTGATGTAAGAAACCAGGCCCAGCACCCTGTCCACACTCCTGCCTGCCTGCACCTGCCGCTGTTTACATAAACGTTTGTTTCTGTGTCCTCCGCGAGCCTGATCCCACCCCCTCCCTGGCCCAGGACCCCGGGAGTCTCACCTCGCTCCTGTTCAGCACAAAGAGCAGAGGACAAGAGGCTGTTCGCACAGCAGCTATGTGGCCTCAAGCATTTGCTGCTCAAGACAGATCCGTGGTGCATCCGGGGTGTCGCCTCCCAGGGTGCCGTGCACGGGCTCCTGGCAACAGGCTCATTTCCGTACCTCCGGCATGTTCTGGAATCAGCCCAGCCCCTGTCACCTCCGAGCCATGTGGCATGGGCCGTGGAAAGGTCCCTATGACAGCTAGGTCCCTCCTAGCGGCTCTCAGGGCGCCCTCACCTGCAGCCCTGGCTCTCGGGGCACCCCATCCTCTCACCAGCTGGGGCAAGGGGGTGACACACACCACGCCAAACTCCACACAGCAAACCCACCTCACACCCAGGGGGACCAGACCGCACACCGGCGAGACACAGGGGTATGACCCAGAGACGAACGACCTCACAGGGGTCCTGTGTTCTGCCTGCATGGGGCTGGCCAGGTTTCACAGATAAGAACGGAGGTGGCCCACTAAACCTGAGGTTCAGGTAAATATCGCAGGGGACATACCTGCGCTAGAAAAGTCCGAGTCCTGTATCTGACAATTCAACTTGTCTGCGGATTTTGACAACCCCGCTCTTGCAGGAGGCCAGAGTCTGAACAAACAGCTCTGAGCCACTGGACATCGGGTGCAGCAGGCAAGCAGAAGTGGCCGAGCTGGGCCACTCTGGAGCACGGAGGTCACCACACCTACCCACCTGCCCACCCCACATCCACCCCCCTTCCATGCACGCATGTGTCCGTCACCGACTCACCCCTGTCCATCCACTCATCCATCCCCCCTACCCATCCATCCACTCACCCATCCATCCACCCATTCACCCTCCAACCCACTCCCCCACCCCCCAGAATCCGTTGCTTCGCCACTGAAGCTGCTGTGCCAGGCCCAGGGTGGATTAACTGCGAGTGTGTCCTTGGGTGACTCGCGGTCCTGGGTATTAAACGTTTGCCCCAAGTCCACAGTGCTTGGCCACATAAGGCTTTTAGGCAGCCAGGCTCAACAGGCAAACAGAGAGGGCTCCTGACCTGTGTCAGAGGGAGAGCGGTAGAGGGGTGATTCAGCACCCCTCAGACATCACCTGGGGCCTTACCGTCCATAAATTGCTTTAAAAAGCTCCTGGCATTTTAGCAGCTAATTCTGTGCTATTTAAGCGCTTTTTACAATCCCACATTCTTGGAGCACATTTGCATAAGGGAAGGGAGTGGAGGATGCTGGGAAAATGTTCATGAGGGTCTAACATCGCCCCCTGGGTGGAGACAGCTCAGACAGGAAGGGCGGAGTAACTCAATGACTCCCTCTTAAGGTGAGGGCCTGGCGGCTCCCAGGGCCCGGGCACTCACCTGGGGAGGCGGAGCTCCTCACCCAGGAGGAGGCGTGGCTCTGCACACAGGCCTTGTGCGTCTATAAAACCTAGGTCCACTGAGAGAATCCAACTACCCCGCAGAGCACAAGTTGTCTTTCTAGAGAGAAATCACACACACATACACACACACACACACGAGGGTGAGAGCAAGCACAAGACGTCAAACAGGCTGTTCCCTTGTGCTGCTCCCTTGCAAAAACAACTCTCCTGTCCCCCCCAAGAGCGCCACCCACGGCCTGGGTCTGGCTGAGCTGACGCCTGCTGCGTGAACCCTGCAACTAGTCCCCACCCTCGGGGCACATCAGTCTTCCCACAACAAACCGTCCCTCCTGAGGGGCACAGGGGGCCGTGGGCAAGGCGCTCTGGCCGTGGGACCCAGCACGCCACACTTCCCCGGGAGTTTGGACATTAAGCAGGGCAGAATCATGGCTGGGTCACCCCCAACAGCACCCTGGACACGCTCTCCCGGGTTCGGAGGGCTCTGGCCCGGCACCAAGTCTGCTCCCCGTGTTCCCTGTGCTCCTGTGACCGCACCTGTGCCGTCCCGAGTTCCGTGTTTGCTCGCCCTACCTGTGACAACAGCTGATCCCGGCCTCCCGATCAGGCGATGGAGCTGAGGCTACAGGAGTCGTAGGGCGTGCAGGGGGAGGCCAGGCCTCGGACACCGCCCTGCACATCACACACGTGGCGACGCGGTCTCCCCTGTTGGATTGCTCCAGCACAGAGGCAGCCAACCGATGCAAATGGTACTGCGAGACCGCTCCATCAGTCAATCAATGAGCATTTATTGCAAGGCACTACGGAGAGTCCACGGAAGAACAGACCAGCGTCCCTGCCCCCGAAGAGCTTACAGTCTGCGGGGCAGACAGACAGGCAACACGCAGCGCACGTCACAGAGCAGGGGGACTGACCGGGAGACTGCCACACACAGGAGCTGGTTGATTGCCGACTGAGAGGCAGCGGCCAGCGTTGCAGCAAACGCAGGGGACTGACCTGTGGCCGGGCCTCCCAGGTGACCGGGACAGAGCGGGTCGGGTGGAAGCGGGGGTGGCAAAAGGCACAGAGGTGAGGGCAATGACAGCAAGCGCTGTTCAGGGGCCTGGGAGGGCGCCGCGAGGCAGGAATGGAGGCCAAGATGAGGTTCAGTAGGAGGCTCAGCACTCGGGTCTAGACTCCGCCCCTTTAGCAAAGCCTGGGGTTGGGAACGACAGACATGCTTAGATTCAACACACGAATGGAACTGCTCCAGGCTGGTCTTCAGGGCGTGATGTGTGGAGTGGGGGCTTTGGGATGGCGGCGTCAGGGCTGTCAGTTCTGAAGGAACAGCTCTGGGTGCTGGTGGCCCTGGGTGACGGCCGGGACTCGTGGGTCCCCCGCAGAGCCACAGAGGCCCCCAGCGGGCAGGCAGGCAGGAAGAATGCTCCCGGCAGACAAGTGTCTTTACAAACGACATCGTATTTATTAACAATACCTTAGAAAAGATTACATGTGCTAGATCCAGGGTCAACACCGTTACACGGGCAGTGGGGAGTACCTGGGGTGGCATTTTTTTTCCATTCACTTTATTATTTTGTTGATTTGTGTGTGTGCGTGTGATCTCAAATTTTATTTCAACGTAGAAGCAACTGTACCCATCTAAGAAAAGAACACAGCGTGAAATACTGACAATCTTTCTTCCCCCGATTGCCACCCTAAATGTTCACACAAGTGGAAACCTGATTACAACTTCATTGGATAAATAGAAGGAGAAGGCTGACAAGTTGTATTATTGGTAAGCAAAAATGACAAATTACAGGCAAATCTGAGCTCTCAGAGAAAGGAGGGAAGGGCAGCAGGTGGACCTGTGAATTCTGCCGTGGAGAATCTCATCGCCTTAGACGGCGCTGATGAACTGGTCCGTGTTGGCTCACAGAACCTCCCCGCCGCACACAGATCTCGCGAGAACACGGCTTTGTCGCTACTGTCATTTCCCAGGTGGGAGCCTGAGACTGAGAAGGCAGAGCTCACAGAGCCATGAGGCTACTAGAGGACAGGACCCTCACCGGGCACCGTGCAACCGTACTGCAGGGCTTCGGCGGGGTCCGAGCAAAATTCTCTACGGCAACTCTATTTGCTCAAACACGAGAACTCTTCCAAACACCTTACTTGGTTCTGATTCCAAAGAAGGGCTCTATGAGCCCAGAGACACACACGTTATAGATAAGAGACTTTGTAAGGAAATCGTGAACCCGTTGACAGAGAGTAACTGCTTTTAAAAATCGACATTCGAAACAGATACACCTGAAGACAGCAAAGTCGTCCTTTCTCCTCGGTGATACAGGGACTTCTGGTCGGTGTCACTGCAGGGTGACGTCACGGCTAAGGGAATGCTACGACGGAGACGGCACGGACTTGGCTGAGACAAGAACGCCTTGGTGTGCGAGGCTGGACCTGCGGACGGCCGCCTCGCACGGGCACCTCAGCCTGCGAGGCCGCGGCCATTCCTGGGCCGCCCCAGGACTGCTGAACCAGCTACGACGGGTGGGAGACCACCGCGTCCCTCCAGCCCACAACCAGTCCCCGGGGAGCCGAGCCACGGCCACCCGCAGGCCCACGCCGCTCTGCAGCCACTCTGCCGTTGGGCCCCTGTAGAACTGTACACGTGATCCGCAGTCCATCCACCAGGGTGAGTCTCGAACTCGGTCCTTAAAGGAAAAATCTGGAAATCATAATGCATGGTTGTGTTGCCCGTAGCATTTTATAGCAGAGGAAAAAATTAATATCTACATTATATGTTAACTTTAAAAAATTCTATAAAACACTAAATATATAATAAAAATATGCATATAAGGACGTATGTAAACTGCTTTGGTCGCATCGTCTCGCAGATGTCTGCAGTGCATCCGTTCCCAGGGGAACTCAGACACAGCCAGGTTTGCCTTGACGGAGTACAGAGAACGCCATTCCTAAAGAAGCGAGAAACATTTTTTTTCCGGTAATAAGATGTACTCGAACAACGATATGACTCAGCGCTGGGCGTCTTCAAAACAGCTAGCTACGCGTCGCCTACGTCACCGCGGCCAGTCCTGCGGCCCCTTCGTCATAAGCTGGACCTGGCTGTGAGGGACAACATGATGGTGCTGATGGCCGAGAGCGTGCACGCGCTGGGAGTCGAGGCCCCGGATCCCCGGGCGTAGGCGTCTGCGGACAGAGAACAGAGGCACTCACAAGCTCGGCCGGGCGCTGGGGGGGCAGGGCGGGGCAGGGCGCACCCCTCCACAGCACCAGTGTGGCTGTGTCAGTGGGTCCCGAGGGCAGGGAGCTGAGGCTGTCGCTCCACACCCGGGGAGACACTGCAACGTCCCCGGGGCAGCCACGCCGACAAAGCTGATGATTTACGACAAGGACGTAACAACATCGACCCCCCCACTCCCCTCCAGCTCTAGCCCTGCGCGGGGCACAGACCCCACGGCTGCTTCGCTCTCACCTGACCCTACAGGAGACACCTATAGGTGCTGTCACCGCCCCTAGCGGGGCCCCCTTGCCTGTCCTCGGCTGGACTAGCACTCAGACCCATGTTGGAAACAAAACCTCAACTCCTTTTTAACTCTTCCAGTGGGTGGAACGTGTTTTTCACAATAAGAGGTCACCGACTGTCACTCAGGGCTTCTTTGAGGCAGAAAGATCTGTGACCAACGTGATGGGGCAGAGGTGGGGTTCTCTCGGCCACAGCCTCACTCATCCTCCCATAACCACAGCGAGACGCTGGATTAGTGCACGTTTTTACAATGAATAGACCACGCATCATCACTGTGTCCAAAAAAAAAAAAAAAATCACACCATCCTTGCAAGGATAAGAAAGTACAAAGCCAGATTTTAACAAGTGAGACAAACAGCCCCCCAGCTCCGAGGCTGTGAGCTCCCCACATCTGGCTCCCTTTCCTTAGTGAGGTGAACAATCGCACTCCCCCCAGTTTTTGAAAACTTATTTGAAATGGAGGGGAGAGGGGGAAAGGGAGGCAGGGAGAGGAGAGATACCTTCCGTCTGCTGGTTCACTCCCCAGATGCCTGCAGGAGTGAGGCTGGGCCAGGCTGACGTCGAAACCGGGAACTCGGTTCCAGTGCCCATGCGGGTGGCAGGACCCGAGGACCTGAGCCATCAGCTGCTGCTCCCAGGGCCACACTCAGCCTTGGCATCGGAGCGGAGTGGGCAACAGAACCCAGGCACTCCAGGATGAGACACAGCTGTGCCTACAGCGCCTCCTCTGTGCTTTGTGTGCCTTCAGTGTGCTTATGCAAAACTAACTGCCATAAATATGAACTCAGTCCCGAGACACCGGCAAACCACCCCGTCCCTGGGACGCCCCGTGGGGCCGCAGCTTCCTCTGCCATCCGCTCTGCCTGCGAGTGCCGAGCAGCTGCCAGCCAACCCCACCCAGCAAGGCTGAAGAGAACTGCTCATCTGAGGCACCCACACCTGTAGATGCAGCAGAAATCGTTCGGGGAGTCCTTGCTTGTGCCAGCAAGACAGAATCGGCCCCGTCCCCACCACCCCCAGAAGCCACGTGATGGTCGGTGGGCTGGAGTGCTCCCGGGCTGGAACTCAGACTCTATGGAGAGGATCTGCTGGGACCTCAAGCCCCCTCTCCAGGGACAGCCCGAGAACCGGCAACCCAGCCTAACCCCAGCCCACACTTTAATCCCAGCCCACACTTAGGTTGCCACCTGCAGGCTTCCTTTTCATGGTGGTAAGACACACGGGACAAGAGGGTCCCCACCTTGCTGGGGGAAGTGCTGTGAGCCATGCTGGCGAGCCCCGCCTTGCCCCAGGTGGGAACCTGGAGCCCAACAAGCCGCCCACTCGGGCCCACCCACCACTCACCTACCACTGCCTCTGCGTACCTGCCTATCCTGGAACCACATAGCAACAGAGACACAGTATGTGGCTGGGGTATTTGCAAAACTGAACCGCAAGCCTTTGCTACAAAAAATATTCTCACCCATAATTCAACAGTACTTGAAAATGCAGATGCCTTGACCAGACAGCCGCTGCACATGGTACCCACGCCCATCAGAGACAAGTGGTGCCAAGTTCAACGAAGTGTCCACTCGAGACACTGAACGGCCTCCTTCCTGGAACGAACGGCCCAGGCGTGCTGGTTCCTCCTGGCTGCGCCTGGCCCTGCCTCTGCTGGACCTGGGGTTACGACAGTGCCACCTGGAAACCCTGCACGAGACGTGGGGCTGCTTCGGTCCCCTTTTTGATGGTGACTGACTCAATCAGTCGCCTTCCCTGGCAGGGCGCTATCCCCAGGCCCAGGCTCCCGTGGAAGCCTGCAGGACACAGCCGGGGCGGGGCGGGCTGGGGGAGAGCGAGCCAGCCTTACTTGATATCTTTGGAATCCGGATCTGCTCGCTGCTGCTGCCGTCGCCCCCCTCGCTGAACGGCCTGATCTCTACGATGTAATCTTCATCGAATGGCAGAGAGAGCTCCACCGACGTCTTGTTCGTCTCAATGACGGATGTGCTGCTCTGCCTGCTCCATCGGTAGAGGACCTGCAGAGACAGAGAGACCGGTGCCACCTGCTGCCCGCACGGAGGCCGCGACAGGCGGCGGCTGCTTGCTCAGCCCTGGCCGCCGGAGGAACGGGGGTCCGGCTGCCCCGTAGTTTTAGGGCTCCCGAGGGGGTCGTGGGGTGGGGGTGACCATCTCGCAGGCTCAGCAGGCGCACCTGGAGAGACATGCAGAAGGCCTCCTCAAGGACTCACAGGGTCGCTCACACCGGGGCCCGGGCGCTAGGACAGACTGGGCCAGGCTGTGACCCTGGGCCGCTGACTTCACTCCAAGCCTCATCTCCCTCGCCTGTGAGGAGGGGGCACTGCTGTCCTCCTGTGTGTGCGAGGCTGGCTCAGGGGGGTGTGTGAGAGCCCACCCCATGGACAGACGCACGCGCGGCAAGGCTGGGAGCAGACGGCAGACCCGGAGGGGGCCCGCAGCAAGGCTCTTCCGGAGGGGGCGTCTGCCCAGGGAAAGACCTCCTGCCATCGCTCAGGGCAGCCCAACAGGGGGTTCCTGGTTTTCCTTCGTGGGCCCTGGGCCTGGGCTGTGCTGTGGTCATTTGATGAGGTGGCCATGGAGTTCTCCTGAAAACAGTCACCGGCCTGGGACTGCTCTCTGATCGGGGAGATGCAGGAACTGGCACACAGAGCCGTATTTGGAAAACATGGCTAAACCCATGGTTCAGAGAGCTCATACCCAGTGGTCTGCTGTGCAGGCTGGAGGTGGCTCCCAGCTCCCTCTCCAGTTTGGCCTGAAAGTTTCATTCTCTTCCTACACAAACAGACGTAGTCGCCCCCAATCCTGCGCCATGCCCCACGGATCTTCTCTGGGAAGTCCCATGGGCCTGTGTCTTGGCTGGCTTGATTCTGTGCTGCTCCATGTTGGCTAAGGGACCGGCTGAGCCGACAAACGTGCGATGGCCTTCAGGCAAACGTTACCAGGACAAGCGTGTGTGAGCTTCTGAGGGCCAGCAGGTGCACACAGCGGCAGTCTCTAGATAATAACGATACCATCATGTGTCCTACAAAAATGCCCGTATCACTGGGACCTAGCTCACCGAAGCAAACTCTGGCTTGCACACTGGCCACTGCCTGGGGACGCCGAGGGCTCTCCCGGTCCCTATGATGGATGGGTTTCCATTTTCACCTCTGGGGAGTGAGGGTCTGACAAGGTGCTCAAGCCGAGCCAACCCTCTGCCTGGCTACCTTGAGTACTGCTGCCGGCTCCTGCCTCACTTCAGCACGAGCTTGACCGTGAACCTGAAGTCCAGTTAACAGTTCTCCTGTGGAACACACGCATTTGCTGGGGACACCTGTGCTTCCACCGCTTCTGCGCCCTGCTCTCGCGGGGGATGACGGACAGCTGGGAGGGCACACCCTTGCCTGGTGTGGACAGAGCCATTGTGCCGCTTTCCTCTGTTGCAGGCACAAGGCCATGGGTGTCAGGCAGTGGGAGCCGAGTCACAGCTCCAAGGCTGCCAGCGCCCACCCTCACTCCTGCACTCCGCAGTCACCTTCCAATGCACCCAACCCTGGCCCCTTTTGTCAGAGATAAAGCAGCAGACCACAGGCCTTGATCCACACTGGGGTTCTGAGATGAGAGCTCCGTTCTAACCCGGCTGCGGTGAATTATCCTTGGCCGGAAAAATGCCCGTATGGTGACAGCTCAGGGCACCCACAGTCATAGCCAACTTCAGTGTCCCAGCGAGACAGCAGAAACTTGAACAATCCAGTCAGTGCAGGCCTGGGGCCACCAGGGAAGTCTAAAACCTGAGATGAGCGGGGTTGGGGGGGGAATCAGAGGCACGGAGGGACAGAGACAAGTGGGGATCCTTTCACAGACAGGGCAAGTGCAGCCACACAGCATCCTGGTGATCCACTGAGGTCACACAGGCAGCAAGGGACCAGACATGGCTCCTGCCTGTGTGCGGTGCTGGGCCGTGGGGTGTGCTCACGGGGGCCCAGCAGGCGGTCAGCAGAGCGAGGAATGACAGCAGGGTGTCTCCAGCATCTTCTGTCACAGTGTCCAGGGCGCGCCCCTCTGCCGTGCAAACGCGCAGTTCCAGCTCCACCCTCCTGTGACTGTCCAGGCACCCCAAGTTCTCTGACCGTGTTGATAACACCCCATCTCCGCTCAGAGGACCACATTCAGTGTGCAAGGCTTCTTTGCATAGCAAAGTAGGAAGGATGAGTTGCCAATGTTTCAGTACCGGAAGGTTTTACTTAATACTGTATTTTTCCACCGTCTCTGAAAACACTGGGCCCTATGTGGCCTTCTGCCCACACGGGGGCGCAAGTGAGCAGCAGCAGGTGTGTCCTGGCAGCAGCACATGGCCACTGGGTGGCCCCAGCGTCCAGCCAGCTGGGTCTGCTGCTTGTGCTGGAAGAGGCGTGTTCTCACGGCCCCTCCCTTGCTTTTGCTTGGGGTGGGGAGGGGGCGGTGAACGACCCCTGCACATCTGACTTCCAAGCCTGCCTCCATCTTGAAAAAAAAAATCCAGAATCTCAGGCCTGGTTTTCTGATCTTCCTTCCTGGTGAAGACGATGGGGCACTTTATCATGGAGACTTGGGAAATCTGCAGGAACAATGGCTGTCTGCCGCAGGATCAGAACAGGACCACGGGGGCTCCAGTGTCGTCCACGCAGCCCAGGGCACTCCTCCCTCACGGCGTCCCGGAGCGAACAGGGAGCACGGTGCCCTGGAGCTGAGCCTGCCAGGCGGGGGTGCTGTGCGCAGCGACTCCCCAGGGCGGGAGCCCTGCCCCTCTACTTGAACCACGTCGGTCCTGGACGCTTCCACTCAGACTGGCAGCGTGCCAAGGTCACCTGGTCACAAAGGCACTGTCTGGGGCTCTGACTGTCCCTCCAGGGTGTCTGGGGTGGCGACCCCACTTTGTGGGCTTGCTAGCCTCTTTCCAGCTCCTTCACACACCCTCTGCTCCACCAAAGGCCCCCTCAAGCCCTCCCCCGGCCCCCACACCACTTTACACCATGCAGAGCTGTCTGACCCTTCACTGGGAACCAAGCTTCCCGCACCATGGCCATTGGCAGCCTTAGCTTGTGTCTGATCTGGTGGCTTCCTCCCCCCGTGGAAGCCAGCAGTGCACGTCAGAAGACCCCCACACTGTGCGGGGCCAAGTCACCCCCATGGGGCAGGATCGTGGGCACAGTGACGCCAGCCAGGCCCGCTGAGGAGCTGGGTGTGTGAAGACACAGCCCTGCCTGTCCTGGCCCGGTCCAGACCGCACCACCGGGACAGACGACTGGTGCCGGGGTGGCGGTGAGGTGACGACAGGTGGCTCAGCCTGTGCCACACAGTCTATCTAGTAGCTCAGGCTGTTTCCAAGGGCAGCCGCTGGCTTCGTCCATTCCCTTTCTCTTTGAGGACAGGCCAACGTTTCATTTTCTGAAAAACTCTTTTCCATGCCTCAGCGTAACTCTCCCTTCACAACAGAATTTCAGGAGTGTTATGAATGCCGGGGAGTTACTGTTAAACAGGACGGAGGCAAGAGCCCAGCAAAGCCGACAGCGCAAAGGCTAAAGGAGTAATTCCGCAGTATTGAGTGGCATGGCCACAGGGCCTTGAACCTGAAGTTCAGGGGATGGATGACGCCTGACCCCTGGAGCAGAGACTCCTGGGCTGGACGGGGAGCCTGGGGGCGGGGGAGGCTGGACGCGGAGCCTGGGGGCCGGGGAGGCTGGACATGGAGCCCGGGGGCGGGGGAGGCTGGACCTGGAGCCCGGGGGCGGGGGAGGCTGGACCTGGAGCCCGGGGGCGGGGGAGGCTGGATGCAGAGCCCAGGGGCGGGGGAGGCTGGACGCGGAGCCCGGGGGCAGGGGAGGCTGGACGCGGAGCCCGGGGGCGGGACAGGGCCCAGACCCGGGGTCAAGGTCAGGTGCCTGCACAAGGAGAAATTCCGTACTTTGTAGCCTTTCACTTCGGACTCGTTCTCCAGAGCCTTCACCTGGTCCCAGTTCAGGATGATTTTCGAGTCCGATGAATTCCAGATGATGTTTCCGGGGGGCTGACTCGGCGCTATGGGAGAAAAAAATGAAGATATACCAAGTCACAGATTATTAAATCTCCACGGATTCCTGCCTCGAATTCGAGAGTGCAGGCAATTTAATGGGCGATTGCTCTAATATGTGTCTTCAAGGTCGCTGAAATCTGACGCGATTCGGCGCTGCAAATGGAAAAGGATTCAGCTGGCCGCCTACCGCTTAGGGTGAGAGGCAGCCTTCCAGGCAAGGAGGGAAACATTTATCTTTCTGTCCTCCGGAGCACTGCGTTTTGCACAGGTTCAGTTAAAATGCTAAGGTAAATCTGAATCCTCCTAATGATGCCAATTAGTATGCAAATGACCACTGGGAGGTGGGGAGGCAATGAACTTGGGATGTGTCTGGGGAATCCTGTTCCCAGCAAGTTTGCCCTTACGCGGCTTCCTGGTGGTGACGTTGACCGTGGCACTGGAGGGCCCTGTCCCCGCGGAGTTGTAGGCCTTGACGGCCAGGTGATACAGCGCGCTGCCTTGTAAGTTGGTGATTGTTGTAGACGTCTGGTTTCCGACGGTTCTTATCTTTCTAGCATTTTCTTCCTTGTCTTCGTGTCTCCAGTATTTAACCTGAGAAAAGACGACGGCCTGGAAGTCACAGCGGTCGGAATGTTTCCCACGTCCCGGAACGCTCCAGATTCCTACCCTGGAGCTACTGAAGAGCAGACTCCCCAGAACAAAGGGCGTGGCCTGCTCCCAGGAACCCTCAGCGGTAACCAGGGCCCCCTTCTGTCTTCCTAGCGGGATGTCAAATGGCCCACCTGCCCTTAGTTATCTCTTGCCTTTCTAGCCTTTGTTTTGAGCAGGAGGGACCCCGATGGCAGGCATTTCAGACCTAAGCTCATTTTGCCGATCAGCTCATGAATTCCGGCACTGGCAAATATTCTGAAAAAGCCCCCGAGGACATGGCGCGGAAAAGGGGCCCTCTCAGCTGAACGCTCAGCGTCCTCATGGACTGAAGCAGGCACCTCCAGGTGGGAGGTGGGGCGTCTCCCCGTGACGACATGGCCAAGGTAGCTGAGCTGGAGCTCACAGACCACAAGGCCCTGTGCCATGGAGTTCCAGCCCATCGGTCTGTTAGAACACCCGCGTCCCAGAATGCCCTGTCTTCATCTGGTCCTGGGGAAGGTCTCCATGTTAACACGTGGATTAGGCTCCAGGTGGAGTGTCATGGAGGTGTCACGAACTTCCCGGGTCCCTGGGGACCACACTACCCCCTAAACAAAGGTGCTGGGAGTGCTCGACCTCTTCCCTTGGAGATAAGGACGAGAGAAGGCGCTGACGGTGTGCCCGTCTCTACATCACTTCCCCACCCCCTTGTCTCTCTGGTCCACTCCTAACTACGCCCTCGTGTGTGTGTGTGTGTGTGTGCTTTCGCACCTTGTAACTAAACTTCAGCATTTTATGCACTGTGTTTAAAATGCTTTCAAGTAAAAGGCAAGGACCTGGATTGAGTTAGACCCCACTTCTCCCACATGGACCACAGGTGTCTGGCGGCCTCCCCGAGGGTACCGGCGCGTCCCCACTCCCACGACCCTCATCTCCTGCCGACCTCATAACCTTGTATCCGCCCTCGGCTCTTCTCCAGGGGAGAGGCCCAGAAGACTTCGATGTCTGTGGCTGAAAGGCTCCTGGCAAAGATGCTGGCTGGCGGCTTGCTGGGCTCTGCAGGGGGACACGGAGGGGTCAGTGCGGCACCAGCTGCGCCGGGGCTTTAGACACTGGCACTGGGAGGTGCTCACAGCGCCACCCTCCGTGACTGGGGCCACACCAGCGGGTACAGCAGCAGAGATGAGCAGTTGGGGTGCAGGGGGAGCACCTGCCTAAGCCCTCACCTTGGGGGTGGAGGGGAAGCAACCAGGGCCTCAGACGTGGCACCCAGTTTTCAGAGCCAGTAATTCCCTCAACACAGATGTTCTTAACCGGCATTCATCGTAGGAAAGAGCCTGGGCACTGGGTCATCAACGTGAGAGCAGAGGCCCAGGGAGCAAGAGGCGGGAGCAGCAGGTGCTGCCCCGCCCCGCCCCGGAGGCACCCAGAGCCTGTCTCAGCAGCTGTGTGGGCCTGGCTGCCCCCTCCCCAGGGAACCCCCAGCAGCAGCCTGGCAGAGGTGGTGGGCAGGCCCCAGGCACATGCCAGTACTGAGCTCCCCCACAACGATGGGACTGGGAGGGAGAGCCGTAGGGCAGTTGGGGGCCTGTGGGCCTGGCAGGAGACAGGCGGAGGCAGGGGTCAGTCCAGGGTCCAAAGCCCCCGTGGGCAGTGGCAGGAGGGCGGGGCCGGCACAACCTCAGAGATGGCAGAGGAGTAAGTTACATTCCCTGGGCCGAAACCTGCTCACTGATGAACGAGAAAGGGACCCAGTACTTCCTGAATTCGAGAGATTTTGGCCAGATCTCTGCCAGAGCTGAGACCCACTGGTACCCTGAATTTTCCTTTCAATGTCTTTCTTAAAGAAAACCCAGCTTAGCCGTATCTTAACCAATGACATTCATGAGCTCTTGTGTTTAAGTTGGTAAATATTTTTTCCTAAGAACTCCAGATTGGCGTTACTACTACATATCTCACAAAGTCCATCTCCTATCATTTACGGGGACTGGGGCCCTCCTCCAGGGACGCTCAAGGCACCGCAGGAACGGCTGGACAACAGCACCGTCCTCTACGGCTGTGGCTCTGTGAGATGGTGCGGCGCTCCATGTGTGCTGCTGGGGTCAGAGGTCACCTCAGGGCTCAGAACCACGCAGCACAAGGGCTACACGAGGAGAAAACACGTGGTCCACCCGGGACACGGCCCTGAGGACCCCACAGCTCAAGTTCAAGGTCGGCAGTGCAGCAGGGTGGGGTCACGGCAGAGCAGCGTGGGACAGCTGGGGTGGGAGGAGCAACGGCTCAGCCTGCAGGCCCAGGACAGGCAGGGAGGCTGCAGTGGCTCGGGGAGGCGTGAAGGGTGTGTGTGTGCGCTCACAGGGACAGCACGGGACGAGGAGGCGTGGTGCACAGCACACGTGCGGGCCTGAGGACGTGGCTGGAGCATGCAGGCCGCAGGCACGCGTGGTGGGCGGAGGGGCGGGGCCGGGTCCCCGCAGGCTCCCGGTCTCGGACCTCAGGGGTGATTTTCCACTTCTGGGAGAATTTCCTGCATCCTGACTCCACCTCAGTGACTCAGCTGCTTCCACACGGCCTCACTCTGAATATCCTCTCGAGAGCAGCAAAGCCCAGGCCCAGCGATCGGAGCCTGAGCAAGGCGCTGTCCCGGAGCCGGGCCAGCACAGCCGCGGCGGGGACGAGAGCCAGCCCTCCACCCCGCGGCACTGCAGGAGGCCACCAACGCGATCCCCAGGCTTCCGGACCTACGCCCCTAGCTGACTGGTACAGTAGGTTTAAGGTGTGACGTGACATAGATGCAGGGGGTAGGAGGAAGTGAAGATTTCATATATATATAAGAGACTAGACATCTAATGTATGTTATATATAACAGACTATCTATAGTATGGATACATACGCACTCATACACATGTAATTTCAGAGGCAGAGAGAGACAGAGGGGACAGAGACCTCCGATCTGCTGATCGACTCCTAGATGCCGGCAACAGGACAAAGCTGGCAGCCAGGAACTCAGTCCGTCTCCCACGTGGGAGGCGGGGACTCAGGTCCGTGAGCTGTCACCTGCTATCTCCCCAGGTGCACGTGGGCAGGAAACTGGAACTGGAGGCAGAGCTGGGACTCGAACCCAGGCCCTGGACGTGGGATGCCAGTGTCGCGAGCAGGCCAAAGGCCTGCCCTCAAATTATACTTTGTCATTCCCTTGAGAGCAGTGATGACACCACGCCAGCAGGGGGAGCTCTGCTCCCTGCAGTGGGGGTCCCACCAAGCTCTGGGGACCCACAGCCCACTTCCTGCACACCGGAACAGCTCTTATCTAGGGAGCAGGCTGGATAAGGACGCTGGGGCTCCACAGCTCACTCTACCCCATCAGGGCACGGCTCTGACTGACGGGGTGTCAGCGCAATCCCATGACCCCCAGCGCCACACCAGAGCCCCAGCCCAGTTCCCGCATCCCGCGGTTGCGGTGGGTGGGGTGTCTTACCTTCATCCGCGGAATACACCACCGTGGTGGGGCTGAAGGGGCCCTCCCCCTTATTGTTGAAGACACCCACTTTCACCTCGAAGGGAGAGAAGGGGCGCACGCTCTCGTTCCGGAACACGTATCTGCAGGCGTCGGCGGACGCCAGCACCGTCAGCATCCAGATCATCTTGCCGTACGGCCGGAAGGCCACCACGTAGCCGAAGCCTCTGCCATTCTGCAGCTCCTCGGGCACCGTCTGGGGAGGAAGGGGGGGACCAGAGGCTGCGGCTGCCTCCGCCTGCACCCCGGCCCCACGCCTCCCACCTGCCTCCCTCTGGGTTTTGTTCTGGGTGAGTGCCCCTGAGGTGCTGGCCCACCCGGATGGACACGTGCAGGGGAGCCTGCCCCTGGCAGCCGGCTGTGGGAGACCCGCTCGAGGTGTGCCGACGCCGACAGCAGTGCATGCTGACCTCGCTCCAGCGCCAGGTGCAGGCTCTCAGGGGGACAATGAGGACCACCTTGGCACGAGCCAGGCCTTCCTCTCTCACCGTGGGGCTCAGGGAACTCTGATGATTTTGGCTTCTGGGGCTGCTTCTAGAATCTTCCAAAACCAGGAGGGGGCCTTTCATTAAGCGCCACCTCCCCTCGCCAAGCCGACTGTGACGTGAACGGGTGACTAAGTGACCTCCGAGTTGTCTAAGGACGGCTCCAGCTCAGAGCCGAATGCTGGGGCCAGGCGCCACAGCCACCAGGGCTTTGAATCCTGCGGCCTCAGGGCAGCTCGGGAGGCCACGCCAGCCTGGATTTGTCAGACAAGCGCCGTTCCCGACTGTGGAGAATGGAGCAGCCACCAGCTACGGACGAGGGAGGGTGGGCGCTCACGTGGGCCTCGGCTGTCACAAACCGTGGGGGACGCGTCCAGCTGCGTCTAACGTGAAGATGGGCCCGCAGTGCCTGCCGTCCCCATGCAGTTACCTCCCAGGTTATAACCAGCTCAGACTTGCTGCCTCCACCGCCGCTGACGTTGGCTGGGGTGACCTCCGGCACTGCAGGGACAAGGACAAGTCAGGAGAGGTGGCACGGCCACAGGAGGGCCCAGGACGTCACCTGGGCGCCGTGACTCCCTTCCGACAAAACTCGGGCGTGCACACGTCTGTCCTCTGAGCTCAGGAACTGAGCCACGGGCCCACGGCCTGAGCTGGGAGGAGGGAGGCACAGGAGCTGGAGGCGGATCTCCTGTTTCCCGTTCAACATGGCGGACACAACCGCTGCCGGCCCATCAGCTCCTTGCCTGGAGGCCGGGGGGCCCGGACCTGGGGGGACGGAGCAGCTGGTGCTCCGGTGTTTATCAGCCGTGTGTGGTACACGCAGAACGGACAGGTGTGGGCGCCCAGGAGTGGGCGTGAGCCAGGTGTTGAAGGGGGTACTGGGCACAGGTTCACCTCTCAGGTCTGTAAGGGGGGGGAGGGTATCTGGCTGACCGAGAATCTCTGAGAGATTAGACTTGGACAGGGAAAGAAGGCACAGGACCAGCTCTGGGACCGCAGGGCCAGAGTCGGAGGCCGGTGAGCGGGTTTGTCCCGTGGTTAAAGCCAATGACGTAGATGCCAATGGTGTTTTCTGAGAGTTGCAGAGTTTCCATCTTCCTAGGCCCCTGTTATCCCTTCAACAGGGGCTTGGCACCCCCACAGCCGGGCCTCTATGCAGCCCACGCACTGCGAGAGGACAGGCAGCTCCCGTGGTGTGGGTTCCTCCTCCCGGTGCTCGCTCAGGCCCTGCTCAGCGCCGTGCTGCACGGCTGGCCGGCCCTGGACGCTCTGGGTCTCAGCTCCCGGGGTGGTTGGTGACCTCAGAGCAGCCCAGCCGAGGTCTCTGTCATAAGTGATTTCTGTAATTTGAGATGGGGATGTGGATTTAAAACAACAGCCCTGTTAGGAGAACTCTGGAGACCACGGGTTGGTGAAGGAGTCGGCTTTGGGGCGTGGTGAGTGCGGTGCCCCTGGGCAAGTGCACCACTGAGCAGAACCTGGCTCCTGATCACCCGGCTTCCCACGACCTGGTGTCTAGGGAGTGCGGGCTCAGCACCGCTCCCTGGGGCCGGCACTGCCCGAGTGTGCCCGCAGCTGTGCCCGGCTACTCACGGGCCTCCTCCGTCCGCCGTTTCTCCGAGGGCCGGCTGGGCTCGCCGATCCCGATCACGTTGGCTGCAACTGTGCGGAACTCGTACTCCACCCAGGGGCTCAAGCCCACCACGGTCGCTGTGAAGGTTCTCCCGTCGATGAGCTCGGGGACTGCAAGGGATCAGAGCGGGAAGGGGTGTTTCCAGGTTCCTAGGACAGGATGCGCAGGCGTGGGAGGCAGAGGGGACACCCCGCACCACCAGGATCCACCGCGCCTTCAGGGTCCCGGGGCATCTCACTGCGGCTGTGCACACACCGCCGGGAATCCCAGAACGGATGCGAAACCAGTAAGTGCCAGTCAGAGGCCAGCAGGGGACATCACAAAAGACACAAAGCCCCAGGGTGCAAAGCTGCCCGAGGTTCTCCTTGCGGAGTCAGCGTTGGGATTCTCCTCCCAGCTTCCGGACTGTTCTCAGCTCTGCTTAAAGCGGACCCCTGACTCAGCAGAACGCCAGTGACTGCACAGAGCCCCATTCCTGAGGGGCAAAAAACTCCCACGGAAAAACAACTGGCGTTGTTAAAATCAGCACGACCCCGGGACGTGTGTAACACTGGGTGCATCATGGGCTGGCGCTGTAGTGCGGCAGGTAAGGCCGCCGCCGGCAGCACCAGCATCCCACACGGGCGCTGGTTCGAGTCCTGGCTGCTCCGATTCCCATCCACTCCCTGCTAATGCACCTGGGAAAGCAGTGGAAGATGGCCCAAGTGCTGCAGCCACGTGGAGACCCGGAGGAGGATCCTGGCTCCGGGCTCCAGATCAGCCCAGCCCTGGCTGTTGGGCCCATTTGGGGAGAGAACCAGACAATGGAAGACCTCACTCTTTTTCTAACTCTGCCTTTCAAATAAATAAATAGAAATAAAACTGGGCACATCACTGCGGCGGTTCCTCCTCCAAGCCCACAGCCGCCCACCCCCCGCCTGCAGGACCTGCCTCTTGGCCCAATCTTCCCTCACATGGAACCCGCATCAACCAGTGAGCCAATCAGGAGGGAGCGACCGGGGTGAGACGGTGATGAGAGCTAAGGCCCTAAGAGGACGGACTGTGGAACTTCCCTGAAAACGGGAAATGTGGTGGAAATGCAGGGGGGAGGGGGTGAGAATGCTGTGGCTGTCCTGACAGGGGCGCTTTAAGGAAAACACCTCTGGGACTTAAAATCTGGAAGCAGAAGTCCCGTGTCTCCTCGCGCCCACACGGACGCTGCAGGAGAAGCGCAGGGGGACGGGGGGGGGGGGGGGGGGAGGCTCACGGCAGCAGCCACGGCCTGGCTTCACGAGGGCAGGTCACAAACCCCCCAAGTCTGTGACCTAGGAGCACCGGGCATGACGGAGGCACAGGTGACACACACACAGGTTGTTCTGTTTGGGCACCGAGTGCATTTTCCAATGTGTGTAAAGAGACGCGAGAGAGAAGCGAGAACACGGCTTTGGGTCAACACAGAGAAAACAGGAACTCAGCGGCGAGCAGTGGCTGAGCTCCGGGCTCGGCCGTGTCCTCTGCAGCCGGGTCTGAGGGAGGGCCCGGGGTCCACACAGTGCCCCTCCCCGCAGGCGGAGGACTGCGAGAGCCCAGGCCCCCGTCTGGTACCTGTGCTGACAGCTTGCCAGCCCACGGAGAATGGCGTCCGAGCTTGAATGATGTACATGGTGACGGGGCTGTGGTTGTCGGGCCCGGGCCTCCAGGAGAGCTGAGCGGTGCTGTCTGTGATTTCGTCGATGGTCACAGCCTCGGGGGGGCCTGGGGGACCTGGGAAGAGCGAGGCCCTCAGGGCTGTGTCCTTGAAGGGGGCGCCGGCCCACACCATCCCAGCTCACGGCTTCTCAGGCCTGCTCTGAACACACACACGCTGGGTGCTGGACTCTGCGTGGCCCTTCACTCCTGGGCTAAGAGGAGGAACCCACAGGACAGCAAGGAACGGCCAGAGAATGCTTGTGTCGAAGCCGGGGACATGGTGGCTCCCAGAGCCGAGTCCCTGCCCTGCCCTCAGGTATCCGTGATTCCCACCCAGGGCGGGCCCTGTCACCAGGGATACAGTCGCCACGGAGACAGTCTGACGTCATGACGACTACAGACAGGTGGGAACGGTTGCTTCCCCCACGGAGGGCAAGGATTTGGATGTAGGTGAGGAGGCAGCCCCTCCCTGCACGCGGCCTGCACCCCACACCACCCTCTCTCTGTGCTGCTTAGAACTGGTGCTGGCTGCATCCGCACAGGTGCACATGGAGGCCTGTGGGCCAGAAAAAGACAGAGCGGCCCAGAGCAGTTGGCAGGCAGAGACCCAGGGCTGCTGTCCAACAGGAGACTCTCCGCTCACAGGCACACCTCAGTGTCTCAGGAGAGGAGGTGGTACCAGGGACATGGGACAAACCCACGTCCACTAGCCAGGCATCAGGGGGGACTCCTGGGGGTGTTAGCCGACCCCCGGCACAGTCACCAGTCTGTTGGCCGAGTGCCCTTGGGCCAGCTCGTGTGGAGCTGTGGAAGGTGAACGGCCACGTCGCTGACGCAGGCTTGGCTCTCAGAGTCGCTACCTCCCCCGTGCGTGAAACCCTACATTCTCCTCCCTTCCCTAACCATCGCTTTACAGACCCACAGGGGAGACCAAACGCGTCTCCTGGGTGTGGAGCTGACTCATTTCCCACGGGGACATCTTTGCCTGCCGGTCGGATGCCACCTGGCAGGGCTGAGACATCCTCTGCTCTTTGGGGGTCTTGTTAACCGGAGACGTCCAGAGCCGAGACGCTCCCTGTTCTCACCAGCTTCTCACCCCAGCATCTCCTTCCGCTGTGGCTGCGCCACGGGCCCTTTAAAGCCCAGCGCCACAGACAGGAAAGTGTCCCCTCCTTAGTGGCCCAGAGAGCACGTGACAGAAGCGGCTGAGCCTGCACTGGCCCCACTGCAGGGCGGGAGGGCAGGTGGCACGGCTCTGGCCTCTGGACAGTTTTGCTGGTCTCTGTCCCGGCCCCTGCCTGCTGTACCGCTGTGACCTCACAGGATGTTCACCCACTTGGTTTTAGGGACACTGCGTGCCTCTTTCAAAACGTGCAAATGTTTGTCCTCTGAACAGCACGATGAGCTGGCCGATGGCCACAGAGGGGACACGGGTCTGGCCCTGGTCTGCTCGTGGCTCAGGCATGAGTGTCGCGGGGCTGGAGCCAGCCCTCGAGGCTGCCCTGGTCCGAACCATGACATCTCCACGGAGCATCAAAGTCATTGCTGCCTCCTCTGTGCACCCTGCAGAAAACCCGCCAGGGCAGAGCCCGGGAAGACGGAACGCGCGCTCGCGCTCGCACTCTTAAACGGCGTATTAATTTATTGGCCTTATTAACTGATTAGACTACATTTTCTTTTATTCGGTGCTTGCGAATTCCTCTTGGTATTCAACTCTATTTTCTGTGAAATGAAGTATACAATATCATTTAAGAACTTCAACTATTACTGATTTAAATATTTATTAGACTAATTTATTGGTGTTTAAACTGCTGATCTGAACATTATCCTAATTAAATAGGGGATAAATTTTCAGAACAGAGTTCCTTTGTTCCCGTGGGGAGAGCAGACCGGCTCTGGGGCATCTTAGCCGGGAAACAGACTGGTGTTCTGAGGCAGTCTTAGCACGGCCCCACCCGCACCGTGAGCAAAGGATCTCATCCCGGGGGGAGGACGCAGGCACCCAGCATGCAAGTGTCGTCTGCTCTGGCCTCCGTGATGGTGCCGGCCCCACACACCTCCCAGGCCTGTGTCCCCAGGACGGAGCAGCCCACTTTGTGCCCCTGGCGACACCTGCCTCCCGGGCACGCGAGCTCAGCTGCCTCCCTTCCGGCGTCTGGGGTTTCCGCTCCCTGCACCCCCAGTTCCTCCGGGGCTCAGCCCACTGGCCCAGGACACCTGACACTGACCACGGGTGCTTCCAGCTCCCTGCGGCAGCCTCCTAGAACCCCTGACCACACACAGATTTCATGCTGGTGCACGCATGGGCTCAGTAAGCCTTAAATCTGCATTTAAAAATGCTTCCCAGGAGTCCACGGACAGCTTGGTGAGGCCTGGGAGGGACTCGGGGGCCGTGGCTCAGCCATGGTGATCGGAGGGGCCCGGGGGCGCAGGAGGGGCTCACAAATGTCGCCTGTGACCGCAGCTCCCCGCTTCCTCCTCCCTCCCGGGCAACCCGGAGGTGTTTGCATCCAACACTGTTCTGCAGGCAGGGGACAGCCCTGCCAGCTGCAGGAACAAGGACACTGAGGGCCTTGATCTTGAGCCACAGTCCTACGGGGGGCCTAACGGTCAGCCTGGCCTGGCTGGGATGAAACACGAGACGGCGCCGTCCGAGTCCTCTGCACACCCCAAGCTTTCTTCACGGAGAGTTCTAGAATTCCTGTCAACTGCAGAAGCCCTCGCTGGGGACCTGCAGGGCTCACTGCTGGCGGGAGGTGACTGGACATCCCCAGAGAACACTGCCCGCCTCTCCTCCTGATCCCAAACCACTGAGGAGTTGAGAACTCGGCACTGGAGTAGACGACCCGTGAGGCTTTAGCGACAAGGCAAAGCGCGGTACCTCTCACGACGAGGTCGGCGGTCACCGAGAGCCTGTCCACACTCGTCTGGACCATGCAGACGTATCTCCCGGCGTGCGTCAGCTGAATGTTCCGGATCATCAGATCCCCAGCCGAGTCCTGCTGATGGAGAGCAGAGCGGCTGCAATGACTTTCTAATGAGCTCGAAGCAGGACTGGCACATGGCGGACCGGACGCGGCGGGGACGCACTCAGCTCGCTCCGGCTGACGCACACAGCAGCGGTGTGCTCTGGCCTGCATGGGTGGTAAGGACGCCTGCCCTCCAGAGCACCACTTCCACAGGCCCCCGGCTGACCGGCCGGTCTGCTCGGAAGCACGCAGGCGCCTGGTCCCCAGCCCCGTCCCAAGCCGGAGCCTCCACTCTACTTGGGAGCTCCAGGCTTGGGGGGTGCAAGCCCCCGGAGTTGGATCTGCATCCACGCCAACCCTGCCTGACGGCCGCATCCCACCTGCTCCCAGGTTTGAATTCAAATAGCAGGAGCACCAGACTCTCCAGGGGAATCCCGCATCGCCTAGTGTGGAAAGGTGCTAATTTGTTTTGCAAATGCCAAATGCATGTTTGATTAGCAGATGAATGGAACTAATTAAAACCCTGGTATGGCCGCCTCTGTGCCCCAGCAGCGTTTCCACACTGCTCACCAGCGTGGAGCTTTTGTGACCAGGAGGAGAGGCCTGCGTGGTGGCGATGTAACAGGACACCCCTGCCGTCTGGGGCCCCGGATCACAGCCTACGAGAACAGCTCTCGAGGCCACACCGGGGCCGGGGCTGGGGAAGCCGCTCTTCCTTCTGCACCCACTATGGATGGCAACTCAGGCAGCGCTGGCCCTCCCTGGTCTTCCTGCTCCAAACCACAGAGCAGTGCTGACGGTGCCCCCCGCCGCTGCCGCTGCTCCCCATGACAGCTACACTGGGCCGGGCCTCACGGTGTTGACCGACAGTGTCCACGTGTTTCATGCTCCTGAACAAACTCACTAAATACTCACAGGTCCTGCAAAGCAGCTTTCTTAGTATTCACATCTTAGAGAGGAGGCCGGGGAGCGCCTGCAGCCATTCAGCCAGCAGAGGGCAGAGCCAGAACTTGAATCTCAACACCGTTAGCTGGGGCCCCAGCTCTGGAGAATTGTGTCGCCATCCAGGCAGACCTGTCGCTCAGCACTCGGGTGCACCTGTACATCACGTGTGCACCTTCTTGCGTCTCTTTCTACCAGGCACAGCGGGAGACGCGGGACCGCCTGTGGTGTGTGTGCACAGCACAGAGGCGGCAGGGCGGGGGGAGGGAGAGCTGTGGCCCCCACCCGCGCTGTGGGCAGCTGCTTGCCGCTCTTGTCTGCCCTTAGCCGATTCGACCTTGGGGGAATCAGAGACCGTGTGCGCCTGAACCTCCTGAGGCCTCCGAGACACACAGCGAGTTTAAACTCTGCCACTGGCCGTGTCAAAGACAGGGGTGCTCATTCAGAAGAGCTGTGCCTTCTCCCTTTCTTTTTT
Organism: Lepus europaeus; assembly: GCF_033115175.1. Taxonomy (NCBI): domain Eukaryota; kingdom Metazoa; phylum Chordata; class Mammalia; order Lagomorpha; family Leporidae; genus Lepus; species Lepus europaeus. Next base: position 2,183,953 of record NC_084835.1, on the reverse strand, counting down.
TCCAACCTGAAAGCCCTTTGGGTTAGAACACCTGACTCACCTGGCTTCTCGCTGAGGTTCTGTTTACCCACCAAGACCCCTCATTGCTCAGGGAAGTGGGGGGTATTCGCTGAGCTATCTCTCAGCGCTGCTGTGAGGTTCACGTGGGTAATGCTCGCGTCTAAGAAGGTTCCCGATCAATGATCAGGCGCTGTGCACGCACATCATCATCGCGACTTGAGGACAGGCCTCACGGGGGCAGGTGTGCAGCAAGGAGGGAGCCACTGGGGCCAGCAGCTACGGCTGCACTATCTCAGCTCCTCCTGTGTCCAGCAAGGCCTCAACATCCAAGAGACTCCTGTGGCCTGGGCCACGGTCTGGCAGCCCACAAACAGATGTCCACAATTCTGAGATTTAGAACTTGCTGTGGTTGTCTGCAAATGTTGACCAGATTTGTATTTTTAGAGTGAAACGCAAACAGGAGAGAGAGCGTGGTCAGCACCGAGGGAGGCGTCTCACAGCAGGAGAACGAGGACTTGCTCCTTCCTTGGGCGTCCCCCGACCCGGCCGTGAGCCGAGTCCCTGACAGACCACGGCAGGCAGCAGGGCAAGAAGCCCTCCTGAGGGCTGCACAGGCCGGGTCTGCCCGGGGTCACCCACCAGGCTGACCCAGGAAGCAGACAGCGACACGAGCCGGCCTTCAGGACTGCATTGCCACCCTGCATGTGCGCCAAGACCCAGCTCTGCGGTGTTCACGGTGCTGGCGGCCACTACCCACGGGTGGCCCAGGCCGTGGGGCTGCCCCTCACTTCCCAATTCCTGATTAGCAGGTGCTGGTTCCACACATGCCATCGGCATCTCCCACATGCAAGGCAGGCGAGGCAGGGCTGAGGGCACAGGTCTCTGCCAAAGGTATCCTCAGTGCCCGCGACTCCATCAGGCTGGCTCCACCTGTGCCCCCACCCTGGCACGCATCTGGCATCAGGGCCATGTGTGCCTGATTGGCAGGGCATCCATTGGGGGCGGCCAGGCCTCTCTTCTGATTGGGTGACGCTCATGTCATTCTGGGGGGTGATATTTTCAGCCTCTCCCCTTCCCAGGAAATCTGTTTTTGTGGGAAAGTAAACATTCTGCTTTGTGAAGAATTTTCCTCACTTGTATTTCCCGGCTACCACAACCAGTGTCCCCTCCTTTAGTGCTACACCCGTTATGGGTGGTCCGCTCTCCCACTGTGACAGGTACTGGGGAGGCAGTCCTCCAATTCTCAAGGTACTTATGACTCAGTGCCTGGTGGGGTAGTAGCTAAGTCTCCCTCTTAGCCGGCCCTGCTAAGCTGGGCCATGTGAGAGAAGGGTTAATAGGGGGTTTCCTCCAGCCTCTCTCAGCCGGGGTTCCAGGAGAGGCTGCCTAAGGAGCCTGGGCATCCCCGGCTGGGACAAACGAACTCGGCCCCCGCGAGTCGGACACGGGACCATGCGGACACCACTCTTACGAGAACTCAGGAGTCGTCCAAGTCGTTCGAGTGCTCTGTGACTCAAACTCTGAGAAAGAAACACGACCAGGACTGGGACTCCCGTTGGGTGGAAAACACACCCCTGATGTCGCCCGCACGCCTCTGTGATCTGGGGCCAGAGGCCGGGCACCACGGAAGCAGGGCAGCCCGGGTTCTGCTGGGAACACCCAGGGGAACGGCCCCAGTGGTGGTAACCGTCATGCTAGACACAAGCTGGTTCCAGACTGAACCTGTTCAATGCTAACAGACATTTCTGCAGAAACTAAGGCATTTTTTGAGAGTTCAATTGGTTGGATTCAAATTACGTGGAGACCATAATCTGATCCGCCCTTCAGAATCCAGAAGGCAAGCTCTGTGCCTGGGGTGATGGTCTTTTACCCGAGCCACCGGGCACACAACGCGCACCCGAGAATCGTGCAAGGGAAGGATGCCTCGCCCACGCTCCCAGTCAGGCTCTGGGGTGCTCGGGGTGGGACTGGAGGTGAAATCTGAAGCTGAGATCGCCCATTAGCAGCCGCGGGGGAAGGGCAGGGCCTGGGGGGCCTCGGCTGCCCCATTCACGGGCAGGAATGTGCCCTCAGCACAGGGCCACGCTAGGCAGGGCCGCAGCTACCATGCCCAGAGGAGCAACAACTAACCAAGCAGTGGCCCTGATCCCCTTTCCTGCTGGCCTCCTGCGCACAGCCTCCCCTCAACACTTACCCCTCCGACTCTCTCAAAGTGGTCGCCGTCCTTGTCGAAGTCTATCAGGTGTCCGTTAAATGACCAAGCGAACACAATGTCCAGTGAGTGATCGTGCGTCACCTGGCACGGCAGGACGATGCTCTCTCCCACAGTGACATCCATGCTGGACGGGGGCACCGTCACGCGTGTCGGATCTGCAGGGGCCACACAAAACACACGACAGCAAAGCCTTGAGCCGGCGTGGAACCACGGCTCAGATGCCAAGAGCAGGGAGAAGCGCTTTTGCTTCCTCCCCTCCCCCACCTCGGGCATCTGGGGAGCCCAGATGTGGGTGGGGACATGGACTTCACTAGGAAGACAAGGACGCATGTATGGGGGCGCTCGTGGGCCACCGGGCTCGGCCCAAGAGTGCGGGGTGAAGTCTGCACGGTTGCCCCGGAAGGGCTGGCTTCGGGCGGCTCTCCCTCCAGGCTCCCTGGAGAACCACAGCCCCGCAGAGGGCACGCAGGAAATCCACGCTGATTTGAAGTTTGGTGGGAGTTTTTTTAATTTGAAAAAGTGATACATGTTTGAGTCAATTTAGAAAATTCAGGACAATTAAAAGAAGGGCCAAAAAACCGAAACCCAAGCCAACACGACCTCCCACACGGTGCACCTGTTTTCACTGTGGTGCAGCTTTGCCCGGTTTCTGATTCATAACCTGGCAGGTGCGCTGCTTTGCATCACTGTGAATGTGCTACCCACACACTCTTCCCTCCCTGCCTACGTAACTAACAGAAGCATGTTTGCATCCGTCAAGACGTTCCTGTAGTCTGCATGATGTGCTGTTATGTGTACAGTACTGCTCATTTTCAAACTGGAAATTTGCAACCTGGCAGATTTTATTGTAAATGTGCTGAATTATGAATCATGATGGGCATCAGAGAGGCCATGACAGGTGTCTGTCACTTCTCTACACTAAAGACCACTGGTGAGATTTTGCTGGGGATGGGATGGGCCTGCTTGGTGGAGACCGTTTATAATCCCGACCGCCCTTCACACACCTGCTCCCTAATACTTCAGTAAAGCATGTCCACACGTGGTGGCAGAGATCACAGGGATGAGAAGCGGTTTGCATTCCACGGAAAGGCCACGTAAACAGAGAAATCCCAAGTCCACTCACATCCTAGAGATCGCTACATACGAAAAAAAAATAAACAATCCCATGGAGGACAAACGAAAACAAACCAAACAGCACAGGAACCTTGTTCGCACTCGCGGCGCTGAGGGTGCACATGTTCAGTGAGCCACTGGGAATTGTGACGTTCTATCTCCTAAGAGACTTTTCATTTATTCTTTATTATTTGAAAGGCACAGTGACAGAAAGGAGGGAAAGGAGAGAGAGAGATCTTCTGTCTGCTGGTTCACACCCCAAATGCCCATAACAGCCAGGGCTGGCCAGACTGCAGCCAGGAGCCAGCAGCTCCATCACGGTCCATCCCACGGGTGGCAGGGGCCCAATTACTTGGACCATCTCCCACTGCCTTCCCAGGAACACGAGCAGGGAGCTGGATCGGTAGCAGAGTAGCAAGGACTTGACCAGCTCTAGTGTATGGGATGCCAGCCTTGCAAACAGCAGCTCAACCTGACGTCCCACAACGGCAGCCCTCACGTCTATGTTTAATCAGCACATGACAACTGTGTGTAGCTCTGGGGTGCAACGTTCAGACACATGTACACACATGCAGTGACCACATCAGGGTGACTGGACATCCACTACCTCAAACATTTACTGAAGACTCTCTTTCTAAAAGGAGAAATTCACTTTATTATTTAACAGGCAGAGTGACCGACAGAGAAAGCACACGCATGTGTGAGACAGAGAGGGAGAGCGCTGTATCTCCCATCCACTGGTTCACTCCCCAGATGTCCCCAGATGGCCAGGACCAGGGTCTGGGAACTCCAACCGGGTCTCCCACGTGGGTGACAGGAACCCTGCTGTTGAGCCATCACCTGCTGTGTCCTACGGTCTACGTTAGCAGGAAGCCGGAGCCAGGAGCTGCTGACGGGACTTGAACCAGGCACCACAGCAGCGGATGGGGGTATCCTGACCACCAGGCCATACACCCATCCTTACTGAAGATTCTGACTTCTCAACATCCCACGCTGAAGATCTCTCTGCAGAGAGTATTTAAGACAGGTTTTCCAGGCTTTTATCCAAATACAGAAAGAACAGACTTTGGGCTGTTCGTGATGGGAAGCTGCTCTCCTGGGCAGGTTTTAATCTTGTGTTGGGATGCACTTCCGCTGGCTTCTCAGTGACCTCTGGTGGCTGTGGAATAAAGGGGCCCCCGGCCCCCGGCCTGAGCGGCGAGCGGCAGAGGGAAGGGTGCCCCCAAGAGCCAAGCACGCGGGAGGCATCTGCTCCACGGATTCTGGACCCCAGGGAACGGACACAGACCGGATCTCTGAAATGAGGGGAGGAGACAGGAACAGACGCTATTCCAGGCAAAATTCTGGGGACAGCCCCACTCTGACGGACCACGCCGCCATCAACACTTCTGAATTTACATTTTCTCCATCTGCACAGTGAAGGCTCAAACAGAAGCTACCTCCCCCCGGCTTGTAGTCGGTGAAGAAGCTGCTGATTTCTATTTAAACAGCTTTGTGTTGTGACGCTGCCACGTTCATTCACTCATGTGTGTGCCATCGTGTGCTGCCTGTTAGCCGGGCGAGCACCATCCATGAACATGGAGCCCCCAAGGCCTGCTAGGCCCCTTCCGTGGGTCATCTGATTCCTAACCAGGCAGCACTGAGAGCACGCTTGATTCTGTGTAGTCAACAGATGTTTAAATGCAAAAGGATCTCAGAGGATTCCTGCCCTGGGCGGTAGATGGCCTCAGCCAGACAGCTGGCAGTGAGGAGCTCACAGCTCAGACACTGGCTCTGGCCCCAGGTTTAGGAGTGCAGCCAAATGTCCAAGCTCAGCTCCTTGGGATTGTCTCCTTCTCTCCTGACAGCTCCCGGGCAAGCAGCAAGGAACTGGCGTGTGCTCCAGGCCTGGAGCCACCTGAGAGCCAGGTTCACAATTTCCTTTATTTACTAGAAAGGCAGAGTGACTGAGAGATAGAGATGACAGAGATAGAGATAGAGATAGAGATAGAGATAGGAGAGAGAGATAGGAGAGAGAGAGAGAGAGAGAGGCAGCAAGCCAGCACTGGGCTGAGAGAGAGGGAGAGGGGGAGAGGGAGAGGGAGAGGGAGAGGGAGAGGGAGAGGGAGACACACACACACACACACAGCAAGCAAGCACTGGACTGAAGCCAGGAGCCAGCAACTTCATTCAAGTCTCTAGTGTGGGTGGTGGGGACCCAGGCACTTGCAGCATCATTCGCTGCTTCTCCCGGGCACATCAGCAGGAAGCTGGACTGGAAGCAGAACGGTTGGGACAGGAACCGGCACATATGGGATGCTGGCATCGTAAGTGGCAGCTTAACTCACTGAGCTACACTGTCCTAGGCTCACGTTTTTAATTGGCTTTGCTTTCTAAAGAAATGTTTGTGTCACGCCCATGTTTATAGAAGCTCAACTCACAATACCTGAGATATGGAATCAACGCAGGTGCCCATCAGCTGATGACTGGATAAGGAAACTGTGGTCCGTACACAGCACGGAATGACACTCAGGCGCACACAAAGGATGCAATCCTCCCTTTTCCAGAAAAACGGATGTAACCGGCGATCATTACGCTCAGTGAAATGAGCCAGTTCCAGAAAGACAAACATAATGTCTTCCCTGATTTGTGGTAACTAGTATGTAGAGTAGAAAAAAGTGCAGTGTATATAAGTGAAATTGACATTGAGATTTGATTATTACTTAACGCTTGTCTACACAACTGAAGAACAGTGGTTTTTCTCCTTATTTGCTGAATTCTTTATCTGGTGGAGGGTTAACCTCGTGACTATAAAGTCCCCTGAGAGTATGTCCCTGCAAACATTAAAGGAAAAAGGAAAAGGAAGGAGAGAGGGTGGGAGGGAGGGAACAGGGGAGGGAGGAAGTATCATCACGTTCTTAAAGCTGTGTATGGGAGATACAAGAAACGTGGTCCCTTTACACACCTAACCATTTAAAAGAAGAAACGTTCCTCTCTCGATCTGGGGGAGATTTCTGTCGTTGGTAACCTCAGCTGCCTGTGGTCTCGGGACCCGAGGAGTACCCTAAGCCAAGGAGCGGTCCAGGGCCACGCCCACTGGGAAACAGACCACGCCGGGCACACCCGAGGCCTCCCTGGGACCAGGCGGGCTCACAGCCGCGGCAGCCGCTCGGGTTCTCAGAGCGCATCGTCCTCTGCTCCTGTTTTCTGAGTTCCGAACTCTGACGCTGTCCGCTGATTCGCTTCCTTAGAGTGGATCCACGTGTGCACACGGATGTGCAGCATCCTGCAGAGCGACCGACTTCCTCCTCTGACTTCCGGTTGTCACGATCGGGAAGAACCTGCGTGCAGGACCTCCGAAGAGTCACCTGGCTCCGTTGCATGCACAGGCCTCTCCAAGGCACTCAGAACTCGAGACGGGGGCTGACGGCTGGACTTGGATGCAACTGAGCAGCAACGTTAACCGGGACCAAGGCGCCTCTCAGCGTTGCTCCCTGTGGTGCCTGTACAGCTGACGACCACAGATGCTGAAGCGCAGGCATCATATACGTTTTTTTACAGCTGAGTAGTGCTCCATGGTGTATATCCCATAATTTCTTTATCCAATCAACAGTTGCTGGACATCTGGGTTGATTCCATATCTTAGGTATTGTGAATTGTGCTGCCGTGAACATACGGCTACAGATAACTCTTGTATACACTGATTTCCTCTGCTTGGGTAAATTCGCAGGAGTGCGATGGATGGATCACACGGTAGGTCTACATTCAGGTTTTAGAGGTACCGCCATACCGTCTGCACAGTGGCTGCACTGTTTACGTTTCCACCAGCAGCGGATCAGGCCATCTTTTCCCCCACATTCTTGCCAGCATTGGTCGCTTGTTGATTTCCGTATGGGAGCCATTCTAACCAGAGTGACAGAGTGAGGCGAAACCTCTGTTTTTGTTTTTTTTTTTTTTTTTTGGACAGGAAGCGTGGACAGTGAGAGAGACAGAGAGAAAGGAGAAAGGTCTTCTTTTTCTGTTGGTTCACCCCCTGAGTGGCTGCTGCGGCCGGCGCACCGTGCTGATCCGAGGCCAGGAGCTTCTCCTGATCTCCCAAGCGGGTGCAGGGCCCAAGCACTTGGGCCATCCTCCACTGCAGTCCTGGGCCACAGCAGAGAGCTGGCCTGGAAGAGGGGCAACCGGGACAGACTCTGTTACCCTAACTGGGACTAGAACCTGGGGTGCCGGCGCCGCAGGCGGAGGATTAGCCTAGTGAGCCGCGGCACTGGCCCCTCTTGTGGTTTTGACATGCAGTTTCCTCCTGGTTTCTGCAACAAGATGGTCACAACTGGAAACATTTTACTTAGTGAAACAAGCCAGTCCCCAAAAGACAGATACCATGTGTGTTCCCTGCTCTGATGTAACTAACGGAGTACCTGAAATGTAACGTATTAGAGTAGACACTGTGAGAACAGATCATTGTTTATAGCCCTTGTCTCCTCCACTGAGGAACAGCGTTTTGTTTTATTTCTCTTTATACTATTTGCTGAACTCCGTTACTTAGAGCAGGGTTAACTATATGATCATTAAGTACACTGAGAATAGATTACTGTAAAATAAGAATGGGAGTCTGAGGGGGGGAGGAAGGGTTGAAGTGTGGGCAGGGGGATCTACTATGTTTCTAAATCTGTTTAAGTGAAATACATGAAATTGTATAACTTTAATAAAAATTGAAAAAAATACTCAGTGTTTAACCTTCCTAGAGTTTAAAGACTTTGTTTTACTTTTTCTTTTTAAAGATCTATTTATTTGTTTGAAGGTCAGAGTTGCAGAGAGAGAGAGAGAGAGAAGAGAGAAGAGAAGAGAAGAGAAGAGAAGAGAAGAGAAGAGAAGAGAAGAGAAGAGAGAGAGAAGAGAGAGAGAGAGAGAGAGAGAGAGAGAGAGAGAGAGAGAGAGAGAGAGAGAATATGAATCTTCCATTCACTGATTCATCCCCCAGATGACTGCAACTGCCAGGGCTGGGCCAGGCTGAAGTCAGAAGCCAGGAGGCAGGAGCCTCCTCTTGGTCTCCCACACAGCAGCAGGAGCCCAAGCACCTAGGTCATCCTCCACTGCTTCTCCCAAGCCATCAGCAGGGAGCTGGATCAGAAGTGGAGCAGCCAGACATGACCCGACAGCCAGATGGGATGTGGGCACCTGCTACCCCACAATGCAACGCCGTCTTTTCCTTTCTGTGGTGTTCCTGGAATGTACGGATGACAGAAGTGCTTTGTTCTACAGATCATCACCCCCACGAGGACGTGGTCATTACTGAACACTTCTTTAACAACCATATCAACAATCAGGGGCGTTAGTTACACCGCTTACTTGTGCTCAGGCTTTCTGTAGTAACAGGTGCTTTGGGGTCCCTATGGTGAGAATCCTGTTCTGTGGGTACCTTCCCTGCACCATGCCAACCACTCCATTCCAGTTCCTGGTTTCATTACATTTCATTCACTCTGCCACGCTACCCACGTGCTGCTATCAGGAAAGTTGGAGCATGTGTGTTTTAGAGATCTTTGCTCAACCCCTCGTCAGCAAATGTCTTGACTGCAATGGTTTTTCATGGTGCCTTCTAATATCTCCTTTTTTAAAAAAGTTAATTTTTTATAGAGAGAACTCAAGAAATGGGATCCTTCAAAGGCCCAGAGCTAGTCCGAGAGCTGTCGACCAGCTCCCTTCAACTGGCACAGAGGAGACTGGACACAGAGTGTTTTTAATGGTGGTCACATGGCCCGCCACAGCCTGTTGATAAATGATGACAATAATCCTGGAGGCAGTAAAAATCCAGAAAAAATGAAATCAGTGCCAGGTAAAGGGTCTTTCCCAATCCTGCATGAAGTGTGCCTCTTAAAGGAATGTCCTGGACATCAGACGAGCAGCAAGACTCCCAGGTTCACGCGGCACCAGCCTTTTCCAGCTAGGACTCAGTGAGATAGGGATAAAGGCAGGAACCTGCCCTCAACTCCGCTGTCTGGGTCGTGGGCGGTGGGGCACTGGCAGTTCACACGGCCAGCACCCGAGCACTGCAGTGTGCACAGGGTCTGTGCCACCACCCCAGACAGCAGACGCAGTCTTGGGTTGCACTGACAGCACAGTGCTCCAGTTTAGAGACGTAAAACCCAGTTGCCTTGTGCACTAGACAGTTTACCAGAACACCACTGGGACTCACGGACAGATTAGCACACTTGGGTTCACAGAGGATCTCATGAATATGCAGCTGCTGCGGACAACTGGAAGTGCGTAGTGTGAGAGGAGACACCAGAGACACCGTGGTGGTTCTCACATGACTGAGGGGTTCATACGCAGAAGGTGAAGCAAGCTTACTGTGTGCTGCCTCAAAGCAGAAGGCAAGGAATCAAAGACAAACAGGCACCTGTCGGCTCTGTAAGGGGAAACTCGCCAAGGGTTTGTGCTTTGCAACAGGGCAACAGCTGCCTCTGGGGGACCTCAGTCTGCTCTGCAAGGGCAGGTGGGCGCCCTCCGCTGGGGAGGCCGGGAGACCCAGGGAGAAGCCAGGGAGGAAGCAGGCCGTGTCTGCCTGGAGAGCACCAGCCTGACCCCTGGAGTGGGCCTTTCCTTCCGCGGAGTTCATGGGCATTGGTAGTTCAGCTTCTCAGAGCTGAGCCACTCTGCCTGCTGGCGGCAGATCAGCTCCTGCAGACGCGTGGATGGCTGTGCTGGTGAGTGGGGAGCACGGGGCCCCAGACTGCAGGTGCCGCGGGTCAGGAAGCCCCTGTGTGTTTCCTGGGGACCCTGATGCGTGCTGAACACAAAACACACAGGAGGGGGTCCCTGGGAATGCGTGTGGGGCTTCCGTGCACGCCCCGCCATGCATCCGTGTTCATGATGTCTGGCTTCTAAGGCCACATTTTTGTCCTTTTTGTTTTTTGCTTTTGAAAAACTGTTTTAGAATAATCTCAAACTCTCAGGAAAGTTGCCAGAAAAGCATGAACTCAGTACTTAATGCTTTACCGTATTGGCTTATTTCCTTGCTCTCGTGTGACACACGTGGACATACATGCACAAACACACATGTGCACACACATAAGTATACATAGGCATGGGTACCTCAAAAAGTTCATGGAGGGGCCAGCCACTGTGGCTCAGCAGGCTAAGCCACTGCCCACAATGCCAGTGTCCTATATGGGCGCTGTTGTGAGCCCCAGCAGTTCCACTTCCTTTCCAGCTCCCTGCCAGTGTGCCTGGGAGAAGCAGTGGGAGACGGTCCAAGTACCTGGGTGGCTGTCACCCCTCTGGGAGACCTGGCTAGAGTTCCTGGCTCCTGGCTTCTGCCTGGCCCAGCCCCTGTTGCTGGAGCCACCTGGGGAGGGAGCCAGCCGATGGTTCTGTTCAGTGGCTGATTTTCTGAATCCTTGGTTTTAAGAAACCAAGTGTGCCCGTAGTTGCCGGGGGCTGACAGAGCTGGCAAGGGGATATGCACACAGGTGTGTGACACACTGATGTGGCCGCTTCTACAGCGTATCCTGGAAACATTCACCCAAGTGCTTAATCACTTTCCGTTAGTACAACCAACCCCCCAACCTCACCAGCTGTCTCCTCTGCCCGCCCCCTCTGTCCCCACCCCTAACCACCCCCTTCTGGGCCGTGGATCACAGCTCTCAGCCACCTCACTGTCCGGAGTGACCCCTCAGTGGTGGGCAGGGCAGGGACACAGGAAGGCCGGCCACTGGGCAGAAGGAACGCCTGCTGACTGCCTTCCGGCCCCAGAACACTCACATACAACAACCAGTCCTGGTCACCGCACCCCAGCTCCAGGGTGCACGCCGCCGAGACACCAAAGCTCCGAGCTACCCACAAGGCGAGTGAAGGCAGGCACGGCTTTCCCGGGAGCACCGCACACCAGGAATCAAACCCGAGCCACCGCAGTCAAACACTGGGAGGAGCAGGACGTCACCTAGCATCCTATTCGCTTTCGGAGAATAATCTATCCTTAAACAGAGAAAAACCATGAATTTTCTAACTGTCGCTCCCCGTCGGCCATCAGGTTCTGCATCAAAAGGCAGTGGCTACGACAAGGTACATCATTTCCCGTTCTGCTTTTCCCTGTGAGCTACTTTTCGGAAGCCAAATGCTCTGTCAGGGAATGAGACCCCGGGTGGGTGAGGCCCCCCAGAACCTGTGCACCCTCTGTCGTCCAGAGCTCTCCCCTGCTGCCACCCGTCAGCAGGGGACCTCCTCCTGCTGTGTCTGCCGCTCTCGTACGGCAGTGGACGCCCTCGTGGCCACTGTAACTCTGGTTGGAAGCTCATTCGGTCCGAGCGTTTGAGTCTTCACGAGTCAGCGGCTGCGAGGGATCTGGGCTCTCAAGCCCATAGCGAAGCCAAATATCAGGGTACTTCAAAAAGTGCGTGGGAAATGGAAGTAAAAGGTAAGTTTACTTTTGTGCACAACACTGAGAAATCCATGAATATGAGGAGTCTGTAAACGGCTCATGGAGAATGCGCATCATGAAGAAACCATGCATGGGTTTCCAAAGGTTTGCCACCAAAATAAACTCATGTTCCCATGAATCCGGGACACCTGCGGATAGGACTCCCCACCTCTGCGGGACAGGGCTTGCCCCTCTGTCCCTGGGTGGCCACAGACAAGTCCCCTTTAAATGCTTCAGGACCGGGTGCAGGCTGTGGTCGCTGTTGCTGTCAGGGAGCCAGACTCTGCCTCGCACAGGCGTCCGTGCCAAAGCATCGTCACGACTTCACACAGATTAAGCTTCTCACCGCCTGCACAGAATCCTCACGCAAACACATGCGGTCGGAGCATCACGGGCCGACACCCGGCTTCTACACATCTGGTTTGTCTCCAACTACCCATTTTGGTTACAGTTACTGCTCTTTTCAAAATCCTCAATTCTTTTAGACATGCTTATTTACTACTAAGGTTTGTTTTCCATTGAGTAGCTATGCCTGTGAACTGACAATTTTTAAAAGTTTAAAACAAACATGCGCTATTTTTCTCAACAGCATCCTTGTTGATCTTTCCTGCCCCCCCCCCTTTTTTTTTTGGAAAGCAAATTAAAATGTGGCTTTGCTGGGAAGCCAGCAAAAACCAGCAGAGAAAAGCAAAATGATCCTCTCTTGGCTGCCGACAAGTCAATCTGCCCTTTCAGGCCGGGGAGAAGGCAGCAGTGGCGCGGGGCACTGCCAGGAGCCAAGGATTTTAATCGATGTGTGCAGGCAGCCCTGGCCCCCGGGACCAAGCCCCTGTTCTCTGATCAACCTGTGCTGCTTGACAAATGGCGTGGGAAGGAAGCGCCAGGCGAAGGCTGACCCCAGGGACAGAGCAGGGCCCTCTGCAGAGCCGCTGACACGTCGCCCCGAGCACCACGCTCACCGATCCGCTGTCCAGCGCTGGGACACACACAGCAGAGCTGTGGCTAAGCGTGACGGCCACAGATGGAAACTGTGCCACCCACGCCAGCAGAGGGTGGCCGGGTTTGGGTCCCGGGAATGCTGGCCGCCCTAGACAACCCCAGCGCTTAGCTTTGCCTGCTCCACTCAGACAGCATGAAGTACCTGCTCAGTTAGGAGACCTGTGCTAACGACGCCCTCCAAGTCTCTATCAGATCTTTTTTTTTTTAAGAGCGAGTTGTAATTTGTCTGAAAAATATTGCTCACAGCCAATCTGCTCCCATTTTTCGCCTGCCCCAAGGGGAGGAAACCTCCTGGTTCTGAACGTGGGGCGTGTTCAGCAGCAGGGTTCGCAGCGGGGACGTCTTTCCACATGCGAAGGGTTGTCTGCAGGTGTGTCAGCCCTGGGGGGAAGGAGAAGGCCGGGGGAAGCAGTGGGTAACCACAGGGGTGCAGGGGTGCGCAAGCTGCTCTCTCGTTCTCTTTCTGCAGCCTGGTTTGTGATTTTTAAAAAACAACTATTGGAAGAGTCTGTTGTCACTGACAAGTTAAATCAACTGCGTCTAGCCAGGCTCTAACAAAGCTCCGCTCCTGGCACGCGTCTCACCGTGATGGAAGATAAAACGGAATCCTCAGTGTGAGCACACATTTCTTCCACCCGTGGAGAACCATTTTTCTCCAGTAATAATTGGAGTTGTTTTCTGTTTGAGGAGGGATTATAGGCTGTGCCTCGCAGCTCCTGCAGATGACCAGCTCTGCCTTGTGAGTCACTGGGCACAAGGGTTCCCAAGAAATCCCATTAGTGTCAGCGAAACAAAGCAAACCCCTGGCAGGCAGGCAGGCAGGCGCGTGGCACCAGGAGCCTCTGCTGAGGGCGGGAACAGTGCCCTGCACCTGACTGCCGTGGGCCTGCAGCTGCTGATACGAGAGAGCGAGTATTTTCCTGTCTGCGATGAAAGGACGTGCACACGAGGCCAGGACAGCGAATGGGAAAGGCGATGCGTCCACTCCTTCCTGGGCAGCCGCAAGCGCTCCCGGCACTGCAGGCCGCGCCGGACAGCAGAGGGCGCTGACGTCTCAGCCAAAGAGCAGACCACACCCTCCCGTCTGCTCCGCCTGGGCCTGCAGGCAACTTCCCACTCCACACCCCCTGGGTTGAGGGCTCTGTCGCGGGAGAGAGGCCATGATTCGCCCACCGTCACGCAAGGTGCCTCTGCTCGCCTACAGTTTCGAAAGGAGGCTGCTGGGGGGCGGGTGCAGCCCCCATCAGGGCGTCGTCTCTGGGTGGGTGCTCCGAGCTGTCTTCCTTTGTGTGATGTAGGCAGGATTGATTGATTCACAAAGCTTTCTGTAGAACAAAACCCACCACCCTCTGCCTGGCCATCCGGTCCACTGCTGCCCGGCCGGCCTGGGGGTTTATCTCTGAACGGGCCCTGCTCAGAGCCCTACCACGGTGAGTGCCACGCTGTGCACCTGCTGGGTAGAGGGGGTTGCCGGGGCCTGCAGGAGCCCAGCTTCCCCTTCGTGGTTGGCTCAGGGTGTGGTCAGGGACGCTTTGTGGGGATCTGAAGGAAGGAGGAGGAGACACTGGAGAGCTGCGGTTTTGCCACTGCTCTTCATGCCGAGCAACAAGGCTTCAGCAGGGGAGAGCTCACCGCCGGGGGCTCCGGGAGCCTCGGGGTCACTGCACATTCAGTCCAGCGCGCCACACAGGCACGGGGAAACGTTTCTTTCTGAGAGTTGCTGACCCGAAAAGGAAAAAGAAATCAATTGAGGGTCAGAGGAGCATAAAGCAACTTAATTCAGTTTATTTTCAGAGGGAGTCTGCAACTTCCCATGTTTTCAGAAAGTTAGGCACCGGGGTATAAAAACCCAAAGACATCAAATCATTTAGAACTCAGATCCAGTCTGTGAAGAGGACGGTGGGCGGAGCTGGGACACAGACAAGAGGTGGAAACAGAGAAACACAGCAAGGAAGACGCAGGCGGACAGCGGCGGGCTCCGCCACCCCCAGAACCAGGACCCCCCTTCCCTGGGGGCAGCACCCCACTGGGGCTTACAGAGCAGATGGGGGATGAATCCTGCATGGGGGGAAACTCACCCCACATCTGGAGCCTGCGAGGGGTCCGCTCCACTTCCCATCCAGCTCCCCGATACCCACCTGGGAGGCAGTTCTTGGGCTCCTGCTGCCCATGTGGGAAACCCGGATGGAGTCCACGCTCCTGACTTGGGCCTGACCCAGCAGCTCTGGTGTTGCCTGTGTTTGGGGGAATGAACCAACGGGTGGGAGATCTCTGTCTCTCCCTCTGTCCCCGTGCCTTTCAAGTAAATACACAGCTCTCTTCTCCTTCAAGTGAGAAGGCAGTGTCTGTGGTACAACACGCCAGCTCTGCGCCTAGAAGGCTCAACCAGAGAGCCCTGGGCTGGCCAGCTGCCCCTTGGCAAGCGCAGCCACGGGCAGGTAACTGCACCTTGCTGCTGCCACCGCATGGTGTCTGAAGATCAAGGGGGAAGATGGGTCACAGCGAAGTCTCACGTTCGCCAGATGGACTTGCCCTGTCTTCCACGGTCACAGCTGGGCTCTGCCGTGGTGATAAGGGAATATTGACTCCAGGGTGACCACAGCCCACACAGCGCTGTCACCCGTACTAAAGCCTGCCAGGGCGTTTTGGAGAGATTTGCTCAGAGCAAAAAGAGAAAGGGCTTTCTGGCTAGATTTAGGTTAATCGCAAGACTGCCTGGGCATGCACATGTATGTGCATGTGTGTGCGCATACACCTGCACATGTTTCTGCGGGCATACACCAGCACACGTGTGCGCACATACACCTGCACATGTGTGTGCACACACATACACCAGCACACGTGTGCGCACACCTGCACATGTGTGTGCACATACACCTGCACACGTGTGTGTGTGCATTTCGATGCTCCCCTCTCAATACATCTTTTCAGACCTTCCAGGGTATGCGTCGCCTTCTAGATGACCCCCGAGACCCTAACAGCTCAGCATGGGCAGGGGAGAGAGAGGCAGAGCCTGGCGTGTCGCAAACGTGCACACGCCATCTTTGTCACTCACACCACGCCTCCAGGGTGCCTCTCTGGGCTGCACTGCAGGAAGCTTTGTCTACCGCGGCAGGATCGAGCAGACACTCACAGGCAGAACGGCGGGATTTGCCTCATTTCCCTGCGCGTGGCCACCGTACCAGAACCTGGCACTTTGCACAGTTCCACAGGGCACCGCCACTCACACAGGACCCAGTGCTGGCCAGGGCACTGCAGGAAATGAGCCGGACACTCAGGCCTCTGGGAATCGGCCAGGTCCAGAGCTGGTCTCAGAGGCAGCAGCTGGAAGCGACTTCCCAGGGAGTGAGAGACCTTCTCTGAGTGGCGCAGGTTTTGCTAAAATCGTTTCCACCAAGAAGCCATCCGACGCGTCTGAGCTGCAACTTTCTTATCTGTGATTTGGAGGTTATGGGATTTGGCACCCCGAGGTGACTAGGAAATTCAAAACGGGTAATGGATTTGATCACATTTCATAAACCATCAAGAGGCACCCAGCTACCCCGCGTGCGATGCAACCGTTCCCATTAGGATCTGTGCGGTGACTTGCCTGGGAAGGAGGCGGAGACGGTCTGAGGAGCGCGCTCACTGGAGTAAGATGCAGTTCCAAGGCAGCAGTCGGCTGGGCAGTGAAAGTCATTCCTGGTTCAAGTGCGAATGCCCAAACGCAGGAGTTCACGTTCCACTGCCAGGTGCTTCAAGCTGGCCGCTGCATCCAGACACTTTGTGCTCCAACAGCGCCCTGGCTGTAGTCAGAGGACTACATGAAGGTGTGGTCTGAGAGCAGGGCAGGTCCCCGGAAAACTGCCCAGGAGGAGAAGCTGGGGACCTGGCCCGAAAGGCAGCAAAGCCAGAGCCAAGAAGCACAGGCCAGGGGAGGGGGCGCGACTCAGAGCGAGGAAGTGCAGCCCACACAGAGCTGCGGGGTGGCCACGACAGCCACAGACACGGCCTTGCCCTCCATGCCAGAGAGGCTACCTTCCTTTACGACTCTGAGAAAGCCGTCAGCCCTTTTTCTCTGATGTGTGTGTAAAGCAGGCTGCTAGGGTGTGCACCTTCAGCGCTCTCACCCACACGGTGAGACAGCGCAGCGGCATCCAGGGATGTGCTGACCTGAGCCTCTGTGGTTACCTGTGGGTCATCGGCAGGCAGAGGAAAAAGCGGACAGCAGCTTCCTGGCCAAAAGTCACGGCACCACGAGCGCGAACGCGCCCATGGCCTTGCCGGCCTCGCCGCCATCTCACACACGTCCTCCACCCAGCACGGGCGGCACGTGGGGCTCACCTGAGTCCGTGAGGGCACAGGACGGGTCTTTCTCGTTTGGCATCGACTCCACGCGCAGTGGAGTGGCTGACACGTGGTACATGCCTGCAGGACGTGTGGTCAGCAGCGGGCAGCCTCTGCAGGTCTACAGTTCGGGAATCGGCAGTCAGCACTGACCAGACTGCGCACCTGGTGCTCTATTACATCTTCTGCAAGGCCACGACCTCACTGGAGGACAAAGCAGGTATCTGCCACAGGACGGTGACCCAATGCCCTGTAAGCTACCGGGCCACTGCGAGAGGTCGGCATCCACCGCTCTCTTCACTCTGTTGTGAAATGGGCACCTGGGTGGCCGCCAAGGCTGAGGCATAAATGGGTTTTGCCTGATTCTCTTTTTACTCTGACAGAATGTGGTGTGAGGTGATGGAGCCAGATCTCCTGGCAGGAGTCAGGATCCCAGGGGAGGGCAGCCCAGCTGAGCCCGGGGAGAGGAGGTGGGAGGCACCCCGGGCACCTGCACCCTCCGACATCACTGCCCGCCCCCATCACCCCCAGCTCAGCCCCGTCGGTGAAGCCTCTGATCAAGAGGAAGCAAACACAAGTGGATCTAAAACACCTCCAGGTCGAAAGCATCCATTTCAAGGTGCTGTATACGGAAAATTGCACGAGAGACGGTTTGAAGGTTAGACCTGTGGACAACGGAGCCAGGATTCCTGAATTTTAATTTTTCCCAGCACTGTCTGTGTCGGCTTCAGAGAAGTCCCTGGTCTGCTCAGGACCCCATACGCTGGTGTCACTCGGGCTCTGAAGGCTCAGTGGGTGAATGACACCCAGCTGGGAGACCAGAGCGTGTCACCCGAGAAGCATCCAACCAAACATCCCTGATGACCCAGGGCGTGGCCCTCATGCTGGGCTCGAGTGAATGCCGGCACCCTGCCAAGGACCCCAGCTGATGCTGTACTGATGACAGAAACCTAGGGAAAAGAAGCTCTCTCAGGTGCAAAGACAGAGGCCACACCCCAGAGGTCCACACTGGAAACGACCATCCGACTCTGGAGAGAGCGAGCGGCTCCCACAGACCGAGCCCTCAAGTCAGAAAAGTTAGGATGTGAATTTCAGTTCTACCACTTCCTAGCTGACGGCCTATGGGAAAGAAGTTGGCCACTTTGTTCCCTGCAGCAGTCTAATGGCTGCGTGTAACGCCATGAACATTTCAGCACTTGATACAATTCAGCTGTCATTGTCATCACCACCATCATCACTGTCACCATCACCATTGTCACCATCACCATCGTCACCGTCACCATCACCACTGTCACCGTCACCATCATCACCATCGTCACTGTCACCGTCACCATCGTCACCATCACCATCATCTCTGTCACCATCATCACGGTCACCATCACCATTGTCACCGTCACCATCATCACCATCGTCACTGTCACCATCACCATCGTCACCGTCAACATCGTCACTGTCACCATCGTCACCATCACCATTGTCACCGTCACCATTGTCACTGTCACCATCACCATTGTCACCGTCACCATCATCACCATCATCACCGTCACCATTCTCACTTACGCTATCATGACAGATCCTATTTGTGCCGGGGTCCACAGGTTTTAAATATAAGAACTCTCAAGGGAACACAATTTCCCACAAACATGCAGAAACTGGGGAAGGGGACGAGAAAGCTTAGCTAAGGAAAAGGGTCCAGACAAACCTCCCAAGAAATGCTGTGGGCCTCCAAGTAACGACACAATCTACCGAGTTGACAAGGGAGCTAAAGAGAAATGAAACTGACAGCCAGGAAACCCGGTAACAGATGCTCCAAGCAATTTGCTGCTGTGACCGTATCACCAGGAAACGATCGCTGTGCACAGCCCCTCTGCCAGAGCCGTGTAGGAACTCGCAGGGGAACGGCTCCCGTGCTTTCTGCCGCGCTGCGGGGCAGCGCGCCGAGTTTGAAGACGCTCCCTGGACCAGCATGGAGTCAAGGGATCATCACGCTTGCCGTGTCCACATCCCGGGGCCTCTGTTAACTCTCTGGACATCATCAGACACTGTGAAAAATGCTGAAGACAGGACACGCTGACCCCGAGCTGGAAGATGAATAACCGGGGAGTAACTGGACGAGCTCGCTGATGGTCGGCCACGCTGATTGCCACGGCTCTCCTGATGGATTACTCGAGTAGTTGATGGGCAAAGTAAGTCTACTGCAGGACGGAAAAGGCCCGAGAAATGGCTGGCCGAGTGCTGCCCTGCATTAAGACACAACCGTGTTTAAAAACGCTGCATGTCACGGTTCTGTTTAAAAGGCACAGCGACATCAAGAGAGTAAACCAGTCATCAGATCTGTTCATTAAGTTCCGGTCTCTGGGCCTGTTCTGGTTAACGGTCATCCTCACCAGCGCCCACCGTTGCTCTTCGGCTGTATCCACTGTTGTTGGCGGCTTGGTGTTCAAGGGCTTCCATGGCCCCGTGTTCTGGTGCCTTCCCACTGAGCCGCCCACACCTCACCGGCTGTGTAAGATCATTTTCTACTGCCTTCTATTTCTGGACTTCCTAATTCACTTCGCCTGACCTGGCTAAACGATACTATTTCTTTTAAAGATTTACTTATTTCTCCAAAAGACAGAGTTTACAGAGAGGGAGTGGGAGAGACAGAGAGAGGGGTCTTCCACCTGCTGGTTCACTCCCCAAATGGCTGCAATAGCCAGAGCTGGGCTGGTCTGAAGCCAGGAGCCAGGAGTTTTTCCCAGCTCTCCCATGTGGGTGGCAGGCCCCAAGCATTTGAGCCATCTTCCACTGCTTTCCCAGGCCACAGCAGGGAGCTGGGTGGGAAGTGGAGCAGCCGGGATTTGAACTGGCGCCCATATGGGATGGCGGCACTGCAGGTGGTGGGTTAACTTGCTGCACCACAATGCCTGCCTCCAAACCATTCGATTCCATGAAACTTCCTGTGTGGAAATTTTCACATTGAGAAAAAACACTGTCACGGAGACACTGACACCCCCACTTCAGGGATGAGAAAACAGGCTCTGGGGGCATTAGCCAGCTGCAGAGGGGACGTTTTAACCAGGACCTGTGGGTGCTCCTAGGTGCAGACCCTGGAACTCCAGGGTCTCAGAAGGGAGAAGACCCCCAGGTGGCAGAGGTCGTGGCTACCAGCGCTGACGACGCCCGACGATGCCTCCCTTGGTGGCACGGCAATGTGGAAGGGTGGGCGCCGTTCCCACTTCTCAGAGGCACAGCATGGAGCTTGGTGAAGATGAGCAGAGGCAGGTGTGGAGGGAGGCTGCAGAGCCAGGCCGAGGACCCTCCAGCACCCACACCCGAGTGCTCGCCGTCACGGTTAACGGGCCTCCACGTAAGCTTCCTCCTGCTCTCTGTGTCTGTGGCTTGCTGGTTTTACTCACCAAATTCTGCCTGCTTTGCTCTCCTGGAGGATCTGTGACAGGTGGAAGGCAGCCTGGCAGGCTCCCTTAGCCTGGGGAGAGGGGCACTTTCCTGCCGCACTCACGGTGTCCGAAGACCGGGGTCTGGCAGGAGCCGTTAGCATTGTCCTGAAAGTGACGATGCAAAGGGGGCCCTGTGCAGCCCGCCAAGCGCCCGCGTGCGGTGTCAGGTCGTCCGTCCTGAGGACAAATCCCCCAGTGTTTGAAGCCCTTAGCTCATCGGCGGGAGCGCTTGCTCCCCACGCAGCCAGGAGAGCGGCAGTGGTTGGCACACGTTCCGGGGGCATCTGTCGGGGACTCCAGCAGCAGCCCACGATCGCCCCACATCGCAAGGATGCTTAAGTCACGAGAGAGGCTGGGGATGCAGCCGCCCACCCTCGCTGTCCCGGCACAGCCTTGCTGTCCTCGGCCACCCTCTCCAGCCAGCACCACCCCTGACTCGCTGGAATCCACTGTTTGCCCTACTCCCCTAGGCTCCCACGCCAACGTACATGTCATGGAGGCGGAGACAGGGGTCTTCCACCCTCTCTTTTTAACAGGTGTCACCCAGAACACAAAAGTGTGCACTTTACTAAGCCAGTGAGCCGGTCTGCACACTGTTTAAAAACACCGGGCGCTTCCTATCCTGGGCGCTGCAGATGCAATCAGGCTATCTGATGAACAGCCGGACCTGCTGGGTCAGGGGCTATAGATAACCGCGCCACAGCCAGGTGACACCTCTTGTAGGCTATTGATTAGAATGAGCTGATATCCATCTTCCCGGGCACAGACAGATCCTCTGGTGTAGTGGAATGAGAAGGCCATGCCAAGGTGGCCACTGGCAAGCGAGCGTCAGTTAGTCAGGAATGGCTTTGAAACTGCCTGGCGACAGGCTGTGATTGGATGGCTCTGGAAACTGCCTGGCAACAGGCTGTGATTGGTTGGGGTATAGACCGCCCCTTGACCAGATTGGCTGGTCTTGGCTATATAAGCTGTTGTACCAACTGTAATAAACGAGTCTGCCTGCTGCTCGCCTCAAGCCTGCTTTCACCGACTCCCGGGGTCTGTGTGTTGACTCCGCGCCTCTTGCCCCCACCACGCTGCTCCTCTCAGAAATGAACCCACTGCAACATTGTGGAGAAATCAACGGCAACATCTGGCGCGCCAACGTGACTGAGAAAGAGACAGTGTGTCGGACTCGGCGAGGTCCCCCCTGGATTTCGGCAAGCAGGCCCCTCGGTGTTTTGTGTGCTGTTCGGTTCTGTGAGGGTGAGCACAGAACCCCCTCCTACGCCCCTTTCCTTGTCCTTGTCCTCGGTCTAAGTGACCCCAGGTTAGCACACACCGCCCGGAAGCGTACGTCGCTTCTTGGCTCCTCCTTTTACTTTCGGTTCGCCCGGCGAATTCACATAAGGGACTGATCATCCCAGAATTCGGAACCAAGTCATCTTCCCTCACTCGAGAGAGGTGACGCTCCGGAGACACCGTGTGGGCATACGGCCTTGACCTAACGAATCAAGGAAGTCCCCCACTAAGCACAAGACATATGTACGATCTGATACACCACTGTCTGTTTGTCTAGCATAGGGAAACCTCCTGCAAAATGCCATCCACAGCTGAGGTGCTAGGAATTTGCTTTGTTACGGTAGCAGTGCTATACGTGTCTTTCCTCTGGCTAGAGTTGGCGTACCGTGCCGCTCTTAAGCGCTCAGACATGGGAAAGATACCCCCCTCTCAGAATCCTGTGCAGATTATCAAAGATGGTGAATCTGTGAGTGATAGGAGCCTGATACTCCAGGTCCCTGTCTCACAGACAACGGTTGCTGACTTAGGGAGAGAGAACTCCGACAGTGAAAAAAACAAGGTAGCGAACAAGGTAGCAACGCCTAGTCAGCCACCCCCCACGTACCTGTGGGATGAACTAAGAGGACCTCTAGACAATAACTCATGCAATGTCATCCCATCTGCACCCAGTAGGGATCCCCACATTTGTGGCAGTCCTCGGGCACCCCAATCTCTCAGGGCAGCTGCTAGATCCCATGCCATCAGCATGTTTGCTGCTAATGTCGAAGTGTACGCAAAATTCAGGCCCTGGATTCCAACGCCTGTAAAAAGGCTTCTATTAACCAAAGGTCGAGGATATGCTTGTGTCTTTCCAGAGAATGCGGAACAGCCCATTTGGGTACCAGCCAGAAACATCAAGCCTGCAACTGACAGCCAACCAGAACCAGCTGAACAAGACCGAGACTCCGCCTTGTTAGCAGACGCACCTGCCCTATCATCCTACCCTAAGAAACTGCCCAAAGCCACATCTGTTACCATTGTGTACCCCACTAGCTCTGATCAGCCACTCCAATGGCCCACAGCCTGTGTGCGGTCATGCCATTCCTGATAACCGTTATTCCTCATTCCTACCCCTATCTGAGCAAGTAATCCTGTGGTCTCTCGATTTGAGCGCTGGTTAGTCAATGACGGGTAAGATCCCCTGGGGGACAACCTAAGACAGGCACAGCTGCGTACGGAGACCACATGAAAACGGGGTCAACAATGGTATGGCCAAGAATCATGCCTCCCGTTGCTCAAAAATAAACGAAAAGGGGGAAATGTAGTGGAATGAGAAGGCCATGCCAAGGTGGCCACTGGCAAGCGAGCGTCAGTTAGTCAGGAATGGCTTTGAAACTGCCTGGCGACAGGCTGTGATTGGATGGCTCTGGAAACTGCCTGGCAACAGGCTGTGATTGGATGGATTTGAAACTGCCTGGCGACAGGCTGTGATTGGATGGCTCTGGAAACTGCCTGGCGACAGGCTGTGATTGGATGGATTTGAAACTGCCTGGCGACAGGCTGTGATTGGATGGATTTGAAACTGCCTGGCAACAGGCTGTGATTGGTTGGGGTATAGACCGCCCTTGACCAGATTGGCTGGTCTTGGCTATATAAGCTGTTGTACCAACTGTAATAAACGAGTCTGCAGGCTGCTCGCCTCAAGCCTGCTCT
Source organism: Lepus europaeus (assembly GCF_033115175.1). Taxonomy (NCBI): domain Eukaryota; kingdom Metazoa; phylum Chordata; class Mammalia; order Lagomorpha; family Leporidae; genus Lepus; species Lepus europaeus. The sequence goes on along the minus strand of NC_084835.1, from coordinate 2,160,492 downwards.
CACCGGACTCCCGGGGTCTGTGTGTTGACTCCGCGCCTCTTGCCCCCACCACGCTGCTCTTCTCAGAAACGAACCCACTGCTACATTGTAGAGAAATCAACAGCAACACTCTGGCATTACAGAAGGGAGGGCGATCTCACCGAGAAGGTCAATCGGATACAGGGGAAATCGGACCTGCTACCTGATGAAGCACAAGTCATCAGAGATCAGTCGTGATCCCCAGCTGCTCACATCGCCGACCTCAGCCGCGGAATCAGGACAGCCGGATCCTGGTGTGTCAAGGACCATGGAACGGCGGGGATGTGCGGGGTTGGTAACGTGCACAGAGGCTGACAGCACCAGTCTGGGAGATGTGCAGCCGTGATTCTCGTTTCCTGAGAGGAGAGGGACTCGCTGCTGGGGTCAGGCGCATCTTGAGGGCCCGGGTTCAGACACAGAATCACGCACTTCATAGCCCTGCTACTGGGTAAACCGGCAGCAGGGGGACGGTGGCCCTGAGAACAACACAAACACTGTGGCACTGGCCACCAGTCCACAGAGCACTCCCTGCTGCTGGGGCGCACGGGGACTGAGGCCGGGGAGACCAACACGCGTTCAGAGCCGCAGCTCGTGAGCACTGTTTAACTAGATTCCTTTCTCTTCCCTTCAGCGCTCTTACCCTGCATGGGTACAGTATCCACGTCTCCTGAACATGGGAGATTTCAGCTCGTATTCTTTGGGGAGCCTGAGTCGGCACACAGACTCAGAGAGATGTGTGCTGGCCGAGGAACAAAAGAATTTGAGACCAGAATGCTTTATTCCAGCTAAGTGCTTCTTCCCCGGCTCACTGAACTTTGGGAGACAAGCAGTCTCCATTTTGCAGGAGATAAAGCAGGTGTAGGGGAGACGGCGCGTGCGCGGCATCACTCGGCTGCCCGGGAACGGAGCGCGGCCGAGCCCAGCTGCAGGGCTCCTGCATCACAGGCCTCCCCACGGCCGCACATTCCAGAGAAAGTAGGTCATATCTTCCCGAGTTCCACACCGTCCACAACCTTTCCAGCGCAGCGTGTGGCCTGCTGCTTTATTCTCTCCCTTCCCCTTTGTGCTAAAGCCGAGCCATGGCTTCCTCTAGATATCAGGGCACCCACAGGGGAAGCCAGACAGGAGGAAGAGCTATTTGGGCCACAATTTACGGCTTTTCTTTTACACGGCACTCATCCTAATCGCACTACTGGTTTCGGCTGGAAGCCGGCACCCCGATTTTCTGGAGCGGAAGCTCAGACAGATTCTGTCATTCAGACACAGCGGTCAAGGACATCAGAAACATGCATGCAAATGAGCAGGCGGGCTCACAGACACGCCAGGACCACCGTTAACCCACACGTCCCCTACTACCCCCGCAGGCCACAGGACTCCCTGGCCAGCAGCTGGGGAAGCGGGGTGTCTTTAAACACCGGGCTACTTTGTTTCCTGGAGAGGTGACCACTGCCCCAATATACTTCCGATTTCTCAGTGATAATCACTTGTGTTTCCTCATCCCAATTAACCACCGACTGCTCCGGAGGAGCCTGCGTCCACTCCCATCGATGCCCTCCTGTTCAGGCAGGGAAACCGTTTGCTGGTTCAGGGTGCATTACAAGTAGAAAGAAGCGAAGCCGCCTTCTCACATCCTCATCACAGTCAATTTAAATCTCGTTAATAATTTAGGAATGGGAAATAATCAAAGGCGGCCTTCTCCACGCAGCAATGAGAGCCACATGATGTGTGTGTCAAAGGTTCACGGAGGCCCTGCAGGTCCAAAGAGGCGTGACTTAGAGAAGGAAACAGAAAGGGTAAGAAAGCCAGGGCCAACCGAGAGGACGCACGCGCCCTGGCCCTGGCTATTCCAGCTCAAGGCTTTAAGCACTCTGACGGCCAGAGGACGCAAGGCGGGTTCAAGTGCAATCAGACGTGAGAGCCCCAGCTCCCAGCCCTGGTCTGGAGCTGACATTCGAATGTGCCCAGCGGTTCCCAGCAGCCCTGTCTCCCTACTCGCCTCACGCACTCCTCGCCCAACAGCAAGAATGTGAAAAGCAGCCAGGGCTTCCTGCTCTGACGCTGTCTTCGTCCTGGGAGGGGAGGGAAGCTCACGTACTCGGCTGAGCCTCCATCCCGCCGGTGTGTAGTGAGGGAGGCCAGAGCCCGTGCAGAGGCCCAGTGCGCCTGCTCTGCGGTTCCCGCACGCGCCTGAGCCACGTGCCATGCGCCTGAGCCACGTTCTCGCCCACCATCCGTGCCGGTGACAAAGCTGACACCCCGCTGCCGTCTACACCAGCGCCGTGACTTCCTCACGTGAGCAGAGGAAGCTTCCCACCCCAGCCTGCACTGCGGATTCTGGATGTGCCCATGCTGGGAGGGGGGAATCCCCAAGACTCTGCAGCAAGCAAGAAAACAGTCGACGTGGCAGGGTTCCACCTGGGGATGCTGCTGCTCAGGTCAGACACGTAGGAGGACGGCACACAGAGCTGGGAGGGATGTGCGGGTCAACACTGTCCCCAGCAGACCTGGGGGACGCCATGAGACGCAGGGAAGGTCCCGGACTGGCCACCACAGGCGCACACTCCCGTGTGGTCCCGGATGCTCAGGGCTTCCCCACAGTAGGTGTCCCGTCTGGAAACACTGGCAATACCAGGAAACCCAGGGCATCGTCAACGAGAGGAGAAATCATGTGCTACTTTTGATGACCTTACTGAAACCTGTCCCCTTTTCAAACACAGATAAGAGCCCCTGCCCCAGGAGTGCCTGCCCATCGCTCTCTGTGCTGCTGGGAACTCGGCTGCCTCCCCTTGCACCCTCTGCAGTCCCAGCTTCTCCGCCTGTGGGCTCCCCGCAGAGGCGCTAAGCCGACCCCACATGTTCATGTCCACCTGTGCCCCTCCTCCCCCCAGGGGCATCTGTGCCCCTCCTCCCCCCAGGGGCGCTCTCTAAGCCGACTTCACATGCTCACGTCCACCTGTGCCCCTCCTCCCCCCACGTCCTCCTGTGCCTCCTCTCCCCAGGGGGCACCCTCTAGGCCTACCTCACATGTTCATGTCTACCTGTGCCCTCTCCTCTCCCCAAGTTCACCTGTGCCCCTCCTCCCCCAAGGGGGCACCCTCTAAGCCGACCCCACATGTTCACGTCCACCTGTGCCCCTCCTCCCCCCAGGGACACCTGTGCTCCTCCTCCCCCCAGGGGCATCTGTGCCCCTCCTCCCCCCAGGGGCGCTCTCTAAGCCGACTTCACATGTTCACGTCCACCTGTGCCCCTCCTCTCCCCACGCCCACCTGTGCCCCTCCTCCCCCAAGGGGGCACCCTCTAAGCCGACCCCACATGTTCACGTCCACCTGTGCCCCTCCTCCCCCCAGGGACACCTGTGCTCCTCCTCCCCCCAGGGGCGCTCTCTAAGCTGACTTCACATGCTCACATGTGAGCCACAGGTGTCACCTGTCTGTGGTGTTGTCACAGCAGCACAGCGGAAGGTGAGCCCAGGCCAGGCTCTGGGGTGAGGCTCGGGAACCCTGCCTCTGCCCACCTCTGGCCTCCTTCCTCTGTTGCCACAGGAGTATCAGAGGAGCGGCTTTGTTTTGCGTGTGCTCTTTTAAAATAAATCTTTTTGATGTACTCTAATAGGAGAGAGGAAAAACTTACTATTAACTACAGCTAGTCCTCATTTCTCCTTCACAAATCTAAGCTGGTGAAGACATAAATGAAAAAGGAGTTTCAAAGCAGGGTGCCCGGGATTCTTTGTTACAGTCGTGTTTACTTACAGATACGGTTTTATACACAGACACAGAGCTGACTGCCTAGTAACCATTCTAGAAGAAAACACCCAGCGCTCACCAGGGAATCTGGTGCCCTAACCTCTCCATGAACACACGGGTTGTCCCATAATTAACATACAGATCTAAAAGTCTTCCACGGGTGACGATCATTTCCTGAGGTCCCCGTGAAGATCCTTGGAACACAGCTCATGAAATTCGCTTCATTTGCACTAAAAAGGAAACATGAATGTGGGCCTGAAATGGGACCCCCAGAACAGCCCGTGCCTGCCATGGCGCCTCCTGGGGGGGGTCCCCCTGGGGTGCTGGGAGCCTCAGGGCTTGCTATCGGGTAGAGCGTGCCTGCCTGGGGCGACCTCCATGCTCTTTGACCTCGTGACCTCTCACTCACCCCCAAGGCCTGTTAACACAGCAGCTCCCATTCTTCCCATCAGTCCCCACTCCCGGACCTGTGGATGGGCTTGGGCGTAGCCATTCCTCGGGATCCTTGTTAGAGGTGAAATCCCTGGGCACTCTGGTTCTACAGCTCAGAGGCGGCGCCCAGGAACGCGCACTTATTTAAAATCCCCTAAGTGATTCTGGGGGCCCACAGTGGTCCACTGGGAGGAGGGGACTGGGCCTTTGCTGGCTGTGTGTCCTGTCCAGTGATCCTGGTCATTATAATCTAATGTCCTTTTTCCCTAACATCAGTGACCCTGGTACTTATAATGTAACATCCTCTGTCTCTCCCGTCAGTGACCCTGGTCATTATAATCTAATGTCCTTTGCTTTCCGGTCAGTGAGAGTCGGGGTTAACAGTGCCAGAGTCAGGTGTTGGACTCATGCCACCGCGACGATGCCAGGGAGGCAGAGGCAGGCGTTACCGCCAGGGATGTGAGCCAGGCTTGTGCACACGGAGGGAAGGCTCTTCCGACCGCGCCCCCAGGTGCAGAATCCTAGCTTCACTTACAGGGACAGCAGCTCCACTTCCCAGGAGAGAGAACGGGAGGGAGCTGGGCCGGCAGGTGGCAGCTTTCCACTGTATGTGGCTTCAAACAGATGCTGCAAATCGTCACTTAATACCCCGTCCTGCACTTTCGCACACTGACTACAGACCTGCTAGAAGGCCACGTAAAAAGCCACCATGGCTCTGGACATTCTGCTAACACCTCCCGTCTGAGCGGGACAAGGCTTTAACCTTTCGGGAGTGGATCTCCCACAAGGAAATCGGAGAGGGAGGGTGGAGCAGCCAAGCAGCTTGCATTCATGCTGGCTGCGCTCTGCACAACCCAGAGGCCCGCGGCGTTGGGGTGGTTCTCTGAGACGTGCCTGCCTGTCACACACAGAACCCAACCACGGTGAGGCGCGGCAAAGAAGCACCCAGAACAAGGGCCTCCGCCACGGCTCCCTCCTCCTCGTCCCAGGGGTGGGCCTCCCACGGGACCACCTCTGAAACATGAGGCGGGATGACCACACACACACAGTGCAGGGAGAACCAGGCCACGCGGCCAGGGCTCCAGCCCCGCAAGTCTGATGTTCAGAAACAGGAGACAAACGCGCCCAGTTTGCCTTTCCTATTTGTTAGAGCATTGCCCGTTTAGCATCCCTTTCAGCTTTGGAGACAATAAAAAAGGAAGGCAGACCGTGGTGAGAAAGCCAACGACAGTGGGCCTCTGACGTTAACTGAAGTGAGAATCGCGCCGTGAACCATCTCTGTCACGCACAGCAAGGCGACAGATGAGAGACGGTGACCGAGGGGCGCGCCCGGGAGAGGGGCGGGCTGTGACTTGAGTGTCTCACAAACGTGACTTCCGTCCACCCGGGATGTGTTCAGAAGTGGCAGCAGAGGGAGGCCACAGACGGATGCTTTTTAACACCGGTTTCCTCCCGAGAGAGGGACTCATCACCCGAACAGTGACGTCAGACCGACTGGAAACAGCGGAAACACGGCAATGAGCGAGGCCCAGGCGGCCGTGAGGACGGGCCCACGTGAGCCCGGAGGGATGTCTTGAACACACTGCTCACTGCCTGAGCTGCGTCAGATGGGACCAGGCCGAGGCGAGGCTTGTCGGATCACCACAAGACAGATTAACTGAGAGCTCTCATTTAAAGACGGCGCGGTCATAGTGTTTGCTTTTTATGTTGGTTCTGTTTATGAGGGAACGAAACCCATCGTCGCCCTCTGCAGGGACTCCCTTCCTGAGAGGAGTGTCTGGACCGAACGGGCCCAGCCCTCGCAGACGGGTTCTGCTAAGTCCACATCGACCGAGGGGCTCACTCACCGCCCGCTCCTGGGAAGGCTACGGCTTCTCTTCTCTAATGTCCCGGAAGGCGAACGGGGTCAGGCCTGGGGGATTCGCCGGCACTGTCTGACCACGCAGAATTCTAGCCTGAGATTTTTTTTAATTTGAGCTGCTATTATACATAGAAAACAGCTCAAATTAAAAAACATGTAATGTTTTTTACATATAATATGTTTTCTATTTATAATAGAATAATGTATAAACATTAACATATAAAATTGTATAATGTAGAAACAAAGCTTACCAATGCTCATGTTTCCCACTTCAACACACGGTCACATATGGGGCCTTCACGGAGGTTGCATATCATGAAAAAAATACACAAATGGTTTTCAAAAATTCTGGCTCCCAAATCAGCCTGCCCTTCGATTTCGCATTTCCCGAATTTCTGGTACCCTCGCGCGCCTCCACACAGCCTGATGGATCCGGCTCACGTCCTCCCACAGTCTCGCTCCAGACCCCAGCCCCACATGGCAGCAGCAGTCTTTGTATCTTCTTCTCTGGCCTGATCTCACATCATTAATCATAGATTTCATGATGCTACAAACATTAAATAACAACACATGTTGTTCTCTATGTTGCTTTTTTTTTCTTCCATTACCAGCAACAACACAATACACGTGTTTGCAGGTCCTCCTGGGAACACGCGTGACTTCCCCAGGGAGAGTGCCCTGACGTGGACCTGCTGGGCCAGGAGACTGCACTGTCCAGCCTCTTGCTCGCCAGTGTCGGACCCAACCTGCACCCCTAGGCAGAGCGTGAGCCATTTCCCCATGCACTCACAACACAAGGCGTCACCGGGGCTTTCACCTGCCCACCTTCTAAGCGGAGTACTGAGGCCAGGCTGGCGCTCCGACAGCGTTTCCCGGCTGCAGCCACAGGCCGGGGTTCCCTGTTGGCCCACAATGTGACTTCCCCATCAAAAGCAGAGACATGCAGCCTGCCTGCGCAGAGGCGCTGGGCTGCGATGGCACAGAGGGGACACGCAGCCCGTCGGCACAGAGAGGCTGGGCTGCGATGGCACAGAGGGGACACGCAGCCCGTCGGCACAGAGAGGCTGGGCTGCGATAGCACCATGGGGACACGCAGCTGAGGCACCAAGACCTCCCTCTGGAGCGAGGACAGGGACGGCAGGGCAGGCGTGGCTGCCGACACTCTCAGTTCCCCTCCATCTCGGCATCACGGAATGGGGGTGCTCTCACATAGAGGGATCTGGGTACAGGGGGAGCCCTTCTGCCTGGGATGGCCAGTGCAGAAGCCACACTCCTGGCCACGGCCAAGTGGCCCTGCTCAGTGCCCGGAGAACGTCGGAGGGAGAATGGTACCCTTTTATCAGCATTCCGGGTTGTGTCCTGATCTGCACATGGAGGACAGCCTCGGGCAGTCACTGACCCTTCCAGGGTTCTCCTGACTCCGCTGTGGCCAACTCCCACGTGGCAGATCCCCAATCCAGGGCCCAGTGTAGGAACACTCTGGCTACGGGCCTTGCACCCAGGGAACTAAGATAATCAGCATTTAGCTCTGCCAACAGCAAACTCTAGAAGCCCTGGGTTGGAATTTGTGTGTTAATCCTATTAGAAAGGCCCCTAATGATCACACAGAAATAATTGGTTCCAGTGGAAGATATCTAATGAGGTCAAAATGTGCTCCGTTCTAAGGGCCTGGCGCCGAAAGCTCTTGTGTGTTAACAGCCAGATGTCATTGCTGGGGACTGCTGTCAGTCAAGTCTGGGTGAAGTCCTGAATAATTTTACATAGATGATATGGCTGCTGCCAATTCATTTACAAAAAAGGGCTCCGACCGAAAAGCCCCACGTTGCCGTGCCCATCGCGCTCCTGTGGGAGGGTGACGGGTCTCAATGTCGCTCTTTGTAAAGGACAGGAACGCCGTGCGGGGCTTGAGAGCAGGCTGGAGGCGCGCTTTGTGCTAAGAAGACTCCCCTCCTGCCCAGAGAGGATTTTTCCACCTACACAAAAATAAGCTCTCTGTGGAAGGAGACCGGGCACAGCTCCTGCAATGAAGGAATCAGCCGGGTTTGGGGACCCACAGGTGCAGGTGGAGAACAAGAACACGAAACTGACCCCACGCCTGTGCGCCAGTTACATCCCGCGGGAGACCTTCCTCCAGCAAGGCTGGTCAAAGCACAAGTTAATTTCTTCTTATGATAAAATTAATTGGATGCATGGAATTACAACAACTTCAACAATAAAGAACTTTAAAAAATCCTAATGAAATTAGGGTATGATTTTTTTACAGGAGATTTTCAACAGAAAACACATTGGTGCAGTCTGAGCAGGTTGTGGGCACGGAGGAGCCATCGGCAACTCCGGCGGCAGCGTGGGCGGTTCCGGTAGAGGGGGGAAGAGTCTGGGAAGAACCCACAGGGTGTTTAACACCAGCATCTGTCACGCCCCTGCTCTGGCTCCGGGGACCTGAGGCCCCTGGGAACGCTGGAGGCGCTGCCCCAGTGTCTGCTGGGTAATTTCCTCCTTTCCCTCAGGCACCACGGCCTCCCCTCTGGGTCCCTCACTTACATCCAAGTTCTGAGAGCAACCCTTCTGATGCTGGGTAGGCTAAGGTCCTGGGGCAGGCTCAGCTGATGCAGAGAAGCAAGGAGACGGGAACATTCCCAGCTGGAAGGGTCACCGCGCGGTGTGGCCCGGCTGACGGCACCTGGGGTGCAACTGAGCAGGCCTTTTCGTGGGAGACGAGATGTCACAGAGGGATGGGCCCTGTTTCCCTGCAGAGCTGAGGGTTTGTGGGCCAAGAGGCAGGTGAGGCTGATACACACTTGGACCACACGGTCTCTGTCCCAGCTCCTCACGTTCGCCCTTGCTGTGGTAGCAAGCACGGTCAGTGCGAGCGTTGGCAAACGGCAGGGCTGTAGCCTAAGGACGCTTCCTTACGGACACTGAATTAGGAATTTCGTAACATTTTTGCATGTTTAAAATACTGGTCTGCTTTTCTCCCCCAACCAACTAAACACGGGAAAGCCATGACAAGCTCCAAACTTGGGGACAGCGGGCTGGGTCCGGCCCCCAGGCCTCAGCTTGCAAGCTCTGAAAATGCAATGTTCTCACCCCGTGCTGTGTGCGAGGACGGACGGCGCATTCGCTACGTTCCCCAGGCCTCCTCCTCAGAGGCGCAGATCCACTGGGTCTGCCCACCGGTGCGGCCCAGAGACCGCATCCCTGCGAGCACTCTGTGAGCCCCTCTGGCAGAGCTCTCTGGTGTGGCGGTTTCCGGAGGGTTGCCCCTTGGGAGGCAGCTCAGCCAGGTGACCTGGGGATGGCATCCACAGCCCGTAACCCTGCCTGTCATCGTGACCAGCGGGAACCGGCGTTGCTATCAGCTGAACCCCACCAGCACGAGCTCTCCCTGGGACGGCTGCTTGCACGCATCTAAAGCCACACCAGGGAAACAGCGCCCCCTTCGCTCCGTCACAGAGGCAAAAACACGGCGTGGCACCGCGCGAGGGCGTGGCCGGCTCACCACCAGCTCTTCACGTCCGCAGTTGGAGCAAGGGCCACCTCTGTGTACAGTGAAACCTTGCGCTTTCCGGCAGCATTTGGGGGGTCTGCCCTGAGAGGTGCTCTTGATTAACATTAATCAGCAAGCCACACCCCACGTATGCAAAAACTCGCCTGAAAAATAAATTCAGGAAGATTTAGAAATTCAGATGAACGCACGATAAGCAGGAGCCCCTGGGCACCTGTCAGAACCCTGCAGCTTGGAAGCCTGCTCACGCGTGATCTGAATATTTATCCGTCGCAGGGTCGCTTGATAGAGAGCTATTTTCGATCTCTTGTGTCTGTTGCCGTGGATTTGTGCCCCTCGCACCCCACGCTTCCACCCTCCTTGGCTGACATCATTGTCAGCCTCTCTCTAAAACATAAGGGGCAGGGTGGAGTGGGAGAGAACTGGATTTAAAAAAAAAGATTTATTTATTAATTTGAAAGGAAGAGTTTCAGAGAGAGAGGGAAAGAAAGATCTTCCATCTGCTGGTTTACTCTCCAAATGTCTGCAATGGCCAGGGCTTGGCCACGCCAAGCCAGGAGCCTGGAACTCCATCTGGGTCTCTCACATGGGTGTGGGCACCCAAGCACTTGGGTCATCTTCTGTTGCCTTCCCAGGCCGTTAGCAGGGACCTGGAGCAGAAGCAGGGCACTGGGGGCTCGGGTCCACGCTCATATGAGATACTGGTCTTACAGGAGGCGGCTCGACCCACCTGTGCCACAGCGCTGGCCCCCAGAGAAGTGGATTTCAAACGCACAGTTTATAATAGAGTTACCGTACACAGGGGTGACGTGTGCCCTGCACAGTGTTCTAATCCCAGGCATGAGCGGTCAAATGGGCACTGGCACAGTGAAGTTTGAGAGCAGCTCCTCGGATAAACTGGACTTAAAACACAGCAGCCAGGGACATGTGGGGGGAGGGGCCCGTCGCGTGTGCACGGCAGGCACGGGGCTGCAGCGCTCTGAGCCGTGGGCACAGCTCCTGTGGTGTGCACAGCTTGTGAGGCGGGCAGAGAGGCTTCCTCTGCCTTTACCGTGCCTTACACAGCTTCTCAGGGGCCTGGCGGCGTGGCCGTCCCCTCCACACACTCACACACACACACACACACGTGTGCCACTCCTGTGAGCACACGCAGAGCCGGCCACCAGGAGACAAAGGATCTCAGGACTCGTTCGTGACCTGACCCCAGGGCCATGGGATTGCTGATTTCTGTGAACAAGCTACCAGAGAGAGCTCCTGTGTCCTCTCCTACCTCCCCTGGAAGCATAAGGAGAGAACTGGGCACCCCAGGCTCACCAGGAACCCAGCTCTGGAGCAGGCGTCCGGCGCCTGGCTGTCGAGTTCCGGGCACCTCTCCTGCCGTGACCGCGCCACCTGCCGGCTCAGGCCTGTACCCGTGCCACCTGCCGGCTCAGGCCTTGCCCTCCCTGCATCCAGGAGGGAGCTGCACGCTACAGTCTCCCATGAGCCCAGTAAAGCGTGAGACCGGCCCGGGCAGGGCCCCTCACAGTGTCAGTGTCCCTGAGCCCTGGAACGGCCGGAAGTCCCACTGCCCAGCTTCAGACACCCATGCAGGGCACCTGCCTGTTCTCCACAGCCCTGGTGCGAAGTGTGCACTCGCGTCACTGAATCACAGCGTTAGGGGTTCTTCTTTTTTAACTAATTGCCTTCTCCTAACAAGTCAGTCTTTTCCTAACACACATGGAAAGAAACAAAAACGAGGGTGCTCCAAGCAGTCTGTGGGAAAATGGAATTAAAGGATAGTTTATTTTGGTACAAAAAACCTTGGGAATGGTCTATACCCATGATTACTAAAAACCAAAACCAAAACCACGGTTCAGTGCAGACTGCCTGGAACTCTTCTTTTCCTGTACATGGGAACTTAGTGTCCACATCTTCCCAGAAGGCAGGAAATAGTTATTTAGGCTGATCAAACAGGTAGCAGTTTCCCTCAGCAATACTTATGTTCACATAAGAAACGAGGTGACCGTGCCATGTGTTAGCCCTGACAACACTGGAAAGTACCAGGCAGGCCGCGGCGACGGCGCCCTGGCCGGAGAGATTCTGTCCTGGGGCGGGCGGTCAGTGCAGCACGAGCTCTGGTGGCCAACAGAGGATGCCCCCCCCCCCCATCAGGACCCTCAGCAGATGCAGCCTGCGGCCTGGCCCTACCTTGGAGAGACCCCACCCGCACCACTGCAAGCACCCCTGTGGCTCGCACGTGTCGCTGTCAGAGCTGCTCACTTCTCTTCGCTCTGCACTCGACAGGGGTGCAGACCCCATGCATGTTCACCTCCATCCGACTTACAGCACAGCCTGCCACTTCCTGAACACACAGCAGCAACCGCGGCACAGAAGTTAGCAGCTCCCAGGCAGCGCGGCTGTGACTGCACAGGGATTACCCTGCCCTGCAGAGCAAGCGAGGTTGGCACGACCGTCAGCCCCCGCGGGCCGAGTCAGCATCTTGTCCGCGAGGAGAAACCAGACTCAAAGCCGATCTCCCCGGCCCTGACGCCTGCCCCTCAGTCACTACTAACGCGACAGGGTCACCTCTGCCGCCACAGGACCCCTCCGTGTCCCTAGTACGTTATCAAACTGTGCCCTGAAAACATTACCAAGCTTTTCCCTCTGCCTGGAACCAGGGAGAACACTCAGCCAGCCCGGCGCCCGCTGGTGCTCAGAGGGGCTGGGGAGTGCCGTCCAACTCCACACAGATAAGGCTGCCTCAGGTAGTGGGGGCCCGGGCTCCCAGGGACTCAGGCAATGGGGATTTGGGCTCCCGGGGACCCTGGCTCCCGGGGACTCTGAAGCACAGATGCAGGTGGTTCCAGCTCCCCTGTAATCAGAATCTTCTGTGTGTTTTCATGGACTTCCAGCTCTTCACAGACAGGGCCACCCGTGGGCTAGAGACCGCCTGCCTCTCTCAGGCAGGAACGGAATGGGAGACAGGTCTCCCGGCTCAGCATGGGGAGCAGGGAAACCGGGGGTCAGGATCTCCGCCCGCTGACTCCAGGAAGCCCCCAGGCTGCTCTGCTCGTCCTCAGCTAACCCACCCCCAGGTTTCTTCCACCCAAAAGCCTTGCGACTGGGCAAAGTGAAGTGGCAGAGACGCACAGGCAATCCCGGTCAGACGGCATCCTGCGCGGTTGGCGCTCAGCAGGTGCAGCCCCCACCTTCAGCCTGGAGCGCAAACTACGAGGCGCCCCGGTGAGGGACACAGAGAATTCTACTTCCTTCACCCTGACAGGGTCGCTGGGGCGTAAGCAAGGGCAGAGGCGACGAGATGCCGGCACTGGGATGAGGAACCACACCCACGTCTCTGACCAGCCTGCCTGGCTCTCAGAAAACTCACCAGTGCCTTCGTTTGAGCAATGCTGGCTAAAAATGGCACAACTTGGGTTGTGGGCTTTTCATGTGTTTGCACAGGGTCCCTGGACACGGATCTCAAATCTACAGAGACTGGAGAGAAACGCCTCTAACGGGGTGAAGGTAACACTGGTGATGACACCGGCAGAGTTGGTGTGACGGCTGTGACTCTCACAACCGCACGGGAGCAGGCTGTGAACCCAGGCAGCCTTCCGGCCCCGCTCCTTACCAACAGCTCTCGAAGGCTCACTACTCACATCGCGCCTCCGCGGCGCACGAGCGCAGGAACGCACGCGTTTCCACCCCCCCAGGGAAGGTCCCTACCTTTGACGACCAAGTTGCCGGTACTGCTGGCCGTTCCGAAATGGTTGGTGGCTATGCAGGTGTAGCTTCCGGTGTCGGCCTTCGTCACGTTGACGATTCTGAGGTCCCCGTCCTCAGAGATGGTGATTCTGAAACCAGAGCAAAGGAACCCAAGGTGGTGACGTTTGTCTCGGGAGGAGCCGGGAATTATCCCGCCCGTGCGTCACTGTTCAGCTGTAAGCAGACTACGGCCTGTGAGGGCCGCCTGCACAGGATGTGTGTGCACAAATACACACCCAGAACCCGGGCTCCTGCAGTGTTTGGAAGCCTTTGTTGCTGAATGGGTCTCAACGTTCAGTTAAAGCGACTGTTTATGGCTATCAGACGGCTTGTCACCACTCGTGGGTGGCTCTTACCACGTGACGGCAAGGATGGCTCCTGTAGATCACCATTCGTTTCTCTTTTCCAAAACAGTTTTGTTAAAGCTTTGACATTTATTTAGTTTCATTTTATTTGAAAGGTGGACACACACACACACACACACAGAATCTTCCATGTACTGATTCAATTTCCCATATGCTTACGATGGCCAGGGCTGGGTCAGGCCAAAGTCAGGAACCTGGAACCCGCTGTGGGTCTCCCACGTGGGTGGCAGGGGCCCAGCCACGTGAGCCGTCACCTGCCGCCTCCCAGGGTGCTTGTCGGCAGGAAGCCGGACAAGAGCCGGGCTGGGACCTGACGCAGGCACCCCGAGGTCTCACCACTGTGCCCAGCGCTTGCCTCCACTGCTCCTACGGCTGCCGGCAAGCAGAGGGAGAGGCACCCCTGGACTGACCACTGCGTGGCTGTTCATTGGAAGGGTTTTCTTTTTCTAGAGAAGATGCTTAACTTAAACAAGAAACTATTGAACATACTCATTCCTGACTAAATTTGATGCAAAACTTGAGCTTAAAAAACTAAAACATTTGACAGCTTGGATGGCCTCGCTTGGGTCCCTGCTCAGACTCCGAGGGTCTTGCTGCTGACACAGCACCGGGACGGGAGGCCTGGTGGAGAGGCTGCTAGGAGCTGGGAGAAACAGAGGTGAAGAAGATGGACAGCCCGGCGGAGGCTGGTGGGAGACGTCAAAGCGCTGGCAGACGCTGTGCCAGGGGAGCACCCGCCTGACCCGGCTTCTGCTGCTTGACTTGGAGCCGAGAAGCAGGTGTCCGTGCTCCCCCACAGTCTGCCTTCAAGGGTGTCCGTGGCAGAGACGCGTTTGGGCCCCAAAGGAGGTATGAATCCTAGCACCACCAGGGGAGATGTAAGAGATGCCCACGGCTGAACTGTGCCCACCAGGCACCAACACCCAGGCAGATGCCCTTACACAGCGGCCAAGCTCAGCGAAGGCGAAGGTTTACAGGGAACTCAAGCTAAACCATGAGACGCAGGGATGTGAGGTCTGTGTTGGCTTGTGTATGAGAACCGAGGTTGCACAGTAACGTGCCTTGAAGCTACTACCTTTTACACATGATTTAGTGCCAGCTAAGCTACTGCCTTGGTTTAATAAATGCCGATGAGAAGGTGGGCCACAGTCCCACACAGAGCAGGTGCTCACCGAACTCCGGCTGAGCCCGCATCTGCCACGGAGCAGGTGCACTGACCAAGCAGGGCGGTGAGCCACGCTTCGCGACCTTCACAGCCACAGAACAGCTTCCCAGCAGTTCGTCCTCCTCCTACTCACAACACAGACTGCTGGAGACTGAGATGTGGGCAGCAGAGGAGCCGGTGAGTCAGGTGGCATTTGTGTTTTGAATACAGAGTCATCTTCCGCGGGGTAGCGTGGGCCTCGGGGCTGGGAAACATATGAGACATCCCCAGGGGCACGCTGGCTTTCCAAGCACTAACTTCCATTAGCCGTCCGCTCCGTTTAAAGTCCTATTACTGGGATTCCAAAAATACCCAAAGCGCTTGCCTACATTAAATCGTGAAATGCCACGGGATATGAACAAACATGTTGAGGATTTGTCCTAGCACAGCTCGGGATCTGGCACTGCCCAGAGTTCTGTGACCTGTTAAGATGGCCCCTGCCCAGGGCTGGAGCAGTGGTGCAGTGGGTTAACCCTCTACCTGCGGTGCTGGCATCCCACATGGGTGCCAGTTCGAGTCCCTGCTGCTCCTCTTCCAATCCAGCTCTCTGCTGTGGCCTGGGAAAGCAGTAGAAGATGGCTCAAGTCCTTGGGTCCCTGCACCCACATGGGTGACCAGGAAGAAGCACCTGGCTCCTGGCTTCAGATTGGTGTAGCTCTGGCTGATGCAGCTATTTGGGGAGTGAACCAACAGATGGAAGACCTTTCTCTCTGTCTCTCCGTCTCACTGTCTGTAATTCTCTCTCTCAAATAAATAATAAAATCTTAAAAAAAAAAAAAAAGATGGCCCCTGCCCAAAGACAGGGCTGCCCACCTTGGCGTGCCGGACCCTGGGCTGGGGAGGGCACCGAGCAGCTCCCCCAGCCCCACCTGCTCCACTCCAGGGCCCCATGCTCTCTCCGAATCACAGCAGTCAGAGACATCGCCAGACGTTGTCAACTCTCTGTGGTGAGGCAGCAACGTTACCCAAGTGGAGATCAGCTGGTCAAAGTCAGTTCTTCTAGAAACCTCACAGACACTGCCATGAGCATCTTCGACCATGAGATGACACACGGCAGTGTCTGTTAGCTGCAGAGTGCTCCACGGATGTCTGCCCCCCGCCCCCGTTGTTTCCATGTCTGCTCCCTCCCTCCTCCTGGGGGCTCACTGCACCCCACACCATGCTGCCGCAGCGTGGGACATGGCGGGCTCTCTACTGTCCTACTTACGGCTGCCCTGGGGTCTTGTCCACAAAGCTGCCCTCTGCCATCTCCCATGGGCACAAGGGACAGAGCAGTTTCACTGCCACCACCCTCTCCAGTGTTGAGACCTCAGGGCCTGCCTCCAGGCTAACACTGGAATCCCCAACAGCACTGTTATCTATGAGCAGGGACACAGAAGGACTAAGATCCTAGCGGCTAAAATTCCAGGCCGGAGGAGGTGAGTGAGGGGGAAGGAAGCTTCCAGCAGCCTTCCCACGCTTGCTGTTCCTGCGATGCACCCCAGCCGGGACCAGGTGGAGGCAGGATCCGTCTGTCGGGAGCTCAGCCTCTCCTTCCTACACAGTACAGGGCAGGGAGGTCAGAACCCTGGACCTAAGCCGCCTGGGCTCCACTCAGGCGCCCAGGACTGGCATGGACGTCCTCCGGTATCTTACGTTCACTCATTTCAGAAGGGACAAGAGTCGGCTGACAGCCTCTCACGGGGCTGCTGCGAGGGCATGCGGGGCCAAGGCCGCCACCCAGCAGTGCAGCAAGCATCAGCCAGCGCTGTGTTGGAGCCACTGCTCCAGGCCCTCACGGAGGCCGGCGGTAGCCGAGGCAGCTGCAGAGGGGCTCTGCCATCTGGGGTCGCACGACGCATCATCACGCTCTCGAGCACATGGGTCGCCAGGCAGCTTGACCTCACTCATGGGTATTTACTAAACACCTCCTGCATACTACAATGATGTGAAAATCATGGATCTAGAAATACTGCCAGTGCGTAACTTGGCACCTACCGCAATGAGTGCTTACAGGAAGGGGTGGGAGAGCTGTCCCCATCACCATGCAGCCATCAGTGTGGGTGGGGACTCACCTGGCCCATCAGGAGAGCCTGTTCCCTTGTCTACAGTGACTGCCTGAGGGGTACACCTGCCACCCAAGCCAGGGCCGTTTGAGGAGACACTCTGCTCCAGGGACTGTTAAGTGTGGAAGGCGTTGGGAGTCATTCTCCTTGCTGCATGGAAACAGCGTGCCTTAGGGAGTCAAGCCAACACCAACCCAAGAGAGGGCCAGAGAGACTGTGCGAGGGAGAGCCAGAGCAAGCCCAGAGCCCATGACTCCTTCAAGCCCACTTCAGTCCATGCCTGAAGCCGGCAGCACCCCCTGGATGCCCCAGTTCTGTGGGTCCATAATCTGAGACACTGGAAATAACCGGTTCAGCCCTCACAACTGGGAGAGTGCAAGCTCTTGAGCATCAGTGGACTTGCACAGGGGATGGTGGCGATGCGAGTCAGAGGAGGGAGTGGCGTCACTACAGAACCTGCCGCCCGCGACCTGACGGCGCTGTCCTGCACACAGTGAGAACCCTCAGCTGCACCTGACAATTCTTCATTGACACAGCGGTGTCCTACGAGCACACGTGGCTGCTTACGTCCACGTAGCGAAGCCAGGTACACAGCTGCACCTGCTGCCTTCATGTTGCTGTAGAGCACTGTAAGGGCCAGCGATGAGGTACGAAGTGAGCACCTGGCTCTCAGGTGCCAGTCTGGACTACGTCAAGGAACATGTGACACGCTACTCGATACCAGCATTCAGTTACTTGGCTCCTTTCTATCTAGATTTTATAGCGACTTACAAGAATAGTCTTTCAACAAATATCTGCAATTTTCCATGAACAATTGTGCCTTGGTCCAGGTTAACGACTGCTTCATTTTCGTGTCTGTGTCCTGATGTTTCTAAACTTCCGTGTGCTCTGTTTTGTCTGCTTTCTCAGTTTCCACGTTGCCCGACCTGTGCTGTGAGCTTGGTCCTGAACTTGAGCTCCTCCTGCTGCTCACGAATCCTGACAGAGATGAAAAGGATTGAAAATGCAAACCCAAGCCTGGCTCACAAAACAGACCGGCCCTGACCCACCTGTGGGCCCCTTTTACATCACTGATGCTACCAGAAGGAAGTTGAAGCCGAGGAAGCAGTATGAGGAGCAGCCCCAAGTCCCACCCCAGGAGAAGTCAGCCCTCTGCCACCCTGGGGATTCTGGAGCCGAGGAGCACAGGTGCACATCTGGCTAGGAAAGAGAATCTCTGAGAGTGAGGCTTGGGGTGGCAGAGCTGGTCTGGTCCATCCTACAAATCACAACCCACCTGGGGACACAGGACCTTGAAAAAACGCTGATCTTTCCTTCCCTGGGGCTCCAGTATCAGCTGACGAAAGCTGCCAATTCCGTGAGAGTCCATCACCCAACACGGGAGGGCCCTAGGTGCTGTCTGAGCAGCTCTGTGTGCTGGTCACCTGCTGTGTGCTGGTCACCTTGAAACACTTCCCTTTCAAAGGGCTCCCTTAGACCACCACAGAGAACCCCTCTCCCTGCTTCTCCTGCCCTCAGGGGTGTGTTCAATCTCCTTTCAACAAATAAAGAACACACAGCTCAAACTGCAAAGCTAAATCCCAGATCTTCTTCACCGGGGCTGGATCTGAGATAACAGAGCTCACGTGGAATGATGCAGAGTTTAGAAAAAACCTCCTAGCTGAGGCCGGGCTGCTCCTTTCATGAGTGCCCGGGGGCTCCAGGAGGCACGCTTGGAAGTTGGAGGCTGGGAGTGAGACAGGAGACTGACACACGCAGGACGCCAAGTGTCTGAAGCCCAGCGTGCCTGTGATGGGAGCTGGCACTCTTCAGGTCAGTGAGCGAGCGGGCAGGCTGCCTGGCCAGGCAGTAACGGACCAGGGCCCCAAGGGCACCTGCCAGCCTGGAGTTGAGGTCCATGTCACTCCCTGGGGCTGGACGGGCTGGGGCCATCACTCAGCCCCTTGTCACATGACTCAGCGTGACCTGGTGACACACGTGTCCCCGTGTTCTGTGCCGAGGATTTTCTTTACCTAAGTGGGAGATCCCACACCTAAGTGGGAGATTTCCTGGCTAAACACGCCACGGGAGGCTGCAGGGGAGCAGTGGGCCTGCTAAGTAGACCCATCTCTTACGGAAGCCCCTGCCCGGCTCCTGGGGCCGAGCTTGGGACACCTTTGTTTAAGCCCCAGCACTCGGGAGTGTGTGGTGCAGGGGCTGGGCCCTGCTGGACACAAGACCGCAACCTCCCCCGCTCCCAGCAGAGCCTGCAGTGGGCCCGAGAGCTACAAGCCCCCACAGTTTCCCATGGTGGCCTCAGCAAAGTGCCTGGACCCACGACTGACCCCAACAGGAGGCCCTGTCCCCTGGATTTGGAGGCCTGGAGTCTGCAGGCCACTCTGAGTGCTTCCTGTGCTGACAGCATTGTCCCCACACGTGTGTGCCAGCATAGTCACGTGTCCTTTTCTGCACAGCATGCCAGTCCCTTGGGTCAGGGCCCACACGGATGAGGCGTGGCCTCTTCCTGGTCGCACCTACAAGGCCCTGTCTCCAGATGAGGCCTCACGGGGAGGTTCCAGATGAGGCTGAGGGAATCCAGCCCAAACAGTGGGCCTGGTGAGCAGGGAGCGCTGGGGCCCTGTGAGTCCTCCGGGGTGGCTCTTGCCCCTCTGTGTCCAGTCCTGCCTGCTGGACTTGCAGCTCAGACGCCCCTAATGCAGCAGACTTCGAAACGACTGCTCCTTGGGGGGCAAACAAGCAACAGGACAGCGAGGATGAAGGATCAGGTGTAACCGAGAATGAGCAAAATACCCCCGAGCAACGGGAGGGAAACGGAGGCCGGCCTCTCGCTCTAATTTCTTCATTAGCTCAGTTTGCTCATCTGGGGGATTAATCTATCTTTCCCATTCTACCCTCTGTTTGTTGCCACTGGCAATTAATTAACATTTATTTTGATATTGAAATCAGCAAGCTAAAGGAGAGCTGAGCTCTGGTTTGTCCTTTTTTAAAATTTTATTTATGTTTTTGAAAGACAGGGAGAGAGAGAAGGGAGGGGAGAGACCAAGGGAGATACCTGCCATTAGCTTTTGCACTTCCCAAATGCCCACAACAGCTGGGTTGAGTCAGGCCAAGCTGGGAGCCAAGAACTCCATCTGTGGCTCCCACGTGAGCAGCAGGGGCTCAACTACTGGAGTCGTCACCACTGCTTCCCGGACTGCACATCACCAGGAAGCCAGATCAGAAGCCGAGCGCGACGTGAGCCAGCCACACTGACGGGATGCAGGCAGCCCAAACGGCATCCCCAGCCACACTGACGGGATGCAGGCAGCCCAAACGGCATCCCCAGCCACGCTGACAGGGGATGCAGGCAGCCCAAACGGTATCTTTACCACTGTGCCAAACACCTGCCCCTGAGCTTCGGGGCTCCGGCTTCCTCAGCAGTTCTGCACGGAAGCTGAGCTGTGGGTGAGAGAGGCCTCGGTTCCACACTCCTCGGAAAACAAAGCCCAGGCAGGAGTGAAGATGCGTGGGAAGAGAGGGGTGGTGGCTTCCCTGTGGGCAGGGGGCTGGCTGGACAGCAGCTGGACAGGCGCTATGGAGGGTCCTGGTCCCATGTCAGGTAAGGAACAGAAAAACAGGAGGGTGAACTGGCACAGGAGGGTGACCCGGCACAGGAGGGTGACCCGGCACAGGACGGTGACCTGGCACAGGAGGGTGACCTGGCACAGGACGCTGACCCGGCACAGGAGGGTGACCCGGCACAGGAGGGTGACCTGGCACAGGAGGGTGACCCAGCACAGGAGGGTGACCTGGCACAGGAGGGTGACATAGCACAGGAGGGTGACCCGGCACAGGACGGTGACCTGGCACAGGAGGGTGACCTGGCACAGGACGCTGACCCGGCACAGGAGGGTGACCCGGCACAGGAGGGTGACCTGGCACAGGAGGGTGACCCAGCACAGGAGGGTGACCTGGCACAGGAGGGTGACCCGGCACAGGAGGGTGACCCGGCACAGGACGGTGACCTGGCACAGGAGGGTGACCTGGCACAGGACGCTGACCCGGCACAGGAGGGTGACCCGGCACAGGAGGGTGACCTGGCACAGGAGGGTGACCCGGCACAGGAGGGTGACCTGGCACAGGAGGGTGACCCAGCACAGGAGGGTGACCCGGCACAGGACGGTGACCTGGCACAGGAGGGTGACCTTGCACAGGACGGTGACCCGGCATAGGAGGGTGACCTGGCACAGGATGCTGACCTGGCACAGGAGGGTGACCCAGCACAGGAGGGTGACCTGGCACAGGAGGGTGACCCAGCACAGGAGGGTGACCCGGCACAGGACGGTGACCTGGCATAGGAGGGTGACCTTGCACAGGACAGTGACCCGGCACAGGAGGGTGACCCGGCACAGGACGGTGACCTGGCACAGGACGGTGACCTGGCACAGGACGCCGGAGCCGCCTGGTGACAAGCATCTCCTGTGCTTTGAGTTTCCTCAGCGACCTGTTCGATAAAACCCCAAAAAGTACGTTCCCTTTTAGCTGGAGTTTTTTCAAGGTTGCATAGTTAATTTCAAAAGATCTACGGAAATTCCTGGCCTGTGAGAGGGTGTGGATGAGCCTGTTGTGCGGTGCGATTCAGCCGTTCGGAGTCCGGGGACGACGATGGCCCGCAGGAAGAGGCCCCCTCCCAGCGCTCTCCCTGTCGCCTCCGGGCCGGCAGTATTTATTACAGCCGCACAGGAGCCTGAGACAAAGTTCCCGCACACAGAATCCGTTTTCCGTCGCGAGACCTGGGTTTAACAAAGCCCGGACAACCTGTGCACTTCAGTCCCTGCCTGGACGACCGACCGGCGGCTCAGACCTCATCCCCTGCAGACGGCAGGGCCCAGAAACAAACCTCCCGTGCTCAGGGCTGCGTTGGGAGGGTGCCACAGCAGGCGGCGCTCCTGCTCCCTGTTCCGAGTGACAGCGCAGGACCCACCGGGGAACCGTGCCCGCGCCTGAGGCTTTGCCGCTTTGTTGATTCGCAGGGCAAAGCCTGGGACACAGGCCCCCCACGTCTCGGGAAGAGGGGACCAACACCAGGCCGTGTTCGGATGTGCATTTGTCTGACATTTGTTTCTTTTTTCTTTTTTTTTTTTTTTAATTGTTGACAGGCAGAGTGGACAGTAGAGGGAGACAGAGAGAAAGGTCTTCCTTTTTGCCGTTGGTTCACCCTCCAATGGCCACCACGGTAGGCGCGCTGTGGCTGGCGCACCGCGCTGTTCCAATGGCAGGAGCCAGGTGCTTCTCCTGGTCTCCCATGGGGTGCAGGGCCCAAGCACTTGGGCCATCCTCCACTGTACTCCCGGGCCACAGCAGAGAGCTGGCCTGGAAGAGGGGCAACCGGGACAGGATCGGTGCCCCGACTGGGACTAGAACCCGGTGTGCCGGCGCCGCAAGGTGGAGGATTAGCCTGTTAAGCCACAGCGCCGCCCTTGACATTTGTTTCTTAAATCACCTCCTCTGGTTCATGCATGAGCTCCGCCTGTCCTCATTAACGCAAAGATTTAGAGTCCCTGTCTCCGGAGAACTTACGGCCCAAGATAATTCCCCATAAATCTGCGTGGCCGCGGGAAGGGGGGTGGGGGAGGGACGAGACACCGGCGCCGTATTTCCGTGTACTTCTAGCGAAGCATCACGAGAAACAGTTTTTTATGAGGAAGAAAACAGGAAAATAAAAGGCACTCGGGACATTTTCTGTAACAACGTGCGAGGACATGAGAGCGGATGGTAAGAGATGTTCAATCAGCAAGCGCGCTGTCTTCCGAAAACCCGGGCCTGGGTGCGCAGGGGCAGAGACGCAGAGGGAGCGCCGGGTGCGGGGACCCTCAGGGCGCCCTCGCTGCTCAGGCTCCCGACGGCGTGGGTTCTGCATGGCTCTGTGTCTCACTAGGTAACAACCAAGTCCCGAGAATTAAATTCCAACATGAGCGGCTGGCACAGGTTTCGAGGCCGCATCTCACACAGGCCTGTCGTGCTGTCCTGTGCTGTCACAGCGAGCAGAAAAGAGGGAAAACGAGGAGAAGCGGCGGCCCCCTCTGAGACGTCCCGCGACTCGCCTTCGGATCTCTGGTCGCCAGTAAGCAGCGCTTCTGTTCCACATTCTAGGGCTACGCGTCAAAGCAGCTTTTGCTAATGTGAACTCTGCACTCTCCCCAGTGTGTCCAGAAGCAGAAGCACACGGAAAGAAGGGACAAGAAACTAGGCCGGCGCTGTGGCACAGACTGTTAAGCCTCCGCCCACAGCGCCGGCATCCCATATGGCCACCGGTTCAAGTCCTGGCTGCTCCACTTCCACCCAACTCCCTGCTAATGCGCCTGGGAAAGCAGTGGAAGATGCCCAAGTGCTTGGGTCCCTGCACCCATGTGGGAGACCTGGATGAAGCTCCTGGCTTCAGCATGGCCCAGCCCTGGCCACTGTGGCCATTTGGGGAGGGAACCAGCAGATAGAAAATCTCTCTCTCTCTCCCCTTCTCCGTATTTCTGCCTTTCAAATAAATAAATATATGTTTTTTTTTTAAAAAAGAATGCACATTAAATTGAAATGGAAATCACATAAGGTTCCTTTTCCCCTAAGCAGCTAAAATGCCTGGAAGATGATATTAATTATTAATTGAAAAGCAGGCCTGCTCCAGAGGTTATGTGATTTCCTAAGCACAAGAGAGTTCAGCGGCACAATAGCAAAATCGGCCCCTGCGTCCCCAGCTCTCAACCCTTTGCGCACTGCACGAGCCTCTGTGTTTGCCTCGAACTCTCCTACTTGATCCACTTCTCAGGGTGGAAGGCAAGGCGCCCCTCCTAGGTCGGGGGTGTGTCACGACAGAGACCACGGTCAGGGTGTGACAAGTCCCCACCCTCCTAGGTCAGGGGTGTCTCATGACAGAGACCATGGTCAGGGTGTGACAAGTCCCCAGCGTCCCTCCCTGGCCACGCTCACCCTGGTGGCCGGAAGCCTGCCCCCACTGCTGCTGCACTTGCCACTCGGCAAAGTCTTGTCCCCTCTCGGGGTTCCAGTCACCGTCCTCAAAGCTGGGTCCTCTGGCAGCCCTCAGCTCACAGGGGTCTTGAGAGCGACCACGTGCAAACCCCTGTGAACCACGTGCAACTGTGGCACTGGACAGTGCACACCCGTCGACTGGACATGCACACCCGTCGACTGGACAGTGCACACCCGTCGACTGGACAGTGCATACCCATCGACCAGACAGTGCACACCCGTCCACTGGACAGTGCACACCTGTCGACCACACAGTGCACACCCACCAACTGGACATACACACCTGTCGACCACACAGTGCACACCCACCAACTGGACATACACACCTGTCGACCACACAGTGCACACCCACCAACTGGACATACACACCTGTCGACCGGACAGTACAAACCCGTCAACTGGACAGTGCACACCCGTCGACTGGACAGTGCATACCCATCGACTGGACAGTGCACACCCGTCCACTGGACAGTGCACACCTGTCGACTGGACAGTGCACACCTGTCGACCACACAGTGCACACCCACCAACTGGACATACACACCTGTCGACCGGACAGTACAAACCCATCAACTGGACATACACACCTGTCGACCGGACAGTACAAACCCATCAACTGGACAGTGCAGCAGTAGTGACTGCTTTCGCTAGTCTCAGTGTCATTCGCATCATCAATAGTCAACAATTGCATAAAATGGCTCAAAGCTAAACATTAAAGCAACTGAATAAAGAAACTTGATGTCCCCACAACAGATGACAATCAGGGCCATCAGTACCCAGCTGCCATGAGAGTGGTGAGCATGAAACAAAGATGTAGGCACCCAGGATTCTACTCCAGACCTCACGCTCCGTGTTCCCACTCCCGGGACCAAGGCCCTTTTGCCGTCTTCTGACCAGGTACGCCACTGGCCACCTTGGGCAGGCTTGGCTATTGCCAATCCAGGAACGCCCAAGGTTGTGGGGTTCACCCGCGAGGCATCGCCACGCTCTGCACATGACCTTTCACCTTCCGCCCAAAGGCGTCCAGAGCCCAAACCCCAGCCCTTACGCTTCCTCCGCCTGTCCGAACGCCACACCACTCTTTACACACTGGCCAGTGCCTTGCAAATACGGTAATTACCGCATTAAAATTCATCCGGGCTTGAGAATTTTATGGGCACCACTGCTCGGGTTGAAGACTCTGATTTCTAACGTTCTTTGCAGCTGGGTTGCGGTCAGAGATTTCTAAGACATGGAGTAAAGTCTCTGCTCTCCCCTATGCACACTCTGCACCCAGTTTTCAAAAGCCTTGGGGTCCCTTTGTGGGACAAACAGAAACGTTCCCCAATCTTCAGCCCTGAAGGTTTGAAAAGCTGTATTTACTGTTTTATTGCTACGCATTTAAAATTATTTATTTTTTATTAGGAAGGCAAAGAGAGACAGAGAAACACACAGACATCTCCCATCTGCCGGTTCCCTTCCTCAAACGCTGGCAACAGCCAGGGCTGGACCAGTTCCAAGCCAGGAGCTGACAACTCGACTCGGGTCTCCCATGGCAAGAGACCGACTACTTGCACCATCACCTGCTGGGACTGGAAGCAGGCTGGATGCCAGCCCCAAGCGGCGACAGAGCTGCCGCGTCCAGCACTCGCCCCGTGTGTCCTGCTGTCTGTGGGCTCCGCACGTGCTTGCGTGTGCTGGAGCTACTGCCTGGTGACTCCTCCCTGGGAAACGGCTTCTGGGAGCTCTGTGCCTGCCGGCCTGGTTTACAGAGGAGACATTCCCACCACCAACCCAAGACCTCACAGTGATCCTCCTCTCTGCTCTCCGCTGTGTATACTCTGTTGTGTTTTCTGGGTGGCAGAAGCTACTTCTTTTCAAGGAACCGTCCAACAGAAAGCCCTGGGAAGCCACAGAGGTGATGGGATTCGACAGATGATTCTCACGAGGACGGCACCTCAGACGCTGCACAGTGGCCCTCTCCCGCTTAGCAGGCGAAATCCACAGAAGCTCGTCTCTTTCCAAGGGAAGCTGACGGCAGGAATTCAAGAGCTCAGGAAAGGGGCAGGGAGCGCCTGTTACTCAGCGTGTCCCAGTCATGGTGGCCGGGTGGACAGCGGCGACTTAGAGACGCCGGTGATGGCGGGGGTTTGGCCAGGGCCAGCAGGGAAGGGGCAGGTCTGAGGCGGCAGAGCACCGAGAGTTTGATCCACTTAGAGCAGAGGACGCTGTCAGACACGCATGTTCTGTGCGTGAGAAACAGTTTCCTGGGAAGTCCTTCTCTTGGAAAACCTGGCAAATGAGGCCTTTTCTGTACATGTTAAACTTGAAAGGATGAAAGGAGTACAGCCATTGCTAAAGCAGCAGTCTCAAGTCACAAACTAAGTGTGCTGCCACCATTGCTAAAGAATCCACAGCGTCACATCTTCCAATGGATTCCTAAAATGTAGGTCTGTAATGTCCCCAACAAAGCACGCCTCTGTACTCCGCCGGGCAGCCGCAGATCAAGGCTTGCACCTGCCACACAGGCTGGCCTTGGGTGGATGGGGAAGGTACTGCACACGCTGAGTGTGTGCACCTGCATGTGTGTACCTAGGAGTCTGTGTCTGTGTGAGGCGGAGAGGGACGGAGGAGGGATGGGAGGAGGGAAGGAGGGAAGGAGGGAGGGAGGGAGTGGGGGAGGAGGGAGGGAGGGATGGGAGAAAGTTGGAAAGAATACAAAACATCAGGAGGTCTGTATAATTAATCGGCAGCCCCACAAATATGCCAGAAATCAGAGCTGTGCTTGGAACAGAGGAACCGGGCGTTTTATCCGAGTGGTCGGGCTCATTTCTCAATGTGTGCCCCTCGGATGACGCACGAGGCACTTTAGGAAACGTGGCCGAGAGTGAATGCTTTCAAGGCTGCCAATTACAACCTCATTTGCAAACATTTATGCCTCCTGATGGTCACCGTGCAGTTCCGTGTAAGAAAGAACCTTGCCAATCCCGAGGTTCCTGTTGAGAAGGAAGACTCCCAGCCCAGCAGAAGAATCGACCTTGATTGAGTGCATCTAAAATCTCCCCTCCATCACACCCTTTGCTGAAACTGTTGTCACTGACTGTTAATACACAAGCTGGTCCTTAGTAATTTTCACCTCTCGGCCAGTCTAGGAATTCACTGCTCCTGTATTATTTATTTCAATAATTCTGAAATCCCACTTATTATTTCTGAGTTACTTGGAAAGATTTATGTAGTTCGAGAAAAAATATTGTGTGAGTGTAAATTGCAGTGGGCAAGGTTAGGGCCGGCTCGTGTTACAGCAGTGAATCAACTCTGGGTCACTCGCCAGCACAGCTCAGGTGACGGATGGGCAGTCAGAGAGGCCAACCCCGTATTGGGAGGGCCCCACACAGGGCAGGGCTCTGCTGCAGCCTGCTATGGAGCTGTGTTCCCACCCAGCCGTTCTCCAACCAGCTCCAAATCACTCCCTTCTAAGGATATTAATCGTCTTCCTAATCCTTGCAGCCTTCCCAACCAACCAAATAAAAAGCAAAAAAAGCAAAGTCCTTTGTCTACGGTCTGCTGAGCCTGGCTTATCCAGATCAGTCAGAGACGTCTCCTGAGCGCGCGCTCCGTGCTGGGCTCAGTGGAAAGCACCGCAGGGGTTGTGAAGACCCCAGCCCTCCCGTGCAGCGGACATCACCATGCTGCCCACCATCGTCCACTCCTCTGTGTCAGGCGCCAGGCAGTCCTGGTCTTCCTCGGGAAGCCACACCTCCCCACACTCAGACTGGGCACTGTGGGCGGTTCTGGCACCAACCCGGCCTACCAGAGGGTTCACGTGACTCAGGCAGCCCTTGAGAGAGCAACACATGTTCCTGGCTACAGTGATTGGGACGGGGCAGGCAGGAGAGCTTGTATGGGCCAGTCAGAGAGAACGGGCGTCGCTCTGAGCAGTTTAGGGAAAATAAGGGGTGTGCCTTCTGCTGGGTTCACCTGTCGGCACACTGCCCGACAGCCTGCCTGAGCATAAGACCCACAGACGTCAGACGCTGATGGTGCACTCCCGGGCCACTGGCCACACTCTGGAGCCAGCAGTCTCCCTTTGAAGGGAAAGGAACTCACGCAGTGAGACCACAGTGACAACTGCCAAGCTCAGTACATGTGATAAAATCACCGACATAACTTGGAGGCAAATGGATGAGGTTTATAATTGGTCAATCACACCTCAATGAAGTTGGTAAAAAATCCACTGGAAGCCAGTTTGAGTTGGGCTTCCGTGACCTGCTGCCCACAGAGCTGTGATGAACTCAGTCTCTCTGGGGAGGTGACAGGTCCCCAGAGGGTACATCCAATGGGGACGTGTCCAGGAAGGGTGCATGCCTCGTGGGCCTCCTACCCTGCGGAGCCCTGTAGTGCAGCTCCCTTCCTCGCAGGACAGAGAGCGAGTGGGCTCCATGGAGGTGCTGGACCTGGGGAACCGCTGTTGGCAGTGGCGGCTTCTGGAGGGGTAGTGCCTTTGAGAACAGCGCCGACACACAGCACGCGCTGGGCCTGCCTGCTACTGACGCGTCCCCAAGAGGTTTCTCTGCCTTGTGATGGAACCTTCCAGAGCCCAGTCGTCCTCTTTAGCGTGATTTCTCTTTGTTATCTGTGCTGTCAGGTTCCCCGCCCCAACCGGACAGTCCTCAGCCTTCTCCACGTCACCCTGTCCATGTGGTGGGGGACCTGGGGGGACGGTGTGCGTGGCTGCTTCCCGAGCTAAGGATGTGACCACAGATTCCGATCCCCATCTCACATTTGAGGAGGGAGGAAGAAGCACACGGCAATCAACTTCCAAGCAATGGAGAAGAGGAGAGACGTGCGGCGCAGACGCCAGCCTCGCTCCAGCTGCTGACAAACCACTTGTGCACCATTTCTGAGATCGATGCGAAAAACAGCAAACGCGAGCTCAGCGTGTCTGCTCCAGCCGAGGCCACCTGGGCAGGCCGGGAAGCTTGGGAGTGGAGCAAGGCGGACTCGCCTGTTTTCCCAGGGCGAAGGGTCGGGGTCTACAACGATCCCCACCCCCACCCTGCTTCCAGCTCAGACAACACCAAAGAGGAGAGGCAGGGCAACTTCGTGACTTCCGCTCAAGCGAAATCTCATCCAAACCACTGTGGGGTATGTGTCTGTGTGTGTCTGTGCATCTGTGTGTGTGTCTGTGTGTGTATCTCTGTGTGTGTCTGTGTGTATGTCTATGTGTGTCTCTGTGTGTGTCTCTCTGTGTGTATGTGTGTGTCTCTCTCTGTATGTGTTTCTGTGTGTGTTTGTGTGTGTGTCTCTCTCCTGTATGTGTGTGTCTGTCTCTGTGTGTCTCTCTGTGTGTATGTGTGTGTGTTTCTGTGTGTGTGTCTCTGTGTGTATGTGTGTGTCTGTGTGTGTCTCTGTATCTCTGTGTGTGTCTGTATGTCTATGTGTGTCTCTGTGTGTGTTTCTCTGTGTGTATGTGTGTGTGTGTCTTTCTCTGTATGTGTTTCTGTGTGTGTTTGTGTGTGTGTGTGTCTGTGTGTGTCTCTCTCCGTATGTGTGTGTGTATGTGTGTCTCTGTGTGTGTCTCTATGTGTGTGCCTGTGTGTGTGTCTGTGTGTTCTGTGTGTCTCTGTGTATGTGTGTCTCTGTGTGTGTGTCTGTGTGTGTCTCTCTGTGTGTATGTGTCTCTGTGTGTGTCTCTCTCTGTGTGTGTCTGTGTCTCTCTGTGTGCCTGTGTGTGTGTGTGTGTGTGAACAAACCTCCCTGATGCAGGCATTTGGAAAGCCAGCCATCTGTGTCCAGACTCAGGTCTCCAGCACGGTCCACACACACCGAGCTCGGCTGAATTCTGCACTTGTTGACTTCCCCAGGCCCCAGCCCTCAGCCCTGGCCTCTGAGGCGTGACTCAAACGTGAGGCCTCAGTGGCAAAGGACGTCTCTGCGAGATGAGAGTGTGTGACACCAGGCAGGTGGGCTCCGCAGGCCGCAGGCTGCGCTGTCCCAGGGACAGCGCCGAAGCCCAAGGGCCGCGCCAAGGGAGCCAAGGGAACCAAGGGAAGCACGGGAGAACCTCAGCTATGGTCGCCGCCCTGGGAGACTGGCCGCGGTCTCCTGCCTGGGCGCTGTGGCCACAGCAGAGGACGCGCTGCCGGATGGGGCGGCGCCACACAGGGACAGCAGAGGGCAGCACCCCGAGAAACAGCACAAAGTCCAGGAAAGGCCAGGAGGAGCAGGTGGCGCCCACCTGGTGGACCTGAGCCGCGGGGGTGCCTGAGCGCAAGGAGGCGAAGGGCGGGGAGCATCTCCGTGCAGCAGTGACCGGGGTTTCCTGCTGAGGGGGTGCAGGCAGACGCCGGTGCCCGAGACCGGGCCCCAGGTCTGTAACTCCACTCTGCAAATGTGGCGCACATGAGTGGAACCCAGAGCCCGGTTCCAGTCAGGGGCTGTGGCAAGACCTCTGTCTTGTTCCCACCACACCTGTAGCCTCCCGGATGGCCTGGTGGGCAGGCAACAGAAGTGACCTGCCTGCGAGTGAGGGCACGTGAGGCCTGGACAGGGGGTGAAGCAGTGGGTAGAGCAGAAAGCGCTGTTCTTGGAGCGAAAACCGCAGTGCAGCTCCATCGGTGCCGCGATGAGAGCCGAATTACCGACAAACGCCAAATGTTCTAAACCGCGGCTTCCTCACCTAAAACTACGCATTGGCCTGGGCAGGGATTTAACAAAATTAATCTACAAATAAGTGTTTTGAAAGCTATGCAGTGCTTCCACTGGCATCGGCTCAGGGCTCGTTTCTGGACATTACAGGGTCACTGACCCATCTGGTCCTGGGCCAGCAGAACCCACATGTGTGGGAGCCTGGAAGAGGGGCAGGGTCTTGGGCTCGGCCCAGAGCTTCCGATCAGAATCTACATCTAATGGAGACATCAGGGCACTGAGGTCAGAGACACCCTGGCCCGCGGATTGGTGGCCCGTAGTCTCCCAAGTTCCCGCTTCGAGAGGGCAACGGGGGAAGAGTCGGCACAGTGCCCACGCCTCCTGGCAGGAAGTGACTATACCTGAACCTGATTTACTCGCTCGCAGTGGTTTTTCCCAACATCCAACTGAGTGTCCAGCTGGTGCCCTGGGAACTGCTTGATTTCAGTCTAATTTTCTTCGGTGGTCCTGGGGTGGCCGAGTTCCTCCACTAGGACTGCTGATGACACGGATGAGGGCAGGGGGCACAGCTCACTGCTGTTTCTCATGACTCAAACGTGAGAGAGAGGCTCCCATAACATCATATATTTATCTGAGAGGCAGAGAGAGAGGCAGAGGGAGACACACACACACAGGAGGAGAGCGAGAGAGAGGCAGAGAGAGTTCCAGTCTATTGGTTCACCCCCAAATGCTCTTAACGGCCAGGGGGCTGAAGCCAGTAGCAGTGACCTGAATCCAGAACTCTTGAGAGTGGCAGAACCAACAGCCGCCGCCGCTGCCTCCCAGGGTCCGAGTTGTCAGGATGCCGGGAGCCAGAGCTGGGAACTGAGCCCAGAGCCGCAGGGCAGGGCACGGGCGTCCTAACAGAACCATGACGGCTTCGCCCAAACGCCTGGCCCACGAATGATACTGCACAGGCGTGAGCGTCCGTGTTCCTACGAAGCTTCAGAAAGCCCAGCAGAGCTTACGTGACCCATCATTCATTACACACGTAGGCCCTGAGAGCCAGTCGAGGGCCGGGCAGCGGGCTGGGTGTGCAGGGACAGGGCTGGGTGTGCTCGGGGCTCCCAGGTGGTGGGGTGGCCACACACTCGCAGTGGCCATTCTTCCTCATGCACCCATTCAATAAATGCCCAGTGAGCTCCCACGGAGCAGCCCCACTGCCTGCGCACTGTGCGTGCACAGACAGACCACACCCACTCCCCAGGACTTAAACCTTGGTGGAAGGAGGGGGACAGCAGAGAAAGCCAATCATGGCCCTGGTGACCGAGCTGAGGGCTAAGACGGAGAGCGTGGAGCACAGAGCCCAGAGGAAGGGCTGCCGCGGGCCAGGTCTGAGCCCCAGGGAGGAGCAGGGAGGGGGTGGGGTGGCAGCAGAGCAGGCCTGGCGGAGCAGGGAGGAGCCCCTCGGCAAGAGGCACAGAGAACTGCTGAGCCCGGGGCCATGGGAAGCCCAGTCTGACTCAGAGGGACACAGAAGGCCATGGATGTGCACACGGCTCAGGCCGCACTCATAGACACCCGGCATCCAGAGCCAGGGAGGGGACGGCCCTACTGCGTGCAGTGGGCACCACACAGCAGCTGGACGAGGAGGGGCCACTGTGGAAGAGGTCGCTGACACCCCACGCACTGCGCACGCGGAGGCAGCCTCCGTGATTCGTGGGCACCTGCCCGACGGGACTCATTGCCGGCTCCAGCCCCTCCCAGGGCCACTCCCTTTCCAACCTGCTCCTTCCCGGAGTTCCTAAGCCCCTCTGATCCTTCCAATAAAGCTCCTGTTTGCTTGAGTTAGTTCCATTAACCGCAACCCAAGTACGCGGACACGTGGAGCCTGGGGGACAAAGGGCCGGGGCCAGAGAGAGTGTGAGAGCCGAGGCTGAGAAGAGAGCTGGGTCTCTCCCGCACCGCCCGGGGGCCTGGCGAAGCCGTTATGAAGACTCCGGCTTTGGATGAGCATTTTAATAAACAAAAATCCCCGAGGAGACTTCTCCCTGCAGCACTTTTTTACAACGCAGCTAGCTTTTCTTGGAGGAAATTCAAGCCAAGACGCAGACAGGCCTGGCGTCAGTGATTTTTAAGGTCCAGAGATTCAATAATTCTTGAGTTCCAACGACAGCTTTCATATCACTTAAATTTTCCAACAAAATTGCCTTTGACATGTTTCTCTGAGCACATTTTCCTCAAGCGGAAATTGACGTTGATGAGGAAGAAAAGAGGCGATGGATTTTTATAGGACGAGCCACGGAGAGCAGAGGCCGGCATCCCAAATAGCAGATGCACGGCCAGAGTTAGCTACGTTTCTCAGGCCAACTGCCCCTCGCTGTGCACACGGCTTGGTTTCCACCTCAAAGCGTGGCCACGAGGCCATGGCCGTGGCTGTCCCTCCAGGTGCCGTGGGAAGCACGAGACAGTCAGGACCGCATGGTTCCCCAGCAAGGGGCGGCGCTGTCTGCACAGCCACAGGACGACTGTTTCCTGACCGCAGGGTGGCTCCCCCCAGGGGCGCACGCCCCCTCCAGCAGGAACCTCATCACCCTGGGACGAGGGCAGAGCACTTCCACTTTTACCAGAACGGTGCTTCTGAGCGTTGTCATATTCTCAGAGACCACCCCCCTGAAAAACGACTGTGCACACGTCCTCAGACAGCCCCCGCAGCAGGGTCTGCATCTGCTGGCTGTCAGCGCACAGTGACCCCAGCCGCCCAGGCTGTCCACTGTTCCTGGGTATGAGGGGTCAGCGGGGCACTGGCTGGGGTGGGTGGGATGGTGGGGTCACATGTCTCTGCCTCACCCAGCAGGCTCCCTTCTCCCACACTGTCGTTTAGACAACACAGCATTTGGACAGCACCAAGGGGGGGGGGCGAGTAATTTTTTTTTTTTTGAAGATTTATTTATTCGAAAGGTAGAGTGACAGAGTGGGAGAGACAGAGACAAAGAGGTCTGCTACCCATTGGTTCACTGCCCAAATGGCGACAACAGCAAAGTCCGAGCTAGGACAAAGCCACTCTGGTCTCCCATGTCTGTGGCAGGGGCCAGGCACGTGGGCCGTCTTCTGCTGCTTTCCCAGGTGCATTAGCAGGGAGCTGGATCGGAAGTGGAGCAGCTGGGGTTGAAATCGGTGCTCTGATAGGGATTATGGTGTTGCAAGTGATGCCTTAACCCCTGTGCCAGAATGCCGGCCCTTTGTGCAAGCAATCTGAAAAGTGTCTGCTGGTGCTGATTTTACTGGCATTTCCTTGGCCAAAGCGAGCCACACGGCCATGCCTGGAGCCCGGGTGGGAAGGTACCGCTGTGGGTACAGGTAAGGCAGGCGTGAGAAGCAGGCCAGCCACAGTCACTTCCTGTACTCAAGTGACAGAGCTAACGTCTATCTAATGTCTAAGTTAATCTAATATCAGGAGGAAGCTGCTTCTTCTGAAGAATAATGCGAAATAATGAAAACTCAGCAGTTCACTCACTTGCCTTTTGGCTCCAAGAAACTCAAAATATTCACATTATCCATGAGATGTTCATTAACGTGCACTCTCCCCGTCTTGTGCACGGTCTAAATGCTTTATTTTAACAGCGTGATTTCAGAAAGGAGTTCTTCACAAAGCCTGTGGGAAAGCGGCACTGAAAGAGAACTGTGTTTTGGTGCCAAAGGAATCCTGGGATTTGTGTCCAGTGGTTACCATTCTGCCTCTTCCATGACCCTCGACATGGACTTGAAAATCTTTCTGAACTAAAACAAACTCATCTTTTAATTCCATTCTCCACGAACATTTTGAAGTAACCTCACCCAACCTGTATTCCAGTCTGTCTGAAGGTTTTTGTTTTGTTTTGTGTTAGAGAGAACTTTAAACATTGATATTTTTAAAAGTTTAAAAGTTTGAGAGAGAGAGAAATAGAGAGGAATCTCCCATCTGCTGGTTCACTCCCCAAATGCCCACAACAGCGGGGGCTGGGCCAGGCCAAAGCCAGAAGCCAGGAGCTCAGTCTGGGTCTCCCATGTGGGTGGCAGCGACCCAAGTGCTCGAGTCATCAAAGGGTGCGTGTGAGTCGGAACCTGGAATCAGGACCTAAGCACCGGGACACCACATGCAGGATCCCAAGCGGTCTCTTAACGGCTATGGCAAACGCCCATCTCAAAAGCGTGTGCATTAACAAACAATTAATCCCCGCATTTCTGTGAAGTATGGCCCTTGTCCTGTGGTCCACGTGGCACTGAGCGATGTCTGAAACACGGGTGAACCACGGAAGAGCGGTGGCTCCACCTCTGACCGGGGCAGGAGTCATTCCAATACGCCACACTCTGCAGAACTGTGAACCAGAGTGCCGACTGCACGCATCCACCAAGGTTTCCGGGGAGTGATCGCAAACCAATTTTCACTAGGAATGTAGCCTTTTACCATCTCCACAGGTTCAGAAAGAGAAGTATTTTAAAATTCAGAACCCACGCCTAAGAGGGTGACAGACGTAACGAAATGCAGCTGAAAATGAAGTTCTTCATTTCATTCTGGAATATTCTCCTCTAACGATATCCTGAGACCGATTTTCAAAGGGCTTTGAAGATAGAGCTGTACTGTTTCATGCCCGTGTGATTGAGTCCAGGAAATATTACCTGAGTCTTGGCAGTGGAATTTGAAATGCTGACTTGAAATATTTTCATTGAAGTTGTACAAAGTTACACAGAACCAGAAAGTTATTTAAACTGGCTTTCACGTTTTCTTAAATTCCCTCTCAGCTGACAGCAAAGCCTCATCCCTCGCGGGACAAAGACGGAGCAAGCGCCGAGCGTCTGCGGGGCCAATGTGACTCTCAGAGTGCCCGGCTGCTTCTGATGGGCTGACGGCCTCTTCCGGATACTTCAATCACTGACAAATTAGTATGGGCCCAAAGATGAAGGACCGGTTATCTCAGCTGGACGTGGGACAGGCGAGGTGCGCAGTGTGGCAGGAGGAAATGATTTCCTTTAAAATAATAACTAGTTTATGCATGCCAACTCCAAACCACGGGTCAGGTCCACAGACAGCTGCACACAGAACACTGACAGCTCCAAGGGGTCTTCAGAGCCCATGGAAAATGCGTATTAGGAAAAACCTGTGCACGGATTTCCAAGGTGCGCAGCGCCATAATCAACTTCTCTTTCCATTCCATTTTCCATTAACCTTCTGCACGCCCTGTATCAGACGCACGAGCGCTGTGAAGGAGCCACAGACGCCCGTGTGCACGTAAGGGCATCGTGGCCCCGCCACACTGAACCCTCACCAGGATCCGTCGCCTCAAGGAGTTTTACACAGAACCTCGTAGGCATCACGGACAAGACTGAAACATACTGCCTTCGGACGCTTGCTCTCCGAATGTGCTCTGCCTCCTGGTATTTAATCTGTCTCCCCCAGAAGCTAATTCCCTGGACCTGAAAGGCCTTCGAGGATTGTATTACTTCCTTGATGTCCACGTAGGACCGTGGCTTCCAGGAATGACCGCACGGACTGCTGCTCACAGAGGAACGGATTCTCGCTACTGCTTGGTGCTTTATGGCTGTCTCAGCACCGGCAAAGCTCTGGCAGGCACTGAGCACTGTGGTTTCACTCCCCGCCATGGGTGTGTCTCGTCTTGGGGTACACAGACTCCGCATGATGCCGACTGTGCTCCCCTCGGTGGGGAGCAGTTCCACTCCAGGCCACTTCTGGGGATCGCAGAGGGATCTCGACGTCGGAAGATCTGAGAAGGCTGCCCTGGAAGGCTCAGTGGGGTCCTGCACACCCCCCCATGGTCACACTGCTCACATCCAGCCCGCGGAGGTGCTGCCTCCCCGGGAAGCCACCTGCACCCCAGCTCGGCATCTTCCTGACACCCAGCCTCCCACTGCGTCCTCAGGGAACTCTGGCTTTCTGCATTGTGTAACGATGCTTAGAGCATCTATGCTCTGAGAGCCACACCCTAGACACCAGCAAAGACAGAGCATTCAAAGAATTCGGATCCTGTGAGCTGAAAAGAACAATGCTAAGGCGACATGGAAGGTGTGGCCTGCAGAATTATAGTCTGAGTCAACTCGAATTTCAATGGCCCAAGACTGAGGCCTCACCCCGAAGGTTCAGGAAAGTATCTTGCCTGGATCATAAACTCATCAGACTGACCACTCTGCAAACAAAGGAGAGACCAGCCTGAAAGTGGGCCGCTCACGTACTAATGTGCCTTCAGAAGTGGACTGCCTCAGCCTGGCTTAACTGGGGTTGGCACTGCTTCTCACCATGAGTTTTCCTCTCATCATAGAGACCTGGAATGCCTGGGCCCAGAGTAGCTACAGGTTTGTGAAAGGGCTACAGCTGTCCACCCTCAGCGACAGGCCCTCTAAGGGCAGCAGTGCCCACCAGTGGAGCACTGACACTGGACACCCACTGGACACCCACCAGACAGCTGCATCCCACCCGAGAGGTCCTGCCACTGGGCACCCGCTGGACAAACCAACATAGGATCACGAGACTGCCTGGTGTGTGCAGAGCCAGGTTTAAAGACCTGGGCTGAGTCTACCTTGAGACAGACTCCATGCACATCTCTGTCCTCTCTCTCTTAGTACTGATGTGTCTCGGGTAAGTTACATCCAGAACACAGCTTAACATGACTGAGGCCCCACAGCTAGCGTCACACCCAACAGTGACAATCCGACAGCTTTTCTTCTAACACCGGAAGCAAGGCCAGGGGACACACCCTACACAGCACAGGGCTGAATGTCAGCAATGGAAACAAAGGGCATTCAGATCAAAAAAGAATTTGAATTGTCTCTGTTTGCAGGTGGCTTGATCCCGAATAATGAGAAAACCCTAAGGACTCCCTCAGAAAACTACAGAAACAAAATCATGAAAATTGTGGGACTGAAAATA
The DNA here is from genome assembly GCF_033115175.1 of Lepus europaeus. Classification (NCBI taxonomy): domain Eukaryota; kingdom Metazoa; phylum Chordata; class Mammalia; order Lagomorpha; family Leporidae; genus Lepus; species Lepus europaeus. The sequence continues at coordinate 2,123,024 of NC_084835.1, read as the reverse complement.
AACATAGAGAAATCAGCTGTGTCTGCACACTGACCATGAACTGCCTGAAAGAGAAATAAATAAAATTATTCTTCATAAAGTACTCAGGAAGTAAGAGGTCTGTACATTGAAAACTGTAAAACATCGACGAAAGAAGTTTCAGAAGACGCAGACAGGGAGGTATCCCATGTCCATGAACTTGAAAAATTCACGTCATTGAGCATTTATACTGCCCAAAGTGCTCTACAGGTTAATGAAACACTTAATGAAATTCCCATGGCATTTTTCACAGAAATAAGAAAAGTGACCTTAAAATTCACAGAGAACCACAGGAGTCTTGTCATAGACAAAAGAATCTTGAGCAAAAACACCAAAGCTGGAGGAATCACCGGATTTTAAGCTACATTCACGGCTACAGTAATCACAAGAGTGAGGTCCCAGACTCTCACACATGAGGACAACTGCAAGAAAACAGTGTAGAAATAAACTCACGCACAAACGGCCAAGACCCCAAGAACACACGGTGGAGAAGTGACGGGCACCCCAGGACATGGGCTGACAGAACTGGATGTCCGCAGACGGGCAAGCAAACAGAACCCAGAACGGGGACCTCAGTGCGGCACGTGACACTGTCACACTCCTGGAAGAGAACATGGAGCAGAAGCTCCCCAACACTGACCTTGGCAATGAATCTCTGGCAGTGACGTCAAAACCACAGGCAACACAAGCGCAAGTACCAAGAGACCACACGAACCAGAAAGTCTGCAGGGCAAAGACGACAGCTATCGGACAGAAAAGGCGCCTGCAGAATAGAAAACGCTTGCAACCATACATCTGTGGTCAGCAGCCCATGCATAAGGAAGTCACACAAGAGTAATGAAACAAGTACCCTGGTGAGAAATGACCAGATGATCTGCATATACACCTTTCCAAAGAAGACATAAAAACGGCCAAAGGTGTGTGACACCGTGTTTAACTGTGGTCATCATCAGGGGAGTGCAAAGCCACGGTGAGGCATCACCACACACCCGTCAGGAAGGCATCTCAGCAAGATAAAACGTACCAGCTGTGCAGGGGGCGGGGCTACAGACTGGCCACGGCGTCCTAGGGAAGAGCTCGCAGGCTCCTCGACATAGAAACGGCTCTACCGTATACCCCAGACACCTCACATGTGGGCACACACCCGACAGAAACAAAACCAGTATCCCAGCGGGAATCCTGGCCTTGTGTGCTCACTGAGCGCCAGTCATATTAACCAAGAAACATGCCTACTGACAGTCACGGGGGCATCCTGGGATAATATGCAGCCGTGGAAACAGAAGATCGTGCCAGTGGTTGGGGAAATGGGAGCTGTCAATCAAGCAGAACAAAATTTCAATTGTGAGGAGGATGAGGGCGGTCGTCAACTTCACCCTGGAAATTGTCACACGAGTTCAAGCACACGCAATGTCACACTGTACACCCTGAATGTGCTCCATCTTTCATTTACAACTTTAAAAACGAAAACCGGTGTCACTTGCCCATTGGACATTTTTAAAAGGGGGTAGGCATTTACTGGGAGATGTCATTAGCTCCCCACCTGGAGTGCCTGCATTCCACACTAGAGAGCCCGGGTTTGTGTCTGGCTGCACGCCTGACTCCAGCTTCCTGACCACGCACACCCTGTGAGGCAGGAGGCGATGGCCCTGCAGCCCAAGAGTTCCTGGCCCTTGGCTTTGGCCTTGCCCAGCTCCGGCTGTTGTGTGCATCTGGGGACCGAACCAGTGAGTGGAAGATCTCTGTCTGGCTCTCTGTTTCTCTGCCTCTCAAACAAGAAAAGCAAACGTTGTAAACTATCATCTCCTTCGCTTCCTAGCCTGATGTGAGCGACCGCTGCAGCGCCACCCTCCTCTCCAGAACTTTCCGTGCGGCTCTGCAGGCACTCAGCAGGAGCCCCTAGGGCCCCTGCCTCTCCTCTGGTGGCCGCCAGGCGCTCGGCCTCTTCCAGCAGGCCTGTCCTGCAAGCAGAATCCAGCAGAATTGGCCGCACGTCCTAGCATTCACCACGGTGTCTGTAAGGCTCACCCACGAGGCAGCGCCTGGCAGAATGTGACCCACTGGAGGCGGCAGAATATTCCACTGTGTGTCCAGGCACACGGTTTGTCCATTCATCTCCAGAGACGTGTGGGTTGTTTCCCCCTCTGCTTATTTTGAATAGCGCCACTGTGAAGACAGCCATTAAAAAAGACACATCTGTTTGAGTCCCTGCTTCCAGTTCCTCCGAGTGATCCCTCAGGGAGGACTTGCGGACCGCGTGGCGATTCTATTTTTAACTCTAGAATCGGCACCATTTTGTTTTCCGCAGCCACTGCATCCTTCCACTCCCACCCCCGCGCCACGTACAAGGATTCCAGCTCCTTCACATCTCTCCTGTTCCAGCCGTTTCTCCCTGCACACAGCTGCACCAGCGTCAGTTAGCGCCCTGCCAATGGCCATGTAACATCTGCTCCTCTCCAGGCCCAGCCCTGAGGCTCTGGTGGCTCCACGGCAAGACGCTGGAGGGGAGCACAACACCCAGATGCTGGCATCACCGTGTTCATCCTCTTCCCGCCAGAGCGAGGGAGCCAGCACGATGCCACCGCCCAGTCTGGTCAGGGAGCGGCCACGAGACCCTCTCTGGGGCTTCCTGGGAAAGCACGGCCCCACCCCTGCAGGACGCCTGCCTGAAGACTTCCAGTCTGGAGCTGAGCAGCCATTTCTTGTCACGAGGAGGGAATGTCCGAGGACGCTGTCGGGTGGTGGACAGAGAGCTGAGAGTGCGGTCACCTCGCCATTGCCGTCAGGAGGGGCCCAGTGTCCGCCCCGGATGGCACCTGCCGATACCACTTACTCTGCAGCTGGCTCAGCCACGCTAATAAATAAGATTTATGTGCACATTAGCTTGAGTCTCACGGCCTATTTTATCTTTAAGGCTGGTTTTGCATCTAATCTTACTCATTATGTGTGACTTCCAGAGCTCAGCTCTCAGATTTCTGCGAGCACCTGGCTGTCTCCTCGGTCTGCTACGTTTTAACGGTTCATTTAGCTGGGGAATGTGTCTGAAAGGCTTTTCACGGCTGCTCTGCCTTCTGATTACTTCTGCTTCAGCAGGTCTTCAGCCGGGGCTGCCCTGCAGGAGAACCTGCCTGCCGCTCTCGGACCAGGGTCCTGAACCATATTGCAGGTGCCTCGGCGGACGGAGCGAGGCCATGGTTAAACACTGGACTTACAGAACCTGTTTAGTTCCAACAGTAGGGACTGCTTTCTCTGTTTATCCTGGTATTTTATTTTCCTTGTCAGATTATTTTTCACTTTGAGTATTTTGACTAGCATGTAATATTTGTACATTTTTATGGGACAGTATAATCAGATATTTCAACTTCCGGCCACAGAAAATGATCAGAAAACAAAAGGTAAGATTTTAAAAGCAAAGCAGAATCATCCAGAAACAGAAGTTCAAAACGAGTCCTGGGCACAGAGGGGGAAAGCACGGGACCCCAGGGCACTGCTGAGCCCCGAGGTCGGCTCAGCCCAGGGCAGGCACCAACGCACTGGAGCCACAGGTCTCTGCCCCAACACCTGACTGCCCTGCCCTCATGAGGAAGAAGGAGCTGCTATAGATCTGAGTGACACGTGTTCTCCCAACCTCCTCGGGGCAGTCTGCAGGGTGAAGGAAACCCAAAGGTCAGAGGAAAAACCCTGATAAACAGAACTGCAGTTTCCTGGCAGCACCGTGTCGGATGACAAGACATTTCACACAGTGACAATGTGACACGTGGAACGAGGGAGCAAGGCCGGATCCGCTGCCCACTGGTGGTCACTCATCTTTGCAAGCTCCCCGTGGGTCGCTTCTTCCTGTACCCTGAAGGGCGGAGGCCCAGACCCTGGCCTTTCTGGCAATGGTCCCTCTCTCTCCCCCGAGGCCAGGCTGACACACGACATCAGCAGTGGGACTGGAGGGTGCTCGTGCCGCCTACACCACGGGACGAGGCTTCTGACCGAACTCCGTCTCCCTCCGCTCAGACCTACCACGCAGCAATCCGCACGCGTGACATCCACATACATGTCCATTTCGGAAAGAATTCGGCATATTTCAGAAAAGTGAGTCTGTGAGGAGCTATTTGGAAACTGTTCATTTACTGTGTAGGATGAGAACACAAAGCCGACTCCTCAGGTACCACTTTGAGAGCTGCCTGCTGCCTGGACAGCTGGCTCTACGAGCTCCATCTAGACTTAATGTGCTGCTTGGCACGAGATGTGGTCACTACTCCATATTAGAATAAAGGAGCCGATGAGTGAATGACTCGGTTCATCGATGACTCCCTCGAGGTGATGGAGAGAACACGGGTCATCCAATCGAGGGACCAATCGAGCCTGGCGGAGGCCCCTCTGTTCACTGAGGGAATGCAGCTGACGTGAGCGCTGAAGGCTGGGGTTGGAGCCATCGTGCCCAGGAGCAAAGGGGAAGCACTGGGTGGATGCTGAGCAGGCCATCAGGGCTGTCCTCTGGCATCCAGGGAGAACCCTGGTCTACACTTGTAAACGTGGACCTCCCACAGACAGAGACCGGTCGTAAGGTACAGCGAGACGAAGACATCCAGAAAGATGGGGAAAGGGGGAGACACCCAACACTGGGCTCTCTTGAGGGGGAGAGGCCAATAAGGTCCCTGGAGAAGTGACCAGCCAGTGGGTGGAGAGGGAAACCCGGGGGACTACGGCATCCGGCACATCAAATACAGCAAGGGTTTCAGACGGGAGGAGTGGCCACTCCTTGTGCCAAATGTGCTGAGGCCAACCTGAGGACTGAAACCTGCTCATTAGGTCTTGGTCTCTGGACTGTGAGCCCGCCGGGGTGGTGCTGGGGCAGCCGGGGGTGCGTGGGAATGGGGTGCTTGGTGGGGACGCACCTGAGGGGGAGGAGAGACGCCGAGGCTGGGTCTGGGAGAGCTGAGTCCGAGGTCAGACAGACACTGGCTGTGGTTCTGGAACAAAATCGAGCTGCGGGTGGGTGTTGGTTTTGCCGCTGACTCAGCTGATGTCCGTGGATCAGTGAGCTTCCGTTCCTTCCCGGTGAACAGGTCAGCAGTGAAGCCGAGCGTTCAGGGAGACTCGGACGGGGAACGTGTAGCCCCAGCACACATCAGGTCCTCAGCAAGCGCTAGTGGCTACAGCATCGTGTCGGCAGAGATGCCCAAAATATGGCTGCTTGCAAATCCCCAGCCACTTCTATAGCTCTCCTCCGAATCCCAGAGACCTGATATGGCTGACCTGACTTGCAGGAGGTTAAAGAGCAAGTCTAAAGAAGACATGACGTTGTTTAAAATGAACAAAATCAATACTTAGAGTGATAATCATAGAATGCCAACTGAATGAAACATTAAAAATGAAAATATGAAAATTGTGTTCATCAATACGAAATGACCTACCACTTGCAACAAATCAAAAAGTCACATAAAAGAATCCGTGAATATGGGGTGGACCTGGAGGCACACAGGGTTGAGCCGCTGCTTGTGATGCCCATATCCCACATCAGAGGGTCGGGGTTCCAGGTCTGCCCCTGCTTCCCACCCGGCCTCCTGACAGTGTGAACCCTGACAGTGTGAACCCTGACAGTGTGAACCCTGGGAGGTGGCAGATGATGGTTCAAGTGCTGGGACCCGTGTGGGAGACCTGGATGGAGTTCCTAGCTCCCGGCACCAGCCTAATCCAACTCCGGCTGTTGTGTGCATTTGAGGAATAAACTGGCAAATGGATATCTGTGTGTGTGGCGGGGGGGGGGGGGGAGATGGGAGGTGGGTATTGATCTGCCTCTCATATAAAGATCAATAAACAGTTTGAAAAAACAGTGATGACAGTCAGTCCCCCACTCCAATAAGTTCCGCATCTGTGGATTCCGTCAAGTTCAGGCCAAACATTATTTGAAAAAAATTTAATCTGCATTGAACACACACAGGTGTTCTTTTATCATTATTCCCAAAACCATTAGTTTAATGACTTTAAAATCCTACTAGCTATCAGACATAATTCAGAGGTTAACTGAAGAGCACAGGCAGGTGTATGGAGGTTACACACCACTATCACAGCTTTTTTTTTTTTTCACAAGGGACTTGGGCATTGCAGACTTGGGATCCCACGGGAATCCCATTTTGCAGACATGTGTACAGACCTGAAGAAACACACACCTCCACCATGCTCCCACCTGCACCAAGCTCCTTCCCATCTAACGGAAGCTCGGCTGGACACAAGCATTTACTGTGAAGTCTGTTTCGAAGATGAGAACTTGAGTGACCTGCTCAAGGCTACACCGACTGCCAAGCTGGGCTTCTGGATCCATTCCCCAAATCTCACCCTTGCTGCGGCCCTGCGCGTGGCTCACGTTCTCAGAGAGCCGGGGACAAAGTCTGAACTACCCGGGAAGCTGTGAGACGAGGAGCACTCCACGTGTATTCTAGAAGCCACCTGCCCCGGCTCTGGGGGAAGGCAGGTCCTGCGTTCACTCCTTCCCTCTCCACGTCTCTTTGAGAAGCTCCATAGAGCAGGGCCCAAACTCTTCCCAGGGCGTCTGGCCAGGGCTGGCAGCACTGAGTGACCCTCAGAGCCTTCTCAGCACCTGGGGCTGGATTGGCTTCGTCTTCCTGTAGCTGGTGGGAAGGCTGTTCAAAAGCCTACAGCACAGGGGTCAGGACACGGGTGGCCAGTTTGGGGGTGGAAATCCCGGCACTCTAAATCTAAACTCCTCCATCATTAGTGTCTTACAGGTAAAGTGACACACACACACTCAGTTGTGACACCTGCAGATGCAGTTCGTGATGAACGCAGACTGACGGAGCTGTGGAAGACGGGTGACCTCGTGTGTTTTTTCATGTAGGGCAGGGCATGAACAAAGCCTTCTGTGTGAGACTCCGCCATCTGGGAGTCATGGAGAAGATGGTGATGACAAATGCTTACTTTTTTATTTTAAAGATTTATTTATTTATTTGAAAGGCACAGTTACAGAGAGTGAACAAGGGAGGGAGGGAGAGAGAGAGGGAGGGAGAGAGGGAGAGAGGGAGAGAGGGAGAGAGGGAGAGATCTTCTAACTGTTTGTTCATTCCTCAAATGACTGCAAAAGCCAGAGCTGGGCCCATCTGAAGCCAGGAGCCACAAACCACTTCTGGGTCTCCCATGTGGGTATAGGGCCCAAGCACTTGGGCCATTTTCCACTGCTTTCCCAGGCACATTAGCAGGAAGCTGGATCAGAAGTGGAGCAGCCGGGACTCAAACCTGTGGCCATATGGGATGCCGGCATGGCTTTGTGCCACAGTGGTGCCCCCCCCCCCAAGACAAATCCTATTAACCTATTTGTTCAAGCCAAGAGGACAGGAGCAAGATTGGCATTGCGGTCCGGGTACTTTCTATCTTGGCAAGCAGACACCAGAGTCTCTCTTTGCTGAGACACGATTCTAGGCGTTTCCATGGGCTGTCTCCTCATATCTAAAAGGTGGTTACTAGTACTGGCACTAGTGCACAGGTGGGACACTCAGGTGTCGCGATTAAGCGCCTGCCCCGCAGACAGCAGGGCGGTTCACCTGTCCCTGTTGACGGATGGAAGTGCCATCAGGCGCCACCAGCCGTGCTGAGTGCTCAAGAGTCAACAGTGACCAAGGCAGGTGAGCCGTGTCCTTGGGGGTAGGTCGGGTGAGGGAGACAGGCTCTGAACAAGAGTTTTGCCTCTAAGGCCTGCAGGGAAACTCCAAGGGCTACAGAAGAGACTGCAGATCCAGCTAGGGCTCGGGGAGGCCCCCAGGCACGGTGGGAAACAGCTCAGCCAAGATGCATCGGCTCTTCCTCGGCAGCCAAGAGATGCGGATGGGGCTCTGGGGAGCCCCGCAGGGACTTCTCGCGCCCTTCCTTGCTAAGTCTGGGCCGCCAGGGCAACGGTGCTCATTTTGCTTGAAAGAGGGCCTGGGACAGCAGGTGAGCCGTGGGCTGAGGGCCACAGCTGAGGTCAGCACGCCAGGACCGGCTCCTCGGCACAGGGGAGTGTGAGACACCTGGGGTTGTGCAAAGGGCTGCTCTGACCGGGGTCTGTCCTCCATGTGTACTTCAGTGGCAACCAGTGCACCAGGAGCCCAATGGCTGCCCCTGGGGCGACCACCAAGTCCTCCCCAGGCAGCCAAACTCCACCCACACCTGGGTCGGAGCAGCTGCCGCACACGGGCCTGCGGGAATGGGCCCCAGCCCCTGTCCCCACTGTGATCTTCTGGGGAAGGGACAGGGCTGTGTGGGAGGGACAGGGCTGTGTGGGAGGGAAAAGGCTGTGTGGGAGGGACAGGGCTGTGTGGGAGGGACAGGGCTGTGTAGGAGGGCCAGGGCTGTGTGGGAGGGACAAGAGCTGTGTGGGAGGGACAGGGCTGTGTGGGAGGGACAAGAGCTGTGTGGGAGGGACAGAGCTGTGCGGGAGGGACAAGAGCTGTGTGGGAGGGACAAGAGCTGTGTGGGAGGGACAAGGGCTGGAGGGCCAGGGCTGTGTGGGAGGGACAAGGGCTGTGTGGGAGGGACAGGGCTGTGTGGGAGGGACAAGAGCTGTGTGGGAGGGACAGGGCTGTGTGGGAGGGACAAGGGCTGTGTGGGAGGGACAGGGCTGTGTGGGAGGGACAAGAGCTGTGTGGGAGGGACAGGGCTGTGTGGGAGGGACAAGAGCTGTGTGGGAGGGACAGGGCTGTGTGGGAGGGACAGGGCTGGAGGGACAGGGCTGTGTGGGAGGGACAAGGCTGTGTGGGAGGGACAGGGCTGGAGGGACAGGGCTGTGTGGGAGGGACAAGAGCTGTGTGGGAGGGACAGGGCTGTGTGGGAGGGACAGGGCTGTGTGGGAGGGACAGGGGCTGTGTGGGAGGGACAAGGGCTGTGTGGGAGGGCCAGGGCTGTGTGGGAGGGACAAGGCTGTGTGGGAGGGAAAAGGCTGTGTGGGAGGGACAGGGCTGTGTGGGAGGGACAGGGCTGCGTGGGAGGGACAGGGCTGCGTGGGAGGGACAAGAGCTGTGAACACCAGGGATCTTGTGGTTACCAGCCGGTGAGCTCAGGTGTAGTCAGGGGACTGCAGGAACCACCAGGAAGCAAAAGTTCTGAACCCCCCCAAAGGGATCAAGGCAGCTGGAGGCCAGACGCTGGGAGTGACTTCTGGGACACAGGGAGATGCCACCAGCCGGCCCTGCCCTGTCTTTCCCTGTAGGAGAGGCCTGGCTCCCAGAGAGGGAGAGGCTCTGGCTGGGTCGGCCTGGGCCTGCTCCACCGGGCAGACAAGGACAGAGCACACCGACTGGAAAACGTGGGCGGGTCCTCAAGGACAGACGCACCTGAGAGGGGCACAGGTGTCCTGCAGGTAATTGGCTCTGCGACCTGCAGGTGCAGCAGAAATTCTAACTTCCCACCGCACTGCTGTGGTTGGCACGGCAGGAGCCAGGCCCCTGCCAGTGCTCAGGCCGAGCTGCCAGACAAGGTGGCCCTCACAGTTCAGGGAGGAGCAGGCTAGTGCAGCCGGGAAGATGCATTTGGGTTTGAGCCCCAGCTCTGCTTCTGATTCCAGCTTCCTGCCCGTGTGCACCTGGGAGGCAGCAGGTGATGGCAAGCGCTCGGGTCCCTGCCACCCAGAGGGGTGGCCTGGATTAAGTTCCCAGCTCCCGGCTTCAACATGGCCCAGCCTGGGCTGCTGTGGGTATCTGGTGAGTGAAGTAGCAGGTGGAAGGTCTCTGTTCATCTGTCTTTTTCTGTCTCTCTGCCTTTCGGGTTAAATAAATACTTTAAAAATAATAATAGAGACAGAGAAGAGAGAGGAGCAGCCGGAGGGCTTGCTGCCAGCCATGAGCAAGATGATGTCATCCTCGCTAAAGCCCAATCAGAAACCTCTGGGGACAGCTCTGCTTGGAGACTCAGGACTAATCCTAATCCTAATTTCTGATACTCACTCTTCCCTCGGAAGTCAGATGTAGTAACTCCCACCTGACTGCCCAGGGACTTCAACACCTTTGTGGAAATGAAGCAGAAGCTCCGTTAAGCTCTGGGCGGACAGTCTAGGAAACCCACGTGTGGTTTCCTCACCACGTGCATCTTCCTTGGGCTTCTTGAAAACCGCTCCCCTTCTCCTGCTAACCGCGGTGAGCACAGCCTCCCTTCTCCTGTTAACCGTGGTGAGCACAGCCTCCCTTCCCTGTTAACCGTGGGTAGGGACAGCCTCCCTTCTCCTGTTAACCGTGGGTAAGGACAGCCTCCCTTCTCCTGTTAACCGTGCTGAGCACAGCCTCCCTTCTCCTGTTAACCGTGCTGAGCACAGCCTCCCTTCTCCTGTTAACCGTGGTGAGCACAGCCTCCCCTTCTCCTGTTAACCGCGGTGAGCACAGCCTCCCTTCTCCTGTTAACCGTGGGTAAGGACAGCCTCCCTTCTCCTGTTAACCGTGGTGAGCACAGCCTCCCTTCTCCTGTTAACCGCGGTGAGCACAGCCTCCCTTCTCCTGCTAACCGTGGGTAAGGACAGCCTCCCTTCTCCTGTTAACCGCGGTGAGCACAGCCTCCCTTCTCCTGTTAACCGTGGTGAGCACAGCCCCCCTTCTCCTGTTAACCGTGGTGAGCACAGCCCCCCTTCTCCTGTTAACCGTGGGTAAGGACAGCCTCCCTTCTCCTGTTAACCGCGGTGAGCACAGCCTCCCTTCTCCTGTTAACCGTGGTGAGCACAGCCCCCCTTCTCCTGTTAACCGTGGTGAGCACAGCCCCCCTTCTCCTGTTAACCGTGGTGAGCACAGCCCCCCTTCTCCTGTTAACCGTGGTGAGCACAGCCCCCCTTCCCCTGTTAACCGTGGTGAGCACAGCCTCCCTTCCCCTGTTAACCGTGGTGAGCACAGCCTCCCTTCCCCTGTTAACCGCGGTGAGCACAGCCCCCCTTCCCCTGTTAACCGTGGTGAGCACAGCCTCCCTTCTCCTGTTAACCGTGGTGAGCACAGCCTCCCTTCTCCTGTTAACCGTGGTGAGCACAGCCTCCCCTTCTCCTGTTAACCGTGGTGAGCACAGCCTCCCTTCTCCTGTTAACCGTGGGTAAGGACAGCCTCCCTTCCCCTGTTAACCGTGGTGAGCACAGCCTCCCTTCCCCTGTTAACCGTGGTGAGCACAGCTTCCCTTCTCCTGTTAACCGCGGTGAGCACAGCCCCCCTTCCCCTGTTAACCGTGGTGAGCACAGCCTCCCTTCTCCTGTTAACCGTGGTGAGCACAGCCCCCCTTCTCCTGTTAACCGTGCTGAGCACAGCCTCCCTTCTCCTGTTAACCGTGGTGAGCACAGCCTCCCTTCTCCTGTTAACCGTGCTGAGCACAGCCTCCCTTCTCCTGTTAACCGTGGTGAGCACAGCCTCCCTTCTCCTGTTAACCGTGGTGAGCACAGCCTCCCCTTCTCCTGTTAACCGTGGTGAGCACAGCCTCCCTTCTCCTGTTAACCGTGGGTAAGGACAGCCTCCCTTCTCCTGTTAGCCGTGCTGAGCACAGCCTCCCTTCTCCTGTTAACCGTGGTGAGCACAGCCTCCCTTCTCCTGTTAACCGTGCTGAGCACAGCCTCCCTTCTCCTGTTAACTGTGGGTAAGGACAGCCTCCCTTCTCCTGTTAGCCGTGCTGAGCACAGCCTCCCTTCTCCTGTTAACCGTGGTGAGCACAGCCTCCCTTCCCCTGTTAACCGCGGTGAGCACAGCCTCCCTTCTCCTGTTAACCGTGGTGAGCACAGCCTCCCTTCTCCTGTTAACCGTGGGTAAGGACAGCCTCCCTTCCCCTGTTAACCGTGGTGAGCACAGCCTCCCTTCTCCTGTTAACCGTGGGTAAGGACAGCCTCCCTTCCCCTGTTAACCGTGGTGAGCACAGCCTCCCTTCCCCTGTTAACCGTGGTGAGCACAGCTTCCCTTCTCCTGTTAACCGCGGTGAGCACAGCCCCCCTTCCCCTGTTAACCGTGGTGAGCACAGCCTCCCTTCTCCTGTTAACCGTGGTGAGCACAGCCCCCCTTCTCCTGTTAACCGTGCTGAGCACAGCCTCCCTTCTCCTGTTAACCGTGGTGAGCACAGCCTCCCTTCTCCTGTTAACCGTGCTGAGCACAGCCTCCCTTCTCCTGTTAACCGTGGTGAGCACAGCCTCCCTTCTCCTGTTAACCGTGGTGAGCACAGCCTCCCCTTCTCCTGTTAACCGTGGTGAGCACAGCCTCCCTTCTCCTGTTAACCGTGGGTAAGGACAGCCTCCCTTCTCCTGTTAGCCGTGCTGAGCACAGCCTCCCTTCTCCTGTTAACCGTGGTGAGCACAGCCTCCCTTCTCCTGTTAACCGTGCTGAGCACAGCCTCCCTTCTCCTGTTAACTGTGGGTAAGGACAGCCTCCCTTCTCCTGTTAGCCGTGCTGAGCACAGCCTCCCTTCTCCTGTTAACCGTGGTGAGCACAGCCTCCCTTCCCCTGTTAACCGCGGTGAGCACAGCCTCCCTTCTCCTGTTAACCGTGGTGAGCACAGCCTCCCTTCTCCTGTTAACCGTGGGTAAGGACAGCCTCCCTTCCCCTGTTAACCGTGGTGAGCACAGCCTCCCTTCTCCTGTTAACCGTGGGTAAGGACAGCCTCCCTTCCCCTGTTAACCGTGGTGAGCACAGCCTCCCTTCCCTGTTAACCGTGGTGAGCACAGCCTCCCTTCTCCTGTTAACCGCGGTGAGCACAGCCTCCCTTCTCCTGTTAACCGCGGTGAGCACAGCCCCCCTTCCCCTGTTAACCGTGGTGAGCACAGCCTCCCTTCTCCTGTTAACCGTGGTGAGCACAGCCTCCCTTCTCCTGTTAACCGTGGGTAAGGACAGCCTCCCTTCTCCTGTTAACCGCGGTGAGCACAGCCCCCCTTCCCCTGTTAACCGCGGTGAGCACAGCCTCCCTTCTCCTGTTAACTGTGGTGAGCACAGCCTCCCTTCTCCTGTTAACCGTGGTGAGCACAGCCTCCCTTCTCCTGTTAACCGTGGTGAGCACAGCCTCCCTTCTCCTGTTAACCGTGGTGAGCACAGCCCCCCTTCCCCTGTTAACCGTGGGTAAGGACAGCCTCCCTTCTCCTGTTAGCCGTGCTTGAGCACAGCCTCCCTTCTCCTGTTAACCGTGGTGAGCACAGCCTCCTTCTCCTGTTAACCGTGGTGAGCACAGCCTCCCTTCTCCTGTTAACCGTGGGTAAGGACAGCCTCCCCAGGCCGGCACCGTGGCTCACTTGGCTAATCCTCTGCCTGCAGCACCGACACCCTGGGTTCTAGTTCCGGTCAGGGCGCCGGATTCTGTCCTGGTTGCCCCTCTTCCAGGCCAGCTCTCTGCTGTGGTACAGGAGGGCAGTGGAGGATGGCCCAAGTGCTTGGGCCCTGCACCCCATGGGAGACCAGGAGAAGCACCTGGCTCCTGGCTTCGGATCAGCGTGATGCGCTAGCTGCAGCGGCCATTGGGGGGTGAACCAATGGAAAAGGAAGACCTTTCTCTCTGTCTCTATTTCTCTCACTGTCCACTCTGCCTGTCAAAAAAAACAGGACAGCCTCCCCTTCTCCTGTTAACTGTGGTGAGCACAGCCTCCCTTCTCCTGTAAACTGTGGGGTACAGACGACATCTGTCAAGCAGCCTCTATCTTGTTTTGCCACCAAATGAGCTTCCTGTGAACCTGTCCTGGATAAGCAGATCAGGAAGAAGAAGAAGAAAAGGCAGAGAGAACATTTTTCTTCCAGAGCTTTCTGTATCTCAAAGATCAAGACAGTCCCAGGACGGCGGGTCTGTGCCGTCGGCATGGGTTGTCCTGGGTGCCTGACCCGCAGCGGAGGATCTGGTCTCCCTTGACCGCAGCCCTGTCTCCACACTGCACCCCCCAGTGAGCAGCTTTGCATCTGGAACTGGAGTCTCCTCCCCTCTCCGGCTCCCAGGAGTTGAGCAGATGAGTGGTCTGTAGATCAGAGAGCCTGACACGGCGGCGGTATAATGGGACCAAGTGGGAGCGCACCGCCAACCAAATCCCACAAAGAGAACAAGCGCACCTAGCGTTTCTGGGTCAGACCTGCTCCCGCACGGCAGCACTGAGGCTCCTTAGAAAGCAGCTTGTTTAATTAAGATAACAGATGCCACTGTGCCATGCGTCCTGGGGAGCCGCTGCTTAATTGGACACTCATTCACAAGGCTGCAACTGGCAGAAGCCAGCTCCAACCGCCACTCCTTTGCACGAGGTTTTCCCCCAACAATTACATTGAATAAACAATGCACCCCGTGCACATTCATTTAAGAGACAGCTTTAATGGCACGGGGGCTTACTAGGAGCAATAACGTCGGAACAGGATAGTTTCCTGGTTTAGAAGGCAAGTTTAGTTCTTTGTTTATCTATCTGCCGGACACTGAGTTAGATGGACAGTCAGCTGCTCAGGAAAAAAACGCAAGGAAAGCCAGAACGGGGTGGGGCTGCAGGATAGGAATCTTCCATGGAACAAGGAGGGGTCTGGCTGGCAGCTGTCATTCATGTCAGAGTGACGGAGCAAACAGGAACAAAAAGGAGACACGAAAAGCCAGTAACAGCAACACTGGATTCGCTCGGCCTCCAGGGAAGGCAGCCACAGAGTTTCTCCTGCTTAACCATTCACGGGAAAACGAAAAGAGCGTTGCACGCGCTGTGAGGAAACAGGCTCCTGTCCAGGCTTCCCTGCCGGCTGGAGGATCCCACACCTGCTGGCCCTTCCGAGGGGCTCCGTGCCATAGGGGCAGAGGCAGGTGCAGGTCCATGAACACCACTGCCTGCAGCAGGCAGGCGCGGTGCACATGAACACACGGGTGAGCGTGTTTTCAGGCCACGCTTTGCCCTGTTCACCGTGGGCACCCTTGCCTGGGGTTTCTTAGCACGTGTGGCCCTGCCGACCACGCTCTTCTCTTCAATGTCTACAGAGAAACAGACACTAGAAATGTTTGACTGCACCAAAACCGGTGCAAGAACAATGGAGCTGGCAGGACAGCCTGTCTCAGCCCAGCCTGCGCCACCACGGGGAACGGGAGGCAGACGGCGCAGGAGGAGTCTGGGTTATGTGATGCTGTACTTGTTGGAGACTGATCCTAAAAGGCTACACATGGTGTGGCTGATACACTGTGCTTACTTCTTTGCCAAAGAAAGCGCACTTGGGAGCCCTGAGCGTGATGACTTCCGGGATCCCGCGACAGTGTCTGCCTGTCTGGCACTGTGGCTATGATCCTTGCTGGACAGCTTCATGCCTTCGCTCTGGGAAAAGGCTTCCTCCACGGGCCATGTGCTGCCAGGGCCCAGTCATGGCTGCAGTAGCCAAACACGCATGTACGGCAGAGCTGCTGGGAAAGCAGCCACTCCCACAGGCTGGAGAGACACAGCGCAGGACCTGCTGGAGGGAGTTCCCGACCCTCATCCCCTCGCTAAGATTCCCACCCATCATCTGCTCCTGTGCCCCTACCAGCCCCGGCTGCCTTCCCAAACCCCTGCCTCTGGCAGTCAGTGTGTGGTGAGCCACAGGAGAAGGGGTGCACACGTGGTACCCCAGGGCTGCCGGGGCGGGAAGCTGCCTGTCTGTCCTGCTCCCTCCAGCCTGGCCATCCTCCTAACCAGGTTTGGGGAAAGGGCAGGTGTGGCTCGAGGCAGACGTGCGTCTCTGAGCCTCGCCCTCACTTCCTTTTTCTGAATGTGCAATTCTTGGCGGACATTTCCAGCGTTCAAGTCCCCGTGTCGCTTCTGCAAACTCACAGTTGGATGTGGACACGTACCTGTGTGCCTGCACTTGGTAATATATTTGTGATGTATTTTTTTAACCCTCTGTTTGGCTTGGCACAAAGCCACCTTGGGATAACAGGCAGGCAGCTAGGCAGGGTGGCGGAAGCGGCTTTCCTTTCCACGCAGCTCAAAGCAGAGACGTTGCCCCTTGGATACAGAACATCCCAGACATGAGGCCAGGGGGTGTCCCGATGGGCATGGGAGCTGGGTTCCCCCACAAGGCAGAGCTGCTCACAGCGCCCCCAGCAGGGAGCATACGGGGAGACAGCGCAATGTCCTCCACCTCTGACAGCAATAACGGAGGAGGCTGGGGGTGCACTCTCGGCCCTGAGACAGAAGGGTTCCTGGGAGAGTAAGAGAATCCACAGGGCGGCAAGGCCCCAGGGAACGGCTGTGTGTGGGACTCGCAGTCTATCTTCTGGGGAGACGGTTGGGAAAATGCCATCGGACAGAGGACCGCGGGCTCTTCCCATGCCATGAGAGACTGTCAATCACACAGCGCTCGGGGCGGGATGAACAACTTGAAGAGACGCATCTGTGATGCCGTGGAAACTAATGCTGACAAGGGACATCGCCCTGGCTCTGTTCGTGGAAGCAGACGTTTATAGAACTTGCAGATGCACTGCACGTGTGGGATGGAGAAACAGAGAGAGCAGCGGCAGTGTGTGGTCTCCGGCTGGAGCCATCAGAAGGGCAGAGGGCAGGGCCCAAGTGGAGGCTGTG
Organism: Lepus europaeus; assembly: GCF_033115175.1. Taxonomy (NCBI): domain Eukaryota; kingdom Metazoa; phylum Chordata; class Mammalia; order Lagomorpha; family Leporidae; genus Lepus; species Lepus europaeus. Next base: position 2,106,538 of record NC_084835.1, on the reverse strand, counting down.
GAGGCCATGGAGGCCGGCGGCAGCCCTGCTCCGGGCAGTGCTAAGCCCGAGGCTCTCGGGGAGAACCCAGGCCGAAGACGCACATGTGGGAGCTGCCTATGCGCGGACGGTGGTCAAGGCTCTGGAGGGGTGGGGAGGAGAGAGGGAGGGAAGGAAGGGAGAGAACAGCAGTACAAGGGCTACAGAGCAAAGGAGGAAGACACAGCGCAAGGGGAGGAACGGCAGGGCTGCTGACGGCCGGACGTCCCGCAGAGGAGAGGCGGAGTGAGGCTAACTTGACAGGCGCTGTTTTATGCTCAGCCAGAGCACACCCCATTGGCCTGGAAACACCGTTCTCCACGTGAGAGCCGCCGGCCTCCTTTGTCTGCGACACTTTACCCATGCTCAGAACAAACGCCCTCTGCTGCAATGAAACCTTTTAGAGCAAATCCACAGGCGGGACAGCCAGCGCCTGCGGGGCGTGCGGGCGCCACTGGAAATGTAACAAGCGCAGTCACACCTTGTTCCCACCACACGAGCACAGAGGGCGGTCAGACCCCTTTCTCCGAGCACCCGTGGCCCGTGTCATCCAGGTGGGGTCAAGGTCAGGTACCTGGGCCTCCTCGGCTGCCCTTCACCCGAGCTGTCCCCTCACCCATCCCCTCCTCCCTCCCCCGGGAAGGAAGACAGTTCCCTCCCCACTTCCCGCGGTCGCTGGCTTTGGGTCCTGCGCTCTCCTGTGAACCGTCCAGCCGCCAGCACCTCGCCGTGGCACAGTGTGACGCTCAGGGGATCACCGTGAGCACCCGGCCTCCTCCATCCTGTAGCGTGCCTGCTGCACACACGGTCGGGGTCCCACCTCCCCCCTTCTCTGGGCTCCCTTCACGTCCAGCTGCTTCCTCCCCCCAGGCGCCCTGTCTCACCGCCCCGTCCACTCCAGGGTTAGTTCTGTTTCCTCCAAATTCGTACAGCGGCTGGTTCTCAATCTTGCTGATCTGTGGCCACACCTGGCCCTGCTGACCACTGTCTACTCTCAGAATCTCACAGCACCCCGAGTCCCCGGTCCTCTTGCGTTCCTGACGGTTTTCTGTGTCTTTCTCTTTCCTATAAACACACACGCTCTGCAGAATTCAGCAGAATCTGTCCACATGCCTTCAGCTTCCCCATGTCTGTCCATGAACCTCCTCCAGGAAGACAGCTTCCAGCCGCGTCTCCTGACATCCCCCCGAGCTCCAAAATGGCCATGCCCCCCGGAAGGTGCTGCTGCCAGAGGCCGTCCTCTGGCGGGAGTGCCCCCGACACAATCTGATCTGCACAGCGTGGAGACCCCCGAGATGGCCACTCTGAGCACCCAGTGCGGCCTCACCGAGCCCTGCGCTGGCTCCCCTGGGCCCGGACTGAACTCATCACCTGTCAGGCTCGAGTGTCAACTTTCAGATCCTATAAACAGCTGTTAAGAAACCCTTCTTCCTTTCCTGTTGAAAGATTCAGTCCCAACTTTGCTATATAAGGATATGAAAAAAATGTGATAGCTGGAGGGAAAGACAGAGAGAGAGAGAGGGAGGGGGAGGGAGAGGGAGAGGGAGAGGGAGAGGGAGAGGGAGAGGGAGAGGGAGAGGGAGAGGGAGAGGGAGGGAGAGGGAGAGGGAGGGAGAGACAGGGAAGAAGCTCCCATCAACTGGTTCCTCCCCAGATGGCCACAGTGGCTTAAGGACTCACTTGGAGGTGGGAACTCAGGGGACCTCCCACCGGGGGGGGGGGCAGGGACCACGTCCTGCCGCAGGGGTCACATGGGCAGACTGAGGGCAGCTCCCCGGCTCTTCGGAGACCTCATGGGGAACGGAATGAAGAGAGGAGGATTTCTTCATGATGTGGAAGTTCTTGACATCTACACATACTAGCGCAGTCACACTTTCCACCAACTTTATGGGGCTCCCGCATCTCTTCAGCGATTTGGGCGGGTGACCTGTGCTTCCCAGAGACGCTCCCAGCCTTGCCGACGCCTGCACGTGCTGACTTTTACAGCAGTGGGAGGTCACACCATGTGGGTAAATATTACCAAAGACGTGTTTTCTCTCACGTTTCCAAACTCCTGTTCTATGCTAGAATCGTACGGCTTCACGTAGGAAGACAGCTGAATTACACAGCATTTTTTATTCTGGGGAGGGGGTGGGAGGAGGCATGTACAGTGAAATGTACACACACGTGCACACTCGCACACACTGCGACTCTGTGTACTAGAGTCCTGTATCTGCCACCAGGCCTCAGGAACCCAGGACCTGTGCCGTGTGCGCCTGCGTGCCCTGTGCTCTGACTACACCAGGAACCTGGGACCTGTGCGCGTGCACCTGTGTGCCCTGTGCTGACTACACAGAGGCCTCACACCAGGAACCCGGGACCTGTGCCGTGTGCACCTGCGTGCCCTGTGCTGACTACACAGAGGCCTCACACCAGGAACCCAGGACCTGTGCCGTGTGCACCTGTGTGCCCTGTGCTGACTACACAGAGGCCTCACACCAGGAACCCGGGACCTGTGCCGTGTGCACCTGCGTGCCCTGTGCTGACTACACAGAGGCCTCACACCAGGAACCCAGGACCTGTGCCGTGTGCGCCTGCGTGCCCTGTGCTGACTACACAGAGGCCTCACACCAGGAACCCGGGACCTGTGCCGTGTGCACCTGCGTGCCCTGTGCTGACTACACAGAGGCCTCACACCAGGAACCCGGGACCTGTGCCGTGTGCACCTGTGTGCCCTGTGCTGACTACACAGAGGCCTCACACCAGGAACCCAGGACCTGTGCCGTGTGCGCCTGCGTGCCCTGTGCTGACTACACAGAGGCCTCACACCAGGAACCCGGGACCTGTGCCGTGTGCACCTGCGTGCCCTGTGCTGACTACACAGAGGCCTCACACCAGGAACCCAGGACCTGTGCCGTGTGCGCCTGCGTGCCCTGTGCTGACTACACAGAGGCCTCACACCAGGAACCCAGGACCTGTGCCGTGTGCGCCTGCGTGCCCTGTGCTGACTACACAGAGGCCTCACACCAGGAACCCAGGACCTGTGCCGTGTGCGCCTGCGTGCCCTGTGCTGACTACACAGAGGCCTCACACCAGGAACCCAGGACCTGTGCCGTGTGCGCCTGCGTGCCCTGTGCTGACTACACAGAGGCCTCACACCAGGAACCCAGGACCTGTACCGTGTGCGCCTGTGTGCCCTGTGCTGACTACACAGAGGCCTCACACCAGGAACCCGGGACCTGTGCCGTGTGCGCCTGCGTGCCCTGTGCTGACTACACAGAGGCCTCACACCAGGAACCCGGGACCTGTGCCGTGTGCACCTGTGTGCCCTGTGCTGACTACACAGAGGCCTCACACCAGGAACCCGGGACCTGTGCCGTGTGCACCTGCGTGCCCTGTGCTGACTACACAGAGGCCTCACACCAGGAACCCAGGACCTGTGCCGTGTGCGCCTGCGTGCCCTGTGCTGACTACACAGAGGCCTCACACCAGGAACCCGGGACCTGTGCCGTGTGCACCTGTGTGCCCTGTGCTGACTACACAGAGGCCTCACACCAGGAACCCGGGACCTGTGCCGTGTTTACCTGTGTGCCCTGTGCTGACTACACAGAGGCCTCACACCAGGAACCCGGGACCTGTGCCGTGTGCACCTGTGTGCCCTGTGCTCAGACCACACCAGGAACCCGGGACCTGTGCCGTGTGCACCTGTGTGCCCTGTGCTCTGACTACACAGAGGCCTCACACCAGGAACCCGGGACCTGTGCCGTGTGCGCCTGCGTGCCCTGTGCTGACTACACAGAGGCCTCACACCAGGAACCCAGGACCTGTACCGTGTGCGCCTGCGTGCCCTGTGCTGACTACACAGAGGCCTCACACCAGGAACCCGGGAGCTGTGCCGTGTGCGCCTGCGTGCCCTGTGCTGACTACACAGAGGCCTCACACCAGGAACCCGGGACCTGTGCCGTGTGCGCCTGCGTGCCCTGTGCTGACTACACAGAGGCCTCACACCAGGAACCCAGGACCTGTACCGTGTGCGCCTGCGTGCCCTGTGCTGACTACACAGAGGCCTCACACCAGGAACCCGGGAGCTGTGCCGTGTGCACCTGCGTACCCTGTGCTGACTACACAGAGGCCTCACACCAGGAACCCGGGAGCTGTGCCGTGTGCACCTGTGTGCCCTGTGCTGACTACACAGAGGCCTCACACCAGGAACCCGGGACCTGTGCTGTGTGCACCTGTGTGCCCTGTGCATGGCAGCAAGAGCAAGGGCCATGTACATGAGCACTGCGGACATGAGCACACGTGCACGGCACTACACACATGAGCATGCACGCACAGTACCACATACATGAGCACATGTGCACAGCACCACGTACACGAGCACACGTGTGCAGAATCACATATATGCGCACATATGCACGATACCACATACAAATGCGAGCACACATGTGCAGCATCATGTATGTGAGCATGCGTGCACAGTACCACATACACGAGCACATGTGCACAGCACCACGTACACGAGCACACGTGTGCAGAATCACATATATGAGCACACATGCACGATACCACATACAAGAGCGAGCACACATGTGCAGCGTCATGTATGTGAGCACGTGTGCATGGCACTACATACATGAGCACATGTGCACAGCACCACGTACACAAGCACACATGTGCAGAATCACATATACGAGCACATATGCACGATATAACATACAAATGCAAGCACACATGTGCAGCGTCATGTATGTGAGCACGCGTGCATAGCACCACATACATGAGCACACATGCATGGCAGCACTCCTTTTCCAGAGCACAGAGGAAAACTCGGGCTCGGGCCGTCTGGCTCTAACCCGGCGCACAGCACTTCAGTCCTAACTGCTCTGCGTCAGGAGCCCTTGGCCTTGGGTGTTCTCTCAGCACGGAGATCGTGTGATGATGCAGAGCTGTTTTCTGTGAACAAAGTCGACGCCGCAGTGGCTCCAGGACCACACCTGTCTGTGCTCCAAGGTGCTGGAAGGTTCTCCCCAGCCCTGAAACCAGCGCCTCCACACTCCCCCAGGCGACGAGGACGCCAAGGGTCCAAGGGCTGCCTCTCTTCTTCTTTTCTGTTCTTCTTCTTCTTTGTTTTTAAGACTTATTTATTTATTTGAAACTCAGAGCTAGAGAGAGAGAGTGGTACAGAGACAGATAGAGGTATCTTCCATCTGCTGGTTCACTCCCCAGATGGCTGCAATGGCCGGGACTGGGCCAGGCTGCAGCCAGGAGCTTCGTCTGGGTCCCTGCTCTCCTTGTGCAAGGGTTCAAGCACTCGGGCCATCTGCTGCGGCTTTCCCTGGCATGTTAGCAGGAGCTGGATCAGACGTCGAGCAGCCGGGACACGAACCGGCGCCCATATGGGATGCCAGCGTCGCAGGTGGCAGCTTAACCCGCTGTGCCATGACGCTACCCCCACTCTGATCTTGAGAACACAAAACAGATGCGTGGAAGCTGCTGTGGCATCCGTGCCATCAACATGACAAGCACCAGTGGCACCGCGCTGCTTCCAACGAAGGGATTGAAAGCAGGGCTTGAGTTTTCCCAACAGTGTCGGACTGCTCATCTTTGCCTCTCATGCTTGCTCTAGGTTCAAGCAAACCTGATAAAGACATGGACCTGGAGTGAGTGGACCCGGGTTTGAACCCCCCCAGGGGGCATTCTCAAGCTCCCAAACTCAGCTCAGAGCAATGCCCTGTGTGGGTGCCACTGGCACTAATACACGTCTAAAAGACGGTGCTAAGAACTGGATGACCAGATGTTTGTGTGGGGATTAAAAGACACGGGCAAGTGTGCCAGAGTGCATGCAAAGCCTGCAGGAAAGACTGGGCGTCGCTGCTCTAACCAGCAGGGGCTGAGGGGTCCACTCTCAGAGACAGAACCCAGAAAACACGACAAGAACGGGACAACACGGAGCCTGAGTCCCTGCAGCCTCTGGAGCCAGCCCTGTCCACAGGCGCTCAGCGACAGGGAGAGGACCACAGCCTCCCGCGAGTGCCTGCCTGAGGCTCAGTGCTCGTGCCCGGGAGACCACCACTGCCGTCCACCCGACCGCAGGATGTTGGTGCCCTTGTTAAGAAGCCATTGAGGGGATGGTGCTGTGGTGTAGCGGTTAAAGCCTCCGCCTGCAGTGCTAGCATTCCATATGGGCACCGGTTCGAGTCCCTGCTGCTCCACTTCCAATCCATCTCTCTGCTATGGCCTGGGAAAGCAGCAGAAAATGGCCCAAGTCCTTGGGACCCTGCATCCATGTGGGAGACTTGGAAGAAGTTCCTGGCTCCTGGCTTCGGACTGGCGCAGCTCCAGCTATTGTGTCCATCTGGCGAGCAAACCAGCAGATGGAAGACCTCTCTCTCTCTCTCTGCTTCTCCTTCTCTCTCCATGTAACTCTTTCAAGTAAATAAATAAATCTTGGAAAAAAAAAGAAGCAATTGAACCTCCACGCTGCTGCTGACCACGCCCTCTCTCCCACTCTCTCTCCACAGGCACCGGGTCCTGCGCCGCCCAGCAGAGCCCTCTCGCACCTGCACATCTCACACAGAACTTGCTCACGTCTGTTCCCTACTCGCGCCCACTCCTGAGCTCCCGGCATGGAAAGTTCTCGCTTCCCTGCCCCCCTCTCCATGTGGCTCAGCCTCACGGACCACAGGCTCATCTCACGTCACCAAAGCCCACCCGAGTCTCAGGCTCCTCACTGTGTGCCTTTCACTGCCGCCTCTGCCTGGACTACACCGTGCGTGTGTGTGCGTGTGTGTGCGCGTGTGTGCGTGTGTGCATGTGTGTGCCCGCGCGCGTGCTGTGCTAACAGCTGCGTTCCGTAAGCCCCGTAAGCAGGTCCTGTGACGTTTCTCTCTCCTCTCCTCCTTCAGCGGCACGGGGCCTCTGACGACTTTGCTGACCCTGAGGCGGGGAAGCCACCCAGTCCTTGTCAACCATCCCCGCACTTTCCCTGGGGTGCTGATGCAGAGAAGTGAACAGCTTGCTACACCCACTCTCCCATCTGCACAAGAAAGCCTCCCCCTGCTGGCTTCCCCAGGGAGTTTGGGCCTTGGGGGCTTGAAAAAAAGCCCCTCTCCAAACAGCACATGTTTCGGGCCTTGGGAGACCGCGGAGTTCTCCACCCAGACTTACTCCCCCTTCTCTTCGCTCAGATGGCCGTGGTAGAAACGGTACTTCCAGCCACCAAGAGTATGCGTCACAAAGGACAAGAGGAGGATGCTCCATGCCCCTCGGGCCATGCACAGGGATAAGTCAGGCCAGGGGTGGCGACCTTGTCCATCAACCTCCAGGGGGCAAACACCGCAGGCTCTGGTCTCTGTGCCCTGCCCTGTGGTGAGCGTGGTCACGGAGGATCTGTGACCACGGCTAAGGCAGTGCCCGAAGCTGGACAAGGACATCTGCCGTCCGTGTCATTCTCTTGGGTAAGAATTTCCTCCTATTGAACACTGGAAACCGCTCTCAGCTTGCACAGGTCTGGCCCTACGCTGAGGGCTGTGGTTGAGCACGCCCTGGGGCTGGCAGCATGGCGAGCAGGTTCCCAGGCGTGGCAGGAGGAACAAGGCTGTGAGGGGAGTGGGAGAAGGCCCAGAGGTCTCGAGAGTGGAGGGGGGCACAGAGCAGGTGCACTGTGGGCTGGCAGAGCACCCCCCGGGAGACAATCTGGTTCCTGAGGGCCTCCGAGACTCCTGCAAAGCCACGCTGCTGGCACCTGGGGGATTCCAGCACACCTCCGTGGATTCGGGGACACACACCTGGGTACCGGTCTGCATCCCTTGCTGGGGATGTGGCACCGGAACAGAGAAATGCGGCTGAGGAGGGGCATGTGGCTGCTCAGCTGGGTGCACAGTGCTCACCACGGCTGAAGCTTCCTGAACACACACAGGGAACCCGGCTGCTGCAGGGCAGGGACCACCAGGGACACCCAGGTCCTTCCTCTACAGCCTGCCCCAGTCCCAGGGCAGTGGGAGCTCCTCACTGCTCTCCGGCTGCCTCTGCACCACCCCAGGCTTCCCTCTCCCGCTCAACTCTCTCTCCTTTCCCTGCAGGCAGATTTCTCTCTCGGCCCCGCACCCTTAGCTGTCCCGGCTTCTACACAAACTCCCTGCAAGCATCAGGTGCTGGCTGCCACTTGGTCCACTCATTTCATGCACAACACCCAGGGTCCCCTCCCCTCGAGGCTCTGCACACACGCTGGGGACCTGTGTGCTCCAGCACAAATGGCCGCTGTCCTCACAGCGGTGAGGTGTCCTGGGGGAAATGCCAGCTGAGGAAAGAGCCCTCCCTGGATGACCCAGACACGAGGAGCAGCATCTGCCTTTAAGCCCCTGCCTGCTTTAAACCCAGCTATGGTGAGGATCTGACGGAATCAAACAGGGGTACGACGCAGCCGGCTCCATCCCGGAGAGACCTGGTGAGGCCGGTGCCAAGGACGCCAGCTAAGAAGCTGAACAGCTGCAAGGTTCCCAAGAGAGCCAGGGAGCCTTGCAAACCAGGACAGCGGCAGAGGACGGAGCAGCTCCCAGAGCCTTCCTAAGGGGAGGGTGGTTGTTAATCAAGTGTTGCCTTTAGCTTAGGGACCTTGCTTGAAAGAATTCCGTGTTCCATTTCCCAAGAGGTCCTGCCGCACGGACAGGACAAGGTCTCCGGCTGCCTGAGCGTGGTCCTCGCGGTCACGCCTGAAGGGAGGGCACAGAATGTGCTGTGCGCAGGCAGAGAAGCCGGGGCTGTGGGGAGCTCAGGGGCTCCCCAGGGCTGGGTCACAGGCAAACGTGTGGTGGCCGGCGCCATGGCGCCATCAGTCACAGCTCTCTGAATGCCTGGGTCTGCCCTCAGGGGGCCCTGGGAGAGACAGGTGGAGGTCCTGGGTCTGAACCTGGAAACCAGCAAAGCGCTGACTCCATAGCTGTACTTGCTCAGCACCAGCAACGAGCAGGGCTGCGGGGTCCAGCCCAACGCTGACGCTCGCCTGCCTTGATGCTGTGTTTTGCCTCCGAGGCAGGATTTCCATTATGATGGAGATGAACCGCCTCTAATTATTGCAAAATCATAATTGCTCCCCAGGGCAGCTCCTAATAACAGTGCCGCAGCTCGGCAGCCACTGAGAGAGACGCTGAGGGCAGGTTTCTCACCGGAGCACACACAGGCCTCGCAATAGAGAGAGCGCGCCGCGCCGGGAGCAATCCACTTCCCCTCTGGGCGAACGCCTGCCAGCTCCCGCCTCTGCCCGCCCCACCCTGCCCTCCCACACTCCTGGCTGCAGGCCTGGGCGTCCCACCTAGCAGGCAGCTGGCTTCTGCTGTCGCCTGCTGGGGTATCCTCCCACTTCTCATGTGAATTTCAACTCCCCCAGAGGCCTCTGGGGAGACAGGCAAATGGGGCCACGACCCGGCTTCACCTCCAAGGCGGACGTCAGTGTGTCTAGGTGGGAGCGTGGATTTTATCCCTCCCTGAGTTGGAAAATGTTCACAGAGTGTGAGACTAGATCTGATTATACTGCAGGGTCAGGGTTAGGCAAACATCACCGGGCATCTGTGGGGGAGACACGGCTGGGACTCTGCTCGTGTGCGTCTGCCGGTCCCGAGCGGCTGGCACCTGCCCGCCGTGGTGGTGCCCAGGCTCCCAACGCCACTCAGGGCGCTGGGCCCCTCGGCAGCACCTTCCGGCCACCGGCTTCTGTCTGCTGCTTTCTCCTCGTGGTCCCCCCTCCTCCCCGCAGACGGCACTGCCATCCAGTCTGAACACGGCTGCCCCCGCAGGGATCCTTCCTTGTTTGTTCTGGGTGAACCCATCAATCCGCGGCTGCCTGCCTCCAACACCAAGAGCCACAGCTCCACGGCCCAGCCCAGGCCTGCACGGCCAGCTTCCCACTAGCCGTGCATTCCCGTGTACCTGCTCCAGGCCAGTGAGCACTCTGGGCGGGAACCAGACAGGAACGACACACAGGGCCGGCCCAGTGCAGCCACAGCACAGGAGAGGGAGGCCGCAGGGAGGTCACACGAGGCCTGGCACTCACCGTTGCCAGCTGTGACCATGGAGGGAGGGGCTGTGTGGGGAGGGCCGGCTGGCAGCTGCAGACAGCCTTGCAGGAGCCTGGGGGTCACTCGGGAGACCCACTGCAGCGCTCTGACGCCCAGGCCTGTGTGATACTGAGCTTGTATTGTTTAAGCCAAACACACACACACACACACACACGTGTGCACAGGTACATGCGTGCACTTGTTCTCATGAGATCTGCATTCTGATTGGGTGCAGGGGAGAAGGCGGGGCTGACAGTAAGAAGTGACTGCGGGGGTAGGGCACCGGTGGTGCTGGTCCCAGGACAACAGAGAGCGGGCAGAGGGGCCGGGGCTGTGCAGCCGCTCAGAGCTCCCTGAGGAGCCAGCCCTGCATGGGCTCCTCTCCTCCACACAGCGCTCATGAGGGCCTCCCAACCTCACTTGGACTCGTCCTCTCCGTGCCCACTGTGGTCACCCAGGGCACCGCCCGCCTCCGAGGCCGAGGCCGGACCCTGAGGAGGCGTCCTGTTCTGCTCCTGTTTCCAAGCCTTCACTAGAGGTGTCATTAAACCCCACCCGTCTGCCACCTTCCCCTCAGGAGATGGGCACGGCTCAGCCCTTCCAGACGCCGTCCAAGACGGCCACCTGGTGAGCAACACCAAGAGCTGCTCTGAAATCCGGATGCCCGGCTGCAGAGCTGAGGCCTGGAGGGAGCCGCCGGCGTGACGCCACACCTGACTACTACCCACGGACCCTACACCTGGCCATTACCCACGGACCCCACACCTCACTATTACCCATGGACCCCACACCTGGCCATTACCCACGGACCCCACACCTGGCCATTACCCACGGACCCCACACCTCACTATTACCCACGGACCCCACACCTGACTACTACCCACGGACCCCACACCTGGCCATTACCCACGGACCCCACACCTCACTATTACCCACGGACCCCACACCTGGCTATTACCCACGGACCCCACACCTGGCCATTACCCACGGACCCCACACCTGGCCATTACCCACAGACCCCACACCTCACTATTACCCACGGACCCCACACCTGACTATTACCCACAGACCCCACACCTGACTACTACCCACGGACCCCACACCTCACTATTACCCACGGACCCCACACCTCACTATTACCCACAGACCCCACACCTGGCTATTACCCACGGACCCCACCCCTGGCTATTACCCACGGACCCCACACCTGACTACTACCCACGGACCCCACACCTCACTATTACCCACGGACCCCACACCTCACTATTACCCACAACCCCACACCTGGCTATTACCCACGGACCCCACACCTGGCTATTACCCACGGACCCCACACCTCACTATTACCCACGGACCCCACACCTCACTATTACCCATGGACCCCACACCTGACTATTACCCACGGACCCCACACCTCACTATTACCCACAGACCCCACACCTCACTATTACCCATGGACCCCACACCTGACTATTACTCACGGACCCCACACTTATTACCCACGGACCCCACACCTGACTATTACTCACGGACCCCACACTTATTACCCACGGACCCCACACCTGACTATTATCCACGGACCCCACACCTATTACCCATGGACCCCACACCTCACTATTACCCATGGACCCCACACCTGACTATTACCCATGGACCCCACACCTCACTATTACCCACGGACCCCACACCTCACTATTACTCACAGACCCCACACCTCACTATTACCCACGGACCCCACACCTCACTATTACTCACAGACCCCACACTTATTATCCACGGACCCCACACCTGACTATTACCCACGGACCCCACACCTATTACCCATGGACCCCACACCTCACTATTATCCACAGACCCCACACCCAGTTATTACCCACGGACCCCACACCTATTACCCATGGACCCCACACCTATTACCCACAGACCCCACACCCGGTTATTACCCACGGACCCCACACCTATTAGCCATGGACTCCACACCTCACTATTACCCATGGACCCCATACCCGGTTATTACCCACAGACCCCACACCTCACTATTACCCACGGACCCCACACCTCACTATTACCCACGGACTCCACACCTCACTATTACCCTCGGACCCTACACCGGGTTATTACCCACGGACCCAGATCTGAACTGGAGAACAGAGGCTCTCGAGTGAGGGCGGGACGCCGCATTCACACAGCGGTGGCCACACTGATGTCTGTCGTGTGCCTTCGGCTTCAGTGAGAAGTAAACTGCGTCATCTAACTGAATCTTCCAGACAACTAACCCCTCTCCCCCACCTTTATAAATGACCACTGGCGGGAGGTGGTCAGAACGCAGTGTGCGCGCTCGGCTGCCCCACTTCCAGTCTAAGCTCCCTGAAGGTCATTTTCCCTCTTCAGAGGCAGCGCCCGACAGTAACACGGACCCCGCTCCCGCAGAGATGGATGGGGCGGTCTGCTCCCTTGTTAGCGCCGCCCTGAACCCTGCATGGCACCGCCCAGAAAGCATGGAAGGAACTGACCGGAACGTGGACGTTCGGCTTTACAAAGCTTAAAAACAAAGAGGCCATGAGAGCAGCCTGCAGTGGGGGGACAGGAGGGTGGGGAGCTGCTGTGGTCAGCAGAGCTCAGAGAGCGAGGCCCATGTGGAGAGGAGGCGGGGACACCGTGCTCCCACGTCAGGCGGCCTCTGCCATTCCAGGTGTCGGGCAGTGTGTGTGCGTGTGCACACGCATGTGAGCAGGCTGCACAGTCACAGTGCGGGTTGGGCACGGGGGTCTGCCCCTCTTCTCCAAGGGACAGCACCTGACCCCATGCTTCTGCACAGGCCCCTTGGGATAAGCACCTGCACAATCCACACCACACACGCTCCTTGCCTGGGCCTGGACCATAGAGGGACCCGCAGCGAGGCAGGCTGGCCGACTCCCGGGACCCCACCTGGAACTCCCCTGACACGCTGGAGGAGCGGCAGGCATGGGGCGGCCGGCGGTCATCCTGTGGCCAGGAGAGCACCTGCTACAGACTGAGGCCGGCACAGCCAAAGGCACGGGTGACAGACTGGGAGCAGGGGCGGGGGCCCAGCCACGCCCAGCGCCAGACCCCACACCTGGCCTTCTCAGGGACGCGAGCCAGTGAGCCCCCTGGCATTGAGGCCAGCTCCGAGTTGGTTTTCCTGCACTGGGAGCCGAGCGGCCCGTCCCGGCTGAATGACGGTTTTCTAATTCCCTGTAAATTCTAGGAATGTAGACTGTTTTGATGATTCTTCTATTTCTGTAAGACTGTGTTTACTTGAAAGGCAGAGACTTCCCATCTCCTGGTCCATTCCCAAAATGCCTGCAACAGCCAGTTCCGAGCCGGGCAGAAGCCAGGAGCCGAACTGAGCCCAGGTCTCCCCTGGCCGTGGCAGGGATCCAAACATGTCAGCCATGTACTGCCTTCCAGGGTGTGCATCAGCCGGAAGCTCCATTTGGGAGAGGAGCCAGGACTCGAGCCCAGGGGACGCGGGTCTCCCAAGCAGCACTGTCATGGCTGTGCCAAACGCCCGCCCCATCTCTGTGTTCTGAGACTTTCAGTTCTGTTTAGCCCTAATCTGACTTTCTCCAGCAAGTCTAAAAGCAAGAAGGCAGCAAAGTGAGTGACCTCTTGCAGGTCGGAGCTTTCCTTGTGCGGTTACCTGCGTGCCTGTGCCTGCCTGGTGGCTGAGGGCCTCTCCTAGGGACTCAGGCCCCCGGCTTTGCCATGCTCTTCCCGCGCTGACAGCGTCCGCCCTCCCACGGCCGGGCAAGCACCAAGCACCTGCGAGACCCCCTTGTGTATGCACCACCTGCTTCCCCAGAACAACGCTGCAAACCCTCAGTCCTCCCTCTTCCACTTAGATGCTTAGCTTGATACAGACCAGGCCGGTGTCAACGTGCTCGCAACTTCTAGTCCAACAGAAAACCCGAACAAGCACTTACGAGCGTATTTTAAAAACTAATTACTAGCTACCATTAAACTAGTGTTTCTGAATGTGTATCCACTGAGCTGAGTACATTAGCACATGACCAAACAAGACAAAAAACGTTTCAATTTTTACAATCTCACTTCTTAAACTTTCGCTGTAAACTTGTCTGTAGATAGGTGACTGGCTTAAATCCAATCAAATATCCCACAGTCAGCAGCGTTCGGCAAATCCTTGCCCACACAGACCTACGACGTACAGCAGGGGTGACTACGGTTTGGTTTCGTGTGTGGAGCTAGTAGTTTGTACCTAAGGGATTAGCAGAGTTTTCATTTCAATGTTGAAACTTGATATTTTGGTTCTTAAGATTCTTTATCTAAAGGAGAAACAGAAGTCATTCCCTGGCCCTGGGCAGAACCAAACAGCGTCGCCCTATTACGTCACCCCTTTCCGTACCCCAGGTTCTAAAGTTCTCCCCCTGCAAATCCCACCTGGGTCGCCCTTTCTCACCCAGCCGTGATCGTCTTCCTCCGGCAACACAACGGGGCGGGCAGGGAATGGCAGAATCCCTCCCCTCGAACGAGGAAACCATTCCAACGTCTTTCCTCTTTGTCATAAACGAGCAGTCCAGCTGTGTCCGTGTCTGCCTCAGAACCTAGAAGCCTGCGAGCCCAGAGCACATGCGGCCTGTGCGTGGACGCCCGTGTCGTCCTCACGCTGAAACCAGGACAGCAGTGGCTGGAGCTTCAAAGCTGGGAGCTTAGAGCGGCGTCCACGTTTGGAGTTTCCCTTGGCAAAGGTGACGACGGGGAGGCCGCCGGCCGGCGTCTGCACACGGTGGAGCCGCCACGTCCCTGCGGGCCAGGGTGCAGGCTGAGGCCCCAGAGTTCCCGTCTCCCCGCCTGGCCCAGCTCAGCCTGGGGCAGGCCCTAGGTCATGACTACCCTACATTCTAACAGAATTTTAGTGCCAAGTAAATTCTGAAGTGTACCTGAGCCCTCTTCATCCACCCAGGAGTAGAAAGAACGAACACGGACGGGGTGGAAACCACGGACTGAATTCACTCATCACAGTCTTTGAGGGTGGGCAGGTGCCACGCCACTTTTCCCACGGCAGCTTAGTCAGCATGCAGGAGCGGCCACGCCACAGCAGCGGCGAGCAGCGGCGAGCAGCAGGAAGTACCAGGTTGTGTCTCCTGTTCCAGGCACATGGTGAGTCCGTGCCTACCTGCTGGGTGCGGGGCCGCGTGACCTGTGGCCAACACAGTGGTGCCCAGGTGAAGTGTGGGCTTCCAAGCTGTGAGAGGCCCTCTTCCCTCTCCCAAGGCCATGTTCCAGAGTGTGGGTGCACCAGGCCTGGCCTAGAGGGGAGCGGAGTCCCCAGCAGACCCCTGAGGGCAGGCAGCGGGAGGGGTACTGCCTTGTGCTGTTTAAGCTTCCGCAGGGTTTGCCACAGCATAGCTTCCTCTCTCCCCACTGACCTGTAATATTATTCTCATTTCCTTCATCTGTGTGTTTCGACATGTCTACCGCCCACGTTAACTTTTTTCCTGGTATTTTTCTTTATATCATCTTTAACTTAGAACTTTAAAAATGTAGCGTTACTGCAAGCCACACATGTGCCAACCAGCTAGACTCAATGATGTTCGAGGTAAATGCCCGACTATTACAGACAATCCAGAGACCACATTTTGGGAGACACAGAGGTAGAAAAGGAAACGAACCTGACGATGCAGCCTGCAACATAAACCGTGCTCTCAGTTTCCAGGTTTGGCTCCAAGTCTGGATGCCAAGCCAGCAACGAACTGCAGTGTTTTCTGGACACACCAGCAACAGAGAGATGCACATTATGAGCTCAGTACGTCCATAAATAATCTATAAACCCTACTGGGTTTACTTGCAAAGATTTCTGTAAAGGACTTCATCAGTGCAATGACCTAATTTGTATACTCAAACGCCGCGGTGCACACGCGTCCAGGGTAGATCTGTGCGCATCCTCACAGCTTCCTCACTGCACCTCTGACAGCCTGACGTCGGCATCCGTCACACTCCTCACGTACACTGCTGGGAACCTTGTCTCTGGGCCACGGACAGACTACTGCAGAATTACCATTTCCAACCGACTGAGTGGATTACAGAAGTAAAAAACACAGGGGTATCTTACAGGGACGACGGGCACGCGCGGTCTGAGACAAGCCATCGGGACGCCTGACGCCACACTCCAAAGGGCTCGCACCTGCCCACACTGGGTGGAACAACGCGCACTTCACATGTAACACAAGCCTAACAGGAAACTCAAAGGTGACGACTTCAGGTGAGGAAGGAAACCCCGTGCTGTCACGAAGACGAAGCAGACCATGCGGAATCGAGCAGAGGATCCTGTATTCGCAGAAGGAGCTGTGGGAGCGGACACAGCGCTTCAGAGGAGGCAGAGCAGGAGATGGGGACAGATCTGCCCCACATCTGAGGCCGGGTCACAGCTAAGAGGAGCTGGGCTTGCACGCAAGGGCGAGAGGACAGGGAAAGGTGGGCACCTCTGGGAAGAAACGCCCCCTGCTCGCCCGCAGGCAGGTGCGGCTTCACCTCTGCAGGGAGGCTCCCTGCACCCCGACGTGGAGCGCGGCACCCCTACAGTGTCGGTCCTTGGCCAACCCCGAGAGCGGAGAGCAGGAAGCCAATGCCCGCCCAGGGCGGCCCGCAGGCTGACCGGAACCCGACTGCACCGCGCCCGCCCGGTACCTTTCGCTCTCCCGCAACACGTCCCGTCCTTTCTTCCAGGTGTACACGGGCTTCGGCGACGCTTTGGGGTTGCACTCGATGGCGGCCTCGCCGCCCACTCGGACCAGAGTGACTCTCTTCAGAAGCGTCCTTGAAAAATCCGGCCCCGCGGCTGGAAGACAGAAGAGGGGAGATAAGACCATGGATGGTCTGCAAGAGAAAAGTGCCCCACAGGATCCGTGGAAGGCGCACGGGGGCCTCTCCCCTGGAGCGCGTGGTGCTAAGAGTGCGGTCTCAGCCCCACCGCGAGGCACCATGTGGCGCACTCCAGCCAGAGGGACCCCTGCGCGCCGCCCCCCGCCTGTCCTGGAGTCTGAAAAGGCGGGTCTTCCTCCTCAGCAAAAAGCGACAACTCCAGGGATCCAACAGGACCAAGACGACCCCTAGGGCATTACTCTGCTGTGCAGGCCCACGGTGCACTTCTCACCGGCTCCCCATGGCCACGGGGACACGCCGAGCCCTTTGGACCCAGGGAACAGAGGGCGCAGTGCGTGTCCGGGCCCAGAAAGATTCAACAGACAACTGCGGTAGGCAGAGGCTCCTCCCTCTGTGCCTGGGAGGCAGGAGGGAATCCAGAGCTGGGACAGGAGTTCTGCCATGGGGACGTGATAAAAATCACAGGACGATGAGTGCAGGCAGGCCTACCTGCGCTTCTATCCCGAGAGCACTAACAAAAATGACCTCCAGACTCGCGAATATTGAGCATGGTTAAACACAAAGCATGGCGACAACGCAAGTCACGTCCACCCTGGAGACGCGGCCACGTGACTGCATGTCGCCACGGAAGACAGGGACAGCAGGGTCGCACGTGTGGACCTGTGAGAGCAGTGCCAGCTGCACACAGAGCAGGGACTGAGGGATGAGCCACTGTCCTGCGAGGCCCATCTGTCCCAGGAGGAAGAGGAGGGGTGGGCGGGCACCGTGGACAGCAGGGCCCTCCCTTGTGCGGGACGATCTGGGTGATGAGAGCTGTGGTAGCGGCTGCCTCTGAGAAGCAGCCCGGTGTCTGTGTTGGAGCCACAGTTCCCCGCGGATCAACCCCAGAGGTGCAAATTTCCATCACACAGACCAGTTACAGCAGAACAAACTCCTCTTAGGTAAACAACCAAATTTATACAAAAACGTAGAAAACAAAGTCATCCAGTTTTTTTTAAAGGTATTTTGTAGAGTTACAAATCTGCATCACGTAAAAACCCTTCTTTACACTGCAGCCTCCCCCCCACACATATTTTTATCACCTCAGGCAGGCACTTCTCATCTGTTTGGAAGGGATCCTGTAGCTGCATCTGAAATGAGTCCACGTAAATCAAACTGTGCACAACGCGGGAGCGTATTTGTCAACACCCCACATGTTCCCTTTACAGGACTGGGAATGGCATGCCGTCAGACACGGAGGCACAAACACTCTCGTCTCACAGCTGTTTGTGACATGCCATCTCTATGCATCCAGCCCCGCGGATGTCTGAAGAGCCAGGCTCACTGGAACACCTCTCACCGTAAAAACGCAACTACGCGTGCACATCTCTCCCCTCTGTTTGCTCAACCTGCTCTGGCGCGGCGCGCCCTGCCCGTCAGCCGGCTCTCAGCGGCTGGCGGCACGCTGGAGGGCAGGCTGCCATCGGTGACTGTGTCTGGCACCCTTTCTCCTAACGAGACCTGGTATTTATCCTGCTCCCCAAACACTGGCCCAGGAGGGGCTGGAAGGAAAAGTGGGATGTGTTCAGTCTGACACAGAGAATGCGGTCTCCAAGGTTCCTGGGACACTGTTAACGCCCAGCCTTTGCTGGCACTCACAAAGCTAATGCACACGGAGGCTGAGACTCCAGCACCGTCCCCACAGTTCAGCAAAGACAGCATCAGCGGTCTAAGTACGTCCACCTGAGAGTTTAGCGCAGATACCCGGAGCTCCTCTAAGGCTCCCGAGAGGTAGTAATTCTCATGTGGACGACTAGAGGGCGCCACTCGCCCAGTGTTGGAATGAGGGCACCAGCCCTCCTCCGTGAGAAATGCAATGTCTCTTCCTCCCTCATCAACTGATCCTGCTGCCTATGAGAAAGGTCTGGCCAAGAGACGTCTTCCAGGCAGTGCACATCGGTTTTGACCCGAATGACTTGGACCCACAGCAAGGGTGTTTTAAGCAGTGGGTGGAACCCTGGCCACTGGAGAGTCCATGTCTTTCCCACGAGGCAGTGGGACCGTGAGTCCATCCCTGGGTGTGCCCGGGCCGGCACGTCACTGTTTCACTGGGTTACTGCAGAGGACAATCGTGCAGCGGTCCTGTCTCAGCTGAGCCGCAGACGCACCTCTGGGAGCCCGGCTAATGGAGAACGCGACGGCTGCTGAGCCCCGTATTATGTTAACCTCCACATGGTATCTGTTACTCGTACCGCACGGCTCCACAAAAGCCAGCCCGGGGTGACGGCATTACCGCAAGTATTTCAGCCCCTGCTGGGAAGGCGCTGGGATCAGCCGAGAGCCCAGGCCGCTCCTGGCCGGGAAGGCGCTGGGATCAGCCGAGAGCCCAGGCCGCTCCTGGCCGGGAAGGCGCTGGTTTCAGCCGAGAGCCCAGGCCGCTCCTGGCCGGGAAGGCGCTGGGATCAGCCGAGAGCCCCAGGCTGCTCCTGGCTGGCCGGGAGACGCTGTCCAGAGGCAGGTGACTGTGGAACTTTCCTTCCCTCTCGGGCCATCGTTTCAGAAGGGCAGAGCCCTCTCCGATCAGGAATGAGACGCTCAACAGGCCTCTGATTTCATTCCAGAATCAGCGTCCTGCGTCCCTTGTGATGTTTCCACGGCCACGCCCTTTTGTGCTGGTCCGTGCCCCAGTGGTCTTCCGGCACGGCAGCTCTGCGCTTAATGGCTCCGACTCCCCGGGCAAGTCTCACCCGACAGAAAATCCTGCTTCCAGTCACACGTCGAGGGTTACGTGGGACCACACGTGCATGGTACATGGTACATGGTTTCGAGCACACACATGTGCCCCACATACACGCTTCGTGCCTCCCTGCCCCTCTGCACCCCTGCCCCCACCGCCAGCAGGGGACTTCATGCTGCAAAACGTCTTAGAACCAGAGACTGCAAAAAGAGAACTTTTTATTTTGAAGTAATTGTAGAATCCCAGGATGTTACAAGGACCCTTCACCCAGTTTCCACACCACTTACAGCCCATGCAAACGCGATACAGAAGCAGACCACGGCAAGGACCGAGGGCACACTGTGTGCGTCTACTTCTACGCCCTCGAGCCGCATGGAGCCAACCAAGCAGGAGGGATGGAGACGAGAACTCCCAGCGCGGGAGGACCTCCTCAGGCTACCCCTCCACTGCAGGCCCGAGCCCTCTGCAAGCCCAAGACCACGATTTCTTCCCCATCCCTAGAATCCTGTCATTTGGAGGTGATGCGTTCTATGGAACCATGCAGTCATGCAGGATGCAGCCTCCTGGGTCTGCTCTGGACGTCCATCAGGGCGGCGCGTGCTGGCAGCTCCTTCCACCGCTGAGCGGTCCGGCCGCGGAGGGGGCTGGGGAGAGACACTTCCTATGCCGGCACCGCAGGTTCCTGGCAAACTGACAAACACAGCACAGGCACTGTTTCAACATCTCGGGACGCTCCCGCTGCCAACAAGCAGGCTCCGGCACTGTGTTTTTTCTTTTTGTGAAAGGTTTGGGAAGCCAAAAATTAATTATGTAAACATGGGTGGAACCTCTTTCTTTTCCCAAGAAAAGCATCTTAGAAGCATTTCAGAACTCCATTCCTGTACAGTGATTAACATGTGATTACAAATCACTCTTGCATCACACTGCAAGGGGCATTTCAGCTGCTAACCACTTGTTAGCTTCCTTTGGCCTATCCCGTCTACAAAAAGAGTGACAGCACACATTTTTAAAAATCTGTATCACACTGACCTATGTCAGTCCAAATTGGTGATATCTCGCTGTACTGGCAGTGTCTTGAACCCATACAAATGCGCATCTTTGGTCAGGCCAGTAGTGTATATTGCAACGTCTCATAATTGACTATGAATGCTTTGTTACATGAATGGGAGAGCCACCCGGCTGTGATAATGACAATTTCTGAAACTCCAGGGGTTAAGTGGTAGCTCTTGTTATTATTGGTAACTATCAGCAATGATTAGACTTGAGTTCCTTGAAGGTGGGAACTTACACCATGGACCTCCATATTCCTGGACCAGCACTGTGCTACAAACAAAGTAGATGTGACTCAAGGTTGCTGAATTCATGGCATCTGTAGGGGAGAACTCAGAGACACAGTCCAACACGGAGATTCCCTTCACGGGGCGTTGTGCCTGGCAATCACCGCCCTTCTCCCCCCAAGCCGTCTTTAACTTCCTGGCCTGGGTCCAGGTAGGACCTCCAGAGATGAGGCAGGATGAGGAAGAACCCGTCATCCAGCGAGGCAGAATCACCCTGAAGTCCTGAACCATATGAACCGGTGTGACGGCAGGTGCTTAACAACGGGCTCTCTAAACAGCGCCCAAGGACTCGGCGTGCAGCACCCACCGATGCCTGGGGTGCAAATACTCGCCTGCGGGCAACTTCGAGCTACCAAGGGGAAGCTGCTGAGCGCTGAGCGGGGCTCGGAGACAGAGGGGCAGCTGCAGCACACAACTGCCTCTCCCCACCTGTACCAAAACACACGCAGAGCACGGGGACGGTGCAGGTGGCCCTGGGAGCCCAGCTCTCCCCGGTCACAGGCTCACTATGCACAACCCCCACGCTCTCCTCTTTCCTGCACACCCCACAGCAGAGTGCCTGGGTCCGGGTACTGGCCTCACTTCCTGCTGTTGTGAAACTTGGGATGCGTCAGGGGAGGCTCAGCAGTCGGGCCCCTGCCACCCACATGGAAGGCCTGCACTGAGCTCCTGGCTCCTGGCTTTGGTCCTGCGCAGGGCAGTCATTGTGGGCATCTGTGAAGTGAATGAGTGGACAGGAGCTCACTCTCTCAACCGCTAGGCCGAACACCCACCCTATGTGTGTACTTTTCTATGTTTTTGATCCTGCATGCAGCTAATCAACACTGCCACTCACGGCGCACGAGTTCCAGGTTCCTCCCTCCACTGCCCTCCCAACTGAGCCTGTGTGCAGCTGCAAGGGTCCCGAGCTCTCCACACCCTGTCCAGCACCTACTATCTTCTGTATTTGCTAATAATGGCCACGCTATCTGGGGCGAGGTGACATCTTACTGTGGCTTTGGTCTGCGACTCCCTGCTGGTTAATGGGTAGAGAACCTTCTCATGCACTTGTTGAACATCTGTCTGGACAAAGCCGACTTGAGTCTTCCGTCTGTTTTTCATTTGGGCTGGGCTTTGTCGCTGAGCTGTGGGACTCTGTTCATATTCTGCGTACGACAGGGTATGTGGTTTGAAAATCTGTTTCCCATCCTGTAGGTTCCCATCTTGCTCTCCTGTTTCTGCCTGTGCGGACGTTCAGGTCTGAATGGCCCCCTTTCTCCATGTTTCTGGATGCCTATGCTTTCGGTGCCGTATCCAAGACAAGACTGCCACATACAACGTCCTGGGCTGTCACTGCTTCCTGGCTCATGGCTGTAAGTCTTCTGCTTGGATCTTTCATCCACTGTGTGCTGATGCTCATGTGCGGTGTGCGGGAAGGCCCCACTTGCCTGCTGCATGTGTGCCCACTCGGCATCACCGGCTGCGGTGGTCTCATCAGAGTGTGGCCCTGGCTTCCCTGTGGAAGACCATTTGGTCACACACAGATGCCAACCACTGCGCTCTGTTGGTGTCTCTGTTTCCCTTTATGCCGAGGGCACACTGGTGATGACGGTGTTTCGTGATCCGTGTGGAAATCAGGTTATGTTTAGCCTTCCACTTTGCTTTCTTAAAAAGGCTTGACGACTTGTGGGCCCCTGAAGAATACATACAGCGATTTTAGCATGTTCTTCTGTTTCTGTTAAGAAAATCCACTGGGATTTTGTGGGGATTGCACTGATTCTGCTCTGAGTAGAATGAACATTTTAACAACAGTAGCTCTCCCAATCCAAAAACACAAGCTATGTTCCTATTTCCTTATCCTTCTCTGACTTCTTTTCCCAATGTCTTGCAGTTTTCAGTGCACAAGTCTTTGCTTCCTTGGCTAAGTTTATTCCTCGTTTTTTTTCTTTTTTTTTTTCCTAACGCTATTATGAATAGAATTATTTTCTTAATTTTCTTGTATCGGTCATTGTTAGTGTATAGAAACATTAATTTGTTGGTATTTTCATCCTGCAACCTTGCTGACATAGTTCATTAGTTTTAACTGTTTTTTTCTTTTAGCTTTGCCTACACGAAGGATCACGTCACCTACAGACACTTCCCTCTTCTTGTTTCATTGCTTTGGCTGAGGCGCGGGCTCATGCTTGCCTCGGTCCTGATACTGAAGGGAGTTTCCAGTTTTCCGCTGCTGAGCAGGCCGCTAGCTGCATGCTTTTCACGCACATATTGTATTAGGCTGAAGTCGTTTCCTTCTAATCGGACTTTGCTGAAAGCTGTCATGAGCTCTGAGCTCTGAGCTCTGTCGAACGCTGCCTCCTCAGCCGTGGAGAGGATCCTGCGCTTCTGCCCTTTGCTCCGTTCAAGTGGGAATTACACAGACTAATTTTCACGTGCTGGATCACCTTTGCAGTCCAGGGGTAAATCCCACGTGCTCACAGTGAAAATTCCCTTCAATGTGCCACTGAAGTCAGTTTGCAAGGATTTTGGGGGAGATTTCGGCATCAGTAATAGCGATTCTGGCCCGTTATCGTCCTGTGTTTCTTCCTGGGTCGGTTTTCAGGGTACCGCTGGGCTCCGAGGAGGCGTCTGGATGTGTGCCCTGTCCCTTAATTCTTGGGAAGGGTGTGCAGAGGCCTGGTGTGATAAAATTCTCCACTGGGACATTTTGTCCTGAGCCTTTTTGTTGAGGGTTTAAATGACTGCTCATCCCGGTTCTGGCTGGGTCTCAGCCTCGAGAGGCTGTAGTACCCAGCAATGTATCTGTTCTTTTAGCTTATCTAATTTCTTGTCACAGTAGTCTCTCATGCACCTGTTTATTTCTGTGCTACCAGTCACACAGCACTGTCCCTTTCACTTACGGCTTTATTCATTTGGGTCTTCTTTCTTAGTGTAGCCAAAAGTTGGCAAGTGTGTTGATCTGTTAAAAAAATCAATATTTATTTGAAAGGCAGAATTACAGAGACACAGAGGCAGAGAGAAACAGAGAGGGAGGGAGGGAGGGAGGGAGAGAGAGAGAGAGAGAAAGAGAGAGAGAGAGAGAAAGAGAGAGAGAGAGGTCTTCCAACCGCTGGTTCACTCCCTAGATGGCAGCAATGGCCGGAGCTGTGCTGCTCCGAAGCCAGAGGCCAGGAGCTTCCTCCAGGTCTCCCACGTGGACACAGGGGCCCAAGGATTTGGGCCATCCTATACTGCCTTTCCAGGCCATAGCAGATCAGAAGTAGAGCAGCCAGGACTCAAACCGGCTTCCATATGGGATGCTGGCATTGCAGGCAGTGGCTTTACCTGCTAAGCCACAGCACCAGCCCCATTCTTGTTTTTTTAATGTCAGCGTTTATTACTATTAACATTCCTCTTAGTACTGCTGTTGCTATGTCTCTAACTTTAGAAATCTTACATTTTCATTTCCATTTGTCTCCAGGTATTTTAAAAATTCTTTTGAGACTTCCTCTTTGATCCATTGGTTGTTGAAGAATCAGTTGTTTAATTTTCATGTATCTGAGGATTTTCCTGCTTCTCTTTGCTATTGATTTCTAATTTCATTCCATTGCAGTCAAAGACGATGCTCTCTGATTTCAATGTTCCTCAATTTTTTGAGATGTTCTGTAGCCTAGCAGATGATCTCTCGGTTGGAGAATGTTCTGTGTGCTTCAGAAGTCTCGATTTTGTTATCACTGGGCAGGGTTCTGTACGTCTCTTAGGTACAACTGGTCCACTGCGCTATTCAGATGCTGTTTCTCTCCTGATCCTTTGTCTCTTCTATCCATACCCCAGGGGGCACAAGGACGGCCACCACTGTGCTGCTCTGCATGTGCCCTAAGTCCCTGTGTCCTTCATACGCCGGGAGGCTGTGACGTCCGGTGCACTCGTGCCTGTCACTGCCCTCCACTCCCAGGGGAGCAGCACTTCCCGTAACCACACAATGTCCTTGGTTTTCTGACAGCTCGTCTCCAGGTCTGCTGTGTCTCTGTGGACACAGTCACTCCTGCTCTCAGGCCCTGGTTTCTCCGGAAGATCGTCTCCACTCCTACACTTTCAGCTCATGCGCGTCCTTGGATCCAAGGGAGTCTCCTTAGACAGCAAACAGTGGGATCCTGGTTTTGTTTAAAAACCCATCACTCACCCCAGGCATTTTAATTTGGGCACTGAACCAACTTTGCACTTCATGTGATTACTGACAGGGAGGGACTCCGACGTGTCAGTTAGTCCCTTGTTGGCCCTGTGTCCTGCAGGGTTTCTTAGTCGCCCTGTGCGTCTTTATGATTTCTGTGTTTCCTGGGTTTGCCCTTTTAGCGGCGTCCTCACTGCCACCTGATTTCTGTGTGCACAGTCTGTAGACATCTGTGACCCTCACAGCAGCTTCAGCCGACAGGAAACCTTTACCCCTTACATGCCGTCTTCTACTTTATCTTAGTAATTACGTAATTAACTCTTCCTATATGAAACACCCATCGTGGTTAGTACTGTGCTTTTGTGGTAAAATGTCTATGTCTATTTCTGAACCCACGTTACAATCACAGCGGATTCCATCTTTTTACATATTTACCTGCCCTGAGCGCTTCACATTTGCACATTATGTTGTCACTTGACCCGGAGGTCTCTCACATTTGCACATTGTCCCTGCGTTTTCGTCTGGACCTGGAGGTCCCTCACCGGGGTCTCCATGAAGCAAACCCAGCAGTGATCTCCCTCAGCGCTCGCTGGCCCGGGAGTCACTCCGGACAGGACTCCTCGCTCCTGCCTTGGCGAGTGCAGCACCATAGCTCGCGTCCCCGAGCTCCCTCAGCGTCCTGAGCCTTGGGAATCTTCACCCTGTTCACTTCTCTCCTTCCCATCCCTGTCTGCTCCTCTGGGACCCCCGCAGCGCCCACAAGCCCGGGGCTTCCCCACCCCCTGCACTGCCCTCTGCTCTGGGAGCCCCAGCGTCTGCTTGCCTCCCTCTCCGCGGACGGCCCCCTGTGCTCACGCATGGCCCCGCCACTCTGCTCCCTTCAACGCAATGCGGACCCTGGGGACTGGGGGCTGCGCTCCGAGCTTGGTCTCCGGGGCCCCATGTGCTGCTCATCTCTCCTGCTTCTGCGCAGCCCTGGGCTCTTCAGCCAGGAAGCCCACATCGGAACACGCAGGCGGCTCTCCTGGCCTCTGGCATGCTTCCATCCAGCCGGCCACTCAGAGGCTGGGGGCCCCTGGCCGCGCCCCTCTGTGCTCCGGGCAGCTGTGGTGCTGAACGCCCCATAGCGTCTGTGCCGCCGCAGCCTGGACGCTGGACAGAGCCAGGGTGGCTGTGTGTGTGCCCAGCCGGCCTTCGGGCTGCACCTGCCGCCTGGGCCAGGGCGCACCTGGGCTGAGGCACAAGGCAGACCACTCCCTGGGGTGGTGCCCCCCACCCCCCACACACCGCAGGTTCCAATACTGGAAACACCTTTCCACTCTTGTCTTCCCCTCTCTGGGGAGGGGTCTGGAGCTGGAGTCTTCTCCAGGTGGCCTCAGACTGTGTTGGGGAGGGGGCTTGAGTGCATGATTGACGTGCGTTTTCCCGAGTGCGCAGGTGCGGGTGGCTCCCCACGCAGCTGCAGTGCCCTGGAGCTCACGAGGGCCCCTGGCCTGTGTGTTACTCGGGCTGTGTCTCTCCTGCATCACAGCTTCAGTCCCTCCCACCACGGAAGCTTCTCGAACAGCGAGTCCAATCTCCCTGGGCTAGGCCCCCGAAACACGGCCAGGTAGGGGGTGGGCTTACTTCTCGGTTTATTCATCCACTGAATCACAGAGCCGTGAGATAAAAGATAGGAATAAACGCATTTAAACCACAGTGGAAATGGACGGGGCAAAATGGCACTGGACTTGTGGACGCCACGACAGGGGGGTCGCGCGCGGGAGGACGATCGCCCCCGCCTGATAGAAGACACTATTCAGGGGCCGGCGCCGCGGCTCACTAGGCTAATCCTCCACCTGCGGCGCCGGCACACCGGGTTCTAGTCCCGGTCGGGGCACCGATCCTGTCCCGGTTGCCCCTCTTCCAGGCCAGCTCTCTGCTGTGGCCCGGGAAGGCAGTGGAGGATGGCCCAAGTGCTTGGGCCCTGCACCCCATGGGAGACCAGGAGAAGCACCTGGCTCCTGCCATCGGATCAGCACGGTGCGCCGCCTGCAGCATGCCAACCGCGGTGGCCATTGGAGGGTGAACCAACGGCAAAAGGAAGACCTTTCTCTCTGTCTCTCTCTCACTGTCCACTCTGCCTGTCCAAAAAAAAAAAAAAAAAAAAAAAAAGACACTATTCAGTGCAGAGGACCACAGCTTTGCTCCCGCAAGGGGAGCTGACCGGTGGCCTCTTCAGCAAAGGACATGTCGGGCGTGGTCCAGAGGAGCGGACCTGGACCGGTGCAGGGCAGGGCTCGGTCCTCCGTGAGGGTCCGGCTGCCCTGGACTCTACCCCTCTGAACCAACGTGAGGACTGGTTCTGCTGTTATCCCTCCATTTTCAACCTCTGCCCAGTTGGCCTGAAGCCAGCCAGGCCACACCGCACGGTACCCGGCGCCGCCTCTTGTGTGCCTGTGTTCGAGTGGGGGAAATGCAGGCCTCAGCCACGCCTCCCGGGGAGGATTTGTGATGCGAGGAGATTCCGCTAGGAGACCATGTTGGGCTTCTGAAGACAGAGCCTCTGCAGAACCCACTCCTGTGCTCGCACAGATTCTCCAAGTGGGTTCCTGGGCCACAGGGGCAGCACCACCCGGGACCCCACTGGAAACGCAGGTGCTCAGGCCCCACCCCTGACATCCTGCCCGGGAGACCCCAGGGCTCCGCTCCTGCAGGTGATGGCGACACATGGCCAAGCGTGACTCAGCACTCGGGGACCCTGGTGCCCTTCTGGTCTGATCAGGTGAGGCGTAGACGCCAACTCGCTCAGCACTGCCGTCACTCCCGGGAGCCTGAAGGGTTAAGGCGTGGGCGCCAGGCCCAGCAACCGGGTTAGCTGACACCAGCCACGGCATCCGAACATTAGCAAGTTCTTCAGATCATGATAATCTTTACAAAACCCGAGAGCCCCAGAAACGGAACCGGCTGCTGATTCTGCGCTAGCTGCATTACTGATTGAGCCACAGACACTGGCCAGCAACCGAGCGAAACGTCTTCGGGCGCTGCAGACGCTCTCCGGTTTGCACACGGCTCTCTCTGCTGATGCCTGTTGGTTTCCCCAGTGAGGGAGCCACACCGACCTCCTCCTGGGATAGGCAGGCTACAGCTCAGTTCGAGGGCAGCCCTAAGTCTTCAAGGGGAGCTAAGGAGAGCGTCCGCCGGGTGGCCGTGCCTGGATGAGACAGCCATGCGTCCTCTCACTGGACGCTGACCACACTCGGCGTCTCGTGTTTGTGCCCCGGCTCAGCTGAGGAGTTGGACTGAGACACAGATGAGCGCTCGTGGAGGGCCCTGTGAAATAACTTCCAGTTTAGCCCTAATGTTTTTCTCATTTGGGAGCCAATCATCTGGATCAGTACAAAATGAACCGGTTAATTTTTGCAGCCTGCGCTGCATGGTCTCCGGAATCCTGGTCGCTGGGTGTCCTCGCGGGTCCTGCAGGACCACAGGCCGTCCACACAGCAGCCCAGTGGGATCTCCTCTGGGCAGAGCCGGGGGTCCTGTCACCCAGATCCTGCCCTCTGGCCCCGGCTGCCACTGCTGTTGGCCATTCCTCCCCCTGCACTGCCCCCTTCCTGGCAAGTGGGCTTGGGCAGATTCCACCCCACCTCTTACTGTGGCCACCTTCACGGAGGGGCAGGGCAGGGCCAAGCGGGCAGGGCTTTGCAAGGCCAGCCTCCTTGTCTCACAGTGGGGGTAACTCTGCAGGACAATTCCTGCCCCTGAAATGGCCCTGCTGGACTGGCCCGAGGCTGGGTGTCTCCCGGTGAACCTGCCGGGCCCTCCCTTCCTGTTGCAGGTTTTCCCTGGAGAGTTCTCCTCCTGAACCTTGCCTCGGGCTCTGCTCGGGGGACCTCGGATGTGCCGGCTCCATGACCGTACCTGTGCATCCTGGGTAAAGCACCACAGCCATCCTCAAGGCTGGCGGTCTGGCCAGCCACTGCCACTCCCAATGAGACAATCGGACTGAGCAGGCGCAAATGCCGGACACGAGCAGAAAGGAACACTGGAACAAGTTCTTTTTTTTAACCAATAAAATGCCTGATTTTCTTGGCTACCCTCACTTTTTATGCCACCTGGAGAAGACACAAGACTCCCAATGATCACAACTCTATTCTCTGCCATCTCAGCACACGCCAGGAGTGGGGGAGGGAGGGGTGGGGTCTCCACCCAGGGAACTGCATGTCTCATGGAGAAACCCGCCCCTGAGAAGTCCAGGGGGAGTCGCCTTGGGAACGAGACAGGCACCGGTGACAGGGTGGTCACAGCCAAGGGCATCTGTCTTGGACACACCTTCTAATACTCTGATCTCACAGTGAAAATCTCTCCATAGCACTGTCTATTCAGGGAGTAAATTCCCCAGCACCTGGGTTCATTATTCAGCAGTTTCAGTCCATTAAATATAAACACGGTACATGCACATTAAATATAAACACGGTACATGCACATTAAATATAAACACGGTACATGCACATTAAATATAAACACGGTACATGCACATTAAATATAAATACGGTACATGCACATTACGCCCAGGCAGGACACACAGAACCACGCGGAGGTGGAGCCTACTCCATACGTGCGTCCTCACTGCCTCTTGTTCCCAACTCAGGGCCATGGTCAGCATCAGCGGCAGTGCCCGCTCCAGCCCCGGGAGCCTCACTCTTGATCAATAGCTGGAGATGGACTTACACAGAAGTACCTCACCTCCACTTTGTTTTTCTTTGTTGTCTTTAACCTCATCACGATTCTGACACAGCCAATCACCCCAGAGTCAGAGCGACACTGTCCCACCAGGAACAGAGGCTCGGGACAGTCAAGGGACAGCTGTCCTGCATCCACCAGTGGCAACGCCCGTGTGTTTAACACAGCCGGTGTTTCCTCTCTCACCCACTGAGGAGGGAGCCCAGGGCCCCGGCCACTCAACACCGCCCTTCAGCTCACACTCGTGGAGTTTTCAGAAATCGAAGTTGGTTAATCAAGAATCTTCAAGACCGGCCCTTCTCTAGGTTTCCATCTTAGCTTCTCAGCCGAGAGCCCGCAGATCAGAAACCCTGAGGCTGAATGCCCAGCGTAGAGTGGTGGGTGCTCTAGAGGTCAGAGCTCTCACCGCAGCCTGGAATAGGGCTGCCGGGTGTTCTGTCTGCCCGAGTGACAGGGCACATCTGTGCCTGGAGTTAGGCCTCCATCCCCATTCCTATCTCCACATCTCTGTCCACACCTGCACATCTGTACCTGGAGTTAGGTCTCTACCTACCTCTCCACACCTCTGTCCACACCTGCACATCTGTAGGAGTTATGACTCCATCCCCATTCCTATCTTCACACCTCTGTCCACACCTGCACATCTGTACCTGGAGTTAGGTCGCTACCTACCTCTCCACACCTCTGTCCACACCTGCACATCTGTAGGACCTATGTCTCCATCCCCATTCCTATCTCCACACCTGTGTCCACAGCTGCACATCTGTAGGACCTATGTCTCCATCCCCATTACTATCTCCACACCTGTGTCCACACCTGCACATCTGTAGGACCTATGTCTCCATCCCCATTCCTATCTCCACACCTGTGTCCACACCTGCACATCTGTAGGACCTATGTCTCCATCCCCATTCCTATCTCCACACCTGTGTCCACACCTGCACATCTGTAGGACCTATGTCTCCATCCCCATTCCTATCTCCACACCTGTGTCCACAGCTGCACATCTGTAGGACCTATGTCTCCGTCTCCACACCTGTATATCTGTACCTGCAGGTCTACCCCATCTCTGTATTTCTACACCTCCACACCTGCACTTCTTTTTGCATCTCTCTTCCTGTGCCTGCATCTCTGTGTTATTCTATCTCCCTATCTCTGTCCCTACAGCTACACTTATACCGCTTCTCTGTATCTCCCTGTGTATATGTAAATCTGTCTCTGTACGCTGCTATCTCTACCT
The DNA here is from genome assembly GCF_033115175.1 of Lepus europaeus. Taxonomy (NCBI): domain Eukaryota; kingdom Metazoa; phylum Chordata; class Mammalia; order Lagomorpha; family Leporidae; genus Lepus; species Lepus europaeus. Next base: position 2,075,478 of record NC_084835.1, on the reverse strand, counting down.
GTATCTGTGTGTCCCTGGGTCTGTATGTCTACGTCTACATCTATCCCTGAGACTACCCTGATCCCACATCTCTGAAGGGCCTCGCCAAGCGCATGGGACACGCAGCTGTGGAAAACCATGCACGGACTCCAGTTTGTTTTCACACCAAAATACAATGACTTCTTAATTCTCTATTCACAAACTTTTCAAAGAACTGTCATGCATCTACATTTCCATTTATAAAATCTACCCATATCAGAAACTATTTATACGATTATTTTCAGCTATAGGCAGCTGCTCCAGATAACAATCATTTAATGGCTTTGCTCACTTCTTCACAGTCACTATCCAATTTGCTTACTTTTTTACAGGAATCCATAAAATCTTTTAAAATTATGCAAGGGTCCTCAAACTTGCAAACCAGCAAGCACTGGCTCTTTGGGGCAAAGGGCAGTGGATCCATTTCACTCAGCCACGCCCACGTGTTTGGCTCCTCCTCCAGCTGGCTGATGTGCAGGTGAACAGGGGACTGGCTTGAAGGAAACTCCTTCTGCCTGACCCTGGTGAGCTCCACTCAAGGGATCGACAATCAGCACTGACCTGTACCGGGGAGCAAGGCTGTGGGCTGGGGGAGACCGCAGCTCTCACTCCCCACCACAGGGGGAGCTGTGTCTGCTCAGGCTTCCAAAAGCTGATGCTCACAGGAGGCCCAGACAAACCGACGCTTGCTCTGTTCTCCTAACAGACAAAATAGCATATCATTTCCCCAGGGGACGCTTGCGACCTGGTGGCCTTGCCTTTCAGACTGTCCACGGTCATCCATGCATGCACACTTCGCTGTCAGTTACGTACTTCACTCACGAACCAACTTTACAAAAAATCTCTCCACTCCTTCACCCACTAAACACCCTCACGGTTCAGTGTGTTCAGTGCTGTGTGCCTGCGACGTGCGCCTCCCCTGCACACAGTCCTGAGGGCACGATGATGAGCGGAGCCAGTTAGGGACCTGGGCACCAGGGAGTGGTCCCGGGGAAATGACGTAAAACACAACCCGGTGTCTGACGGGAAGCAGAGGTGGGCAACTGCAGGGGCATGGGTAACAGGAGGGGGTGGTCCAGTGCTGGGAGGAGCTGCTGAACTGCCCAGGGAGGGGGCCTGCAGGGGAAGGTAGTGTGTGCCGGGGGGGGGGGGGCTGCAGGGGGAGGCAGTGTGTGCCGGGAGGGGCCTGCTGGGGGAGGCAGTGTGTGCCGGGGGGGGGGGCCTGCAGGGGAAGGCAGTGTGTGCCGGGGGGGGGGGGGGCTGCAGGGGGAGGCAGTGTGTGCCGGGAGGGGCCTGCAAGGGGAGGCAGTGTGTGCCAGGAGGGGCCTGCAGGGGGAGGCAGTGTGTGCCGGGGGGGGGGGCCTGCAGGGGGAGGCAGTGTGTTCCAGGGGGGCCTGCAGGGGAAGGCAGTGTGTGCCAGGAGGGGCCTGCAGCGGAAGGCAGTGTGTGCCGGGGGGGGGGGGGCCTGCAGGGGGAGGCAGTGTGTGCCAGGGTCTGTGCAGGAAGGCCAGATGGGGGGCACATGGGGACTCCAGGGGGCAAGGTCCACCTGGCTAAGAGCAGAGGGTAGGGGGCCTGGCAAAGGGTGTGGCCGGAGGACAGACCCCCAGTTCAGTCTGGGGACTGGATGTGGGAGAGCGAGGCCCACTGCCCCAGCCACCCCCACGGCAGCGTCTGCACCAAAGCAGACTCCAGAGCATGTGGGGAACTCTGTTCAGTGTGGGAGTGCGGTCTCTGGAGGGGGGAGCGTGAGCCCCAGGGGAGCTGGGTCCCCCTCTGCAAGCTTGGGTGGGGCTGCTCTGGGATGTGTGCACACATGGTGTGGGGGCCGCAGGACTCGCTTCTCCAACAGCATCCTGGGCCTGGGGACCGCCTTGCCCTTCTCTCGGCGCGAACACTGTGGCCTAGCATCACAGCCGTGTGTCACCTTCAGACGTCGCCTGGCCGGGGAAGGACTCACCTATGACCCTGAGCTCCGCGCTGGAGAAGGCAGCCCCGTGTTCATTCTCTGCCACACACTGGTACATGCCCGCGTCCGACAGGTTCACCACGGTGATGTTGAGCGTCCCCTGCTCGATCTGAATCCTGTCCTGTGCGAGAAGAGCGGGCAGAGAAGCAGTGACCTTCCACGACCACGACCCGCGGCACATCCGCTCCACACTCTAGCGAGGGGGCTCCACGGGCGGCAGAGAGCATCCTGCACCCCATTTCCATGTGCGAGCTATTTATCTGTCAGCTGCACTTGCTGCGGGTCAGATGCTAAACGCGAAGACCAGGACACGAGTTAGGAAACGGAATTTAAATTGTAGGATTCTCTTGCGCTCTCACTGACTTAATAGTGAAGCTACTTAACACCTCCTCTAAACAGATGAACTTGAAATTGAAAACGCTTTTGTACTCCAAGGCTTTGTGCTAACTGTGGGCACGGGTGGAGATGCGGCAACTTTATCATTTAGAGGCATTAAGACAGCCAAATGACGGGCAGATGACACTTTGAAGGTTAATAGGATTGTATTCTTCTCGGAGGCAAATAATTAATATCAGTGGAGGTTTGCTACAAAAATGTAAGTATTAATAATTTAACGTTCCCTGACTTTACTGCTGTCGACGGTGTGATTTAAGCCAAGGACCATCTGCTGGCAGCCGCCCGGAAGGGAGCCCAGTTGCAGCCTGCACCACGGGAGGCCTTTCCTAGTTGCCACCCTGAGGATGCAGAATTTGCATATCAATTTCCCCAGGTGTGGGAACGAATCCTGCTCCTCCACAAGCCGGCCACGGGAAACACGGCAGCAGAGAAGGACGCGCTGGTTTTCTGTTGGGCGTGGGCCTCTGACGTGGCTGCGAGGATGCTTCATGGGACCTGAGCGGGTCTGGGCATCGGGGTCCCCTACGTGGTGCACAGGGAGCAAAAGGCCAGCCTCGCTCTTAGCGATGTGTCCGAGTTTGGCTTCCACAGAGGAGAGATGTGTGGGCCAGCAGGGGCTGAGAGGCAGGGACGGCTCAGGAGGAATTAAACTGCGCCTCATTCTGGGTGCTTCTCCCTGCCCCTGCTCTCTAAGGACTCCCCAGGGTCCTGCCGCACCTGCACAGACCTTGCTGGGTGGGACCGAGACCCTTCTCCACACAAGATCCTAGCATGTGCCAGAGTCCATACTGCAGGCCTCCGGCGAACTCTGCGGTAAACCGTGGACGTCCACATGTGAGCACCAAGGCTACAATACAGAGCTGCACAGCACGGGGCCGGGGACCGGGTGAGGGATGCTGTCCACCGTCAGCTGCTGCACGTCCACTATTCGCCCTCGCACTGACCTTCAGGGGTGTGCCACTTTCCAAACAGCTCACCCGTGTCCCACTCCACAGCAATGGGGCTGCATTACCCAGGAGGGAGGATGCGACAGCCGTCCACTCGCTTACCCGCGTCAGCAGCGCTTCGCCGTTTTTGAGCCACCGGTACGTAGGCTTGGGCCTGCCGTTCGCCCTACATTCCCAAAAGACACTCTCTTCCATGGCCACGTGGATATCATTTATTTTCTGAATCCAGTTGGGTTGAGCTAGAGCAGTTGAAAAAGCAAAGGAGAGCGGGTGTTCAGTGCACACTCAATCTATTTTTATCACATGCAAGTGAAGGGCTCTCCATAAAATTCCTTCTCGAGACGTTATACAAAGAACAACGTCGGGAGAGGGTCCCCTGCTAGAACACCGGGTTTCTGGGGGTCAGTGTTGCTGGTTTTCTAATACCAGAGCCAGAATGGAAAAAATGCTATTATCTACGTGCCAAGTCTCTGACCCTCTCCCTTGAAAAGCACTGTTGATTATCCCCTCAGGGGAGAAAGCCCCCAGCATCCACTCAGGGGAGAAAGCCCCCAGCATCCCCTCAGGGGAGAAAGCCCCCAGCATCCCCTCAGGGGAGAAAGCCCCCAGCACCCCCTCAGGGGGAGAAAGCCCCCAGCATCCCATCAGGGGAGAAAGCCCCCAGCATCCCCTCAGGGGGGAAAAGCCCCCAGCATCCCCTCAGGGGAGAAAGCCCCCAGCACCCCCTCAGGGGGAGAAAGCCCCCAGCATCCCCTCAGGGGGAGAAAGCCCCCAGCATCCCCTCGGGGGAGAAAGCCCCCAGCATCCCCTCAGGGGGAGAAAGCCCCTAGCATCCCATCAGGGGAGAAAGCCCCCAGCATCCCCTAGGGGGAGAAAGCCCCCAGCATCCCCTCAGGGGAGAAAGCCCCCAGCATCCCCTCAGGGGGGAAAAGCCCCCAGCATCCCCTCAGGGGAGAAAGCCCCCAGCACCCCCTCAGGGGGAGAAAGCCCCCAGCATCCCCTCGGGGGAGAAAGCCCCCAGCATCCCCTCAGGGGGAGAAAGCCCCTAGCATCCCATCAGGGGAGAAAGCCCCCAGCATCCCCTCAGGGGGAGAAAGCCCCCAGCATCCCCTCGGGGGAGAAAGCCCCCAGCATCCCCTCAGGGGGAGAAAGCCCCTAGCATCCCATCAGGGGAGAAAGCCCCCAGCATCCCCTAGGGGGAGAAAGCCCCCAGCATCCCCTCAGGGGAGAAAGCCCCCAGCATCCCCTCAGGGGAGAAAGCCCCCAGCACCCCCTCAGGGGAGAAAGCCCCCAGCACCCCCTCAGGGGAGAAAGCCCCGAGCATCCCCTCAGGGGGAGAAAGCCCCCAGCATCCCATCAGGGGGAGAAAGCCCCCAGCATCCCCTCAGGGGAGAAAGCCCCCAGCATCCCCTCAGGGGGAGAAAGCCCCCAGCATCCCCTCAGGGGAGAAAGCCCCCAGCATCCCCTCAGGGGAGAAAGCCCCCAGCATCCCCTCAGGGGGAGAAAGCCTCCAGCATCCCCTCAGGGGAGAAAGCCCCCAGCATCCCCTCAGGGGGAAAAAGCCCCCAGCATCCCATCAGGGGAGAAAGCTCCGAGCATCCCCTCAGGGGGGAAAAGCCCCCAGCATCCCCTCAGGGGGAGAAAGCCCCCAGCATCCCCTCAGGGGGAGAAAGCTCCGAGCATCCCCTCAGGGGGGAAAAGCCCCCAGCATCCCCTCAGGGAGAAAGCCCCCAGCACCCCCTCAGGGGGAGAAAGCCCCCAGCATCCCATCAGGGGAGAAAGCCCCCAGCATCCCCTCAGGGGGGAAAAGCCCCCAGCATCCCCTCAGGGGAGAAAGCCCCCAGCACCCGTCAGGGGGAGAAAGCCCCCAGCATCCCCTCAGGGGGAGAAAGCCCCCAGCATCCCCTCGGGGGAGAAAGCCCCCAGCATCCCCTCAGGGGGAGAAAGCCCCTAGCATCCCATCAGGGGAGAAAGCCCCCAGCATCCCCTAGGGGGAGAAAGCCCCCAGCATCCCCTCAGGGGAGAAAGCCCCCAGCATCCCCTCAGGGGGGAAAAGCCCCCAGCATCCCCTCAGGGGAGAAAGCCCCCAGCACCCCCTCAGGGGGAGAAAGCCCCCAGCATCCCCTCGGGGGAGAAAGCCCCCAGCATACCCTCAGGGTGAGAAAGCCCCCAGCATCCCCTCGGGGGAGAAAGCCCCCAGCATCCCCTCAGGGGGAGAAAGCCCCTAGCATCCCATCAGGGGAGAAAGCCCCCAGCATCCCCTAGGGGGAGAAAGCCCCCAGCATCCCCTCAGGGGAGAAAGCCCCCAGCATCCCCTCAGGGGAGAAAGCCCCCAGCATCCCCTCAGGGGGAGAAAGCCCCCAGCATCCCCTCAGGGGAGAAAGCCCCCAGCATCCCCTCAGGGGGAAAAAGCCCCCAGCATCCCATCAGGGGAGAAAGCTCCGAGCATCCCCTCAGGGGAGAAAGCCCCCAGCATCCCCTCAGGGGGAGAAAGCCCCCAGCATCCCCTCAGGGGAGAAAGCCCCGAGCATCCCCTCAGGGGGAAAAAGCCCCCAGCATCCCATCAGGGGAGAAAGCTCCGAGCATCCCCTCAGGGGGGAAAAGCCCCCAGCATCCCCTCAGGGGGAGAAAGCCCCCAGCATCCCCTCAGGGGAGAAAGCCCCGAGCATCCCCTCAGGGGGAAAAAGCCCCCAGCATCCCCTCAGGGGGAGAAAGCCCCCAGCATCCCCTCAGGGGGAGAAAGCCCCCAGCATCCCCTCAGGGGAGAAAGCCCCCAGCATCCCATCAGGGGAGAAAGCCCCCAGCATCCCCTCAGGGGGAAAAAGCCCCCAGCATCCCCTCAGGGGGAGAAAGCTCCGAGCATCCCCTCAGGGGGGAAAAGCCCCCAGCATCCCCTCAGGGGGGAAAAGCCCCCAGCATCCCCTCAGGGGGAGAAAGCTCCGAGCATCCCCTCAGGGGGGAAAAGCCCCCAGCATCCCCTCAGGGGGAGAAAGCCCCCAGCATCCCATCAGGGGGAGAAAGCCCCCAGCATCCCCTCAGGGGGAGAAAGCCCCCAGCACCCCCTCAGGGGAGAAAGCCCCGAGCATCCCCTCAGGGGAGAAAGCCCCCAGCATCCCCTCAGGGGAGAAAGCCCCGAGCATCCCATCAGGGGAGAAAGCCCCCAGCATCCCATCAGGGGAGAAAGCCCCGAGCATCCCCTCAGGGGAGAAAGCCCCGAGCATCCCCTCAGGGGAGAAAGCCCCCAGCATCCCATCAGGGGAGAAAGCCCCCAGCATCCCCTCAGGGGAGAAAGCCCCCAGCATCCCCTCAGGGGAGAAAGCCCCCAGCACCCCCTCAGGGGGAGAAAGCTCCGAGCATCCCCTCAGGGGGGAAAAGCCCCCAGCATCCCATCAGGGGAGAAAGCCCCCAGCATCCCCTCAGGGGAGAAAGCCCCGAGCATCCCCTCAGGGGAGAAAGCCCCCAGCATCCCCTCAGGGGGAGAAAGCCCCCAGCATCCCCTCAGGGGAGAAAGCCCCGAGCATCCCCTCAGGAGAGAAAGCCCCGAGCATCCCATCAGGGGAGAAAGCCCCCAGCATCCCCTCAGGGGAGAAAGCCCCGAGCATCCCCTCAGGGGAGAAAGCCCCCAGCATCCCCTCAGGGGAGAAAGCCCCCAGCATCCCCTCAGGGGAGAAAGCCCCCAGCATCCCCTCAGGGGAGAAAGCCCCGAGCATCCCATCAGGGGAGAAAGCCCCCAGCATCCCCTCAGGGGAGAAAGCCCCGAGCATCCCCTCAGGGGAGAAAGCCCCCAGCATCCCATCAGGGGAGAAAGCTCCGAGCATCCCCTCAGGGGAGAAAGCCCCGAGCATCCCCTCAGGGGAGAAAGCCCCGAGCATCCCATCAGGGGAGAAAGCCCCCAGCATCCCATCAGGGGAGAAAGCTCCGAGCATCCCCTCAGGGGAGAAAGCCCCGAGCATCCCATCAGGGGAGAAAGCCCCCAGCACCCCCTCAGGGGAGAAAGCCCCCAGCACCCCCTCAGGGGGAGAAAGCCCCCAGCATCCCATCAGGGGGAGAAAGCCCCCAGCATCCCCTCAGGTGGAGAAAGCCCCCAGCATCCCATCAGGGCGAGAAAGCTCCGAGCATCCCCTCAGGGGGGAAAAGCCCCCAGCATCCCCTCAGGGGAGAAAGCCCCCAGCATCCCATCAGGGGAGAAAGCCCCCAGCATCCCATCAGGGGAGAAAGCCCCCAGCATCCCCTCAGGGGGGAAAAGCCCCCAGCATCCCCTCAGGGGAGAAAGCCCCCAGCACCCCCTCAGGGGGAGAAAGCCCCCAGCATCCCATCAGGGGGGAGAAAGCCCCCAGCATCCCCTCGGGGGAGAAAGCCCCCAGCATCCCCTCAGGGGGAGAAAGCCCCTAGCATCCCATCAGGGGAGAAAGCCCCCAGCATCCCCTAGGGGGAGAAAGCCCCCAGCATCCCCTCAGGGGAGAAAGCCCCCAGCATCCCCTCAGGGGGGAAAAGCCCCCAGCATCCCCTCAGGGGAGAAAGCCCCCAGCACCCCCTCAGGGGGAGAAAGCCCCCAGCATCCCCTCGGGGGAGAAAGCCCCCAGCATCCCCTCAGGGGGAGAAAGCCCCTAGCATCCCATCAGGGGAGAAAGCCCCCAGCATCCCCTCAGGGGGAGAAAGCCCCCAGCATCCCCTCGGGGGAGAAAGCCCCCAGCATCCCCTCAGGGGGAGAAAGCCCCTAGCATCCCATCAGGGGAGAAAGCCCCCAGCATCCCCTAGGGGGAGAAAGCCCCCAGCATCCCCTCAGGGGAGAAAGCCCCCAGCATCCCCTCAGGGGAGAAATCCCCCAGCACCCCCTCAGGGGAGAAAGCCCCCAGCACCCCCTCAGGGGAGAAAGCCCCGAGCATCCCCTCAGGGGGAGAAAGCCCCCAGCATCCCATCAGGGGGAGAAAGCCCCCAGCATCCCCTCAGGGGAGAAAGCCCCCAGCATCCCCTCAGGGGGAGAAAGCCCCCAGCACCCCCTCAGGGGAGAAAGCCCCGAGCATCCCCTCAGGGGAGAAAGCCCCCAGCATCCCCTCAGGGGAGAAAGCCCCGAGCATCCCATCAGGGGAGAAAGCCCCCAGCATCCCATCAGGGGAGAAAGCCCCGAGCATCCCCTCAGGGGAGAAAGCCCCGAGCATCCCCTCAGGGGAGAAAGCCCCCAGCATCCCATCAGGGGAGAAAGCCCCCAGCATCCCCTCAGGGGAGAAAGCCCCCAGCATCCCCTCAGGGGAGAAAGCCCCCAGCATCCCCTCAGGGGGAGAAAGCTCCGAGCATCCCCTCAGGGGGGAAAAGCCCCCAGCATCCCATCAGGGGAGAAAGCCCCCAGCATCCCCTCAGGGGAGAAAGCCCCGAGCATCCCCTCAGGGGAGAAAGCCCCGAGCATCCCCTCAGGGGGAGAAAGCCCCCAGCATCCCCTCAGGGGAGAAAGCCCCGAGCATCCCCTCAGGGGAGAAAGCCCCGAGCATCCCATCAGGGGAGAAAGCCCCCAGCATCCCCTCAGGGGAGAAAGCCCCGAGCATCCCCTCAGGGGAGAAAGCCCCCAGCATCCCATCAGGGGAGAAAGCTCCGAGCATCCCCTCAGGGGAGAAAGCCCCCAGCATCCCCTCAGGGGAGAAAGCCCCGAGCATCCCATCAGGGGAGAAAGCCCCCAGCATCCCCTCAGGGGAGAAAGCCCCCAGCATCCCATCAGGGGAGAAAGCTCAGAGCATCCCCTCAGGGGAGAAAGCCCCGAGCATCCCCTCAGGGGAGAAAGCTCCGAGCATCCCCTCAGGGGAGAAAGCCCCGAGCATCCCATCAGGGGAGAAAGCCCCCAGCACCCCCTCAGGGGAGAAAGCCCCGAGCATCCCCTCAGGGGGAGAAAGCCCCCAGCATCCCATCAGGGGGAGAAAGCCCCCAGCATCCCCTCAGGGGGAGAAAGCCCCCAGCATCCCATCAGGGGGAGAAAGCTCCGAGCATCCCCTCAGGGGGGAAAAGCCCCCAGCATCCCCTCAGGGGAGAAAGCCCCCAGCACCCCTTCAGGGGGAGAAAGCACCCAGCATCCCATCAGGGGAGAAAGCCCCCAGCATCCCCTCAGGGGGGAAAAGCCCCCAGCATCCCCTCAGGGGAGAAAGCCCCCAGCACCCCCTCAGGGGGAGAAAGCCCCCAGCATCCCCTCAGGGGGAGAAAGCCCCCAGCATCCCCTCGGGGGAGAAAGCCCCCAGCATCCCCTCAGGGGGAGAAAGCCCCTAGCATCCCATCAGGGGAGAAAGCCCCCAGCATCCCCTAGGGGGAGAAAGCCCCCAGCATCCCCTCAGGGGAGAAAGCCCCCAGCATCCCCTCAGGGGGGAAAAGCCCCCAGCATCCCCTCAGGGGAGAAAGCCCCCAGCACCCCCTCAGGGGGAGAAAGCCCCCAGCATCCCCTCGGGGGAGAAAGCCCCCAGCATCCCCTCAGGGGGAGAAAGCCCCTAGCATCCCATCAGGGGAGAAAGCCCCCAGCATCCCCTCAGGGGGAGAAAGCCCCCAGCATCCCCTCGGGGGAGAAAGCCCCCAGCATCCCCTCAGGGGGAGAAAGCCCCTAGCATCCCATCAGGGGAGAAAGCCCCCAGCATCCCCTAGGGGGAGAAAGCCCCCAGCATCCCCTCAGGGGAGAAAGCCCCCAGCATCCCCTCAGGGGAGAAATCCCCCAGCACCCCCTCAGGGGAGAAAGCCCCCAGCACCCCCTCAGGGGAGAAAGCCCCGAGCATCCCCTCAGGGGGAGAAAGCCCCGAGCATCCCATCAGGGGAGAAAGCCCCCAGCATCCCCTCAGGGGAGAAAGCCCCGAGCATCCCCTCAGGGGAGAAAGCCCCCAGCATCCCATCAGGGGAGAAAGCCCCGAGCATCCCATCAGGGGAGAAAGCCCCCAGCATCCCCTCAGGGGAGAAAGCCCCGAGCATCCCCTCAGGGGAGAAAGCCCCCAGCATCCCATCAGGGGAGAAAGCTCCGAGCATCCCCTCAGGGGAGAAAGCCCCGAGCATCCCCTCAGGGGAGAAAGCCCCGAGCATCCCATCAGGGGAGAAAGCCCCCAGCATCCCCTCAGGGGAGAAAGCCCCGAGCATCCCCTCAGGGGAGAAAGCCCCGAGCATCCCATCAGGGGAGAAAGCCCCCAGCATCCCCTCAGGGGAGAAAGCCCCGAGCATCCCCTCAGGGGAGAAAGCCCCCAGCATCCCATCAGGGGAGAAAGCTCCGAGCATCCCCTCAGGGGAGAAAGCCCCGAGCATCCCCTCAGGGGAGAAAGCCCCGAGCATCCCATCAGGGGAGAAAGCCCCCAGCATCCCCTCAGGGGAGAAAGCCCCGAGCATCCCCTCAGGGGATAAAGCCCCGAGCATCCCCTCAGGGGAGAAAGCCCCGAGCATCCCATCAGGGGAGAAAGCCCCCAGCATCCCATCAGGGGAGAAAGCTCCGAGCATCCCCTCAGGGGAGAAAGCCCCGAGCATCCCATCAGGGGAGAAAGCCCCCAGCACCCCCTCAGGGGAGAAAGCCCCGAGCATCCCCTCAGGGGAGAAAGCCCCCAGCATCCCCTCAGGGGAGAAAGCCCCCAGCATCCCCTCAGGGGAGAAAGCCCCCAGCATCCCCTCAGGGGGAAAAAGCCCCCAGCATCCCCTCAGGGGGAGAAAGCCCCCAGCATCCCCTCAGGGTGAGAAAGCCCTGAGCATCCCCTCAGGGGGGAAAAGCCCCCAGCATCCCCTCAGGGGGAGAAAGCCCCCAGCATCCCATCAGGGGAGAAAGCTCCGAGCATCCCCTCAGGGGAGAAAGCCCCCAGCATCCCCTCAGGGGAGAAAGCCCCCAGCATCCCCTCAGGGGGAGAAAGCCCCCAGCATCCCCTCAGGGGGAGAAAGCCCCCAGCATCCCCTCAGGGGGAAAAAGCCCCCAGCATCCCCTCAGGGGGAAAAAGCCCCCAGCATCCCATCAGGGGAGAAAGCTCCGAGCATCCCCTCAGGGGAGAAAGCCCCCAGCATCGCCCTGGCTCCTGTGGCCTGGCTGCTGTATTCCCAGCAACGCTGCATTTCCCAGACTCCCTTGCAGCCAGCAGTCACGGCTTGACTAGGTTCATCCTGTTGCTTGTGCGTGAGCGTGGGGAGGGCCCATTCCAGGCAATCACTCGTCCTGGTCTCTTCCCTCTCTCTGGTGGGAAAGCACCGACAAGCGACAGAGCCTTGTGCTCTGAGCATGGAGCTGCCGGGAACAGAACTGCTGACCTGCCAGCCCTGGGCCCTGAGGGGCCAGGTGGAGCCAAGCGGCCAGGCGTGCCTGCCTGTGTTTGAAGAGCCAGTGCGGGGAAGAAATGACTTCTCACCCAAGCTGCTGGATTTCCACGTCTGCTTTGTCCGAATGGCTTAGCCTGTTCATAGCTACAAGACCTCTTCAGAATAACGTGTATCATGAAAAAGTTACGCTTGGATCTCAAACATTGTGCACAAAAGGAGTTCCATTCCCACACACTTTGCTAACGCACTTCACACCCCGCGTTGCACAGCTAATGTCTGTGGAAGACTGTCGCTGGCCTCGTTTCTAATGGAGAGGTTCCGTACTCATAGCATACCGTCAGCAGGGGTACGGCCCTAGATGCCGATATATGAGTGAGTCCCGGTGTCTGCCGAACCTTCCAGGAATTCAAGCCAGCATGCGATTCCCACGCTGCCACTGCTCCCCACCGCCCCCACCCAAAGGACACCACGGAAGCAGCACCGCTGGTTTCTTTCCTTATTCTCAGCAATCACAAAGGCAATGTCGATGCCGTGTCCCACAGAAACAAAACTCCGCACAAATACCCGCTCTTGCCACGAGCACAGCTTCTGCAGTAAGTAGATGGTGAACACATTCAGGTAGGGATCCCTAGCCCCCAGCCACGCGGGAGACGGCACCGCTGTCCTTCCGGAATGTCATCTGCTCATGGCCGTTTCTGTGGGGCACAGTCTGTCAACGTGAGCCCGGGAATCAGAGTTGCTGACCCGAGTTTAATGAGCAGACGCTGCTGAGAGCCCTCGGCACGCCCCACAGCTGGCTTAGCCCCGCCTCACGGCTTCACAGCACCCGTACGTGGCTTCGCAGGAGAAGCACGGGTGCCGGGGCCGACCTCCAGCTCTTCCCTGCCCACAACAAAGCTGGCACAGCTCCACAAGTCACTCAGCCGGCAGAGGTCCCCAGGTCCTCGAAGAAATCCTGCTTTCCTCTCGTTTCCATCTCTGAGCAATTTCACGTCTTTCAAGGAGCAAAGCACAATTTCGCAAACACTCGACTGATGGAGCCGGGGCAGCGCTGCCTGTGAGGGCGGCCGGAAGGGTCAAGTTCAGAGAAAGTTCCAACATCAACAAGCATTAACTCGGCTGAGCGGCTGTGACCTCCATCCCTGGAAGGACGGGTTCTGCCCTTGTTCTGCACCTCCCGCCCCTAGCGCAAAGCCGGCTCAAAAGGCAAGATCCTCCCAGCGCCCAGCCTGCCGGATCCCGGTCGCTCCAGCAGGGCCCACGGCAGCCCTGGGCCTGATTTCACATTCACCTGCATAATATTTACCCCCTGCAGAGCCCACACACACACAGAAAACAACAAAAAAGCCACAGAAATCTGCGTGGAATATTAACCACCACGCCGAACTTGTGAAAGGGAGGGAGGGGAAAAAGCGGAAGGGCAAACTGAACTTAAGAAGCAATGTCAAGTTGAAGTTCAAAAAGCAAACATCAAAACCCACGCAGAGACAGAGATTTCCATGTCACAGGTTTCCGGGAACACCTGGGCTGCCTCACCGCTCTTTCCCACAGACACAGACGGATGAAGGGCAGCCCTGCGCTCTGAACGTGGAGGCAGGGACGGGTGGCAGGGCCTCGGGAGACATTCAGAAAAGACCTTGCACAGGGCTAGCTAATGACACACTTCTGAGGGCTCGCTCTGTCTCTCGCAGCAGGGTCACGGAGGTGGAGGTGCCCCACAAGAACGCTCGGTGGTAATTACTGGTTTGTGCCGGCCAAGGTGAAATCAACAATTAACTGGGTGTTGTGAGCCTCCCTCAGGCACCATCTCTGGTTCACAGAAGCCAGATCGGCAATGATAGACACGTATTCCTCCAGAGGTACGGATCTGCGACTCTCAGGGACGGATGGTGTATTGTACCCAGGCAGAAAGCTGCAAAACCAGACAGCCTTTGTCTAACGTGCCAGCTGCAAACCCACGGACAAAAGCCCACCGGTCAAGTTTCTCATCCACTTGCCTGGACTGAAATAAACAGAAATCGGTGCTTGATGGAAATGGTTCCTGCATCTCCGTGTCTGTGGGCCACCCACTTCAAAGTCTCTGGGTAACAAACACTCAGGTCCAGTGCATTACAGAAAACGCATCTGGGGGTGTGGTATTTACCACTCAGTATCGAGGGGCCACACACTTAACTACTCGTCTAAATACTGGCGCAGAGCAAGGTCTAATTAGGTTGGCTCACTTCTGTGATTTCGGGGGCATTTCTTCATGCTTTTTTTGGGGGGGTAATACTTGAAAGTAGATCCCACAAATAAAATAAAATGCAAAAAATTCGTAGAATAAAACAAAACCATGTATTTCTGGCCTTGGTGTTCTTTCAAGGTTCGTAGAATTTGCTGTGTGAGGCACCTGTGTCTGGCCTCGAGCTACAGAACAGAACAGAAGGTGAAGCGGCTGTGCTGGGGCGTGACCCTGGGACAGATTCGTCATTTCAATCCCGTGTTCAGTAACTGCCAGAAATGACCTCAGCCAGTGCCCTGCACTCCAGCCAGCGCGGTCCTGCAAGCATCGTAGCCAATAACAATTTATATCGCAGGCAGATCTAACGTGAACTCAGTGGGTCAAACAATTCTCAGGAGTATCTGGCTCTCCATTTTCCCCAAAATGGAATATTTCTAACAGAAAGCCGTGGACTTTTGCCCCAAGAAATTAAAAAAGCTAAGAGAAAGGACAGGATGACCCTGAACCTTAAATATCACCATTACAGCGACGGCCCACGGGCCTCCACAGCTACTCTACACAATTCCGGGGCAGGTGAGCGGCCCCCAGGGAGCGTGGGGATGAGCTCCCAGTGAGCCTGAGGGCAGGACCGGTGTGTCCCCAGACATAAGGAGCTGCTTCCCTGGTCTCCAGCCTGGGCCTCGTCCACTGTGGACAGCGGCACTGACAGATCCTCAGTGTGGTCAGGGCTCACCCCTGAGGTTTCCCAAGCTTCCTGCAGGGCCTTCCGATTTGTCATCACATCTTTCTCTTAGCTGCGCCTTCCAGCGGGCAGGTGTTCCAGAAGGAAGGTGTGGCTTCCCGGGACCCAGGTGAGCCCCACATGGGATGCCGGCACTGCAGGCCAGGACGTTAACCTGCTGTGCCACAGCGCTGGCCCCCATGTGCACAGTGTTCCTTGATGGGGTGAAGCATAACTCCATCTGTGGCAACAGAGGGCGAGAACCACATTTCCACTTCCAGCTCTTTCTTACGGTCTCTGGTGGGGTGGGGACCGGTGCCTCGCTCCTGTGTTGCGTCCACCCAGCGTCCCCTGCAACCTGATCTCCACGTAGGAGAGAAGCAGAGGTCACTGACCCAGTCCTCTGTGACCAGGGCCTCTGCATTCGTTCTGTCGCAGACAATGAGGGAGACGCTGCTCTGCCGCGAGCGACCTTGTGTGCTGCGAGCGGTCTCGGCCACTCCGCCCTGTAAGCCATCTCGCGGTCCCAGGTGGGCCTCTGCACACCCCGGGAGTCGTGTGAGATACGCTGCTGTGCACAGGCATGCATGACCTTGGACAGGCCCGGCGCTGGGTACAGCGCTACCGCACGGGGCCCCCACTGCCCGTGCAGCCTTAGGGGCCCTGCACAGGAGGGGGAGGGGGAAGCGGAGCCTGAGAAGAGAGCCCTTTTGGGTCAAGAACCAGGACAGCAGCTTAGCACAGAGGGAGAAAGGCAGCGCTCATCCGCGTGACCTCATCTATGACACTGAGTGTGCAACGTGCAGGCAGAGAATCGGGGCACGGGTGGAGCCGCGCCCTCACTCACCGCATTAAAATGTTGCATTAGTGGGGAGGGGACACAGCCAGGGACCCCTGCTCACAGCTCTGACGCCCATTGCCCGGGCGACCGTGGAGAAACTTGTTTTCTGTCTCAGGGGCTTAATCTCTAGCACTCAAAGGTCTGATCCTAACAGACCCGTCCAGCTCTGGCTCCACTGGACTCCACTGACCGCCTGACTCCCACCTCGCCTCTTGCCTGGTGAGGGTGGGTCTGCTCTCCAGACAGCAGCTGGACAGGAGGAGCTGTCCCAGGAGGCCTTAATTCAGGCTGCATTCTTCTACCTCCCCACTCCGGTGAAAAGGGACCACCTCCCCCCCCCTCCCCCCCCGATCCCATAAGCGAAGTCTCTGAGATGGCCCAGGTAATTCCAACATGCGCCCACCTTCCAGAACCTCCCGCCTAGCATCTGGACCCTGGCTCAGCTTCTGACCATGGTGGACCTGCGTCGGATACCTCGGGCTCCTCCGTCTCCTCATCTGTAACTTGGGGCTACGGCGATGCCCCACCCCACTGCTAACACGTCCAGTCCCTGTACTTTCCAGCCTGTGACCTCACCACCAACACCTCCCCATGGGGTGGCTTGGCCAGGCGGCCTCACTCCGCCTGCTTCTGCCCCGGCTCCCCCTCATCCCTGCATCACAGCAGCCAGAGGGGTGTCCACCAAGCACCAGTTGGTGTGTGTCCTGGCGCAGTGGCTGACCCCCAGGCCAGGGGCCGGTGCTGTGCTGTGGAACGCTCAGGTGCCTGCAGGGCCAGCATCCCCTATGGGTGCTGATTCGAATCCTGGCTCCTCCATGTCTGACCCAGCTCCCTGTTAATGCACCTGGGAAAGCAGCAGAAGATGGCCCAAGTGCTTGGACCCCTGCACCCATGTGGGAGACCTGGAAGAAGCTCCTGGCTCCTGGCTTCAGACTGGCCCAGCCCTGGCTGTTGTGGTCATTTGGAGAGTGAACCAGCAGATGGAAGATTGAGGTCTCCCTCTCTCTTCTTTTTCTATCTCTGACTTTCAAATAGTTTTAAAAAATCTTTTTTTTAAGACAATCTGGGTCAGAGCGCCTGGTTGAGGTACTGGCTGCTCTCAGCGCCCTGTGCAGCTTACGGCTGATGCACACTCTGGGAGGCAGCAGGTGACAGGCCAGTATGGGCTCCTGCCACCCACGTGGGAGACCTGCAGGGATTTCCTGGTCGCTGGCTTTGGCCTGGCCCAGCCCCAGCTGCTGTGGGCATCTGGTGGGAATGAACCAGTGGTTGAAAGATCTCTCTGCATCCCCTCCCACCGCCCCTAACCGACACACAGTCAAGTAAATCTTATTTTTTCCTCTACAGCACAAGTCACATGGAGTTGCCCCCTTGTCTGAAATCCCCAGTGGTTTCCAGGACGCACAAAGCCCTGCTCTGCCTGGCTCCAGGCACTGGCGCGTGCGGCCAGCCTCGTGCCCTGCTCGCTGGGGCTGGGTCACACTGGCCGCCTTCCTGGCTCGCAGACACACCCAGCAGCTCTCGGCCTCTCCTGTCAGGAGCGTTCTTCCCCTTGGAAGCCTGGCCCTGCCGCAGCCTCTGGGATTCCGCTGCGATGGTGGTTCCCGGACTGGTCTCTGCTGACCGCTGCCTCTCCCCTGTGCCTTGTCCCCAGACCACATGGTCCTGGGGCCTCGTCCTACAACAGGAAGCTTCCTGTCTGCAGGTCATCTGCTCCTCGCCGGGGCTTGGAGGGCGGCCCCTGGTGCTGACCGTGCTGGCCACCAGTGCACAATGGACACATCCTTGTCGAAGCAAACACACACGGGAATGAAGGCATTTAGGTAAAACGTCTACCTCCAGTCACCCAGACCCACAGCTCAGAACCTCTGAAAATCAGATCTATTTTTAGGAGGTTTTTCTTGCTGAAAAACGGCTGAAAGGGAAGATAAAAACTTGGCGACACCAGTTCAACGCCGGTCGTGGCAGAAATAAACCGGGCAGACGGGCAGGGTAAACGCGTATGGTTCTTCACACTCGCCGGGCGAGATCAGCGCATGCCGCCATCTCCAGCCTGCAGCCAGGGCCGCCGTGGACACATGGACCCAGAGCAGGGGCTTCTGTTGTCTGAGTACAGGGACGGCGGGAGCGTGGGCAGGCCGCCCGGCAGCCCTTGGGAGGACGGTGGGGAGCCTAGAGCGGAACAAGGCAAGGCCGGCCCCGAGTCCAGCCAGGAGAGGGGCGAGCAGGCTGAGGTTGCTCCAGTGGCCACCTGGAGTCAATGACAGAAACAGACTCATTTCTGTTTCTAAACTCACGCCCAAGGTGTAGATTCCCCGAGCATGGCACAGGCAAACGCCATAGGGAACCGATGACCGGATGTTCACGGCTAAGTGACTTGGGGCCCTTCACCAGTGCGGAGGTAACAATCCATTTAACTCGGAGATCTGGGCAGCCGGTGTTAGGCACTGGTGCTGGGAAAACCGAGACCAAGACACACGAGAGCCGAGCCCTCGGCTGTTCTTCAGCTCTCCTGTGATAAGGAGGAGCGAGGTGACATCCGCGTTGCCGACGTCATCATTAAGGGAACCCAGAAGCACGCAGGTGGGTGCAGCAGGCAGGAGCCACGGCAGGGCGGGGGCTGCCAGCCGAGGGGAGGCAGGCGCTTCCGTCCCCTGCACACAGGAAGAGAACTCCGTGGGGAGGGGGCGCTGCTCCAACCTGATTTCCACGTCCAGAGCAGGACTTGTGAACAAGCCCCGGCCCTGCACACAGCCGGGGCCAGGCACCGCTCTCCGGGGCCGACTCCAGGTCCAGGGCTGGGGGGGGGGGAGGGCGCCGTCCACCCCCGGGTGCAGCAAGCGTCGCTCCTTCACTTATGGGACATGAGCATGCAAAGAACTGTCTTCAGTTAGGTGAGCAACTCAGTGCCGTCCAGGGAGAGCTGACGCGGAACTGGCAAGTCCATTCAAGCCAGAAGAGAGAGAAATGGTGTCCAGTTCCCTGAGCGTTTGCAGGAGGACAGCTGGAGTCAAGAACAGCTCCGAGCTACTCCACTGGCAGGAAAAGGGAGCCCTGACCGGCTGGAAGGCACGCGCCCGCATCTCACTGAACAACCTGGTGCCCCCCGCCCCGCCCCGTCCCGCCAGCCTCCTGTCTCCCACTTGTCGGCTGTGACGTCTTAACGCCGGCCGGCCAGATGCGATGTCAACGACCACGTTTCAAGGAAGCGCGATGGCCGGATGTCCCGCTGCCATGTGGCAAGGGTAGGGCTATTCCTCTAGGGTTCTAGAAGATGATTGTTCTAGAAGAGGATTCCAAAGAGACACTAGTGGACCCAGCGACTGTGTCCCTGCCTCCTATCACGTGAAGCACATTCGAGAAGCCGTGTGCCCTCCCACCACAGAGGCCACGTGTGCGTCCACAGGGGGAGGCCCCGTGGGGCAGGTGTCAGAAGAATGGCCTCAGAAACTGCCTCCTGGTTCCCAGCCAAGCCCTGAAACACCCTACATAACTGCACGCCACGCTCAGGCCGCCTGTCCACACCAACGGCTCTGGGAGAAGCACTGTGAAACAAGATCTCTGGTGCGCCACTGACTGCAAGGCACAAGAACATCTCACGCTTTTTGCTGCAGCTTGCCCCAGAAGAACCATCCTCATCGCCGTAGTGGGCGCTGCTGTGGATCTGAACCAGTCTAGACTAATTATCAACCCATCATGTTTACGTTCCATACTTCAGACAGAAGGGATGCAAGCACGTTCCAGCCTGGCGGAATTCAGTCGGCTTTCAAAGCACTCATCCAACATGAACCACGTTGGACTCCACATCGATGCCCTAACCGGGTTTCCAGGAGAGGCCGACCAGTGACCACGTGCGAGAGGTGTGGGTCAGTGCCGCTGACTGGGTTGGAACAGGAACAGCGGCACATTAAATGTCCTTGGGGGGAGAGCTCTGCCTCCCTGCGCTCCGACAAGGACTGAGTTTGGACGGCGCGCGTTCTGCATTGCTCGTGCTGCCTCATCAAACTGCCACCCAAGGGCAGCGACTACAGAGCATTAGCCAAGCCCCAAGCCAACGGCCGAGGGAAGCACAGGGCTTTCAAAAATCAGGAGACAGGCCAGGAGCAGGAGCAACCAACTGCCTCCAGTGTCAGGCTTGGGGAGTAGGCGGGGAACGCGCTTCTTGGCAGGTGTGCTCACCCCCACTTCCAGCCCAAACCCTCATCTCTTCCCCTCGCCCCGCTGCCCTCAGGGTCCACACCGAGAATCCTGCAGGGAACGGGAATCCTGCGGCTCGCCGAGCCCGGCACGGCCCCTCCAGACAAGTGTGGGCCCAAGTTCCCCGCTCCGGAGGCCGTACGGCGGGGCGGGCAGGAATCAGACTTACCGTAGAAAGTCAGCTGGCCCCGCACCACGTTCTTCCCTCTGGAATTTTCCGCCACACATTCGTACAGCCCAGCGTCCTCCTGCTGGAAGTTGGGGATTTCAAGGACCCCGCTGGACTTGTGCCTCCGGGACTTCCTGGCCAGGGGCTTTCCGTCCGCTCTGCGCCAGGTGATGGTTGGTACGGGACTGGGAGTGAGAACACAGAGGGGGCTCACGTTCCAGGGAACCACACCTTCCGGCCGGACCCACGCTCCCAGCAACCCCTCCAAACTCCGAAGCAGTAGGCGGCACCTCCCAAACGCTACTCACTCCTCCACTACTCCTAAGATCCCCCCTCTCCACATTCCTAGCAGTATTATTACTCAGTGTTTACTTAAAGTCACATGGACGTCTTCATCCTAAATAATAGAATGTATTCTCCATACAACATCATCAAAATAAGATCTGCTCACAAGCTTATTTTCACGTGTTTTCCCCAGATACATAAATGTTAACATAAAAATGTTTATGCACACATGTGGCTGATGAAATGTGGCCGGGAATTCTTCCGCTCTCTTCCCCCGGAGATGAGGTGTCTGTCGCTCCCTGGGGACCTGACGGCTCCTCTGACTTGACAGGGGAAAAGTAGGCGTCGGCTCCTGGACTCAGGCACGAACAGACTAGGACCTTGTGCCTTCGGTCCCCTGGGAGCTCTGTGTCACTCTGTGTCATAGGTCTGTACCCTGGGACTGCCCAGCATGAGGCTCCTAGGGACAGGCCCAGCATCCCCACCACGGCACCAGAGAAGTGACAGAGGCCACCTCCTCTGCCGGCTCAGAGACTCAGGTGTCGCCACTCAAATCGTGCAATCTACAGAGGCAGGATGTTGGTTCTCCCAGGTCTGCCATCGGCACTGGATGACAGAAATGGCGTTTTTATAAATCCCAGACGCCAGCAGTGCAGGTGCCCTTCTCTGAGAAGCTCCCAAGTAACAAGGAGATGAGAGCAGACACAATGCGGTCGGGGGAGATCGGAGACCGTGTTCAAAAGTTAAACTTGACGCCAACTCCACCGTCAAGTTCATCAGACAGACGCCAACTAAAATGCAGAAAGGGCTCTACCCAAAGAACATTCTGGGAGTCTCCACATTGGAGGAGATGCGCCCTTAATCCCTTTGGGGGTAACCAGGGTTGGGCGCGTGGTGACGGAGACCTGGTCATGGAGCTTCGCCTCCTCAGCCAGGTGTGACAGACCTGCACTTCCGCAGGGCCTGCAGGAGCCCCGCGTGACCCTGGTGCCACTTACAAGGTGCGCAGAGGGGTTCTTCACGGCCCCGTTCGGTGTGCAGCCCGTGCAGCCGTCTGTCTCTTCTCTACAGAGGACCTGGGAAGCTGCCTCACTGCAGGCTCTAGAAATACACACCTGGGCTGCCCCGGTGCCTGCTTTCACCTTTCCCCACTGGTTCCACACACACGCATATGCGCACACACATGCACACACACATACACACGTGCACACACGCACACACATGCACGCACACGCACTCACACACGTGTGTGCACAAACACACACACATACACATGTGCACACACATGAGTGCTTTGAAAACATGACCACACTGTCCCGTCCTCAATCTGCCTTCGTCCTCTGGGTGAGAGGTCAGGGCGCCTCTAGGCGTCACACACCGTTCTAGAACTCGACTCCCAATGTCTCACAGCATTCGGTCCTTCAGCGCTGTTGTATTTTATTTAAGGTGGTGAGTTTCCAGGACATAAGAAAGTCACCGCTCGATAGTGGGGCACAAAGTAAAGACGTCACAAGAGCTTATGCTGCTGTGGCTTGAAACCTCGTGAAAACCAAAATAAGCCTTCCACCAGAGCTAAAAATAAAATGGGACAAGGACTGCCTTTCCTCCCTGGTTGCTGGCAAGGCACGAAACGATTGAAAATGGATGCCCAGCTGAATGGGATGGGAATGAGTGCCATGGCCCAGTCCGCAAATCTGGGCACAGGAAACAGATGGGGGTACCGGGGGCAGGGCTGGGGGCCCTGGCTGTACCAAGGGCGAAGGCATGCACAGGCCATACCAAATTGTCAGTTTAATGATCAGCCTGCTCTGCGTTTCCCGAGTTTGCAGCACTGCCGTGGTTGCCTTGGCAGGGCCCGACCACACGTTTTCTCAGGCTTGACCACCCAGGGCCTGGACGTCGCTATGGATAGACGGGGCTGGGGGCAGAGGCTGACGGAGGTCACCGAGATCCGTACAAGCAAACCACCTGATTTCAGATGCGCGTTCAGATGTCCTTTATGCCAAAGCCCCCCTGCCGGACCTGCACACGGGGATCCCTGCTGACCTGCACTGCCCATCTTCAGGGAGAAGCTCACTGGCTCCCCAGGGTGCCCCAGGCCAAGGCATCGGGCTGTGTGTGGTTTTCAGACGACTGTATACAACAGACACTCCCTCAGGGGACAGCAGGGCTCACCTAGCTCCAAACAGAGCAGAGGGAGATTAACAGGTAGGGACAAGAGACCGGCCATTTGCAAAGGAATCCTGAAACATGTGCCGTCTCCTCCAGACCTCGGGCCAGGCCAAAGTCCACATCTCCCCAGCAGGAGTTTGTGTCTCCCAGGAAGGACAGTGTTTCCCTGTCACGCTGGCTCAGTGTCACCGTGAGGTCACAGTAACAGAACAAAGTGCTTCCCCTCTCGGCTCCTTTACGGCCAGGTCAACCCCGACAGCCCAATCCTCCCTGCGCCATTACCCGTCCTCTCTCCCAAGGTGAGGCAGAGTCAGCCGCTTGGAAAGAGTGACAGAGAGGAAGTTCTCTGGCCTCTGACCTGGGCCCTGTGTGCGGTGCACGGCCCAGTGCAGCTGCCCACGCTGGCGGGAGGGCAGGGGAGCGAGCCGGAACTTACTTTCCGAGGGCGAAGCACTCCAGCTTGACCGTGGCACCCCTGGAGGTCGGGACTGTTTCTGGGAACTGCACTTCTATCTTGGGCTCGTATTCGCCCATCGCCCCTGGAAGAAACAGAAACAGAGACCGCTCAGTCCTGGGGCACCTTCCGCGCCACGCGAGAGTATCTGCTGACGTCAGTCGTGCACTCAGGGCGGGGCCTGTCTCTCCAGCCACCGATCCTGGCCCTTCTCCCCAACACGGAAAAATTTTCATGCCGGGAACACGCCATCAGCCTAGTCTTCGATTCTCCATACAACTTAATATTTTCAAAAAGATAGTCTTGAAGGAAAAAAAAAATGAAGAGCAAAAAAGTCCTAGTCACCAGGAATAAAGAATGTTATCTTTTTGGAGACATTGGAGAAAACATGACAGTGTTTAGCAGCACTTAGGGAGGACCCGCCTGCTCCGCTCCACCAGTAAAGGCACCCGGGTTTCTGGGCACCCGCTCTGTGCTCACCGTGTTTGCAGTCACCTCCAAGGAAGAACGAGATGAATCACGGATCAGTAAACACACAGCAACACCAAGGCCTGAATTTTATCATAGTCGGAACCAACACAAAACCAGGACCTGTGGTAAATGACTTTGAGCGGTGCCTACCTGGCCAACGGCACCCTTACCTTGATAGCCATCTGCTCCTAAGTCCTGGGAAATGAGTATATATTCATGGCCAAGGCAATGCAGCCAGTTGAGTGCACGGTGTGTAAGAAATGCTACACATGACTTCTCGTCGGCGTTCTCAAAGTGCACGCCCCCACTCTCACCCTTAATGTGCCGACTCCCGCTAAGCTTCTGGGTGTGTTCACGACGTCTGATCCCACCATGCCAGTGAGAGCTGGGGATTCTCTGGCTTCACAGAGATAAGACCAAACACCCATCGCACCTGCAGGCTTCCCACAACCAGAGAAAAGGGAGCCCCAGGGACTCAGAAGCAAGGGCTACAGGCGAGCAATGCACGGGGGTGGGAGCAGTCACCGAGGGCATCATCCCCCCAGCGTGGTGTGCACTGAGCAGGCTCCTCTGCAGAGCCCAGCCCCTGGCACCGAGGACGCGCCGTCCAGCAAGCTCTGAGGACCCAAGTGCAGACTTGTTCCTTTCCTACAGCGGCAGGCAGGAGTGGTGGTTGTTGGGGGGGCTTCTGGGATGCTGAGTGCAGCGTTCACGGATGCTCTGGTCTCAAGGACTGAGCCCTGCTGAGCCATCTTTTCCTGCAGCCACACTCACCACTCCAAGGCTGAAGCACAGCTCAGAGGCAGCCCTTCCCATGATTCATTGTGCAGACAAGGCTCTGGGCTCAGAGGGGCTCAGCAGCTCACCTTCCACCCCACAGCAAACTGTCAGTGCTCCGAGCTCAAACTCCGGCCCGACGCTGCCTCCCCTACCCACGGCCCGTCGCCACTGCCACTAGCAGCCCCCCACAGCTGGGCTGCGATACCCTGGGTCCACGCCCAGATGCACACTCATCTTCCTTTCTGGGCAGTCTCTGGTCCCCACCCCCCATTTCCCCTGCACCTAGCTGGGGTCTGCCTGCCCTTGGGCGATGCACAGAGCAGGCCTGGGAGCCTGGGAGAGGCTCCTGACCACGTCGCAGGCAGCTCTCCAAGCTGCCGGCAGCTGTGGGCTGAGCACTGCTCACAGACACCTGCAGGAAGGCTGGGAGTGCAGGAGCGCGTTCACACCTTTTATTGCTGTGTATGCGGCTGTAAGCTCCGTTAATTAAAAAAAGAATTGCCTTGGGAGACAGAGGTCTCTCGTGCTCCCGGGATGTTGGGTCTTCACTGCAGTGTGTCGTGAGCCGGAAGACGAGACAATCGGGTAATAAAGCGGGGCCAAGGGTGTCTTGCGAGTGATTACCTTCCCTCCCGGCTTCCCTCCTGTTGTAAACATCACCTATAAAGGATGTTCCTCCGGTGCGGCTGTGAACATCACTCCAAGGAGCAAATACAGCTCACGCAACCGAGCTCTGGGCACAGAAATATCGGAGCAGTGCACGGAGTCGAGGGTCCTGACGCCCGAGCCGCTGCCGCCTGGGGCTCATGTCCGAGCAGCCAGCCCTGGCTGGAGCTGAGCTCCAGGGGACCCTTCAGCGCCTTGTCGCTTCCCCGCCTCGTGCCCCACCGACCCTCGACACAGCCTTCAGAGGAGCTGAAACCATCAGCAGCTCTTCTGCCTCCGGGCTCACCGCTTCCCAGGAAATCCTTCCGTTTTTTAAAACACATATTTTTGGGCTGGTGCCGTGGCTCACTAGGCTAATCCTCCGCCTTATGGCACCGGCACACCGGGTTCTAGTCCCAGTTGGGGCACCGGATTCTGTCCTGGTTGCCCCTCTTCCAGGCCAGCTCTCTGCTGTGGCCCGGGAAGGCAGTGGAGGATGGCCCAAGTGCTTGGGCCCTGCACCCCATGGGAGACCAGGAGAAGCACCTGGCTCCTGCCTTTGGATCAGCGCGGTGCGCTGGCCGCAACACGCCAGCCGCGGTGGCCATTGGAGGGTGAACCAACGGCAAAGGAAGACCTTTCTCTCTGTCTCTCTCTTTCACTGTCCACTCTACCTGTCAAAAAAAAAAAAAAAAAAAAAACCCCAAAAACAAAAAACCACATATTTTTGGTGGTAAAATTTATACACAAAAATAATGCACAATCTTAGGTGTAAATCAGTGATTTGCCACATCTGGCGAGCTGTGCAGCCACCTCCACAGCCCGTGACAGCCTCTGGGCGGTCCAGCCCCTGCCACGGCCTGGCGCAGCCCTGGGCGGCCTCGCATCTGCCTGCTCCCCATCTGCGGATGCCGGCATTTCTGGGGCATTTCCGGTGAGGGCAATCAGACACGGCGTGCCTGTTGTGTCTGGCTTCCTTCACGTGGCTCCGTGGCTCCCAGGCGACCCCCGGGCAGAGCACACAGTGGCTCACTCCTTCTGCTGCACAGCTCTCCCCACCCATAGTCACCCACCGGCTGCCGTGAGAGCTTCCCAGGGTGCACCAGCTGAGGGGAGCAAAGCCAAAGAACCGGATTCTCCCCCTGCCCGGGGGGCTCCTGCTGAGACCCTGGGAGTAACCAGCCCTGTCTCTCCCTCGCTCCTGTGGTAGCCGCCAATCCTTGCTTCTCCTTGGCCTGCAGCTGTGTCACTCCCGTCTGCGGCTGTCACATGACCTTTGTCCGTCTTGCGGTGTTGTAAGGACAGCCATGGCACTGGGTTGGGGCCTCCTCGACTCTACCGTGAGCTCAGCTCAGCTCCTCCCATCTGCACTGCCTCTGCACTGCTTCCAATGATGTCACACTTGGGAAATGGGGTCAGGAGCCTTTGGGGGACACAGGGCCCCCTGTGACACCAGTGGATGGACAACTGGGTTGCTTCCAATTTCACCTTCTGCCAACAGTGCTTCTATGAACGTTCTCGGTTTTTTTCTGTATATATAATGGTTGCTTTTTCTGATTTATTTTATTTATTTGAAAGGCAGAGTTGGGGGGTGGGAGAGAGATCTTCCATCTGCTGGTTCGTTCCCCAAATGACTGTAACAGCTGGAGCTGGGCCAGGCTGGAGCCAGGAGCCTAGAACTCCATCCTGGTCTCCCACATTGCTGGCAGGGGCCCAGGTACCTGGGCCATCTTTCTCTGCTTTTCCCAGGCACGTGAGCAGGGAGCTGGATCAGTAGCGGAGCAGCCGGGACTCCAAACGGCACACCTGTAGGATGCCAGCAACACAGGCACTGGCTTTCCCTGCTGCGCCACAGCGCCTACCCTGATCTGTGAACACTTTCTTTTTTCTTTTATTCATAAACAGGAAATGGACCCACGCATTGCCATACACAGATCTCGGAGCAGCGTGCGCCTTTGTGAGGACAAGGCTTCCTCTTCCTCCTGTTCCCGTGACCGCACACGTACGGCCTTTTCTCCTGGCTCCTGTCTTGGCTCCAGTGACGCAGCCTCGTGTTTCTAACCTATTTCTGCTCTCCCCTCACAGCTCTCAGTTCTCTGGTTTGTGTGGTCAGCGTCCGCCTTGCACATCCACGGCGAGATGCGGAACGATAGGCTGTGCGGCTTCCTCATAGTCACAGGTGTTCAGTAAATAACTCCCGACACAAAACAGCTCACGAACCTCGGGCGCCCTTTCGCAGTACCGCTGTCTCCTAGCTTCTCCATGGCTGTCTGGACACATGACGCCTCTACCCCTTGGAGCAATGGGAGTTCTTCTGCTTTTTTCTGGATCCCTTAAAACCCTTAGCTCAGAACCAGGAATAGAAAAACAAATTGTGGGGCTGGCGGGTTAATGCCCTGGCCTGAAGTGCTGGTATCCCATACGGATGCTGGTTCGAGGCCCAGCTGCTCCTCTTCTGATCCAGCTCTCTGCTATGGCCTGGGAAAGCAGTAGAAGATGGCCCAAGTCCTTGGGCCCCTGCACCCAGGTGGGAGACCTGGAAGAAGCTCCTGGCTCCGGATCGGCGCAGCTCTAGCCATTGCAGCCAGTTGGGGAATGAACCATCGGATGGAAGACCTCTCTCTCTCTCTCTCTGCCTCTCCTCTCTCTGTGTAACTCTGACTTTCAATAAATAAATCAATCTTTAAAAAAAAGAAGGAAAACAAACTGTGGCGACCAGAAATCTGTGGCAGTGGGGAAAAGGTGCAGGTGTAGAGGTCTCCTGTGGCACACGGGTGCTGTGACACCAAACGTGTACCCTCCCAAGGCGGGAAGTGGCTGTGTCACCACTGCGGCTCCTAGTCTAAGTTCACCCACAAAACCACCTTCGACAAAATGAACTACGGAAGTCGTGTGCCTGTTCACAGAGAGTGGTGTCTGCGTTAATGCCCAGTGCTCTGTGCTCACAGCTGCAGAACGTGAGCAACAGAACCAGAGTGCTAGCACAGATTGTCCGTGTGGGAGGTGACAGCTGCAGCACATCAGAGATGGGATTGTGGGTTTACCTCTGCTTCAAGAACTTCCATCACACAGAAAGCCTGCCCTAGGCCGGGGTCCTAACGAGGGAAGGAATTTTCCCCAGTTCTACCTGGAACTTTTCATATTTCATTTCTCCTTCCCTCCCTCCCTCCCTCCCTCCCTCCATCACTCCCTCCCTCCCTCCATTTCTCCCTCCCTCCCTTCCTATACCTGTAAACTATTCATTTTGTTTTCATCTTGCCCAGACTTTATTTTTATTTCATTTGAACTGTTTTGGCCATTGCTATCTGCATTAAATTAAAAAATTCTTTTTTTCGTGTTTCAAGACACAAAGGACCCCATAAAGACAGCAGTGAATTCTCTACATCCTTCACCAACCAGCCTGCACGGGGAGCTCCCTTGGTCTACAGCTGACCTGCTGATTGTGGAGGGATTAGGGATTAGGGATTAGGAGGGATTAGACGGAGGCAGTCAATGGGGTTTCTCTGGACCCCTTGTTCCATCCTTGAATAAATCTTTTTAAAAAAAGTTATTTATTTGAAAGTCAGAGTTACACACAGAGAAAAGAGAGGCAGAGAGAGAGAGAGAGAGAGAGAGAGAGAGAGAGAGAGGTCTTCCATCTACTGGTTCACTCCCCAGATGGCCACAACGGCCGGAGCTGTGTTGATCCGAAGCCAGGAGCCAGGAGCTTCTTCCAGGTCTCCAACACAGGTGCAGGGGCCCAAGGACTTGGGCCATCTTCTACCTACTGCTTTCCCAGGCAGAGAGCTGGATCAGAAGTGGAGCAGCCGGGACTCAAACCGGTGCCCATATGGGATGCCAGCACTGCAGGCGGCAGCTTTATCTACTACGCCACAGCGCCGGCCCCTCGTATTATTTTTAAAAAGTGGGAAAATGTAACAGAGAAGGATTGAGCACATAGAATACAATCTGGTTCATGCAGGAAATGAGATCCCAGCAACATTCCTTTTCTGTTGCATGCAATGCATGACTTGCTGACACGGACAACGTGTGCTTTCCATTCTAAACAGGGAGCCGAGCCGTGTATCTATTTTATACCTAAGGTAAGAAAACGTCTTAATCCACGAATGCCTGTTCTTTTCTGCTCTTTGGATCCAGAGACAAGGAGCAAGTGAGAAAGTCCCAGCACTTTAATTCCACACTTCGGAGTCCTCAGAGACAG
Source organism: Lepus europaeus (assembly GCF_033115175.1). Classification (NCBI taxonomy): domain Eukaryota; kingdom Metazoa; phylum Chordata; class Mammalia; order Lagomorpha; family Leporidae; genus Lepus; species Lepus europaeus. The sequence goes on along the minus strand of NC_084835.1, from coordinate 2,046,747 downwards.
GGGCTTAGCCCTGTTTATGTCCAAAGAACTCACTCAACACACCTTTCCTGAGGCCATGGGAGCCACAGCCTGCGCCCAGCGGGGGGGCGCCTGGCCCGAGCTTCCTCTCCCTGCCCCTCGCACACTCTCCGGCTCAGCCACAGGCAGGCAATGACTCCAGGAACTGGTTTCCTAAGTGTTTTATCCAAAACCGCGGTTTTACACTCTTAGATCACCAAAGGGCCCAAGTTTCTCCTTCAGGGAAGCTGGGATGCAGCCCGAGAATCTGCATTTATAGTAAGTTCCTGGGTGATGGTGACTGCTCGCCCGGGGCCACACTTGAAAGTCACTCTCCTAACTGTGAGTAGATGAGGAGGCTCCAGCCGACGTTAACACAGGTGTCCTGTGGGCTGGCCACTGAGACGGTGCTGGCCCGGGAGTCCCAGCGGGCGCCGAGAACCCAGATGCCTGGTGGCAATGACTGCCCCACTTTTAAACCTGGGCTGTGCTTAAGGCTGTCTTGATGTTGGTAAGAATGCAGAATTTAACCAGGTGACAAGAAGTTCACAGGGCACAGAAGAGAAACCAGTGGCGCACTGAGCTTCTCTAAGTACGATTTGCAGGACACAGGGCTGGGAGAAGAAGCCCAAGGTACGGCCAGCCCCTGCCTTCACTGAACCTGCACCTGCTAAACTGAACCACAGACGACGCTCACCAACGTCCACAGGGTAGGGTTCTCCACTGGAAAAAAATCATGCCGACTTTCTCGAGAAACAAGTCAGATGATGCCACTCGTTAATTCAAAAACCCTCAGCGATGCCTGGCGAGGCCTGCAGACCCCCTTGAGCGAGTTTGTTGTTCTGCTCTTTGAACAAGACCTCTCTCCTGCCTGCCTGAAGGAGACCCGTGAGGCCCCCTGGAGCTTCCGAAGCCCCTCCCCCTGAGCCACCTGCTGTCCGGTAGGCCAGTGCCCAGAGCCTGAGGCCGCACCTGTCTGAACAAGAACCCCCACCCCCAGAACTGCTGGAGAGCAGGGTGCCTGCGATGCTGATTCTCACACTAGGCGTGTCGAGGCAGCCTCAAACCTGCGAGGCAGAAACACCAACCCCGGAGTTTGACCTCACACCAACTTCCCCTCCTTCCTTCCCTTCTGATGATGAGAACAGAGAAACACACACCTCCCAGCAAACTCCTACATAAAGGTGGACGGACCGGGAGATCTGCCTTCCTGGGACAGCCGCGGTTGATCTGAATCCCTAAAAGAATTTATTGATGGTTCCAGGTATGCGCCATTCATCCTAAGGTCACCTCTCTCTTTTTAAGGTTTATTTTATTTATATGAAAGGCAGAGTTACAGGGAGAGGGAGAGGGAGATCTTCCAACCACTGGTTCATTCCCCAGATGTCTGCAATGGCCAGGGCTGGGCCAGGCTGAAGCCAGGAGCCAGGAGCCTCATCCAGGTATAGGGTCCCAAGCACTTGGGTCATTTTCCACTGCTTTCCCAGGTACACTAGCAGGGAGGTGGATCAGAAGTAGAGCAGCCAGGACTCAAACCGGCGTCCATACGGGATGCAGATGCTATAAAACTCACTTGTTGGACCAAAGTGCTGGCCACCTAGGTCATCTTTTTAAGCTGGCTTTTTGCCTTCTTTTGAGGAAATACTGCCAAGTTCCTCACACTGTGTTGAACTAAACCTCCCTCAATCTCTATATGCACTGGTCCTAGTTTAAGTCTTTGTTCTCATGAAGAACCAGTCTTCAGATATTTAAAGGTGGAAGTCAGGGGTTGGCAAAGTTTTCCTATACAAGGCCAGAGTGAGGGCTCTGTTTAGCCCCTGTGGGCTATCGGTCCTAGCCACTACCCCACACTACCCTGAGGGCTGGAGAGCAGACATAGGCACAATGCAACCAAACAGGCTGTGGGCCAGTCCAACCCAGCTTACAGTCGCAGGCTCACAACTCCTAGCTGACTGACGCCAGGCACAGAACAATCGGGGAAGACAGCAGTGTTGGACAGAATCAACAGAGTCAACAATCAGAACTAACAAGGGACTTCTTAGTTCGCCAGGCACTGAATCACTCACGAGAACAACGGCATGTCCATACGTCAGCACTGGCTAATTACAGCACTGAAGTAAAAAGAAATGCGTTTAATAATAACAACAGAAATCACAGAGAAGTGGGGAGTGAGCCAGGAACACTCAGCATTTTATGGAGAACGATTTCCAATTTCATTTACAGCAACAGGCCACGGTTAGACTCAGCCTGGGGAGGGGCTTTGTGCATCCCTGGTTTAAACAAAAACTGTGCCCACTGCCTGGAATCCTCTCCTTCCTGGGTCGTCCAGGTCCTCGTGGAAGCTGGCTCATTCCCAGGAGCAGGCCGGGGTCCTTCCCCACGCTGTAACCCTGTGCAGTCTCCCTGTGGCCTCCCTCCCCCCTGACAGAGCTCATCACAAGGACAACTTGAACTCTGCTACTCCCATTCTCTGTGCTCCCCACTGCGGCCTCATTGCACCTCAGACTGCAATTAGTCTGACAATAATCCTGACTACACACAATAATGTTCACGTCTCTAATGACAAATACACAGCAGGTGCTCAGTGAGTATTTGCTGTTTGACTGTGTTTTCCAAAGAATGCCCCAAGTCAGCTGTATTCTGGGCTGGGCACTTCTGCTTCCTTTTTCACTCCAAATCCCTCTGTCTGCAAGTCCACTGTCTGGAACCCCACTCAGTGATCACAGTAAAGAATGAGCTTCAGTCCCTCTCCTAACTGGGTGCCTCTACGACTGTAGGTCCCCAGGGGCTGAAATCACATCTTTTCAATCTCACCGTGTGAAACACAACAGGCATTTAAAAGATGCTTCCTAATTGACCAGACAAGTGACTATCCAAGGACTCTGGCCCCACAAAGTGAAATGGAACTGGCGTGGCCGGAGGCTTTGACACTGACTGCCAAATTCTAGGCTTGTCAAACCTTCCAAACACCCAGAGCCATCAAGACTGTGCTTAGAGACCAGCAACGGCAGCTCAGGAGAGCATCTCACAACCTTTAGTCATTCTGACGTCTTCCTCGCCAGCTGTGTGTAACGCCCACACACCCACCTGCGCTGCTGGCCGTGTGTAACGCCCACACCCCCACCTGCGCTGTTGGCCGTGTGTAACACCCACACCCCCACCTGCGCTGTTGGCCGTGTGTAACGCCCGCACCCCCACCTGCGCTGTTGGCCGTGTGTAATGCCCGCACCCCCACCTGCGCTGTTGGCTGTGTGTAACACCCACACCCCCACCCTGCGCTGTTGGCCGTGTGTAACGCCCACACCCCCACCTGCGCTGTTGGCCGTGTGTAACGCCCGCACCCCCACCTGCGCTGTTGGCCGTGTGTAACGCCCGCACACCCACCCTGTGCTGTTGGCCGTGTGTAACGCCCACACCCCCACCTGCGCTGTTGGCCGTGTGTAACTCCTGCACACCCCCACTTGCGCTGTTGGCCGTGTGTAACGCCCACACCCCCACCTGCGCTGTTGGCCGTGTGTAACTCCTGCACACCCCCACCTGCGCTGTTGGCCGTGTGTAACGCCCACACCCCCACCTGCGCTGTTGGCCGTGTGTAACGCCCGCACCCCCACCTGCGCTGTTGGCCGTGTGTAACGCCCGCACCCCCACCTGCGCTGTTGGCCGTGTGTAACTCCTGCACACCCACCCTGTGCTGTTGGTGGAGAACTGGAAGCAAGACAGGAGAGCTGTGACACAGCCACACCAGAGCTGCAATCACAAGTGAGGGTCCAATAAAGCCAAGAGTTTTGGAACAAACGCTAGACAGTAAATGACACAGAACGCTGTCTGAGTAGAGGGCCTATCTTTGCCCGAAGCCTCCACCATCAATAAGAGGTTATTGATCTAGCCTACCCTCTAAAGAGATCCCCTTAGGGAAGAGCAGGTGGATCTCACCACCTGGCTTGTCCAGTGGCCTGCAAACAGAGCTGAGCTGCTCACAGAGACAAACAGTGGTTGTGACGGCTCTGGAGAAACTGGTGCTGTCCGGGACACTAGGAGGAAAATCTGTTAGACACAGGACATGCATCAGGAATGTTCCAGAATATTCTAGTTTCCTTCTTTCCATTTTTAAGGACTTGGAACTTTGTGGGGGCAGGTGTGTAGTCTTCTGAGCAGTGGGAGCTGTAATGGCCACTGAGGCAAAGCTTCACCGAGTGCCACGGAATCCAGAAAGTGTGGCCACACTGAGTTCACTGCTGGGACTGGTGTCTGCCTTGGGAACAGAGCTGACCCAGCGGACTGTGTCCATCTGCGAGCAGGGCCTCATACTGTGTGGTCTGAGCAAACATTGAGACTGAAGTTCAAGGGTGCGGGACCCTTGTAAGGCCTGCAAAATCATTTTGTCTGGCCTTGCCAGGGAAACCACAGTGGGCACCTGATATCTGATAAAACTGTAGCAGGCTAATGCTTAAGTTGATAATTTTCTGTGGCCCACGAATGATGCTACGAACATCTAAATGGCCCTTGGAAGCAGGAAGCACCAAGAGTGAACTTTAGATGGAGCTTATTAAAAATAACCCACTCCCATAGCCAAGAACGCCTAGGGCCAGGTGATGCATGACTGCATCCTGCAGGTGGCAGGCGGGGCTCCCTCTCAGCCCCACCACGCCCCCTCCCGGCTTTCAGGCCGGCACTGGCTCCAGCACAGCTGTTTCTGTCCCTTCGGCTCCCTGGCTGCTCAGGAGCTGCAGGACCCTGGGGTCATCAGCTGCTCTCTCTTCCCAGAGGTGAAGGCTTGATTTTTTTTTTTTTTTTGACAGGCAGAGTTAGACAGAGAAAGGGAGAGACAGAGAGAAAGGTCTTCCTTCCGTTGGTTCACACTGCAAATGGCTGCGGCAGCCGGCGTGCTGCGCTGATCCGAAGCCAGGAGCCAGGTGCTTCCTCCTTGTCTCCCATGCAGGTGCAGGGCCCAAGCACTTGGTCCATCTTCCACTGCCCTCCTGGGCCACAGCAGAGAGCTGGCCTGGAAGAGGAGCAACTGGGACAGAATCCAGTGCCCCGACTGGGACTAGAACCTGGGGTGCTGGCGCCGCAGGGGGAGGATTAGCCAAGTGAACCACAACGCTGGCCAAAGGCTTGATTTGAGGGGAGAAGAGTAAATGCTTTGAGGCTGGCTTTGTTCAGGTTTTTAGGACTAAATACAACTAGGGTGGGAAAATAGATGAGAACTTAAGAAAGCATGGTCATTTATTTCTGGGATATGTGAGAGCATCAATGCACACCTTAAACATTTAATTTATACTGGAGCAGAGGCAACATTGAGGAAAGTGGAGTTTACGTGTTGACAACAAAGGATGACCTGTGCAGAGGGCTGGTGTCTACACACACACACACACACCCCGCACACAGGCTTACCCAGCAATACATGCAATGAGAAAGGACGGCTTCCCCGCTCTCTCCCTCCTTTATGGAACGCTAATCAGGGCTACCACTCGACAATTCTTAGCCCTCAGCACATAAACCTTGGTCCAGTCCAGTCAACAGACACAGGCTGCAAACTGCTCAACGCCCCTCTTAGGTCCAACAAGCAGGACTCAACTGCCCAGGCAGTCTCAAGGAAAAGGGAAAAAAAGCAAAGTCTCAACGACTGTTCTCCACGACCCGCTCTGCACCTGTGCGTGAGGGGTACAGAGAGCCCCGACACCGCCTCACTGCCCGAGACTCCTGGGCTCTCATTCGCGGGCGCGTTCGTCACGTGACGCACCTCTCCCTGCTACTCTCCCCCTCACAGGCCCGGAGCAGCAGGTGCCTTCCTCACGCAACAAGGACATTCACAGCAGAGTTGAGAGTCTAGAAAAATAACTGCAAGCTCCGACAGGAAATTCTCCCACAGATTCTAGCACCTCTCCATTTTGTACTTCCCAGAGGTGAAAACCACACGATAACAAGCGACCACTCGCAAGAATTCCCTGTGCAAAGCTTTCAAACGTCGTAAAGGAAAAGCAACAGACTGCGTGTGTGGCTCTGCAGCCCCAAACAGGTTTTCCTGGGCCTCGGTTAACCGCACGGAGATGTACCGAGGCTGTCCCCACACCGTCTTGTCTTACATCTCTGCCCCCTGCTCCTTCTTTGGCAACAATGGACATAAAAGTGGGTGATTTTTAAGTCTCCTGCAGATCCACTAATCTGTGACTAAAAACCCTTTGCCAAACATTGTTCTAAAAACACGAAAGGTGAGAAACTTCAGGGAACCAGAAAGGAGGGGCAAACAAAAGATGCCAGGTCTCACCCCAGGAGTTCAACGCTTCCGGGTTTCACATGGTGAGCTTTTTGGAGAGCGTTGCTCCCCCCTCCTCGGCTCTCAGCCGCCTCTACTGTGAAAAGCAAGGGAGTCTTTTCTATAATTATTGCCGTCTGCTTTCCAAAAACACCTTTTGTTGAACATGTCTTCTACGAAAGCTGTGGACGCCTGTTCAGAGCATTTCATGTGTAACATCACACAGGTGACTCCCAGAGGCACCTGGCTCACCCACGGTGGGGCTGGGTCCTCCCCAGGGAGCCTGGCTCCGGGTCCTCATGGATCACTCCTGGCCACAGCTGACCACTGCAGTGTCAGCAAGGGGGCCAGTGGGTAGCGAGATCCCACAGAACTGGGGAGTGCTGGGGTGGGGGGTGGCAAATGCAGCCAGGGAAGCAGGCGTGGACGTCACACTGCACCCTCTCCCCCAGGATCCGAGTCAAGGTTCCCTGCTCACATCTAATGGCTACCTGAGACGAGCAGCCCAGCGCGGCCTCCCGGGGACTCGGGAGAACTAACCTGGTTCTGGGGGAAATGCGGCCTTGTGAGCCACGCCTGCTCGAAGCAAGCCTCCCCCAGCACAGCATGGCCTGCGTTCTCCTCCCACCTCCCTGCCTCACTCACACTCTTGTGCGCAACACGGGGACGGGGACCTGCTGAGTGTGCCTCACTGCCAACCCCGCACTCCTCGTACATCACCAGGCCGACAGGCGGTCACGGAACACCAGGCCGTGTGGAGCGGTCACTCTGACTTGACTCTTACAGAACAGACTCCCACAAGAGCGTCCAGCTAGTGTTGCCCTTCTTCTTGATCTGTACATCCCCTCTCCTCTCGCCTCCAGATGTGAGCTAGTGAGATAACCTACACTGTGCTCAGTCACATGCTTGAATACCTACCTTACGTACCCCAGCTCTACATGGGGGAGACGTGAATTTCCACGATGCAGCTCTCACGGAGATTAATGAGTGGGCAGTAACTGCTGCAGAACGAGCCCTCCTGCTGCCGATTTCGTGATGAAATACTCTCACGCGCAGTGTCTGTCATCTGCACGCTGACGCTCTAGACGATGGCGGCAAGTCTGGGAGCCAAGCAGCAGCCAGGGCCCTGCCAACCTGACGGGCTCCCGGTGACGCCGGGGTTCTCGACCTCCCGATGCTTCCTGTCTTCTGGCTGAAGCAGCTGTGTGGGTGCTGCCGGGCCATGGGAGTCAGCATCCCATAACCAGACACCCCAACAGGGATGACATGCCCGAGAGACGCGTGGGCCTAGGTGCGCTCAGGGCAGAGGCCACTGGGGCTGTCTTTACAAACGGTTCCTTACAAAATGCCGGTGGGGCCTGTCTTCTGGAAGTTTCTGAACAGACATGAGTGCTGTGTCCCTGGTCTGTTTCAAGGCAAGCGGGGTGGGGGATCCAGGTGACTGGCACCTGTGAACGTATCTCATGGAGGTGACGTCAGGGTGGTGGCAAACACGTACGGACCCAGAGGTTCTTGCAGCCGGCAAGGGAGAAGTGGTACTTCGGGCTCTACACAGAGCATCCAAGACGATCCTCTCCACACGCCCCTTGTCCCTGCAGGAAACGGCGTTGCCATGCACCTGAGCGCGTCTCCCTTGGTCTCCTCCTCCACCTTCCACGCGCAGCGCATCAGCCAGGCCTGGCAGCTTCCTCTGCAAATTCAGTCCCGATGCCGCCTGTCTCCTCCACTTCTGCCCAGCTCAAAACACAATCATCTCCCAGCCGAACGTTGCAATATTTTCAGTGGACGTTCAGTGTCCACTCTTGCTTTATGAAAGTCTATTTTCACGGCTGGTGCTGTGTGCAGTGGATTCTAAGCCTCTGCCTGCGACGCCAGCATCCCATAGGGGTGCATCCCATAGGGGTGCCAGTTCAAGTCCTGGCTGCTCCACCCCCCATACGGCTCCCTGCTAATGTGCCCAGGGAAGCAGCAGATGAGGGCTCAAGTGCCTGGGCCCCTGCACCCACGTGGGAGACCTGGATGGAGCTCCAGGCTCCTGGCTCTGGCCTGGCTCTGCCCCAGCCCTTGTGGCCATGTGAGGAGTGAACCAGTGGATGGCAGACTTCTCTCTGTCTCTCTCTCCTCCCTCCCTGTCACTCTGCCTTTCAAATAGATAAATAAATCTTCCTTAAAAGAGAGGAGATTTTCCACATAGCCGCTAAGCAATCTCTCTCTAAAGCTAAGTTGCTCTCTCATACACACTGCTTTCAAGACTGCTCCTCCCATTCGGAGAAAACCCAGCTGTCTCCCCGTTGCCTCCATGAGCAAGCTCAACTCCAAGCTCAGGTTGCAGGTGACAGTGACTCAGCAGATGCTCTGCCCACGCTGCCCCTGGCCGGACCTCTCGTGTGGTCTGCGCTTGGGTGTCCGTCTGCACAGAGGCTTCCAAGGCAGCTCTTCGTGAAGGACACGCCCACTCGTCACAGCCCTCTCAAAACGGCCTAGTTACCATGAGAGAAGGTCCCCTGGTTTTTGGCCTTGCTTGTTTCCTCCTTAAGTGTGCACTGCTCAGAAGAGGGTAACTTCCAGGAGACTGGGGCCTTCTCACTCTTGTCCACCTGTACCCAGAGCAGTGTTGCCATGGGACAGTGCTACATAACATGTGCTAACGGCACCGATGCATGGATGATGGAGACGACAGTTATGTGCACAGAAATCCCACACGCGGATGCTCAGACCCTCCCTGTGGATCTGGTCAGTCGTGGATGCCCTGCCCTGCAGGCCCCGGCTCCGTGCCCACTGGTCAGGGCTCACCAGCAACGCAGAGGGAAAGAGGCCAGAGCTGGGGAATGGGACTCTGAGTTCTGGCCCTGAACCTGCCATGTTGTTTACAAACCCAGGAGTGATGACGTGGGCCACAGTGTGGGTGTAAAAAATAAGGCTCTGGGGGAGAAATGGTGTGGATGCTGGATGGCCGTGGGGTTCCTCACTGAGCCTGTGTGCGCCCCAGCTGCCTCACGTGGAAGAGGGTATCCTCCTATGCCCGCTTCAGGGCCACACGAAGTCATCCACATACAGCACTGGACAGAGCAGCCAGCAGCCCCCAGGTGTCTGCAGGTAGCGCTCCTGACTGACAGCTGGTGGGTGGAGTCCCCGCTGCTCAGAGTGAAGATGCCCGTGTGCGCTCCATGGGAAAGGGACGCAGCGCCTAGGGACACGTGGCAGCACCTAAGGACACACGGCAGGGCCTAGGGACAGAAGGCAGGGCCTAGGGACATGTGGCAGGGCCTGGGGACATGTGGCAGGGCCTGGGGACACGCAGCAGTGCCTACGGACACACGGCAAGGCCTAGGGACAGAAGGCAGGGCCTAGGGACATGTGGCAGGGCCTGGGGACATGTGGCAGTGCCTAGGGACACGCGGCAGTCTTAGGGACACATGGCAGCACCTAAGGACACACGGCAGGGCCTAGGGACAGAAGGCAGGGCCTAGGGACATGTGGCAGGGCCTGGGGACACGCGGCAGTGCCTACGGACACACGGCAAGGCCTAGGGACAGAAGGCAGGGCCTAGGGACACGTGGCAGGACCTAGGGACATGTGGCAGGGCCTGGGGACATGTGGCAGCGCCTAGGGACACGCGGCAGTCTTAGGGACATGTGGCAGGGCCTAGGGACACACGGCAGGGCCTAGGGACACGCAGCAGTCCTAGGGACACGCAGAAGTCCTAGGGACACGTGGCAGGACCTAGGGACACGCGGCAGGGCCTGGGGACACGTGGCAGGGCCTGGGGACACGTGGCAGGGCCTGGGGACACGTGGCAGGGCCTGAGGACATGTGGCAGGGCCTAGGGACACGCGGCAGGGCCTAGGGACACGTGGCAGGGCCTGGGGACATGTGGCAGGGCCTAGGGACACGTGGCAGGGCCTAGGGACACACGGCAGGGCCTAGGGACACGCGGCAGGGCCTGGGGACACGTGGCAGCACCTAGGGACCTGGGCACGCTGGCTGCAGCTTCCTTGATCCTGACGCCAGCCTGCAGTGCGGGCTCAGCTGTGTCTGGGCTTCATGCACTCAGCACCTCCTGGGTACTGGGAATGGTACTAGGTGCTGGGCAGAGAACAAAAATCGGGTTAAAGGTGGGTGAGGAGCACCAGGAACCCCGATCATGCGGGACAGTCATGGAGGTGATTAGCGCAGATGGAGAAGCCCCTGGTGTGGGAGGGTGGGTGTGAAATTGGAAGGACCAGAGCCGGGGCTTTTTAGGAAGAGGGGAACATGAAGACCCACATGGGAAGAGTCAGGCGCCCCCTGGAGGTGGCAACAGGACACAGGTGAGTCAGCTCAGGTGTTCGGAGTGAAAGGCATGTGTTCTCCGGAAAGCGTCTGTTAACAGTGCAGGGAACGAAGCTTCCACCTCAGGTGTGCCAGGTGATTCCTGCACTGCAGTGGGAAGTGTTCCTCCCGGGGTGGGAATCCAGAGGCTCTCGGATAAAACTGCTTCCTGGACACAGAATGCTGAGTTACCTGGAGCTGACTCACGAGCTAACTGGTCAACCTCACACACACGCCAATCTGCCCATGCTACAGTTTAGGTGAGAGAGAAGGCTGATTCATGAGCTAACTGGTCAACCTTGTGCATACAGTTTAGGTGGGAGAGAAGCCTGACTCATGAGCTAACTGGTCAACCTTGTGCATACAGTTTAGGTGGGAGAGAAGCCTGACTCATGAGCTAACTGGTCAACCTTGTGCATACAGTTTAGGTGGGAGAGAAGCCTGACTCATGAGCTAACTGGTCAACCTCACACACATACGCCAATCTGCCTGTGGTACAGTTTAGGTGGGAGAGAAGTAAGAAATAGAATCCTGTGTTATTTACGTCCACCTGAACCCACATAGCATTCCTGGTGAGATTAGCAATTAGGTTGCTTATCAGTTTTCCCAAACAGATTCATGGGTTTGCTCCTTACACAAGTACAGGATATATGGAGAAAAATGTGGGAAACATTTAACAAAAAAAATCAAGCTTTGAGTGCAGATAATACATCTTTCCACACTCAGTACACAACTGTGATAAACAAACAGCAGAATTCAGGAAACCACCGAGAAGACTCACCGTCGTCTCTCAGTACCAGCGGCGTGGGCGGCCCCAGGACTCTCCGGTTTGTCACTGTGTTGGTGACCACGCAGGTGTAGTTGCCGACGTCCGACGGCTCCACTTTGGCAATGTACAGGTTGCCCGTCTCCTGCGAGACGAAGCGGCGGCTGTCCTGGTAGGAGGGGCGCTCATTGAAGATCCAGGCGTAGCTCAGCTCTGCAAGCAGAAGGAACCATCACTGCTGTGTTCAGGAAAGAAATGGCCACGTTAGACATTCACGCTGTCACCCAATAACCCTTCTGTCCAGCCAGACACAAACAGGAGCAGTCACAGCTCCCCAAGGCACCCGGCCATCTCCTCAGACTCAGGGGTGCCAAGGGAACCAGAAGACCCACTAAGCACTGACCGAGCGGGGCCCAACCTCTGAACGTCAAGGGCTGCTCCAGTGCCAGGCCCGGGGGTCCAGTCGTCACACGGCAGTGAGAAGCCACCCTGGAAACTGGCTCATTGCTCTCATCGTGCAGACGATCAGTACTGCGATGCCTATAACGCCACACACGGCTGCCAACACCTTCCATGGTTTTCCATTCACTGAGACACTCTGGCACAGGGAGACAAGGTTTCATCCAAACTCTCAGCCCATTTGAGACAGGATAATTCGAGTCTCCATCTGGTCTTCTCTCCCGGGCTCCTATTCTCAACTCAAATTCTCATTCTCTTTTTAACTCTGGAGCTGAACGCTTCTCTGTCGTTGGGGTGTGGAGGGCATTTAACATTACAGCAAATACTCATTAAGGACACATCAAGTAGCTGCCTGACCTAAATCCACCAAAAAATAAGACTGAAAAAGCTGTCGCATCCACAAGGGAGTGCATGTAAAAGAGCAGTCCAGGAGCAACATTTTCCTTTTTTAAGGATTTATTTATTTATTTGCAATGCAGAGTTACAGATAGAGAGGGGCAGAGACACAGAGAGAGGTCTTCCATCCACTGATTCACTCCCCAAATGGCCACAAAGGCTGCAGCTGGGCCAATCTGAAGCCAGGAGCCAGAATCATCTTCCAGGTCTCCCATGTATGTTCAGAGGCCCAAGCATCTGGGACATCTTCTGCTTTCCCAGGCCACAGCCAAGAGGTGGATCCAAAGAGGAGTGGCCAGGACACACACCGGTGCCCACAGAGGATGCTAGAGCCACAGGCGGAGGCTGTCCCACCACACTGCGGCGCCAGCCCCAGCAGCATCTCTCTGAACTTTATTTTCCCACAATGCCCGGGGGCTGGCACCTGAGAACGTTCCGGATTCTTCTTGAGCAACAGGCAAACCCTTGATGAATAGATGCGGGCCCTGGTTGCCATCCCACAGCACTACACACACCAGGGAGAGTGTGTGACTCTCCACGGAGAACCAGGAAGGCACACCGCTGAGCTCCAGCGTGCCGTGACACCTGTCACTCTGGACTACCAGCCCGGCCTCCAGTCCAGACGCACTCAGTGTCTGTGGGAAGGGGTAGTGAGGCCACACAGCTCTGTACAGACAGCACCAATCACGGAGCAAGGTCTTGTTGCCGACTCCTCCAGTGAGTGCCAGCGGTGACCGACTTCAGCCCCGGCGTGTGGCAGGAAGCGTGTTCTGTGCTCCCAGTCCACTGCAGACATGGGGGGCGGGACATGCAGATGGGTTACAACAGTCACGTGTGTTAACACAGAGAAATGTAGCTACGCTCACGGGAGAACGGCTCGTCATGCCATCTATGCGTGTGCAGGCAACCCTGTTTTGTGCTCGGCGTTAGAGATCACGGCTTCCCAGCAAGCCACTCGCTACCTCCCCCTCCTCCGCGTGGCCCTGGGAAGAGGCCACTGCCAAGTCCACCCAGGTAGGGGCCTCCCCTGAGAGGGGGTGACGGACGCTGCACAGCAGCCGTGGGGGGGAGGAGAGGCGTGGGAGGCAGAGGGGCCCCAGCCTGAAGAGCTGCACCCAGGCTGACGGCCCAGCGACACTGGAAAGAAACTAAAGGAACGCGCTGTTCGGCCTATTTTAAAAACAAGCAAATTCTCTGGGTTTTCACTCTTCTGTGACCAGAGAGCCTGGTGCTTGTGCGCCAGCACCTCCTGAACTGTGTGCTGGGTGCCGCCTCCTTGTCCTCTGTCCCACCCGCCACAGCACGGAGTGACACGACCACATGGCTTTGAGGAAGGTTTTACGCTTGTTCTTGGGGCCAGCACCCCAGGCAGCATCCACATGGGCTCCGGTTCGAGTCCCAGCTCTTCCACTTCTGATCCAGCTCCCTGCTTCATGGCTGGGGAAGCGGCACAAGAGGGCCCAAGGGCTTGGACCCCTGCACCCGCGTGGGAGACCCACATGGAGGCCCAGGCTCCCAGCTTTGGCTTGGTCCAGCCCTGGCCGTTGGAGCCACCTGGGGAGTAAACCAGCAGATGGAAGATTCCTTTCTCTGTCTTGCTCTTTCTCTGTAACTCTGCCTTTCAAACCAATAAATAATCTTTTATAAAATAAATTTCTTCTTGCAGGACTGGCAAGAGATTTTAACACGCCAACACCCCTGAAGGTTCTGAGGGAGCTTGAAGCCCCCGGGCTGACCCGGCCCTGGACTCCCCCCTCCCCACAGCTGCCTACATCAACCGCGACTGCACTCAGGCAGTTACTTCAATTCAACAGCGAGAAAACCAGTAACCGTAATACAAAGGTTTGTAACCGCCTTAATTTAGCTTTGGGGAAAATCATGAAGTAACATTATCAGGAACAACAGGAAACAAGAACATGTGGACTTAGAGTGGAGGTGAGTTTCTGGAATGATTATATTAAGACTACAACACCGGCCGGTGCTGCGGCTCACTAGGCTAATCCTCCGCCTTGTGGCACCGGCACACCAGGTTCTAGTCCCAGCTGGGGCGCCGGATTCTGTCCTGGTTGCCCCTCTTCCAGGCCAGCTCTCTGCTGTGGCCCGGGAGGGCAGTGGAGGATGGCCCAAGTGCTTGGGCCCCTGCAGCCAAGAGGGAGACCTGGATGAAGCTCCTGGCTCCTGGCTTTGGCCTGGCCCCACCCTGGCTGCTGTGGCCATCTGGGAAGTGAACCAGAGCATGGAAGAAAGAACACTTTCTCTATGTCTCTCCCCCTCTCTCTATAGCTCTGCCTTTCAAATCAGTCAATCTTTAAAGAAAATTACTTAACAGATCACTGGTTCTATTTCTATATTTTATTGGATTTATTTACTTTTTTTTGGATAGAGTTAGACAGTGAGAGAGAGACAGAGAAAGGTCTTCCTTCTGTTGGTTCACCCCCCAAATGGCCGCTACAGCCGGCATGCTGCGCCGATCCGAAGCCAGGAGCCAGGTGCTTCCTCCTGGTCTCCCTTGTGGGTGCAGGGCCCAAGGGCTTGGGCCATCCTCCACTGCACTCCCGGGCCACAGCAGAGAGCTGGCCTGGAAGAGGAGCAACCGGGACAGAATCCGGTGCCCCTACCGGGACTAGAACCCGGGGTGCCGGCGCCGTGGGTGGAGGATTAGCCTAGTGAGCCACGGTGCCGGCCCTATTTCTATATATTAAAGATACATAAGTTCTGAGTCCTATAGATGGTTAAGTTGGAGCCTCAGAAAGTGGCCCACGTGGGGTGCTTGGCACAATCGCCTAAGGCTGTGCTTGGGTTGTCCACGTCCAGGATCCGAGGACCTGGGTCAGGGTCCTGCCTCCACTTCCAACCCATCTTCCTGCTAATGCAGACCCTGGGAGGCAGCAGGTGATGGAAACGCTGCAGCCAGGCCAGGCTGTGGGAGACCTGGACGGAGCTCCCGCTTTGGCCTGACCCAGCCCCGGCTGCTGCAGGCATCTGGGGAGTCAATCAGTGAATGCAAGAGCTCTGTCTGTCTCCCACTCTGTCTCTCAAATAAAGAAGTAAAAACTGAGCAACCAGGGCCGGCACTGTGGCGCAGCCTCTGCCTGTGGTGCCAACATTCATATGGGCACCAGTTAGAGTCCCAGCTAATTCTCTTCCCACCCAGCTCTCTGCTATGGCCTGGGAAAGTGGTGGAAAATGGCCCAAGCACTTGGGCCCCTGCACCTGCACGGGAGACCCAGAAGCAGCTCCTGACTCCTGGCTTAGGATCAGCCCAGCTCCAGCCATTGTGGCCATCTGGGGAGTGAACTCTCTGCCTCTCCCGCTCTTTGTCACTCTACCTAGCCCTGCTAGCAGCACTCAGCCCTGGCACTCCCTCCACGAACAGAGCTCTTGCTATCTGCGAGTGAAGAGATGCGATTGCTACATCACTCAACAGACAAGAATCCAGATCTATTTTTATCAGGGCAAAACATTAATCCCACGGGTTATGTGAAATGTGATCAACAGTCCAAAAAATAAAGCCAAGTAAATAAGATAAGTTCCCATGGGCTGCAACAAGCAAAAAAATGTATCGTGCTTCGTTTGATTTCCTCAGGGACCGGCGTGCAATATTTCTACTTACTCAAACTCGACAGCTTTCTTTTGATAAGTTTTCACACACTAATTGCTCTGGAAGCGACAGACAGTTCCTACCCCGTCGGCATTTTGTAACAACCGAGCTGAGAGACGCTGGCAATGTGGATGATTCAGGGCGTGGGGAAGCTGCCGATGCTCCCTGCAGACGCTGGGTCTCATCAAGACGGGGCATTTGGCTGTGGCTGTCTCAGCACGGCAACCGAACCTGAATCACTCACACCTCACTCTCTTCACTGGGCTCCTTTGTCACATCTCTGGGCACACAGCAGAGGATGGCGGGCTACAGTTTTTAAGAATCAATCAAGGCCGGCACTGTGGCATAGGCGGTAAAGCTGCCGCCTGCAGTGCTGGCATGCCATATGAATGGTGGCTCGAGTCCCAGCTGCTCTACTCCTGATCCAGCTCTCTGCTGGGGCTTGGGAAAGCAGTAGAAGATGGCCCAAGTCCTTGGGCCCCTGCACCCACACGGGAGACATGGAAGAAGCTCCTGGCTTTGGACCGGCCCAGCTCCAGGTATTGCAGCCATCTGGAGAGTGAACCAGCAGATGGAAGGCCTCTCTCTCTCTCTCTGTCTCTGTCTCTCTGTCTTTGTAACTCTGCCTTTCAAATAAATAAACCTTTAAAAAATATTTTCTTTTTTATTTAAAAAGGAGAGAGAATGAGGTGGGGAGGCAAAAAGAGAGATATCTTCTATCTCCTGGTTTGCTCTCCAAATGCCAGCAACAGTGGGCACTGTCCAGGCTGAATCCAGGAGGGTGGAACTGCATCTGGGTCCCCCCCACAGGTGGCAGGGACCAAGTACGGAGCTATCACGCGGGTGGCAGGGACCAAGTACGGAGCCATCATGCGGGTGGCAGGGACCAAGTACGGAGCCATCACGCAGGTGGCAGGGACCAAGTACCGAGCCATCACGCGGGTGGCAGGGACCAAGTACCGAGCTATCACCGGCAGGCTCCCAGGATCTGCATTCACAGGAGCAGAGCTGGGACTCAGACCCTGCCGAGCCCATGTGGGATGTGCACCTACCATACAGGGTCCTGCCTGCCGTGTCCAGCACCTGCCTAACCCTCAAAGTCCAAATCCAAACAGATCTCAAGTCCACCCCCTCCACATCCACAGAACGAGAGACGGAGGTCTGGCCAAGTCCACGAGCATTTCCACAGTGGCTCGCGTGGGGCTTCTGGCTGCCACGGTGTTCCGGAGGGCTGCTTCCGGGGGGCGGGGGGAGCCACCGATCTGCTGTTTCTGGAGTCAGAGGGGATCAGGTTCCCTGTCTGTAACTGTCGGGTCTACGATGAGATGACCTTTGAGTCTCTTCTAGCTTTTCCATTCCATGAGTTCTACATGTATATCACCAAACCGAACACCCTCATCTGACAAGGGGGCAGGGAGGCCCAGAGAGCCAGACACTTGCTAAGAATCCCACAGGCAGTGCTGGGAGGCCTAGGACGAGCACCCACATGCACCCACCATGGCTGCTTACCAGCTAAGCTGTGACTGCTGGCACCAGATGGACAGGAGCCTGGATGCCCGTGTTAGCACCGCAGCCCACTCTGGCTTTGCAAACTCCTTCAACAGCACGGCAGAGTCTCCGTGTCTTTTGCTAATTCTTATCAGCACTCATCCTACGTTTTGCACAGTGCTTGTGAGGTCGATTTGCAGTTGAGACACAAATCCAGCGAGCGGAGGTGATGGGTGTGTGACCCTGCGGTGAACCGGGGAAGGCGAAGGCAGGCGCGGCTGCACTGTTTGCCGAGCCCGGCTGGGAACAGCACTGAGCTGCACACCGTGTGCGGCTGACGCCGGAGCACAGGGAGGCTCGCAGGGGCCGGAACCTCTCGGCCATTTGCTGGGCCAAGCGAGAGGTGGGGACCTGGGCCGGCAGCTCTGGACCTGCTCGCGTCTTGGCTTCCATGTTTATCAGCTGGGAAGGAATTTCTGCTTCTCAGGATAACAGAAACAACTTCTGCCCGGCCCGAACTGAGAGCTGCTCTGGCCGCCGAACATATTTGTGGAAAATTTTTACGATTCTGCTGCATTTCTCTTTTGAATAAAAAAATCTTCATATAATTGAGTTGATAAGTCAAGGTTAGGCACATTTAGCTGTTTTAAGTCGTGACTAAGTAACCTAAACAGTCCCCAAAAAGGTAAGGGCTGTAGCAGAAAACCTCGAGTGCTGAACAGCACTGGCAACCGACCACGCTCGGGAAACAGGTGGCTGGCGTGCGGCAGGATGGGTCCGAATGACCTGTGGGCTTTCCCTAGGATCAGTGACTGATGGACATCTGGTTCAGGAAGAGGAGGCCTCTGGGGACCCCAAGATGCTAGGTGACGAATGCAATGTTGCAGGTGAGTACCAGCCAGTGGGTACTGCCTTGGATGGAGACGAGGCGTCTCAGAGGAGCTGGGGCCTGACGGGGAGCTGAGAGGAGATTCACTGTGCACCTGTTCAGTAGAGGACAGGCAACTGGACACTCGGCGCCCTGGATGACGTCAGCGACCCTGTTCTGACATCGTAGCCGACGCGAGCCCAGGTTCACACGGGTCCCGGCATCAGACAAGACCACCCAGCTGCAGGCTCTGCCTTCACGGGGACGGCACGTCTCTGCCCGCTCCCCCAGCCGCCACCCCCACCCCACGGCTCGCATTTATCTCTGACTACGCCAGATCCCAAATCACTGGCAACACAGCGCTTCAGGCAATGACCCCCATCAGTGCGTGCTGGCACAGTCACCCCAGCCTTCTCACCTCCTTCTCACACGGTGGGGGGGGGGGGTGTCCCCGCCCAAGGAGCTGAGCTGTGAATCGCTCCAACACCACACAGGGAGTTTTACATCACAAAACCTTCATCACGCGTGAAATTATTTAAAGACACTGCGCTGCGTCGCCTGCAGGCTCTGTGTACCGAGCGCACACCAAGGGCAGACGCAGCTCGTGTTCAGGCCCGGGGCCACGCCCCAAGATATCTCATTCAGTAAGTGTGAACATTCCAGAACCTGGAAATATGCAAACTCGGCAACGTGCCTGTCCCACGTGTTCACCTGCCGCGGTTGTGCAGAAATGAAAGGGTTCTACACAGCCTGGAGCCGAACCCCATCCAGCGCTGGCCTTTCCAACCCAGGGACCGGTCCCTTCATCAGTGATGTCTCCATCACGTGTCCAACTCAGGCGCCCCTGATGCGAACGGCCTAACGTTCCGGACCCTGCCGTGTCACTCCTTGTTTTCTTGCCTCGGTACTACTCCGTAACTCGGGCATTCTTCCGGGCTGTAGCTTTTCTTTAAACACTTGTGGGTGCGAGTGAAGGAATTTAAAACGACTTAACACACCGCTTTGACCAGAGGACCGAGATGAGTATGGAAAGGTTTGGAACGCACGGATTTTCACAGGACATGGAACCACGCAACTAAGCCTCGCCCTTGGAGCTGAGGGCTTCAGGATACGCCCCCGGCCCCCAGGGCCCAGCTGCTCTGAGACAAGTGCCCGTGAGGAAGTTTGACAAATGCCGCCTCGCTCTGCAGTTGGCCAACTTTGCCAGCTCGAGGGGAGGAGCTGCGAACATTCTCCAGAGCGGCGCCTTTGTGCTGGCAGCCCAGGCGGCTCGGCGGCCGCGGTGTGGATGCCCTGCTACACGGTTTAACCACGGTGAAGACCGAGTTCATGTCTACACACCCGGCTTCCCTAACACTGAAAGAGGCTCTCGGCCACCTGTCCCCAGGAGCAGCCGGGCAGGCGGCACAGCGTCCACGGAACCAGGGTTCTGGGTCAGGACGGGGCGTGCCCGGCACCCCACCCACCCCACCCACCCTGGAGGTTCTGATCCAGGAACCGAGGATCTACGTTTCTAACAGGTTTCTAGGTGCCGCTGGCCGGGAGACCACGGTCTCGTACGGGTGCTGGCATTGTGATGTCGTGGGTTAAGCTGCCATTCACGAGGCCGGCACCTCATGTACTTCGGGACGCCATGTCAAGTCCCAGCTACTCCCTTCTGATCGAGCTCCCTGCTAACGAGCCTGGAAAGCAGCAGCAGACGGCCTGAGGGTGTGGGTCCCTGCACCCATGTGGGAGACCTGAATGGAGCCCTTGGCTCCCGGCTTCCACCTGGTCCAGCCCTGGCTATTGTGGCCATTTGGGGAGTTAAACAGCAAATGAATGGAGGATCTTTCTCTCTCTGTCACTTTGCCTTTCAAATCAATCAATCAATCAATTGATTGATCATCAGTCTTTTGGAAAAACTAAAAGGCTTACAGGAATGAGCCTGTCGCCCTATCAGAGCAACCGGTGTTGGCAAAGCTGGGCAGCAAGGAGGGACACGCCGTCTCCAGCCACCGGCAGGCTGGGCCTCTTCCTTGGCTGGCACCAGCCCTGGCTCTGCTGGCCTCTGCTCTGGAGACAGGCACAGAGACTGAGCCAGGGAGCCCACGGCTGCCGCAGACTGCTGCTGGCCGAGGGAGCAGCCAGAGGCCGTGTAAGTAGCTCTGAGGTCTCCAACAGCAGGAAGCCGGGCTGGCTGCCGCCGCCATGCCGAGTGCACCTGCCTGGCCCTGAATATGAGTGGTCCCTGCTCAGCGTGGCCTAACCAGCAAGGCCACGACAGAGAGCTGCACCTGCAGTGGCCACACAGAACGGAAGGGTAAAGGGGACTATCTTTGATTTATTTGTTAAATATCGGGTGTTCTAAGAAATCCAAGCCATCACCACACCTGAAGAAGGGCTCCAGGGCACAGCCCAACACGGCTTGGGAAGCAGTGATTTCTGGAACACGGATGCCGCCTCCAGAGCTGAGGGCAGAATATTCCAGAATGTGTGGGGAATGCACCCGAGGTAAGGGGATGCCTGTCAGAATTCAACGCCCAGAATCCAACATCCAGACAGGGGCCAGGAGAACGGAGCTCCCAGAAGGTCCCAGGGCTCTGGGGGAGGGGTGGCACACCCTGTGGCCTGGGTGCCTCCTGGACACGTGTCTCCCACTTCCTGTCACTGAGAACATCCCGCAGGATTGCTGTGCTACACCGTCAGCATCAGCCAGGCCTCCTGGGAAGCCCCCTGCTCCAGAGCGAGGTCAATCAAAGGAAGCTGGTGTGATGGGCCCTGTGCCGCCACGGTCCCCCATGTGTGGATGCAACCAGGTGCAGACGGAAGACAGCACAGCAAACGCCGGGTCCCTGCTGAACACGCTCGAGCCTTCCTTGTCAGCATTCCCTGAACAGTGCCAAGTGCGACTACCACGTCAGGCCTGGTAGATAACCAGGGCTGAGCTGCTGTACGCGGAGGGCACGCACAGTCCATGCAGACACTGCTGTATTTGACAGTAAGGCCTGGAGCATCCTCCGATGCCGGCATCCATGGGGGTGCTGGAACCAGTCCCCCCGTGGGCACTGAGTGACAAGGGGGTTGGAACTCCTCCACAGCTGGCGCCGATGCTGTGGTCTCAGTTTTCCACGCTTTTCTCCGAAAATCATATCCTGGGGTGCTCCCTTGAAGCAAGGGGGTACAACGTTCCAGGGGAGCTGGCCGAGCATCGCTGACGAATTTATTTGCAAAACGCGCAGAGATTCCCTCGATGGTCACTTTTAGGCTCCAGGACGAGGCACAGTGGGAAGGGCTCTGCCCATATTAGCTGGAATTTCAGCAAAAAACTTTGGATTGTTGTGTGCGCAAGTCATTTTTTTAAAAGGCTTTTTTATTTCAAAGGCCAGGCCAAAGCGAGGAGCAACAAACTCCATCCGGGTCTCCCATGTGGGTAGCTGGTTCCCAAGGCTTCGGGCCATTCTCTACTGCCTCCCAGGCACTCTGATGGGAAGCTAGACTGGAAGTGCTGAGGAGGTGGGACTTGAACCCAGGCACTCTGATGTGAGGTGTGGGCATCCCAAGGGGCAGCGTAACCCCCTGCACCACACTACCCTCCCCTAAAATTGTGTTTCCGAGAGGCTGATGGACCCAGCAGGACCAGGTGATGTAAGGTGGAGAACGAGGCATCGATCCTGAGAAGCCCTGAGCTCACCGTCTCCCGGCCTGGGCTGTGAGCTGCCTGCCCGGGGTGCGCACACACACACACACACCCTGCTTAGCAGACACCACCTCTCGGCAAAGACCCTCGTCCAGCCCGCAAAACGCACGGGGTTTTTCTTCCACAACAAAATAAGCATTTAATTTCTGCCGGCACATTTGTCATTTATTAAAGTTCTGCTTTCCTGTGTTAGAAATGCTCTCTTTCCCATGGTTTCTCTGCCTGCCAGACCTGAAGGCCTGTGGACCAGAATACACGTGGGGGTGGACGCAGTGGGCCAGCTGGGTAAGCCCAGCTCCCGATGCTGGCATTCCATCTCAGACAGCGGGTTCAAGTCCTACACACTCTGCTTGAGAGAAGCAGGTGGAACCAAGTACTGGGGCTCTCGTCACCGCTGTGAAACACCAGGCTCCCAGCGTCACTCTGGCCCAGTCCTGGCCATCTGGGGAGTGACCAACAGGTGGAAGACCTTTCTCTCTCTCCCTCCATGTCTTTCCTCCCCCTCTTTGCCACTCTTTCAAATAAATACATATTTTTTTTTAAGTGAGAGGAATGCACACGCTGGAGAGCACCTGCTAACCCCCCCACCCCAATCCCGGCACTCACTCAGTAAGCATCAGTTGAACTGAAATGCAACTGTAAGCCTCGGCGTTTCCTTCAGAAATCACATCCCTCCCGAAACCAGGCCAAGAGCGTTAGGAGACAGAAGTCCCCGGTGAATACGAGGGGACGATCAGAGCACTCATGGTCAATTAGAAGCACAAGGAGTCAGAGAAAGGCAAAATATTCACAGCATCAGAGTCTCAAGGCCTTCACCTTCAACCTCTTTCCCTTTCTTCTGAATTTCGGAAGCAGTTTCACTGAGCTGACCACTCCCAGAGAGGAAAGACGACTGATGACGCGAGGGGGAGTGGGCCTGAGTCAGAGCCGGGCACGGGGCTTGCATGGCTTCAGGGACCCTGCACCCGGGGAGGTCTCGTGGGACCCTGCACCCGGGGAGGTCTCGTGGACCCTGCACCCGGGGAGGTCTCGTGGGACCCCGCACCCGGGGAGGACTCGTGGGACCCTGCACCCAGGGAGGTCTCGTGGGACCCTGTACCCAGGGAGGTTTCGTGGGATCCTGCACCCGGGGAGATCTCGTGGGACCCTGCACCCAGGAGGTCTCGTGGAAGCAGAGCTGCATCCAGTACCCAGGTTTTCCACCTCCCTTTCAGGCTTCGTCCCGTAGGTACATCAGCAGGGCCACAGCTGAATCTGTGAGCTTTCACAGCGCTTCGGAGCTGCCTGTGACAACTTTTAGCAATGAGTGGGATGATGACTCATCCCATGCGAGAGACAGGGAGAGTCAGCTGGGCTGCTCCAAGGCCACCGCGAGAACCGGTGGATTAGACTCGGGAAGAAACAGACCTCGTGCGACCACGGCACAGATTTCTGCTCCTGGGCCGGAAACCAGGGCACCTGCCATCCCGGCTTCACTAAGCCTGGATGTGGTGGCCCAGGTGACCACAGGGACCCAGGCACCAGCCTCTTGCAGACAGAAGAGGGGATCATGGCAGCCCTTCTGCCACAGTTGCCACGGCCCCCAGCCTGCATCTGACACTTGGGACGCCCCAGGTTCCAGGGAGCGTGACCAGTTAAACCCTGAAATGCCAGGCTGCACATGCCACTCGTAGAATCAGGATGTAAAGATATTCCCTAAAGGCTGCACGATCATAAGCAACACAATTTGTGGTTTTTGTCACAGCATGATCGAAATCTGTCTTCATACTTTGAGCTAAGCAATTTCTGGGGAGAAAGAGGGGGGGAAAAAGAGAATTATTCAATATGGGAACTGAAATGGATTCTCGGGGATGATGAAAATCTGAATAAATGGTGGAAAATGTCAATTAAATTATACTTATTTACATGTTAAAATGCTGCAAGCAGTAGCATGACTGACCAAGCAAGTTTCCAACTAAGAGTGAACGCCCACAAGTCACCACTCACAACCTTGCCAGCAGATTAGTGAACCGTTCTGTGTGCTCCTCAATTAAAGACTGATCTAAAATTCAGACAAATGGCATTTGAGTCCTGAGCATAAATTAACACTTAACCAAATTTGCTCAAAATATCGGCTTTCATTCCAACAAGTCGCTCTGCCCCCTCTCTTCCTTGTGTCTTGGAGACGCTCCAGTGAGCACCAGGCCGGAGGGTCTAGAAACAGAACCACCCTCCCCAAGTCAGAGCGTTTAAGGGCAAAGCTCTCATAGCCAAATCTGCAGACTGCGTAGGTCAGGTTCAGGTTCCACCTTGAGGGGCTGGTGGACAGGGCCAGGAGAAAGATGGATGATGGTCCCAGGCTGGGCTTCACCATCGGATTCCCACAGTGCCCAGTCATCCTTCCTCCACCGGCCAGAGCCAGCTGTGTGGGGGTAAGCCCTGAGCTAGCCCCGCCTATCACCTCATCTCCCAAGACACAGTGATTGATCAACGAGGGCCGTAGGGCTCCAGTGAGCCAATCAGAGGTTTTCAAAATCCAAGCTGGGTAACACGGGCCTTTATCTCTTTGATGTTTAGACTCTGAGGCTGTGAGCCTAGAGGCCCCTTGGGCACAGGTGCTGTGCTTCTGCAGGGCTGGTCTGAGAGCAGGGAGCCAGGACTCAAGGCTGCCAGCCCCCGTCTGGTGTGGGCTCAGCTCTTCAAGAGAATCAGCTCGGAGAACAGACTCCTGTCCTCATGAGAGGACAAATAAATAAAAGACAACAAATTCATTCCCTAAAAAAAAAAATTCCCGAGGGGACTGGGTCCCTATCTCCTGCGATGACCAGTGTCGTGACTGGCACGGACCCTGTTCTCTCTTTAATCCACAGAGCATCATCAGAGCCGCCCCGCCCCCTCCTCACAAAGGCCTGGCTCACTGCGGGTCCTCGCTCTCCCCCACTGCCACTGACTCTTAGACACAATGGATTCCTACCACTGGCTCTCCTAGCACCCACAGGGCCAGAAACGTCAGCTTCCAGAACAAATTCCAGAGAAATCACATGTGAGGATCATTGTTCCCTAGCATCTAACAAGACCGTGTCTTGATTTTTAAATGAACACACTCACGTTGGGTACTTTTCTTCAGGGACCGTCTCTTCGCCCTTGTACCTGCAGTCAGGCATGTGCGACCTCGCTTTGCCACGGCTCCCGGAGCACAGGTGGTCACTTAGCTAAGGCTCAGTTTCCTCTTCTGGGAAATGGACGTAAGGACACTCAGCTCATTGGCGCGGGCTCAGGGGTTCACCGATCGTAGTCAGCACCACAGCCGGCCAACACCTGCCCCGATACATGTGACTTAACACTTCCATTACTCACAGGGTGGGGATGGAGACAGAAACCCTGGAAAAGTCATACATTCATTCCAATTCATTCTCGAGATTTATCTAAGTCTCCTGCTTATGTTAACAGACCGGTCAGGACCGACGGTCCATAAAGACACACTGACACCTTCGTGGAGTATTTTTCTGAAATTGCTTGCTCTCAGGTTAATTCATCTGACTCGTCTCTAGGAGGTGATAATGCATGCCTTCAAGAACAGGGAAGTGAGGAGCAGAGAGAAAACGGGGATTCATTAGAACCTCGCATTAAACATCGCCAGGCAGGAACGAAACCGCTGGCCACCTGCGTGGTGCCGGGAAGTTAGCAACGATGAAGTGAAGGCAAATGTACCCTCGCTTTCTGGACACGGCTCTTGGAGAAGCTGGGACGCAACGATGAAGTGAGGAGTGGCATGGGGCAAGCGAGCGGGACGCCGCACCTCGAGCTCCCGTCTGCAGACCACGGAAGCACCCAGAGAAACCCGCCCGGCCTCTCCCACGTCAGGCGCGCGGAGGGCGGGGAGGCCCCAGCACACATGAAACCCTCTCCCTTTTCCTGCCTTTGAAGTCGGTGAGCGATGAGGCAGGACTGAGCCCCATCTCCCGTCTCCCTAGATTCTAGCCTACGGCCTCCTGCTTGCTGCGTGAGGCTGCAAAGCTGTGGGCAAGGAGACGGCTTCCCTCCGGCTGTGATCACAGCCACATCTCCGGATCCCTCTGAGCCTCAGTTTCCTCACACTGCAGGACTGATGACCCAAGGAGTCCCCCTAGGAGGAAACCATTTGTAAACAATGGCACACGCAGCAAGACGGGGGGCTGCACGGAGACTGTGACTGGGCTCTGCAGCCCCTAAGGGACTGGCTGTCTCACACACTGTGTCAGGGTCCTGAGGACACAGCCATGGCAGTGAGCACACGGGCCGTCACATGCGGGACACCCATCTCACTGTTGCCTGTGCATGACGGGTGCAGCAAGTGGGGAGAGTGCCCTGGAGGAAGAGGCACCAAGCACAGGCCGCGTTTCCCTCCGCTCCGCTCCCAGGAGATGTAAGATGCCGTGCAGGGGTACGGTGAGCGAGATGTAAGATGCCGTGCAGGGGTATGGTGAGCGAGATGTAAGATGCCGTGCAGGGGTATGGTGAGCGAGATGTAAGATGCTGTGCAGGGGTACGGTGAGCTCGGGGAACCGCGTGCTGCCTGCAGTGGAGTGGACCAGGTTCTTGTGGCGTGGAAAATTCCACCTGCAACCGGCTCCTACCCAGAGGAAAGACGCCCTTGATGTGGATGACAGAGTTAATCAGCCCTCCACAGCAGAGGCAAACCGATACAAACGGGCGCTCGTGGCCAAGTGTGCTATAAATATGCCTTACACACCTGCAATTGCTAGGTTTTCGCCTTCGCTTTAAACCGGCCGACTGTTGGACAGGTGTTCAGTAGCTGACACAGCTTATCTCCTCGCTCAGGCTCCTGCCCAAGCAACCGCCAGCATCTCCAGTTGCTATAGCAACAGTAAACATTACTGATTATTCCAATACGCCGAGGGGATTTAAACACATTCTTAAGTTAAGAGTCCCCTCAGGAAAAAAAAAATCTATCCTTCTCTGGCAAGAGGGGAAAAATTTTATGATTCAAATTCCCCAGTCATTCTGTTTATTATGACTAAACACACAAATCTATTTTTATGGTTATGCATAAGTAATACATTTTCTCCCCTCTGACTAACACAAGCAGATGTGGGAAGTTGAGAAACCATTATCTCTAACGTAAAGACGGAAGAATCCCGGGGCAGGTGTGGAGCAGAGGGTTGGGCCATCGGTTCCACACCCACATCCTCTACCAGAATGCCAGTTAGAGTCCCAGCGCCTCTGCTCTGATCCAGGTCCCTGCAAATGCCTGGGAGGCAGTGAACAACAGCTCAGAAACATGGGTTCCTGCTACCCATGGAGAAGCCCTGGATGGAGCCCCTGGCTTCAGCCTGGCCCAGCCCTAGCTGCTATGGGCTTTGGGAGTGATCCTACAAATGGAAGATCGCTCTTCAGTAAGTAAATATGCAAGTACACCCTTTTTAAAGGGAGAAGTACTCATCTAGATGAACGACCACTATGAGGGGATGTTTGAAACTAGCCACCCAAAGTCATGACTCTGAGCCAACTGTGTCACGTGATCTGGGCGCAGGTGCAAAGCCCCGCCTGGAGCCCCCACCCAAAGAGCCTCCAGGAGAGGAGCTGGGACAGTGACACCCGTGCTAACCACGCGGCTCCTCACGCTGAAAACACACAGCACACAGGGTCCTCTCTACCATCAACAGCTTATCCTCCGTGAGGTGCAGACAACAGAGAGCACAGACATTTCAAAGCGGTGCAGTTTTTAAAAAGCTGCTAACAGTCACACGTGGAAAGGTTTTCAGTGAAATCCCACACGTGTGGTTCCACGCAGCCAGGAGCCCGTGTGGCGTCCAGGCAGTGGCTGTTCTGAGCTGGGCACGGGCTGGCGGTCAGTCTCCCCCCGCCGCCACCCTTCTCTGCTTCCCTCACAAGACTGTGGCCATGGAGGAGACATGGGTCCCCCACTCACGCATCCCAGGTGCCGACAGGCAAAATGCAAGCATTTTGTGTCCTTTGATCTCCCGGCATAAAGTAGGGTGCCTAATGTCTGAGTCCAATTCGGATGGATGCGTGATGGATGCCCACTTTGTCCTGCTTCTGCCTGGGCGCGTGAGCTCCAGTGCCCGGCCAAGAGAAGCTCAAAGGAAGACAGGACCCCAGAAGACGGCATTGAAAGGCCGGACCTTGACCCCTGGCACTCGGGAAATAGCAAACCCAAATACCAAACAGCAGCGATGCAGCCCCAGGACAATCAGGCCCCAGCCTGACAGTGTAGCTTCTGGTTCATGGCACACACCCGCCCCAGCTCGGACAAACTCTAATGGGTTGCGGCCTGGCCTGAAGCTTCAGCTCCCGGTGAGATCAGCCTGGGCCTCACTGACGTACGACACTCAGCTCTCCACCTAAGCGAGGCTGTCTCCCGAACACGGGATCCGCGTCTGCCCAGCCAGCGTCTCTGTCCAGCAGTGCCCACCCCCGGCCTTCTCGTCACCGTAACTGCTCTAAGCATGGACACACGACTCCCTTTGGAACACGGAAGGCGATTCTGAGAATCCTCGTGGCAATGACTGTGGATGAGACGTTCTCTCTCTGCCGGCTCTCAAGGGAGCGGCAGTTTGAGGAAAGCGAAACCCAGAGACGGGTCAAGAGACACCCGGCAGTAATCTGAGGGCTAGAACTGAGCCGCTTCTAATGAGAATTTGATGCCAGTAGAGCTCCGTGCTGTGTGAGCGCATCTGGGTGGGACGTGGGCACTTCAAGCCAGAGGGTGCTGACGACTCAGTGCTCACACCACAGCCCGGCACGGCAGACTGCTGCACAAGCTCACCAAGCCTCCCGTGGAAGCCCCTCCAGGGCCTCTGAAGCCCTGCCTCCTTAATTATGCGTCAGAGGGAGTCCTCCTCCTCCTCCTCTCCGTGGCTCCTGGCCCTGCCCCTGCACACCCCTGGCTTTCCTGCTTCAATCCTCGCTCCCCAGATTTCTACCCAGCCTCATCCTAACTGGAAACCGGACCACCCAAAGGCCTCGTCTCTTACTGCTGGCTGGGTGGTCCCCGTGAGCCACTTCAGCTCACAGTGCAGGCGGGGAAGTCGCGTGCATGGTGCATGGCTTAGGTCTTGTGACACGTGGTGGGGGAGGTTCAGGAGAGGGCGGGGCTGAGGGTGGAAGGAGGGCCGGCCTTTTGCAAGCACAGGGTGGCGGCAGGCCAGGGTGAGGACGGCAGGCCAGGGTGAGGGCGGCAGGCCAGGGCGAGGGGCGGCAGAGCCGTGTGCGGCCTGCTTCCCAGCCACAGAGCGATCACCGCCTGACGCGGCACCCTCAGCCACAAGGGGCAATTTCCCTGTGATCTCGGCTTTCCTGTGCCCGTCAGGAGCACCGATCGCTGGGTGACACTGACTGGCTGACCCTCTGGGATGATGCCTGACCCTGGAGGCACCTGCTCAGCTCGTGGCAGGAAGTGCAACGTGTTTCGCTCTTCAAAAGTTTCTTAACCAAGCCCTGGTGAGCCAGGGGTGATCTCCGGCCTCCTCTGTCCCCGCCTGTGGGTACTGCACACGCCCTGCACCGTCACTTAATGGGATGGGTACCAAGGTCCCAGCGCAGCCACGGGAAGGCACCATGGGCTGACTCTTGGCAGCATCTACTTTCTCTCGGGGTAAGGTCCGAGAGAACAGGACACGATGAGACGACTCAGTACTGAGCACTGTGGTCAGCAGGCTGAGAGTGGCGGGGGGAAGGACGTAGGGGGAGTGGGAGCACACAGCCTGTGACGTGATGCTGTGACCTGGGAGGCGTGCAACACTTCACCGGCGTGGGATGAGGCAGTGCGTGATAAAACTACATGGACTAATACGTTCAGGAGAGACCGGGGTTGGAAAAAGTTAGGCCGATCTCTTTATCAGAAGGTTTTAGAATACTAAAATGAAAATAATCCCAATTCTTTTTCCGGTATTCACGATTTCCGTAGTGCCCTGTACATTCCTTGGCGCTGATGGCAAAATGAAGACATTTCAATGACTGCAGAATATAACATGTGCCCTGCACAGAGACAGTCCAAGGACGTCTACCTTGGACATCAGCATATCAAGGCCCCAAAACTGGGTCAAAAATTCAAATCCACCGGGAGATAACTTTCTTGACCTAACTTCTCTGAGCTGTGCAAACAGCAGTGGAAATGTTGGCCTAAGTTCCTGGGGAGTCAGCAGTCCTCTGCCTTTCATCTATTGAGAAGTTGAGTCCAGTGAGACGGGCACGGGATTCTGGAAGGCGCCTTGACCGTCCTGTCACTCTGTGGTCCACAGGGTGCTGGGGAGTAAAAGGAAGGGGGCACTGGACAAGCGTCACAGGACCGTGGAAGGAGCGTCCAGGGGAGCTCCAGCAGCGGGGTCCCCGGCGGGCTGCCAGGACACCAGGACACAGGGCTTCTGCCTCCTGGCCCGGTGTGGACTCCCGTACTCTCACCGGCAACCATCTAGACTTCTCGATTCTCAGAGAACGAGAAGGGTGAGGCGGAGGAAAACGAGGAGACAGAACCGGGCTTAGGCTCCCAGACGTCAGCAGTGCAGAGAGTTCCAGCCCTTCTCTTCCTCCACAGAGAAATCTGTCCTTGATTTGCTTTCTGGCTTTGTTGCCTTGGAAACCCGACAAGGTGACAGTGAGTCCTGAGAGAAGGCGTGGCAGTCTGGGGAGAAATGACCCAGCTCCTGCAGGCTGCCTCTGGCCACAAGGCCTGCAAACGCCCTGTCCACCTGTGGGCGGGAGGTGGCCACGCGGGTGTGGCTGGGCGCATCCCTCCTGGGGCCTTCAGAAGCGGCAGCCACAGCAGCGTGACGAGGGCTCAGCCCCTACTCCAGGTGTGACTTCAAGCTGAGGGGCTGCCTTCTTAGCCCTGCCAGTTTTACTGAGATACTGCTTGGGGCAGCCAAAAAGTTTTAACAAAAATCCCTGGGGGCTGTTTGGAGTCCTGTAGGAACTTTCACCAACACTGCGCTGGCGGCACAGTCGTGAGCTGTGGTGACAGACGCCGTGGGCGTGCAGCAACCCCGTGCTGCCCCTCTACAGGACACGGGAGCTCGCCAGCGCTCGTCCCCAGGCTGCTCGCTCACACCAGCCCACTCCAGTGCCAATGCCTGCTGTGCAGTCCCCCGTGAACGGGAAACCGCAGACCCTTCCCCACAGGGCCCCCGCTGCCTCTCCTTGCAACGTGTCCTTCCCCCTCCCTGCTCACCCTGACCCGGGGGCTGCCAGCACTCCCTTCCCAGGGCCCAGCTTTTACCTGCATCTAAGATACATCAACAAACAACCAGCCAGACCCTGAAGGCGCAGTCAGAGAACGCTTTTCTTAAGAATTAATTGGAGAATAGATCTTCACAACATATTTAGCTGTCATTTTTTGAGGACAATTCCTTTGCGAATTCAGAAGGAAATAAAGTTTGCAGAATAACTGGACTGTGTCTTTAAGGATGCAACACAACCACGAGGAGCCCAGCTCTTGAATAAAAGCCCAGGATGTGACCGTCAGTGCCTCGGGACCCTGCCTTCAGCTGTCTTCAAGCCGCAGGGGGAGGCCACTTCCAGGAAACACTCCCCCTGCACCCGTGTCAGGCGCCTCCTTGACTGACCGGTGTCTCTGCGGTGACAAGCTGGTGGCACAGGGAAGCGAAGGCAGTGGGTGTTGGAGAGGAAGCTCCCAGCTCGGGTGGGGCATGAACACACCAAGTGTTCACAGAGTGGCTGAGGTGCCTCGTTGGGTTTCCCATGCACATACACTTCCTGGGAAGCGGGGATGAAGGACACAGGGAACCAGAGGTCCAGAGGAGCAGGCGGTCAGCAGAGGCCATCAGTCGGCCTCAGAGCAGCACCCCTGGGCAATTCAGAGGCCACAGCCTATGGGCCAGGCAGGAATCCCATATCCCAGGGCACCACCCAAAGGCATTGTTGTTGTTTTTGTTTTTTTAAACAAGTCACAGGATCTGGATGGTTTCCCAAGCCACAGTATATGAAAGCAAACAGACTGTCCAGTTTGGTTACCTGGACTCTGTCCCAGTTTCCACTGTAGAGGAAGATGATGGAGGCCCTGCCGGCCGGCAGAAGAGCCCCTCACCTTCCGTTTAATTCAGACACGGACACTTGGGCACAGCAACCAGGAGCGTTTTCGAAGCCAGCAATTGTGGAGGACCAGTTTCAGTCTTCCTGGTTCCACCTGTTAATTGACCTGTCTGTCCTCCTTGTGACATTCCCAGTGGAGCCACAGCGGGCGGCCCCTTGGGGGCTGCAGCGGCAGACACCCCCATTCAGCTTCTGGAACGCAGCTGCCCGTGTCCGGAAATCCATGCACCTGGTTCGCTGCCCATTGCGGCATGCCCGCCCTGCACCTCGGCCTTGACTTCAGCTCGATTCTTGACAGTCATGTGCTATGTGGAGAGCTCGCCCATAATGAAATAACTCAGGTTAACAGCGATGCTCCCATTGCACGTGGCTGCTGGGCACGTGCGAGTATGCAGAAAAGGCAAAGCAGCATCTACCGGCGACGGTGCCTGCTCTAAACCACAACGACCCGTTTCGGATGACAGCCACGTGCAGGCCGCACACTGCTGCCTCTCCCTCCGCTCTCGGGAGTGCTGGCTGGTTTCAGTGACAAACACATTTCCCCAGTCAAGATAAGTATGGAAATGAAAACAGAAGCTGTGTCAACTTGAATTTAAAGTTTCCTAACCTGAAAACGAACTCGTCCTCTCAGCACAACACACACCCCCGTAAGCAACTCTCTGAGCGAGGCTACAGCGCCCGCTGGGAGCCGGGGTCTCGCGTGTGTATCTTCTTCATGCCCTGCAGACACTCGCCCGGGCACCGCGGAGTGCAGATTAAATGCACATCATTGCACACTTGCCCCAGCTGCGCGGCGGGGGCCTGCCGGGGAGAAGCGAAGCAGATTACTGTGCACCCAGGAGCTTTTCGCGAGAGCCACCTCTCCAGGCAAGGGAGCAAGGACGGCTGTTCTACCCTGAGTACCCAGCGACTTTCAAGTGATAAAAAAGCTAACAGCAGAGCTCTGTGTCCGTGCACTGTGGACACGCCTGCTTGCAATGCACACGCCCCATTCCCATAAGGCCAGGCCTAGTAACAGGGCCCAGGTCTGCCAAGCCAACTGGGCAGCCACCTTGCACACCACTAAGGGCAACTGTGGTCGCTCCGTTTTACACGCTTCTTAAGGAGATTTGCTATCAGACAGATCACAAAAGTGGCCATCATGGCGTTATCCTGTCCACTTGTCCCTGTCCCTGTGCCATCCAGGGGGTCACAGGAGAGCCTGCACTTGTCAGTTTCTACGTCTGCATTTTTTTTAAATGATTTATTTATTTATCTGAAAGAGCTACACAGAGAAAGACAAGGAGAGAGAGAGAGAGAGAGAGAGAGTCAGCCATCCATTTGCTGGTTCACTCCCCAATTGCCTGCAAGGGCCGGAGCTCTGCCGATCCAAAGTCAAGAGCCAGGAGCTTCCTCCGGGCCTCCCACGTGGATGCAGGGGCCTAAGCACTTGGGCCATCTTCCACTGCTTTCCCAGGCCACAGCAGAGAGCTGGATAGAAAGTGGAGCTGCCGGGTCTCAAACCAGCACCCACATGGGATGCTGGCCACTGCAGGCGGCGGCTTTTCCCACTACACCACAGCGCCGAAACCCTGGGTTTGTATTTTAGTCTGGGATGTGGAAAGGATTTGAAGAAAGGCTTTTTGGACTCCCTCTGGGTCACCCACACTATTAAGCTGTTACCCACTTCAGGTGCGTGTCCTGAACGGCTGCTCACGACTCAGTGAGAAGCAGCATACAATGGGACATTCAACCCCTTCGTCTGCAGGCGGCTGTGACGGACAGGTGCGGTGCTGTGTGTAAAGCAGGTGCCATCTGTGTGTCACTAAGACTCACAAGCAATGGCCGGCGCTGTGGCTCAACAAGCTAATCCTCCGCCTTGCGGCGCCGGCACACCGGGTTCTAGACCCGGTCAGGGGCACTGGATTCTGTCCCGGTTGCCCCTCTTCCAGGCCAGCTCTCTGCTGTGGCCAGGGAGTGCAGTGGAGGATGGCCCAAGTGCTTGGGCCCTGCACCCCATGGGAGACCAGGAGAAGCACCTGGCTCCTGCCTTCGGATCAGCGAGATGCGCCGGCCGCAGCGGCCATTGGAGGGTGAACCAACGGCAAAGGAAGACCTTTCTCTCTGTCTCTCTCTCTCTCTCACTATCCACTCTGCCTGTCAAAAAAAAAAAAAAAAAAAAAAAAGACTCACAAGCAAGACCTCTGCCCTTGGCTGTCCTCGCTGGGCTCTGCTGCCTGGGTCACTCTCTTTCCACAGCACAAACCTGTCTTGTCTTTGTCGCCTTTGCTCTGACACAGTGCTTGGATGGGGGATTGCCTTTAAAGTCTGCATGACTTTCTCTGGAAAACGTACAGGCCAGAGCACCCGAGGAAGGGTCCCGACCACGTGGGCCGTGCCGGTTTCCTGGTCGGGCTTTGTAACACGCGTGTCGCCAGTTTGACTACCAGGCTAGGCAAGTGACTGTCATTATAGAGCTCCCTGCGTAGTCGTGAACGTGAGGTTACTAATTTTCCTCCAACTCTATTTTTCATAAGTGGAGATGTCTCTGTTTTCGTTTCTTTCACTTTTCTAATACATGTAACTGCTTTTCTTTGATTTCAGTAGACATCAGAAATATTTGAAATATGCATGGTTGACTTTTAAAAAATGTTATTGTGTAAAGGTGATCTGTAACTAATTTCTTCTTTAATTGCTTTATGGCAGATTAATAAAGGCTTGGCCTGCATAATTTCATTTAAAAATTTTTTGGCTTAATATGTTCAATTAAAAATTAGAGACCCTTGTAAAGAAATCACATAATAATCTGTTTACAATAAAACGCCAAGCTGTACCTTATTCAAATTCTTGTTTTTCTAAATTTTAATTAATTCATTTGAGAGGTAAACAGAGCAAGAGAGAGAGACAGAGAGAGACAGAGAGAGAACGATCACGTGCTAATCTGCTGGTTCACTCTCCAAGGCCCACAGTGGCTGGGGTGTGGGTGGCTGGGGCTGAAGCCAAGAACCAGAGGCTCAGCCCAGGTCCCCCACGTGGGAGGCGGGGGCCCCCCACCCCGAGACATCCCCACTGCCTCCCAAGGTCACGTCAGCAGAAAGCTGGGGTGAGGAGCTGGGGCCGGCCCTGGGCCCAGGCACTCGGACTTAACCGCTGGGATAAATGCTCGCCCATCGGCCTGGGTTTAATTACGCGGCCTAGGGGTCAGTAAGGGCCCCTCTTTGGTGGTTTCTCCTCGCTCCTCCCGATCTGCAGCTTCGTGTATCCGACCCTAAGTTTTATGACGTTTAGGATAATGTAAGCCGGATGTCTTCTTTGTGGTTTGCGCATTTTAATGAAAAATGTCACATCTGTCCAACTTCCTATTATTATTTATTTATTTTTTGACAGGCAGAGTTAGACAGTGAGAGAGAGAGAGAGAGACAGAGAGAAAGGTCTTCCTTCTGTTGGTTCACCCCACAAATGGCTGCTACAGCCGGCGTGCTGCGCCGATCCGAAGCCAGGAGCCAGGTGCTTCCTCCTGGTCTCCCATGTGGGTGCAGGGCCCAAGCACTTGGGCCATCCTCCACTGCCTTCCCGGGCCACAGCAGAGAGCTGGACTGGAAGAGGGGCAACCAGGACTAGAACCCGGGGTGTCGGCACCGCAGGCGGAGGATTAGCCAAGTGAGCCTTGGCGCCGGCCCAATTTCCTATCTTTATATGTGAACAATACTTTGTCTGAAAAAGGTATTTTATGCCATCAAATTTCGGTCAGATCACACAGGTTTCTATCAGCTGGAGATGCTGGAAGAGCAGCTGGAAGAGAAACCTGTTTCTGTGAGCTGCGCTCTCTCCCATCCTCTTCCCACGACTTTATCACTGATCCTCCTCAGCTCTCTGGTTGCAGAGATTATGGCTTGGTTGGTTTTATAATCTCCAGCCACTCGGAGGGGACACATCTCATTTACATTTCTCCTTAGATCTGTCTTTTCTCTGATTAATGAAATAAGGGAGACCTAACCTTTTACTTCCTGTCCAAGATAAGAAAGCACAGCGTGCTTCGACGTGGCATGGGATGTGATGATGTTAAATAGAAACTAGGCTGGCGCCCCAGCTCACTAGGCTAATCCTCCGCCTGTGGCACCGGCACCCCGGGTTCTAGTCTCGGTTGGGGCACCGGATTCTGTCCCGGTTGCCCCTCTTCCAGTCCAGCTCTCTGCTGTGGCCCGGGAGTGCAGTGGAGGATGGCCCAAGTGCTTGGGCCCTGCACCCCATGGGAGACCAGGAGGAAGCACCTGGCTCCTGGCTTCAGATCAGTGCAGCGCACCGGCCGCAGCAGCCATTTGGGGGGTTAACCAACGGAAAAGGAAGACCTTTCTCTCTGTCTCTCTCTCTCACTGTCTAACTCTGCCTGTCAAAAAAAAAAAAAAATATATATATATATATATATATATATATAAACTAGTATTTACACACTGATCATGTCTCCTTATCGATCGCACTGATCACCCATAAACTGGAACTTCACTCCTAACTCCCACATTCATGAAGACGTCTGCCTGTCGCACGCTCATCTTGCAGCATCTGTGAGCGTGTCTCGTGGATCAGGCTCAGCACAACGCAGTTTTCGTCTGTGCTCCCCGGCTCTGCCCGGTGGAGTCCAATGCTTTCCCTCCTGCTGTTCCCACCCTGTGAGCCTCCGCCCGAGGTGGGGGCAGCTCCCCTTCCACGCCAGCGCTGGTCTCCCAGAATCCACCTCTTCGTGTCCTGACCGAGTGAGGACGGGGCACAACAAGCCTTCCACGTGTTGTTTGCATTCTTAGGCAACGTCCAGCACCGGGCTCTTCCCCGCCCTGTCCATCACTGTTTTCTGACGTCAGCAGGGTGGAGCTTTTAATTCACTCTGATTACACAAACCGGTTGTGCTACAACCCAGCCTCGTGCTCACCAACCGCAGTGGCAGATCCGATCCCCATCTTACAACTTCAGTCCTCATGAGGTCAAGGGACAGCCATTCTGTTTCCTCTGCTTTGGGAAGATCCCAAGGAGCCAGAAAGAATCTTCTGTTGCTCCACTTTCCACTTCGAGGGTAAATCGGCAACCGCTTCCCTCGTGCCCAGGTTCTACCCCGGGCTGCTGACCGGCTGCTGACCCAGACCAGCACTGCCGTTCTCTCCAGAACACTGCCTCCTCCCACACATCCTTCAGAGCTAAGCTCCACAGCCGCTTCTTCCAGAGCCTCTGCTGTGCCTCCACGGCCCCTGGCCCTCACCCCCGCCCCACCTGAGAGCACGCGGCACCGTCCATGTGGCCGCCCCTCCGACCCAGGACACCAGCAGGCTGCACGGCAGGAGGGACCATCCGGGTTCTGCTCTCTCCTGTATCTGCAGCGCCTGCCCCAGGCCTGGTGTCTGAGAGGTTCTGCCGAAGCCCAGCATTTTCACTTTTCACAAGCAGTCCACACTGGGGGTGGGGGGCTGGCACTGGCTCCTGACTCCGGCTTCTCACCAACGCAGACCCTGGGAAGCAGCACTGATGACACAAGTCCCTGAGGTCCTGCCACCCATGGGGGAGTCTGGGATTGAGCTTCTGACTCCTGGGTTCAGCCTCAGCCCAGCTCCTGCCACTGTGGGCATCCGGGGAGTGAACCGGAGGATGGGAGCTCTCCACATCTGTGCATCTCTGTCTGCCTTTCCAAAAAAAAATTTTTTTTTAAATCAGTCAAATCAGTCACTCTCTTCAACCTTGGAATCGATATTGCATCCTCCATTGGAACCCAATCACGGGTCATCGTCACAGCCATTTCCAGTGCAGCGATCCGGGGCTGCACGTGTAGAGGGAAGCCGGCTGGCAGGTGCAGAGCACGCGCCCACAAGGCAGCAAGGCCCACGGACGGGAGGCAGGGAGTGCCTTCTCTACTTCCACGCTGACTGCAGAGGTGCCGTCCCTGCCTCATTCTGAGTAGGCGGACACCACAAATGGAAGAAACACAGCTTTAAAGTCAGATGCTTCTCTGTTGTTAAGATGCTGTTAACCTTTTCAAAGGGCAGACCTAGGTGTGTGACACAGTAAGGCCGGGCTGCAGGCACCGGCAGCCCTCGCACCTTGGCATCTCCAGGTGTTCTGCAGCCGCGTGCTGGAAGGTGGGAGGAGGGATGCATGCCAATTCCAACAATGTCGCCCAGTCAGGCTCCGTGGGCACAGCACAAACGCCGCAGGGTTGCCTGCAGCTCCCTCTCCAGCTGTGCGGCCTCGCAGGCTCCCGCGCTCCCGTGGAGCTGCTGATCGCACCCTCCTTGCCAGGGGCTGGTGTTGACAGTGGAGACGGTGAGCCTGTGTCACCTCACTGTGGATGCAGGGTGACAGGGTGGGCTACCGCTGGAGGGGGCAGGAGCCTTCCGGGCAAGGTACCGATGGTGCCCACTGCTTACCAAGCCACTGGCATCTACAGAAACATCGCGAACGATCTCCCCATCAGCTGCAGGACTGAGGACTTGACATTTCCTTCAGTCTGGGACACAGGCAGAACTGCTCTCTCTACAGCCGGCACGTTTCATCTGCAATTTTGTAAGTATTCTGTGCACTCAGAATGTCTAAACCACGAGTGGATACGGTGAACTCAGCCACCTCCACTGATGACAGGCAGTCTCTCATGCACGCTGCTTGTCCTTGATGAATGCCTGGCTCCCCTCTGGAATGCACCGGACACTGCACAGAATGCAGGACTTCGACCCCGGACACAACGACACAACGCCTTTCTAAGTCAAAGTGAATTTCGTTTGCAAAATGCAGTTTTCTTTGATCTCAGTTTTCTTCCTAAATGTCTGAAAGCTAAACCAGGCAAGTGATCATTATGTTTCTGCATGCATATTTTATACACACACATAACCTTTACGTAACACATATAACGTCTTTATACTCATACATACACACACGCCTCAGAAAAACGGTCAACCTCTTTGTGCCTGACGCTCACAGGTGTGAGACCCCTGACTGGGGCAGTCACTCCGTGGCTCTGACTCCACTTTCTAAGCTCCAAATCAGTGTAGCTCCACACCCCTAGGATTCGGCCAGCTCCCCG
Source organism: Lepus europaeus (assembly GCF_033115175.1). Classification (NCBI taxonomy): domain Eukaryota; kingdom Metazoa; phylum Chordata; class Mammalia; order Lagomorpha; family Leporidae; genus Lepus; species Lepus europaeus. Next base: position 2,007,840 of record NC_084835.1, on the reverse strand, counting down.
CTGTGCTGCCCACTCTCCTGCCCAGCTCAGTGCAGTACCATGACGCGCTGACCCCACAGAAATACAGATGCATCCCTGAAAATGCGTCTAAACAACTGCTCATTGCCTTTTTATTTTTCAGATGAGAAGACCAGACTCCTAGGGGACGTTTCCAACGGCATCAGAACAGTGAGTGTTCACTGGAAGTTCTATGAAATTCTCAGCCAGGCTAATGCAGAAAGGACGGTGCTGGTCATCTTCCTGTCCCGGCTGCCACGCCCCTGGTCGCACCCTGCTGCACGCACGGCACACTGCTCAGCACCTGCCGGCACCTGGTCCAACACAGCGTCAGCCTCCCCTGCTCTCTGCGCAGGGCGGCTCCGCAGGGGAGCGGTTAGGCTGCGCATCCTCCAGCCTCATGGCTCGGCCCTGCCCCCGGGTGCCAGTCCTTTCTGGTCCTCACATGTACGGGTCTGACTCTGGCAGACCTATGGGCCGCCAGTTAGAAGGGTCAAGTCTGGGGATAATCTCTGGGGTGTGTGTGTGTGTGTGTGTGGTTGTATGTGGTATGTGTGTGGTTGTGTATATGTGGTTGTGTGTGTGGTTGAGGTTGTGTGTATGTGTTGTGTATGTGTGTGTGCAGTTGTGTGTGGTTGTGGGTGTGTGGTTGTATGTGGTATGTGTGTAGGTGTGTGTGGTTGTGTATATGTGGTTGTGTGTGTGGTTGAGGTTGTATGTGTTGTGTATGTGTGTGTGTGTGCAGTTGTGTGTGGTTGTGGTTGTATGTGGTATGTGTGTAGGTGTGTGTGGTTGTGTATATGTGGTTGTGTGTGTGGTTGAGATTGTATGTGTTGTGTATGTGTGTGTGTGTGCAGTTGTGTGTGGTTGTGGGTGTGTGGTTGTATGTGGTATGTGTGTGGTTGTGTATATGTGGTTGTGTGTGGTTGAGGTTGTGTGTATGTGTTGTGTATGTGTGTGTGTGCAGTTGTGTGTGGTTGTGGGTGTGTGGTTGTATGTGGTATGTGTGTAGGTGTGTGTGGTTGTGTATATGTGGTTGTGTGTGTGGTTGAGGTTGTGTGTATGTGTTGTGTATGTGTGTGTGTGTGCAGTTGTGTGTGGTTGTGTATGTGTGTGGTTGTGGTTGTATGTGTGGTATGTGTATATGTGTGCTTGTGTGGTTGTGGGTGTAGTTGAGTGTGCGGTGGGAAGGCCCCTAAAGGAGAACACACTTCCTGGCTTGAATTTCAGTCTACTATGCACAAAAACACTCGCTTACCAAGCGCCTGTCATTAATTAACTAAAATTCTTGGTTTCCACCCAAAAAACACATGGAAACAACCGCACACAAAAAAGAAGAGCTAGAGAAACAATTTCTTGAAATTAATTTGTTATTTTTCTATACTGAATGATCCTCTATGGGCTACTGAATAAGAAGATGTGTTTTTTTTGTTTTTTTTTGTTTTTTTGACAGGCAGAGTGGACAGTGAGAGAGAGACAGAGAGAAAGGTCTTCCTTTTGCCGTTGGTTCACCCTCCAATGGCCGCCGCGGTAGCGCGCTGTGGCCGGCGTACCGCGCTGATCCGATGGCAGGAGCCAGGTGCTTCTCCTGGTCTCCCATGGGGTGCAGGGCCCAAGCACTTGGGCCATCCTCCACTGCCTTCCCGGGCCACAGCAGAGAGCTGGCCTGGAAGAGGGGCAACTGGGACAGAATCTGGCTCCCTGACCGGGACTAGAACCCGGTGTGCCGGTGCCGCAAAGTAGAGGATTAGCCTAGTGAGCCGCGGCGCCGGCCAAGAAGATGTTTAATCAGATGCATTGATTAAGCCACATCTATTTGTAAGTGGGACGGTCTGGATTTGCTACGGACGCAGAAACAGCTCAAAACCCTGTTACTGCAGCCGAAGGAGAAGGCAGGTGGGGAGCACACGGCTGTATCACCTCCCATCAGAGGCCCCAAGTCCGCCCCACAGGACCCTGTTTCCTGCGATCCCCGGCCGCCAGCAAGCTCCACCCTAACTCACTGGATGCCTGCGGTCTTCCAGTCCTGCAGGTGATGAACTCACTTCACACAGGGACCGAGCTCAGGCTCCCGTGGCGCTGTTTCCCACTTGTAATTTAAGTGCTGTAAAAACTGGGTCTATCGGGGTCCGGGGCCTCAGGCACCAGCTCCGCTGGGCTTGGACAGGAGCGACACAGACCAGAGAAGGGAGGCTCCCCTGGACTGCAGGACCCCCACTTACCTCCCAGTCTGATGCAGGCCCAGTCCCTACCGTACCCCTCCTCACTGAGAGCAGCTGGCGCTCAGCTGGGCACACGCCCGCCGCGTGCAGCCACACTCGTCCTCAGAGGCACATTCATGCCCTGCCCTGCTCACAGACCCCCTGCTCACATGTTCACTGTGGACCACCTGGCCTGGCCTGGTCTCTTCCCCAAGGCACTGGCCCGGTGCCCTGTGCCCAGGCCCCCTTTAGGCCCACCTGCGGCCTCCGTGGGGCTGGTGAAGGGGCCTGGAGCGCAGGCTCAGCTGTGTTTTTTGGTGGCGTGGGGGAGAGGCGCTCTCTGCGGTGACCTGCGTGGTGGCTGTGGGCCCCGCCTCTTCCTGCTGAGTCTGCCGGAGTCCCTCGAGCCCTGACCGTGCTGAACCTGCCTCGCTGCCTCCTTTCTCTTTCCATGTGCGATGAGGCCCCTGGGCTTCCTGACTCACGCAGAGAAGCAAACAAACAGCACGGACAGCCCCACCCGATAAAACACACACAACACCGGGTCACCCCCGAGTGCCTGCCCCCGCCGCCCCCACAGAGTCCACGCCACATCTTCACCCTCGTGAGCTCGCTCAATGCCGTCCCTTCAAGGAGCACAGAGACAGATCGCGGCACGACACTCGGAGCGGGACCCTTACCGCCTGCACGAGCGTTAACTGGTGCCTGGCCAGCGCCACACCATCCACAGTCTCACCAAAGACAACGTTCTTTCATGTTTTTTTTTTTTTAAAAAACATGACAACCCTCAGTGTTCTCTCAGTATTAGGTCAAAAGCCTGGCCCCTCCTAACTGCTGTGTTTCTTTAAGGAAACAACACGGAGCCCGGGCCCCCCAGCCACACTCAGCAGAAAACGCCAATGGCAGCGAGGACACCGGGTTTGGCCTCTGAGAAGAGGACTCCTAGGATTGGCCTCAGCCGTTGTGTGGAGTCCTTGACAGCAACTTTCCAGTGCTGGGAGATGGGCTAAGTGAGCATTGCAGTACAGCCACAAGGCCAGAGCAGCTCTGTGTTCCTAACAGTTTCACAGGAAACCTCTTGGGCAACAAATTTGAAAAAAATTCTTGCCCATAAGCTATTACATGAATATACATGAAGATTCATATATGAGATTTAACTCTGATCTCAAGCTTAGGTAAATGACAACAATCAAACCACCTCTGATTAATACAATCAGCAACGCTCAGATCTGATCGCTGCCGCACTGACAATGTCGCCTCCTCGCACGTGACACACGGCTAGCGTCTGCTGGGCACAGGTGACTGCACTGGGCTGCCTTGGTGCTGAGAGAGGTCTGCAGGCATCCACTGGGAGGCCGGCTGGGGGGGGGGGGGGGTGCAGCAAGGCCGGGAGGGCAGGAACAGGCCGCTTCTTGAGGAGTGCGGCCGGCGGGGCAACCACAGGGCCCAGCCAGGCCGACGGCAACACCCAAGGGGGTCTGGCAGGGCAGGTGGGGGCCCAGCAGCTGCAAGGGGGCGATCTGAGCCGTATCTAGAATCCAGAGGCTATCACGTTATGTTTGGGGACGGGGAGTGGGGTTGAAATGGGATCTAGTTTGTGTGGGGGGTGACATGTGAGGGTAGCAACCAGCAGGTGTCCAGACTATAAGGACGTGGGTCATATTTGGTGCAGACAAGGACACACTTGAAAACCTAAGGTTACACAGAGCTGGAGGCCGGAGCGCCAGCTCGGGGAGGGCATGGACTGGGGCGTCACACAGAGCTGGCGGCTTGCCCAGCGTGTGCACGTCTTGAAGATTATTCTGAGGACAGAGGATGCTCACTTCCAGCACAGCAAGATTAGCCCTGGCTCAGTGACCTGCCAGCATGGTTTGGACTCAGAAAGAAACGGGGCCATCCTGGTTCTGAAGGTGACATTGACGCTGAAAGCGCAGGTGTGGGAGGAGAGACAGTGCAGCTGGTGAGGGAGCAGGGCCCCGAGAAGTTACATAACCGGCCAGCGCCGCACGGCGGGTTGGCAGGGCAGCCGGGACGGGCAGTGGGTGTCCCCCTTTCTCTCTCCCTGTGTCCTTCAGCAAGTACAAGGCGGCCCAGCTGGGATAACCAGGCTGTGGGGAGGCCTAAGCTTCTCCTCAGAGCCAGCACGGGTGTGTTCCGAACAAAGGCGATTTACAGAACCCTGCAGGGAACTGCACAGAGACAGGCTTAGAGCTACGGACTCTGGAGGGCAGGGCCACACACCCTCCTCTGGGCTGCACCCACAGTCTCCTGGGCTGCTTCTAGATCTATCAACGATGCCGTAAAACCACCGCCCGCAGGGAGTTCGAGCGGAGTTGGCCTGCAGAGGCCCCAGGAAGCACGGGCACAGAGCGCCGTGAGCACCACCACTGTTCTCTGCTGTGTGCAAAGGTGGGGTGTCCTGGGCCACAGTCACCCCAAACCTGCTGCTGATTAGCCTGAGCCTTGCATGGTCCCTGCTCCCATTTCCTGTAGGACGGCTGTGAGCACCGGAAGACAGGTAGCACCAAGGTAACACCAGAAGGTAACGTCAACTCCTGCCCTGTCGCTCCCTAAAGAACGCTCAGACGCCGCTGTTACTACTCGGGGGCCGGGCCCTGCGGACAGGATCCAACTGTGATGGGCCTGGTGCTGCATCACAGCATCTGCGATCCGTAAGGACCAGCAGGTTTTCTACTTTCTCACGCCCTGGGAAGCCACATTTCCGCTCGTGACATTGCGGGAGGGGCTGGCCAGACGCGAGCTGAAACTAGCACCGGAGAGCAGCCAGACGTGTCTTGGTCATCTGTGCCTTACATGTGACCACAGAGATGTATGAACTTGAAGGTAAGCCTGAGTCATTTTAAATTCCTAAGGACACACACTTGACCCAAGGCGTGATCAAGCCTGGTCCTCGGGTGGCGTGGAAGCCACTGCTGTGCCTCAGGCTGGGCTAGACGATCAGAGTGAGTGGCTTTTCAACCTGGTACGGCCCCAGAGTCAGCCAGGCCTCAGGACCAGTGTCAGGGACCCCACCCCAGGCGTATGGAAACAGCCATGGGGAAAGGTGGGATGGGTACGGCTTTCACAGGTGGACAGGGTTGGCTCTGGCTGCCACCCATCACCCATCAGAGGAGAGGTATGTGGGGAGCGCAAGGTGCAGCCCGGGCTCCTCACACCTCACACATGCATGGCCCGGGCTCCTCACATCTCATATGTGCACGGCCCCTGTGGCCCAGGCTCCTCACATCTCACACATGCACAGCCCCTGGCGGTGTTGCTACAATTTGAGTTCTGCTTCAGTGGGGGCCCTGGTGGGGTCTCAGGTTCTACCTCCTTAGCAAACCCCCAGGCGAGGTCCCTGCCAATCCGGGGGCCGCCGTGGAGTGGCGAGGACCTGGGTGACATAACGGTGGGTGGGAAGGATGTGGCCATGGGTAACATGGCCTCTTTGGCCCACTGGAAGGAAGATGCTCCAAGTACCTCAGTTCCATTCCTACCTAAGGAGAGCTTGACTGATGGCCAAGAGCTCCTGGCGGCAAATGACCCTGGAGTTGGCAGAAGGCGAAGGAACATTCCGCACCCCAACTGTTTTTGTTTCTAACGTGAAGGTGCCCGAGAGACCGCCAGAGTTCGCCGGAGTGATTTCACTCTCTGGCGTTTGCGTCAGCAACTTCCCAGTTCAATCTGGGCAACGCATCCCCCCCAAAATCACGCCTCTGAACCAAGAGACGGCCAACAGGCTGTTCACGGGGTCTGGCAGGGCCTGGAAACCCGCTGGCCAAAAACGCTCCTGACAAAGGATGCTAGCTGCTCATCCCTGCGCCACCAAGAGAAGTCCCGAAACCCCATGGCTCCCGGAGGGGACCGGCGGCCACCCCACGGCGGCTCTGAGGCTGCGCCTCGGCCCACGCGGGTACAATGAAAGGCTGGCTCGTTTGCTTTCCTCTGCAGGTCCTGTCACAGTTGAAACCAGGACACCATATGCTGGGTCTAACCGCCCAGTGTGTCCAGCGGCTCTCGGCCATTTCGCCGGCTCTTAGGGGACACAGAGTGTGGAGAGGCCGAGAGAGAAGCACTGTTGTGCAGCCCGCACAGGAGTGTTCACAGCAATGGGGAGGGGTGCACCCCAGCAGCAGCAATGCCACGGCCCCAGACGGCGGGTGTCTGAGCCGCTCCCTGCATCCTGTCCCGGCCCCGCCTGCCTGGCTCACGGAGCCACTGCGCACGTGGTCCCTGAGAGCCCAGGATGAGAACGCTCATTCCTTGTTGTCACCGTCAAGACTGTCTGGATGTCAGTGCAGCTCACGGGGCCGAGTCTCAGCGCCTGACTGCTGCCGGCAGACGCACGCACCGTGGTGGACGTCACTCATTCCCCCTGGGGACGGACAGCAGCCAGGTGTCCCCTGTGTGGCAGCTCAGCACCACTTCCTGTGTTCTGCTTTTCCCAGAGAGGGAACTGGACCAGGGAGCCCTGGCGTTGTTGACAAGGTGTCCCTACGGCCGGCGCCGCGGCTCAACAGGCTAATCCTCCACCTTGCGGCGCCGGCACACCGGGTTCTAGTCCCGGCCGGGGCGCCAGATTCTGTCCCAGTTGCCCCTCTTCCAGGCCAGCTCTCTGCTGTGGCCAGGGAGTGCAGTGGAGGATGGCCCAAGTCCTTGGGTCCTGCACCCCATGGGAGACCAGGAGAAGCACCTGGCTCCTGCCATCGGATCAGCGAGATGTGCCAGCCGCGGCGGCCATTGGAAGGTGAACCAACGGCAAAAAGGAAGACCTTTCTCTCTGTCTCTCTCTCTCACTGTCCACTCTGCCTGTCAAAAATAAAAAAAAAAGAAAAGAAAAGAAAAGAAAAGGTGTCCCTACAGGGTATATTTCACAGTGGCAGGCAGGCGACAGAAGCCTCAGGACGGGGAGGCAGATGTAGCAGAAATAAACGAAGTTTCCCAATTGCACTTCTCAGACTCCTCCGTGAAACGAGACGTGCTATTCCGTGAGAACCGCAGGATGCAGGTGTGTGTCTGTAGCTATGTGGTTCACCCGTGCCCCAACCCCTCCCGCGCCCCAAGAGGAGAGGCCTTCGACAGCGCCAGCGTCCCAGATCAGTCGGGTGCTCAGCCTCTACTGAGTGACAGCCAGGTAGCGCCAGGGCTCGGAGGCATCCAGTCTCCCCACTTCACGCCTAACCAGGGTGGGGCACGCAGGACTTCACTCTGCCTTGTCCAGATCAGACCAGGACGTGAACCACACCCAGGCCTGGGTGCCCCAAGCTGTTCTCCACGTTTAGTGTTTTAGACACTCACTCGAAGGCAAAAAACCCTCCTCGAGACGAAGCCAAACCCAAACCCCTGAAACCAGACTGAGATGCTCTGTCAGTCCTCGAAGGCCACAAGTCCTAGCAACGCCGTGGCCGTGGCGCCCCGGGCTCTTCCAGCCGCCCTGCGGGCAGTACCGGGGGAGTGAGCCTGGCAGCTGTCTTAACAATGGCTACTTTCTGCTGGGCCTCTCAGCCGAGGCTTGAGATGGGAAAGGGGCAGTTAACAAGGTGTTTGCCAAATCCAAAAAGGTCGCTCTATGAACTGCATACAAAGCCGAAGAGAAAATGAGGCAGTGACAGACAGCAGATCTCAAACTAAACTCAGACCGAACTCCCAAGAGTGGAGCTTATCCACCTGTCCATCACGAAGCTACTGCATGACAGCGTGCACGATGGGGCTCCCCTGTGACCCTTAAACGGCAGGGCCGGGAGAGCCTCTGGTCGGTGAGCTCCAGGGGACAGAGGCCCTGGCTCAGGCCCATCTGATCTCACACATCAGAGCTCGTCCTCTGGCTGCCCACACGCGCCCACTCTTCTGTCCTTTGTTAACAAACCAGAGCAGCAAGCGAACTCCCCCTGAGTTCTGTGAGCCACTCAGCACATCACTGGACCCTAGGAGGGCATTGTGGGAACTCTCGGGCTGTCACTGGTTCGTCAGAAGTTCTGGGGGTCAGGGCCTTGGTGACAGGCCGACTGTTTGCTGTGCAGGATTCAACCTCTGGACACCTGGCCGGTGTCCAGAGAGCTGGAGAACTGGACAGTGGAGCAGAAACACCCACACACAGGTAGCAGAAGTGTTCCTCCTCAGACCAGCAAGGACGTGAACCAGGGCAGGGCCACCGCCTGCTGCCCCTCACGTTGTGACAAGCTCTGGCAGCGTGGTGACGCTGCTTTCCCCGGAGCCAGGACTGTGATGGCCTCGGTGTCCCCACCTGCGGCCAGGCAGTCGGCAGCAGCTCGAACACTCGCACGGCCCAATGCTTTCCTGTCCTAGGGCACGGACGGGCTTTGGGATTCTATAAAGGACCCTGTGCCCTCGGCACACGGCACACGTGACAGCAGTGGGCGGGGCGAGCAGCCCAGGGCAACCGTACCTCCAGAGTGGGGCGGCGGCCCGCACAGCAGCACCATCCCCTGACCTCGGCGGACCGACACCGTGCTTCTTGTTCGCGTCCTGAAGTTCTCCAGGTCTGGGGAAGAAAGAAGAGAAAACGTCTTTGAACTCGAATGCGCTGAAATATCCCGGGACAGCGTCTGTGCCCAAGAGGGTGCTCGGACGCCCGTCCTCCCATGCCACGTGCACCCGACAGATACCGCCTGTGGCACAGCCGCTGTCACGGGCACCTCTCTAGGTGTACACTGTTAGAACGACAGAAATGTAGAATCCATTTCCTCAGGCATACTGGCCACGTCTCAGGGACCACCCGGGGGACAGCACACAGAACATTTCCAACAGTCTGGAAGATTCTATGGGATGGTGCAGCTGTAGGTGAAGAACCTGAGGTTTAAACGTGGAGAAGTGGTTTCCCCAAGACATCTCCGGCATAAAACAGCAGAATCAGGAGGCGTCACCGGCTCCCTGACAGCTCCCAACCACCGTGAGACGGGCGGTTCCTGTTTCCCACGCGTGACATCGCCACAGACACGCACATCGAGAATGTAGAACCATTTTTAAAATTCTACGCATTTTTAACTATCTAGAAAGAACTGTTCCTGGTTCTTTGGGGGAAGGCATTCCTTTCCTTCAAGGAAATCAGGTCTGATTAGCGAGACGACACTGACAAAGCCAAAGATCAGGGCTGGCGTCTGTAAACAAGCAGTTGCCAATAAAAAAGGAGTTCATAGAAGAAACACGTCTGATAAACTTGCAGACGCATTGTTGTTTAAAAAACACACCTCTCCTCCCACTCTGCCAGAGGGAAAGCCTCTCAAGAAGGGCTGCTTTAAGCGACATTTCATTTCTCTCTTGTTCAATAACCACGCACTGAACGTGGGGATGACTGCAGCTCCTGAGTGCTGTGCACGCTCCGTCTGGCCGCCCCCCCCCGGAGCGAGAGACAGCGCCTGGCTACCGTCTGCATGCCGGCTACTCTAGTGAGGGCCACGGGCGTCGTCTCATGGGACCTCAACGTCAATGTGGAGCTGAGTGCCACTCAGAATTAGGTTTCCCTGCTCTTCAGAATGTGTGATAATCCGCCCAGAATACACACCAGGCAGAGTGACGCAAGCAGGCAGGGGAGGTCAAACAGCACACACTTCCGGCAGGTGCAAAGTGGGACACTCAGGATATTAAAAAAGTGACGCCTGTCTTGATTACCAGTATCTTCAGGAATTGGGAAAATCTGAATGCACACATGATTGTTTTCATCACTTAACGCACGAATACGAATTCTAGGGAGTGTCAGGCTCAGGCCACAAACAGTGAGGACGGAGTTTGTGCTCGGGGGGGCCAGCGTCTGAGAGGTAGAGCTGACAGGTGCCACCCACTGGGTCACGACAGCCAGAGGCGGCCAGGGGACAGGTGTGCGAAGGGCACACGAAAGGCACAGGCTCAGAACACAGGGCTGGGATTTACACTGCGTTTCTAATGTAATGGGTTCCTTTTAATTCGCCAGGCATCAGATAAAAGTGGAACATGGTATTTTTCTTCTCTTTAAGGAAAAGGTCTGAGATGTCATCAGAAGGAATTAAACCAGAGATTTCAGAACTTTCTCGCAGAATTAGTATTTTCGACTATTATCCCTAAAAGTGACAGCGAATCTGTTTGAATTGTCACGCTGGCACACACACTCTTGGAGCAAGCTATCTACTGTTTTGTACACATACACCATCCAGCTTCCAGAGTTCCCTAAAAAAATCAAAAGCCAAGAGATAACAGAGATCAAATGTCCTATAGGGAAAGCCAGCCTAGTTCCTGACTGCAGGGAGAATTTAAGAAACAGGAAAGAAAATCAGGAGATGTGCAGTGACTCTGAACTCGGCGTCCTGAGCTTAAAGACACGGATCGCCTTGTCCCTTCTGGTTTCTGGAATCACTCGGCTCTACAGGATTAGGGCAGCCCTCGTCCAGGACAAAATTCCGGTATTTGAGGAGATAATTTAACAACATCTCCTGGTAGTTAACTGAAATGGATCCAGATCTCTGCACAGCGAGCAGGAGGCTATGTCTGAGTTTGAGAGCCGCCTCGGCCACTATCAGATGTCCTGCCTGGGTCAAGTCTTACTTTCATCATGAATACAGAGAAGAATCATGATTTGTTTTAATATAAAAGTCGCGTGCAAAGCTGTAAGTGAGATAATATTCGACAGAGATGAGGCCAACCAAGGCCTTTCCTGGGGTGTGAGACTGCTGCTTGGTATGCATTTGTTCAGTCCACTGGGGAGAGCCACGGGCAGGGGCAAATCATAGCCCGACCAACCTATTAAAAACTGTTCTGGGGGCCAGAACTGTGGTATAAAGGCTGGGACCGCCGCCTACAGCGCCAGCATCCCATATGGGTACCGGCTGCTCCACTTCTGATCCGGCTCTCTGCTGTGGCCTGGGAGGGCAGTGGAGCATGGCCCAAGTGTTTGGGCCCTTGTGCCTGTGTGAGGGACCTGGAAGAAGCTCCTGGCTTCAGATCAGCATGGTTTTAGCCATTGCAACTGTCTGGGGAGTGAACCAGCGGATGGAAGACCTCTCTCTGCCTCTGCCTCTGCCTCTCTGTAACTCCGCCTTTCAGAATGATAAATAAACCTTAGAACATAAAGGTGTTCTGAAAAGCAAATACACCCCAGAGCAAAGGGGAGATGACACAGGATCTACACACACGTTTAGGGAAAGATTACAGGTCCAAGACCGGTCTTTCCAGACACAGCTGCCCATACTCTAACTGCTCACAATGTGGCAATTTTCCAGGTCAAAGCACCGTGTGTATGAATGGGTGTTCTGTGAGCTTTGTGCACTCTTGGCTGACCTCTGAGCAGCAACACTTGCCCATGTATTATTGTGTTTTACCCTCAGAGCCTCCTCGGTGTCTGGGTCCCCATCAGCAGTGGCAGGCATGAGATGGTCAGAACACTAGACGGCGAACGTTGTCACCGGGACTGTCACACTCACAGCAACAGTGTCACTCACCTGCAGACTGTCCTGGGCTCACAGGCGTTAAACACTGTTCTTACACAGCCGCACTTGGCTCCATCACAGCCTGACTCCCCAAGTTCTAAGTCACTGTAGCTCCGAGAAGTTCAGCACCTCCCTCACCCAGGAAGGCTGCGGCCAGAGCCAGACCAGGGCACAGGCTCGGGCCTATCGGCAACGGTGCTGTGCTGGGCGGCTCCAGAACCCACGGCTCCCCACAGGCAGGGAAGTCTGCACAAAATCACATCTCAGCCCCGCATCTGACGCCCAGGGCACCCAACAAGTTGGTCTGAAAGGATTGCACACTCGTGAACACCCAGGGGACGCCCACATCTCAACCACAAGGTGGTGGATGGGTGCCCTGCTTCCAAGTCTTACCCCTCCCTTTCCCTGTGGTCGAGCGCTTGAGGCTGGGGTTTTAAACATAAGACGCATGAAGACGAGCAGGGAGAAATGACCAGGAGCAACTCCACCGAGCAGCAGGCTGGTGGCCGACAAGCGCCCGTGGGTGGTGCAACCTTCGGCTGCTGCCACTGGTGGTTAAAGAGACAGCTGATGCGCCATGTAGATGTGCGGTAAGGAATGGTACCCGCGGGCCGCGGTTTCTCAGAGCAGCTCGTTCTTCTAGCTCTGTGAATGGTTCATTAACATGGGCTGGGGAGACTTGAAATACACAGCCCTACTTTGCAGCCTCGGTTCCTTTACCGGCATTTTATACGATTTCCCCACAACCACGTGCTCAGGCAGGCTCGGTTTTGTGGCAGACACCATATTTTTCTATGAAAACAGTGTCCTTTATTCTCCCATGGAATATACACTACAGCAGTTGTTAGCTCACTGATCTGATACACACGTGGCTGAAATACAAGACAAGGTCGTCAGAAAATAATGGGTGATGCATAGTATGAAAAAAAATTGGATATGATCTCATTATTTTGCACCAGCATAAACTTATCTTTTAATTCCATTTCCTCTCGACGTTCTGAAGTGCCCTCCTTGTTACAGTCCTGGGGACCTCCTGGCTCTGTAGCAGACTCAGTGGCTAAACTCCTGGAGGAGTCCAAGCGCATAAAGGCCTTAAAGCTGCACCAGGTGATCAATAATAAAAAGCCGCAATAAAGGAAAACATTTGGAATCCAGACCACAGGGTAAATCAGAGAGCGAGGGAAGCCTCTGCGTAGGCCCTGCCTGGAGAGTTATTAAATGTTTAGAGCCGTGGAAACTGCAGTGGGTAATAAATACCTGGATGCAGTCTAGAGAAAATAAAATCAGGAGGTTTGAGGATACGTTTTGAGAAGTAATAACGATAAATAAGAAAGAGTAATTTATTTTGGCCGTCATTAAGGGACTGGACTCCGCATGCAGACAGGACGAGCCACAGCTGCTCGCAGGGTAAGACCAGCCAGAGGAAGGGAGTTTGAAACCAGTCAGCAAGGTCAGTGAGGCGGCGGAACACATCACAGCACGGTCACAGTCCACAGACAGAAGAGAGGGAAAGGAAAGGGGGGAACAATACAGAAAACCACGCATTTCTGACTGCACGTGTTACTTAATGCACATAAAAAATGCCAACTCACTTTCCCCCACTTGGACAAACCTCAGTTCTATGAATTCTCACTCAGAGGCCTGGGCCAGAGATGGTCAGCACCACTTCCCATTGTTATCGCTTCCTCCAATTTGAAAGAAACAATCAATAAGGAAATCAATATCAACTTGGAGAACGGCCAAGCCATACATTGGTTACGAAGATGATTTCCATAATGATGGCTGCACCGTTTGCAAAAGGAAAGAGGCAACCCTGAAGATCCACCAGCATCCGCACACGTGACCTGATGTCTTCACTCCGCCACACGCCCCCGAGTGTGTGTCCCGGTGGACGTTGCTGCCCATCCGTGTGGTCACTTGGGCTGCACAGAGAGCGGATCTCAATCCACTGGATCTTCTGAGTGACGAAGCCACGGGTTTTCAGATCCTTCCCACGCGGGAGAAGGGAAAGACTCTTAGCGAGCGTGGCACGGTCGCCTGGGGCTCCCTGTGCCAGAGCTCGCAGCAGGAGCGAGAGGTGATCCACGGCTCTCCACCGAGTCCAGGAGCCGGAAGGGCCCAGCGCCCTCCCTCAGGGGCGCGTGCTGTGGGCGCGTCACTCACAGGCCCTCAACTCATCTCTGAGGCCTGCACAACAGCCCCTACCTCCCAGGGCTCTCTGATCACTGAGCCCACGCACACGAAGTTCTCAGCCTTCCTCCTGGCCCAGGGCGGTGCACTACAAACACTTGTGCCGTCACTGTTAAGAGCATCACAGGCAAAGTCTACAGAAACCGGCTCCCTGGGGACAAGCTGGGTCCACATTTTCCCAAAGATGAGCTAACCCTGGTGGAGTCTGGTCAGTCCCACCATGGCCAAAACGCTCGTCCGACATACAGTCACCCTCCTCTACCATGCTCAGTGAGCCAGCCGCCGGATCCAAGCCAATGTGGGGCGGTACTCTTGACGAGACTTACAGAGCTGCGACACCGATTCCTGGGGCCACAGAGGGTTCTGTGCGTGGGAAGCGAGCCTGTTACCTTTTCACATAAAGCCGAAAAATACCATTTTCATAAACCAGTAACGCAAATGTTTACGTTCCTTAAAGAGATATAAAATGTGACATTTCAAGCAGAAATCACAGGTTAAGTATTACAATATTTACTGACTATGTAAATTTACTCTTGAAGCCTGAAGTTTTAGAAGTCTATGTTGTAAATTAAGTGAAAATAAGATGAATATAAATGGAAATTCCTTGTGTCCGTCTCTACCAAAATCATCAGATATTGGCAGAGGTACACAACGGCGTCTTGTTGCTTTATGCTATTCATTTTTCCTGTTTGCTCATCCAATATCGAATAAAAACGTTTGAACTGTTTAGTGCCACGTATTAATGTCGACCCTTTTCTCTCTCTACCCACTAAGTAACAACAACAGCAGGCTATGGATATTCTGAAAACGTGACTCCACTGTCCCCGTGCTGGCAGTGAGGAGGAAGGTACCCAAGGCTCACGGCAGGTGTTGGTTTGACGGTGAATCTCCTTCCGCGCTATCTCTCATTAGATAACAGAAGCCTTAGTGATACTCCTGAGTTAATGTACTCTCAGTCTACAAATGGCTCAATTGCAAAAAGGGCTTCCAATCTTTTTCTCTCCTAATCCCCAACGCTGCTGCCATGACCACTATGACAATCCTTGGGACATTCGTATTTCTTTTTTTTTTAATTTTTATTTATTTATTTATTTATTTATTTATTTATTTATTTTTGAAGGCAGAGTGGATAGTGAGAGAGAGAGAGAGAGAGAGAGAGAAAGGTCTTCCTTTTTGCCGTTGGTTCACCCTCCAATGGCCGCTGCGGCCGGCGCATCGCTCTGATCTGAAGCCAGGAGCCAGGTGCTTCTCCTGGTCTCCCTTGCGGGTGCAGGGCCCAAGGAATTGGGTCATCCTCCACTGCCTTCCTGGGCCACAGCAGAGAGCTGCCCTGGAAGAGGGGCCACCAGGATAGAATCCGGCATCCCAACCGGGACTAGAACCCGGTGTGCCGGCGCCGCAAGGCGGAGGATTAGCCTGTTAAGCCACGGCACCGGCCATTGGACGTTCGTATTTCAAAAGAAGAGGCAGCGGCATCTGGAGCTCGCGCAGGTCCTGACCCCCCCGCACAGCATCGCTGTTCCACTGTCCAGGCTGGCTCTCACCCTGACCGGCCATCAGAAATTCTGATGCCATCTTACCATCACGGAGAGGCCATTCTCGGCCAGAAGTGTCTTCAGAGCCACCCCCCTGCTGCTAGTTATTTACAGTGCAGAGGGAATTAACCCAGTCTACCTCCACTTAGCAAATAAGAACAGAATGGACCCAGCGAACGTGAGTGTCGAATACTAAAAAAGGAACAAAGGGAAATTTCACCTGAGAAGCAGCATGGAACTCAAGTTAGGGCTGAGAAAGGTTAAGGGCTAATGACCTAAAAAATGACATGAGAGAAAGGGTGTGGAGATTGCCAGAGAGAATCTGCCCATGGTCAGCATAAACACTGGGCACAGCCGGAGGTGCCACTCCCCTCTTCATTAACCACATGGCGGCATCGCTCTTTGATTCCAGGAACCAAACTGGGGCAAGGAGTAAAAATAGGAAAATCAATATCACCTGTTCAGGACGCTGCTACAGTCTCTGCTGTCAATGTAACAACTTTTAAGATTCACTTATTTCAAAGGCAGCGGGACAGGGAGAATCAGGGCAGGGAGGAGAGAGAGAGAGAGAGAGAGAGAGAGAGAGAGAGAGAGAGAGAGAGATCTTCCATCCACTGGTTCACCCCCCAAGGGCTACAACAGTCAGGGCTGCGCCAAGCTGAAGCCAGGTGCCAGGAGCTCAATGCTGGTCTCACACGTGGTGCAGGGGGCACAAGGGCTTCTTCCACAAGCTCATTAGCAGGAATCTGGGTCACAAACAGAGCATCTGGGCTGGAACTAGCACTCAACATGGGATGCTGGTATTGCAAGCAGTGGCTTAACCCACTGTATCACAACACCAGCCCCTTAAGACCTGTTCCAACTACTTATGGGAGAACACAGGCTCTCTGTGCACCCATTTCTTCACTCACCCTTCTCAACAACTCTGTGCGGAGGTTCTATCACAAAGCCTGTCTTACAGAGAGCAACGTCGACATCCGAGGTCACAGACGCAGACTATGAAGAGGTCCAGACCGGAATCCAGGGCTCCATGACCCGGGAGTCCCCACACTGAGTTCCACAACAGGAACAAGGCCACACCTCCCGATGCGCTGGGGGACTCCTGAGACTCCACGTTTCCCCCGTCGACTGTTACTCTCCGGACCTTACGAGAAGTGAGGCTGCTTTGTTGCTCTCTTCTACGAGGGCACGGCCTTCCTGAAAGCTATTTTTATGCCTCATTCCAGCTCCTTCCTTCCCCTCATTTCTCTGGCACACTTTATCTCGACCTTTGTGCTACTTAAAAAGCCAGCGACCAGCTCAATTTAACATGTCTGCGTCTCCCCGTGAGCGCCATAAAAAACGTGCCCCTCCCCACGTGAGGTTAGTACCACCAGGGAGATACGGCCTTGGAAACAATGTTGCTCTCCCTCGGAGACAGGTATCCTGCCACACAGCGTCATCACCAGCGGTTTTCCCTGCAGGAGCTCGCTGCTCTCTGCGCATCAGCTGATCAGGGTGCTAACGGCCAGGCAGCTGCACCGTCTCTGTCTCTGGCTTCTCACTTCACCGCACAAACAACAGCTGTAGGAGAACACTTGCCTGGTGGAGCTGAGAATGAAACAGGAGGTCTTCTCGGAGCACCGCCAAAGCCACCGGGGCCTGGCCTCTGCCCACATCACCAGCTGACGCCCTGGCCCTCTGCACCGAACTTCCTCATTCAGCAATAACCATATGTGGCTTTCATTTCTTCTAAAAGTTGAAGGCTGAGCTTGTCTGAGGACTTTCAAAGCTGGTGTTCCCTTTGGAATGTTCTTTCTCCATTCCGTGCCTTATCGCGTTCATTCTTCAGCAGCGGACTTGACAGTGCCCTGAAGAGAAGGCTTCCTGCGTGCTCCCACGGAGACCTCTCCCTGCTCCCTCGTCAGCACAGGGTCCCTGTGTGCTCCCACAGAGACCTCTCCCTGTCCCCTCGTCACACAGCGTCCCCGTGTGCTCCCACAGAGACCTCTCCCTGCTCCCTCGTCAGCACAGGCTTCCCGTGTGCTCCCACAGAGACCTCTCCCTGCTCCCTCGTCAGCACAGGGTCCCTGTGTGCTCCCACAGAGACCTCTCCCTACTCCATCGTCAGCACAGGGTCCCTGTGTGCTCCCACGGAGACCTCTCCCTGCTCCCTCGTCAGCACAGGGTCCCTGTGTGCTCCCACAGAGACCTCTCCCTGTCCCCTCGTCACACAGCGTCCCCGTGTGCTCCCACAGAGACCTCTCCCTACTCCATCGTCAGCAAAGGGTCCCCGTGTGCTCCCACAGAGACCTCTCCCTGCTCCCTCATCAGCAAAGGGTCCCCGTGTGCTCCCACAGAGACCTCTCCCTGCTCCCTCATCAGCAAAGGGTCCCCGTGTGCTCCCACAGAGACGTCTCCCTACTCCATCGTCAGCACAGGGTCCCCGTGTGCTCCCACAGAGACCTCTCCCTGTCCCCTCGTCACACAGCGTCCCCGTG
This sequence comes from Lepus europaeus, assembly GCF_033115175.1. Taxonomy (NCBI): domain Eukaryota; kingdom Metazoa; phylum Chordata; class Mammalia; order Lagomorpha; family Leporidae; genus Lepus; species Lepus europaeus. Next base: position 1,990,021 of record NC_084835.1, on the reverse strand, counting down.
TGCTCCCACGGAGACCTCTCCCTGCTCCCTCGTCAGCACAGGGTCCCCGTGTGCTCCCACGGAGACCTCTCCCTGCTCCCTCGTCAGCAAAGGGTCCCCGTGTGCTCCCACAGAGACCTCTCCCTATTCCATCGTCAGCACAGGGTCCCCGTGTGCTCCCACAGAGACCTCTCCCTGTCCCCTCGTCACACAGCGTCCCCGTGTGCTCCCACAGAGACCTCTCCCTGCTCCCTCATCAGCAAAGGGTCCCCGTGTGCTCCCACAGAGACGTCTCCCTGCTCCCTCGTCAGCACAGGGTCCCCGTGTGCTCCCACAGAGACCTCTCCCTGCTCCCTCGTCAGCACAGGGTCCCTGTGTGCTCCCACAGAGACGTCTCCCTATTCCATCGTCAGCACAGGGTCCCCGTGTGCTCCCACAGAGACCTCTCCCTGTCCCCTCGTCACACAGCGTCCCCGTGTGCTCCCACAGAGACCTCTCCCTGCTCCCTCGTCAGCACAGGGTCCCCGTGTGCTCCCACAGAGACCTCTCCCTGCTCCCTCATCAGCAAAGGGTCCCCGTGTGCTCCCACAGAGACCTCTCCCTGCTCCCTCATCAGCACAGGGTCCCCGTGTGCTCCCACAGAGACCTCTCCCTACTCCATCGTCAGCACAGGGTCCCTGTGTGCTCCCACAGAGACGTCTCCCTATTCCATCGTCAGCACAGGGTCCCCGTGTGCTCCCACAGAGACCTCTCCCTGTCCCCTCGTCACACAGCGTCCCCGTGTGCTCCCACAGAGACCTCTCCCTGTGCCATCGTCACCCAGCGTCCCCGTGTGCTCCCACAGAGACCTCTCCCTACTCCATCGTCAGCACAGGGTCCCCGTGTGCTCCCACAGAGACCTCTCCCTGTCCCCTCGTCACACAGCGTCCCCGTGTGCTCCCACAGAGACCTCTCCCTGTGCCATCGTCACCCAGCGTCCCCGTGTGCTCCCACAGAGACCTCTCCCTGCTCCATCGTCAGTACAGGGCCCCCATGTGCTCTTCCCACGTCAATGTCTCCCTGGCTCTGGTTACTTATTTACAGATCCTCTTTCATGCTGTCATTGTAGCAACCATCACCCACATTTACTCTGATCCTTTACATGCCTTCTCATTTATTTCCTCCTCTCCCTGGGCCAAAGCAAGGGCAGTGTGGCCAGAGCCAGAGCAGCGTCAGGAGGCTGCAGCCTGGCACATACTTTACGCTTGATTGGTCCCTGGTCGGCTCTGCTTGGCCTCCCATGTTACAGGCTGAGGCTGTGGGCAGTGAGCCTTCCGATGAAGCTGAACCTTATTGTATTTATTCACACGGCTCAAAGTTTGCCAGCAACTTGGCTACAACCCTCCTTTGTGTGATCCGTGGCTAGGGTGCTCTGCAGGAACTGTGCTCAATGCCATCGAGCCAGCCACCCTCCCCGCTTCTAAAATGAAAGCTCGGAGATACACCCAGACAGGCGTGTAGTCAGCACGTGACACTGGCCCTGCCCAAGGGAACGTCTCGATGGCACAGCCGCGAGGTATCACCACGCACGGCCGCTGCGATCAGGCTGTTACGAGCCGGTCAGGGACTCACAGGTGACGCCTGTTCTTCATCTGGTCTGAGTTTCCTGCACCTGATACACTTAGGGTCATCGTAGCTTTGACCTCTGTCAAGAGGCCATCGCAAAGTAACTGGACATCAGGGCCACAGACCATGACCACGTGACCTTCCAGCCACGTGAGAAGTCTTGGAAAACTGTGGCAGAGTGAGAAACTAATCCATTTAAAACTTTTTCAAATTCTACTTCTTCTAAATTATTTATCTATTTGAAAGACAGAGGGAGAGACACAGACAAAGAGAGCTGGTGCACTCCCTAAACGTACACAACAGTCAGGAGCCAGTCAAGGCCAGAGCTGGGAGCCAACAACTCAATCCAGGTCACCCTTGTGGGCAGAAGGACCCCAAGGACTTGAGCCATCACCTGCTGTCTGTGAGGATCTGCACTGGCAGCAAGTGGAGCAGGAGCCGCAGCCTGGTGTCAAACGCGGGCCCTCCAGCGTGGGAAGCGATTTCAGCCGCTAAGCTAAACACCCGCAGGGCCATTTATTTCCTCTGTTAACCTCCTGGGACCACAGATCTGGGTAAGGCATACTCTGCTGAATGCGCCAGCTGCAATGACAATGGTGACACTGCCCGAGGACACAGTGATGGTTTCTGACTTCTTGCTCACATGGGAAATGAGCGGCGCCTGTGGTTAAACCTGCAGTCATGTCCCCCAGGAAGACAGGAGACGCGGCTCTGTGTGGGATCGGCACCTCCCAGCACCCACGCTCGGCAGACAACACCGGCCTGCCAAGCACAGAGGAGTCCTTGGTTTTGTGTTCTTCAGCCAGTAAAGCAGGGGCCGGCGGCTCATACAGAAAATGCCAGGCGAGCCTAGAATCACGGACGTGCCCCCTCCCGCGGCTGCTTTGGGGAAGCCAGTGCTGGGGGCAGAAGTGTTTCCCTCATCACGGGCTTAGTGAGGGCGGCTTCCTCTTCCCCTCTGGGGACAGTGCATTTCCTGGGCCACCGAGGCTGTTAGCTGCCCAGTGGTGAGGAATCTTTAGGGGCAAAAAGAAACATTCTGAATATAAAGAGAAGCCCCAGGTGAGGAGCAGCTGCTATTTACATTGGCTTTAAGCTGCTCCAGCAATTTCATCCCTATATTTTTATCTCATTTAATTACGGTTTTGAAAATAAAGCCGTCGTCAAACACACGTACGGGCTATGTGTTCATCAGTTATTTAGATCCTGCGATGGCTGCTGGCTCACCGTTCTCGTTTTCATGAAGAGGAGTCAGAAGGAGGCTGCACTGCGGAGAACCTGCCCGGTTCAAACACGCCGGTGCTCATCCCTGGCTCTTACAAGCACCCTGCTGTAGCAGGAAACGGTGCTCATCCCTGGCTCTTACAAGCACCCTGCTGTAGCAGGAAACGGATTCTCCCCCTGCCACCTGTAACCTGCAGGCTGGGAGCCCCCACTGCAATGCCAGCCTCCTCCACTGGGGGCACTGGGGCTTCACTGTCTGCAAAGCAAACAAACCTCTCTTCCCAAGCTTAATGAGGGTAAAACAGACAAACAAAATAAATCAAACCTGCGTCTCTGATGGTGATTCATGCCACCAAAAAAAAAAAAAAAATTGGGAAGTAGGAAAGAGAACGTTGACGGGAAAATGTAAAAGCAGAACTCTCCCTCCGCTCTCCCTGAGTGCGGGAGGACACACCCTCCCACGGCAGAGAGAGGGCACACAGGGCACTGGGTGGCCCAGCAGCCTTGGTTTCCCTCTGCACGTGCACACTTACAACACAGGTTGAAGCTACCTTAGCCAGGCAGCACCCAGGACACAAGTAAATATGCAGTGTCACCTTAAGACCTTGCCACGGCAAGACAGAAACAAACAGGGGAACAGGAAGGATGCGAGAGGAGCAGCCGGGACGTGGAACACACCCGGTTCCTGCAGGAAGGCGGTCGCCGAGGCACGGCCGCGGCATCGGGGCTGGCACGGCACAGGGCCCTGCTTTCTGCTCAGATGTCAGACCACACCCTCCTCTCGCCCACCGCCTCCCACTTCCCTCCCTCAGACCCAGACCTGTGCCCACCCTGCTCTCAGCACACAGACCACAGACCCAGACCTGTGCCCACCCTGCTCCCATCACACAGACCACAGACCCAGACCTGTGCCCACCCTGCTCTCAGCACAGAGACCACAAACCCAGACCTGTGCCCACCATTCTCCCACCACATAGACCACAGATGCAGACCTGTGCCTACCACACTCCCACCAACAGACCAGATACCCACAACTGCACACACTACCACACTCCCATCAACAGACCACTGACCCAGATCTGTGCCCACTCTGGCTCTTCCACAGACCACAGACCCAGACCTGTGCCCACCCTGCTCTCAGCAGAGACCACAGACCCAGACCTGTGCCCACCATTCTCCCACCACATAGACCACAGATGCAGATCTGTGCCTACCACACTCCCACCAACAGACCAGATACCCACAACTGCACACACTATGCTCCCATCCTCAGACCACTGACCCAGATCTGCGCCCACCCTGGCTCTTCCACAGACCACAGACCCACACCTGTGCCCACAGACACAGACCAACAGACCATGGACCCACACCTGCACCCACCCTGCTCTCACCAACAGACCACAGATGCAGACCTGTGCCCACCACGCTCCCAACAGACCACACAAACAAACCTACACCCACCATGCTCCCACCACACAGACCACAGATGCAGACCTGAGTCCACCATGCTCTGATCACACAGACGATGGACCCAGACCCATGTCCACCATGCTCACTCAACACAGACCACAGAGCCAGATGTGTGCACTTCAACCTAGGGGGAGATGCTGCCTGCTGCTCCTGCTGTGGGGCCCATCCCAGCCCTGCCCTCTGTCCCCACCACCTCCACTGTGCACCAGCGCACACGGGTAGCACAGGGCATGGCTGCACCTTGCCGCGAGGCATGGCTTCGGTGAGTGCTGGCATCACAGGAGTTCAGAACAGCACCGCAAACCAGCTCTGGCCACAAATTACAGCCACATCCTCCTAGTGGTGTCCACATCTCCAAGGCTTCCCGAGAGCCTGCAGAGAAGGCTACGGCCCCAGCACTGTGTGTGTGGTGGAGCATAAAGAGCCAGTGTGGATTTACTAACTCATAAGGGACTCACACTCTGTTTTCCGAAGCGGCTGGGACAGTCTTCAATCCCGTCAGCCTAAATCCCGTCACTCTTCCCCAGCACCTGGAGTTGTAACTTTGTGAGCCTGGTGCACAGCCCAGTCGACTCGGATTCGTAATGACGCTGGTCTTCTCCTGTGTCTGGGGGCCGCTCACGTCTCGTGATTCTGAAAAGGCCGGCCCGTTCCATTCACCGGCTCACCCGGCAGAGGTCTGCATGTGCTCACCGACTCCTTGTTCTTCATAAGCTTGGGGTCCCTCCCTCTCAGCTTAACCGCTGTAGCAAGCTCTCCTGTCTAGCACTTTCCACTCTCGTCCCAGGATTCGTTGGCGGATGGAAGTCCTGGCTTGCCTGGGTCTTTTCTCTAGGCCTGACATTCTTGCTGTTGTAGTTAAGGAACTGTACCCCCAATCACAGAGCCGTTCTCCTATACTGTTTCTGCGATTAGGAAAACTTCACTGTCCACAGTGAGTCAGCATCGTGCTCCCGACTCAGCCTCTCCCACAGGATCCCCGGGTCAGTCCTCATCATCTCTCTGACGCTGCCCCAATCGCCAAGGCAGTGCCTAGGACATCGCTGTTCCCAAGGGAAGCGCGGGGTTGGCTCCCTGCATGGCTGCAGCCAGGTTCTCATCAACCGGTCCATGCACCGCTTAGATTTCGGTTTTCGCTGGAAGACACATGTTTAAGTAAATAACGTTTGCTGCATTAACACCGAACCTTCCGCCAAGCGCACCATCACAGAAGCCGCCAAGAGCCGCCCTGGCCCCCAGCTCTGCTCGGTGAGGCTCAGCCTGCCTGTCCAGTGCCTGCGGTGTTGGCTGTCCTAGTGTGAAGTCACCAAGAACAGTACAAACGTGACGCTGAAGAGAGGGCGGCGAAGACCAAGAGCAGAGTGAGCACAGATCCCAGGGGCTCGGCGCTGCCTCTTCAGCCCCGCTGGGCACGCGGGTGTCGGGAGGCTCCACATGGCTGCTGCTCTGTGTACCCTCACGGCCGACCTCAAAGACCACAAGCACACAGATTCCGAGGCCACAGCAACACCCAGCAGAGCGGAGGCGCCCTGTGGGCAGCTGCCAGTGCCACTGCTAGCCATGAGCATCCCGCAGAGCTGCTGCACAGTGGTGTCTGAAGTCACTTTACTCTTTTAGGCCAGGCTTCAGTGGAATGACGGCTCTGACGAAGGTAGTAAGATGAGAAGTCAGGCTGGCGACAGCAGCTTCACCAATGATGACAGGTCGCCTCATATTTTTATAATATTTTAAAACAAATTTTAAAAACATTTTTACTCATAATAATTCATTAGATTATCAAGTATCTCTGTGATGAAGACAGGGTAGCATTAAATGTTAACCTTGGGCCAGCACCGTGGCTCACTAGGCTAATCCTCCGCCTGTGGCGCCGGCACACCGGATTCTAGTCCCGGTTGCCCCTCTTCCAGGCCAGCTCTCTGCTGTGGCCCGGGAGGGCAGTGGAGGATGGCCCAAGTGCTTGGGCCCTGCACCCCATGGGAGACCAGGAGAAGCACCTGGCTCCTGCCTTCGGATCAGTGAGATGTGCCGGCCACAGCGGCCATTGGAGGGTGAACCAACGGCAAAAGGAAGACCTTTCTCTCTGTCTCTCTCTCTCACTGTCCACTCTGCCTGTCAAAAAAACCAAATGTTAACCTTGATGGATCATGGACACCTGAAATTCAGAAAGGTTAAGAGGTTTGCACGTCGTTAACGCTTTTTTTTTTTTTTTTGGACAGAGTTAGACAGTGAGAGAGTGAGAGTGAGAGTGAGAGAGAGAGAGAGAGAGTTATAGACAGTTATAAACAGTGAGAGGGAGACAGAGAGAAAGGTCTTCTTTCTGTTGGCTCACTCCCCTAATGGCTGCTATGGCTGGCATTGCGCCGATCTGAAGCCAGGAGCCAGGTGCTTCCTCCTGGTTTCCCATATAGGCGCAGGGACCCAAGCACTTGGGCCATCCTCCGCTGCCCTCCCGGGCCACAGCAGAGAGCTAGACTGGAAGAGAAGCAACCGGGACTAGTACCCAGTGCCCCAACCGGGACTAGAACCTGGGGTGCCAGTGCTGCAGGCAGAGGATTAGCCAAATGAGCCGTGGCGCCGGCCTAACGCTTTAACAAGTTAAGGGCCTAGGACTAGTCTCCAGGGCACCCCCACTCTGGACACTGCCAGCTCCTGGAACACTGATCACAGCCCCGTCTCTGAGGCTCCCAGGCCTCCCCAGGGCTGATGCAGTGGCTGTGCTGTGCTCTCTTGTTCTGAACCCTGCCGGCGATGGGCACAGGGCTCTCTCGGACTGAAGATGAACGGCGTTTTACCACAGGGACTCCCGCTTTCCTGCGGCTCTGTTTTCCCCCTTGAAGAAGGTCTTCGATATTTTCCCATGATTCACGGTAAGAGACGAACGTGTTCCTGGGACATGGACGCACCGTGGCTGGCGTGGTCCACAAGGCTGCAGAGCAGCCCAGCTCGGCGGTGCCACAACGCTGCCCTTCCCGACGAGTGCTAATTAGAAGACTGTAATTGATGCACTGTTTGCCATCTTCACAGCTTGATTGGGCTGAAGTGCCGAGAACGATTTTTCAATAATGAAATCTCCCCAAAGCCGCCGAGACCTTGCTAAGCTCTTTATGGACATATTGTGACAAAACAGACGTCGCAAGTTCACTGAGTCTGAGAACAGGGAGGAAAACACGCCCCCCCCCCCCCCCCCACTGTGCCCTGAGCGCAGACAGCCACGCGGCTGATCCAGTCCAGACCCTGCTCTGGGGTCCTGGGGCGCAGCAACGAACCGAGCAGGCGAATCCCCGGCCTTGTGGAGCGTGTGTGGCCGGGGACAGAGGTCCACAGGGCTGAGCAGAGACCTGCAGCCGTGGGGGAATCAGGGGAAGACACCAGCGACCGGGAGAGCCGGGGGCGGAGACGAGGCCGCAGCTCCACTTCAGGGACCTGGCAGGAGCCGAAGGAGACACGGAGGCAGAGGCTCCAGGATGCGAGGAGTTCAGTCACGGAGTTCCTAGGGATGTTATTCCACTTGGAACATGGGATCTGAGAGGCTGGAGGCGTGGGAAGAATGAGGGGGAGTCTCACACTTGGCGTCAGGGAGGGACCAAGGCTGGGAGGATCAGCAACCGAGCAGAGCTGCCAGGACCCCGCAGGACCCCTGGACCCCACTCCCAGGGACTGTGGGACCCTGGCAGGTTCATGAGCTGCACGGTTTGACCCAGCGTCCGGTGGCTACTCACCGTGAGTCCCTGCAGCCGGGAGCCCACTACCACCTGACAGGGGCTCAGGCGCAGGGATCGACGGAGAGACAACGCCTGCCTCTGCGGAGCCCCTCATGCGTACCCTCAGTGGACAGCGACAAGCGCTTCAGGCTGTAAGCACAATGCTACGGGATGGTCAAGCAAAAAGCACCCAACTTTCCCTGCAGGGAAAGCAACAACAAAGCACACAACACACAGTCGTGATCTGGGAAAGAAACCAGATTTTATGAGAAGAAGACGAGACGGGGAATGCCCGTGTGAGGAACACGACCACAGGACCAAGCTGCACTAAAATCATTCGGAGCAGTCGCCAAACGGCAGGACGGAGCTGGGAACGCCGGCCAGGGTCCCCGGGCAGACAGTGCCGACTCCGGGACTCCGAGTGTGCTGTCTGCAGATTCATCTCATAAAGAGTGCTCACAAACTGTCCCACGTAACGAGACAAGGCTGGAACCGCTTCAGTTCACACTGCAGGAGAACATTGTTTAGGAAGGGACTTGAACCGGTATTACCTAAATTTAACTTGAGCACTGAAGACTTCGAGCTGCCTCTGCGGCCCCAAGTCCACCCGTGTGGGCGATAACCAGACCACACAGGCTCTCCCATGCCTGTGCGGCCCCAAGTCCACCCGTGTGGGTGATAACCAGAACCACACAGGCTCTCCCATGCCTGTGTGGCCCCGAGTCCACCCGTGTGGGCAATAACCAGACCACACAGGCTCTCCTATGCCTGTGCGGCCCCGAGTCCACCCGTGCGGGCAATAACCAGACCACACAGGCTCTCCCATGCCTGTGCAGTCCCGAGTCCACCCGTGCGGGCAATAACCAGACCACACAGGCTCTCCTATGCCTGTGCGGCCCCGAGTCCACCCGTGCGGGCAATAACCAGACCACACAGGCTCTCCCATGCCTGTGCAGTCCCGAGTCCACCCGTGTGGGTGATAACCAGAACCACACAGGCTCTCCCATGCCTGTGCGGCCCCGAGTCCACCCGTGCGGGCAATAACCAGACCACACAGGCTCTCCCATGCCTGTGCAGTCCCGAGTCCACCCGTGTGGGTGATAACCAGAACCACACAGGCTCTCCCATGCCTGTGTGGCCCCGAGTCCACCCGTGTGGGCGATAACCAGACCACGCAGGCTCTCCCATGCCTGTGCAGTCCCGAGTCCACCCGTGCGGGCAATAACCAGACCACACAGGCTCTCCCATGCCTGTGCGGCCCCGAGTCCACCCGTGCGGGCAATAACCAGACCACACAGGCTCTCCTAGGAACTGGAGTGCGGAGCAGCCCAACGCGGCCTTGCTATGGGAAAGTTAACTCAGGAAAGGTGTGAAGCCAGGACTAGGACGCTGCTGGCAACACAGCGGCAGAATGGGATGGAGCTAAAAATACATGCAAACTTAGCTGCTTCTCGTCCCCGAATCTCTTTTCAAGAAAACGGTAAAGAACACAGGATTGCAATTACCACTGCTTCTGATAAGCCTCAGAGAAAGAAGCCAAAACACAATGTGGACTGGTAATACGTATTCATCTTTATTCAGAACCGTGGCGCCAGCCTAAATTAGATTTCATTGAATTAATGTAGCAGTGAGGAAACTTGGGGGTATATTTAGCCTGTGTATTAAGTATGGATTTTATTTTTAGAATCCAGCTTTTCATTTTCATTTTTTTTCCCCACGGAGAAATAAGAGCACATTAAAAACCATGCGACAGAGTTAACAGGGATCCTGGAAAGCGGATCCAATCAATCGGCACTTTCAGATCTGGGGATGCCAGAGAGTTCTGCCTGACCGGCTCTCAGAAGCCTCGGGCGCACGTGAGCCGTTCTGATGAGGGCTTCAACTTTCCACGGCGCTTCCGTCTCTAGAAAACCTCCAGGAATAATCCTTTGAGGGAGCGCTCCCAAGGATTTCATTTTATTAAGAACTGCAATGAAGAAGGAAGGCAAAACTGACAACTCCAGTTTGCTCAAATGATGATGTAGCTTGTTGGAGCCCCAAACCAAACATGGAACCACGCCGAGGTGCACGTGGATTTAATTTGAAAGAAGAAAACAAAGACAACTGAGAGCCCTCTCGCAGGGTCTGCAGTGACAACACAGCAGCCCTCCCCTCCAGCCTCTGCAGAGATGAGTGTACGGAGCCTCATCTACAGAGGAATGAGGAGGGGGCTGACAGCCCCCGCCAGCACAGAGATACGCAAGCCAGATATGACAGGAAGATGACCCACAATCAAATTGTGCGTAAATTTTTCCATTGATCATTTATACCTCTTCTATATATAAGACAACCCTGGATTAAAAGCTAGCCACTTGGGGGCCAGTGTTGTGGCACAGCTGGTTAAGCCGTTGCTCGCTATGCCAACATCCCATGTCAGAGGTTTGATTCCCGCCTGCTCTGCTCCCAATCCAGCTCCCAGCTTATCTACCTGAAAAGGGAGCACACGATGGCACACGTGCTTCAGTCCCTGCCAGCCCTGTGGGATAAATGGACAGAATTCCTGGGTCCTGGCTTTGGCCTGGCCCATCTGTGGCCACTGTGACCACTGGGGGAGTGGACAAGTGGATGGAACATCTGTGTGTGTGTGTGTGTGTGTCTTGTCATTCTGCCTTCCAAATAAACAAAATCTTAAAAAAAAAAAAGGTACCCATTTCTACCTTAAACCAGTATTACTAGGAACCAAGTGAGACCCTGGTCATCTACTCAGCAGAACAGCTCACCCAGAGTCCCTGCCCTGTGGGAACATTGCCGGGGGTTGTCTGAAAACACCGAGTCTCTCTGGACAGACAAGGGGCTGAGAGCTGCTATTTACTGTCTTTTGTGGGATACGCCATGCCTGCTATAGCATCCGACTCCCCAGGCCCTGCAGGGAACACAGCCACAAACTGGTCACCACCCTCTCAGCACCAGGGCCCTCCTGAGTGGACGGGGGCGCAAGTCCCCTGGGGAGTCCCAGGCTCGGAAGCATCTTCAGTGACAGGTCGGGCACTGCACACACTGTGGACATCTCAACCTTTCTCTCATGCTTCTGTCAGTCTTGAGGATCGGAGCCTACAGAGCACAGCACGTGGAGCCTACAGGACATGGCATGTGAAGCCCACGGGACACGGCACGTGGCGCCTATGGGACACGGCACGTGGAGCCTATGGGACACGGCACGTGGCGCCTACGGGACACGGCATGTGGAGCCTACGGGACACGGTACGTGGAGCCTACGGGACACGGCACGTGGCACCTACAGGACACGGCATGTGAAGCCTACAGGACATGGAATGTGGAGCCTACGGGACATGCACATAGAGCCTACAGGACACGGCACATGGAGCCTACAGGACACAGCACATAGAGCCTACAGGACACGGCACATGGAGCCTATGGAACACAGCACGTGGCGCCTACGGGACATGGCATGTGAAGCCTACGGGACACGGCACGTGGCACCTACGGGACACGGCATGTGGAGCCTACGGGACATGGCACATAGAGCCTACAGGACACGGCACATGGAGCCTACAGGACACGGCACATAGAGCCTACAGGACACGGCACATGGAGCCTATGGAACACGGCACATGGAGCCTACGGGACACAACATGTGAAGCCTACGGGACATGGCATGTGGCGCCTACGGGACACGGCACGTGGCGCCTACGGGACATGGCATGTGGCGCCTACGGGACACGGCACATGGAGCCTATGGAACACGGCACATGGAGCCTACGGGACACGGCATGTGGCGCCTATGGGACATGGCACGTGGAGCCTACGGGACACGGCATGTGGCGCCTACGGGACATGGCATGTGGCGCCTACGGGACACGGCACATGGAGCCTATGGAACACGGCACATGGAGCCTACGGGACACGGCATGTGAAGCCTACGGGACATGGCACGTGGAGCCTACGGGACACGGCACGTGGCACCTATGCAACACGGCACCTGGTCTTCATTAACTGTCCAAATAGAAGGATACTTCCAAAAGCTCATGCAAAATTAAACTGTTCTTCTCATTCCATTTCCACAAACCTTTTGAAGTGGCTTATAATTAAATAATTTACAACAAATAACATCAATGAGATAAATGACAAGAGGTGAATACACAAAAAATATACCTAAAAGGCATGGCTGGTTTGTAACAGGGTGGATTCCTCACGCTATCAACGTTATCCTGTAACCACCACTGACAAGCACCACGCAGGGCCTCGCGCTTCCCCCGGGGCAGTTCTCTCTAGTCATGGCTGCTGGACAACGAAGGGGCCTCCCCTAGCCCAACGGCAGGCTTCCGGGGCTGCCTCCCATTCGCACAAACAGCCCTTAACAGTCCTCTGCAAACCTGCTGCATTGGACCTTGCCACCCATAATACTGAATTGAGCAAAAAAAAAAAAAAAAAAAAATCTGAGCTGTCTTCCCAGGGTTCCTGATAACACTGGACAGAACCGGCTTCAGCCAACCCTGTACTGCGTACTTGCAGAGATCAGCTCAGACGGCCGAGGTGTAGCCCAGGGTTCACTGTCATGCAGAGTGACAGCGGCCATCTTTGCACACCCAGCGACACAGATTTGCCGGGACACCTGCTCACTGGGCTTCCCACGCCTTCCTCTGCTCGTATGACATTCTGGCTCTCTGCTTCACCCAGCTCCACTCCAATTACCCTGAACCAAAACTCCCAAAGCCCTCTCTGCATGGGGAGATGGATGTAGGCCTTGACACGACTTGTCCCCTGCAGGCCTGTGGTAAAATAAACGTTCCCTCTCAGAGGGCGGGATCCAGGGTTTTTATAACCAGCAGAGCTGGGCTTATTTCTCAGATGGGGACTGGAGTTACTCTCCGAGACGCATCCATGGGAACGGGGCTGCCCGAGATAAGAGTCCACACCTCAGGCCGGAGGGCCTCGGCCGCACACGCCCCCCGTCCACTCCGCGGAGTGAGGCACACGCCCCCCGTCCACTCCGCGTGGTGAGGCACACGCCCCCCGTCCACTCCGCGTGGTGAGGCACACGCCCCCCGTCCACTCCGCAGGGTGAGGCACACGCCCCCCGTCCACTCCACGGAGTGAGGCACACGCCCCCCGTCCACTCCGCGTGGTGAGGCACATGCCCCCGCTGTCCACTCCGCGTGGTGAGGCACATGCTCCCCGTCCACTCCGCAGGGTGAGGCACACGCCCCCCGTCCACTCCACGGAGTGAGGCACACGCCCCCCGTCCACTCCGCAGGGTGAGGCACACGCCCCCGCTGTCCACTCCGCGTGGTGAGGCACATGCCCCCCGTCCACTCCGCAAGGTGAGGCACACGCACCCCGTCCACTCCACGGAGTGAGGCACACGCCCCCCATCCACTTCGCAGGGTGAGGCACACGCCCCCCGTCCACTCCACGGAGTGAGCACATTAACTGTGACCGCAGTTATTTTTCCAGGCTACAGTGGATGAGGCGGTGGGCGCTGACGGCCACCAGTGGGGACACAGAAAGGAGAAGTGCGGTGGCTGAAGTGAGTCACTCTCAACGATGCAAGAAGAAACAAGACACTCGAAGCAGCCCTCAATGGTAGCCACCAAGAACCAGAGACACCACCGCTCTCCACAGCGTCCACTCTGACCGCACCAGCTGCGTGCCGGTCACGGAGGCAATCACCGGAGTCCAGGCCTTGCACCCAGTGGAACGCAGGCCCTGCTTCTACAGAGGAAAGTAAGGAAACAGCGGTGCACAGAACCGCAGAACCGGAAATGCAGAAACATCACCACGGCTCACGCGGCACGAGCGAGCTCTTAGAGCCTGGTTTGGATTTCATCCTGCAGGTTAACGCAGAGGTGGTCATGGGGCAACAGATGATTGACAGCCTTCCCTCAGGTCCACAGCAGCCAGGCAGCCTGAAGGGAACGCAGTGGAAAGGGCGATGCTTCCCGTGAGCAGGCCCAGCTCCATCCAGGGGGCTGCTGCTGGCAGAGCTGCACACCAGGGGGCTGCTGCTGGCTGAGCTGCACACCAGCAGCGCTTCCTGCGTCCACAGGATGTGGGGTGGGTCAGCACCCGCACCTGCCCCCGACACGCTGCATGGAAGCGCTGACACGGCTTGGGTCATCTGCGGCTGGACGCGGTGACCCTTTCTCACGAAAGCTAAGCACTGTTTGGCAAATCTTTCCTTTTAGGCGACTGTTCCCATAAACGTTAGCATTTAAAAATAGATATTCTGAAATGCACAGTATATGTACATACATATGCATATACAGAGACACCTTATATTAATTTGTGGGATTTTTATATTATTGCACCCATTTTAAAACTACCATCTACCACTGCTTTCCCAGGCCACAGCAGAGAGCTCGATGGGAAATGGAGCAGCTGGAACATGAAAAAAACACCCACACGGGACGCCAGGGTTCCAGGCAGTGGTTTTACCTGCTACGCCTCAACGCTGGCCACCAATGACACTTCTGAGACCCCTAACTAAAGGGACACGGGAGTGAGCTGCCCAAGCCACACCCCATCTGCATATTCAATTAGGGCATCCTCCCTACCCTAGAAAAGGAGGAGCCCAGATTTCCTTCCTCAGGAAGAGTGGCTGCCGTCAATCATGCGTGGGCCGTCCCTCTCAACAAATCCTGCTTCCCTGTATACCTGTTCCGCATCTCCTGGAACCCTCTGGCCTGGAGACGGAACTCTGAAGGAGGCCTGCCAGCAGGCTTGTCTCCCCACCCCACAAGCGGCGAGGGAGCCGGAAGCACTGAGGAGGCACTGGAGCCGCCCCGGACCCGCGCCGTGGGCCCACCCCACTCCCGGGCGGGCGCTGGAGCCGCCCCGGACCCGCGCCGTGGGCCCACCCCACTCCCGGGCGGGCGCTGCAGCCGCCCCGGACCCGCGCCGTGGGCCCACTCCACTCCCGAGCGGGCGCTGCAGCCGCCCCGGACCCGCGCCGTGGGCCCACCCCGCTCCGGGGCGGGCGCTGCAGCCGCCCCGGACCCGCGCCGTGGGCCCACTCCACTCCTGTGTCCTCTGAACATGAGGGGTTTTGTTCCTCTCAGCTGCTGCTGCCCCTCCTCCTGTTTTCTCTTACTCCCACTTCTGAGCCTTTGAAATGCTGTTTGAACCAAACTATTAAGGACCCTCCCTCTGCACCTCCTCTGGGTCGGCCCCTGGCTCGCTGCGGTGAACCGCCATGGGCATAAACCTGGGGGGCGGCAGCAGAAGGAGCTGTGGCACTCCCCTCTCCCGGGGAAGCGGGCCAGGAGAGGGTGCTGGGGAGAAGGGGGGGACGCCTCCCATCACCCGGGCAGGGAGGGCAGCGGGGTGCCCGGGCCGCCTTCTGTCCCCCAGGTGTGGCAGGGCACACAGCGCTGGCCGGCTCCCCAGGGGTGGTGGGCTTGCCTTCAGAGAGGCCCTGCTGTGCTAGCCCCTACACGGACCCCGCAACCAAGCCCCCTCCCCGCCGGCAGGGCCGACCACCGGGATTACCTGTCCGGCTTCCAGACCCGGCTTCCTGGTCAGGAGCTGTGCCTGGGTCTGTATCCGGCATCTAGGGGGTGGGATTGGGCCTTCAGCTTCCGGTTCCGGGCTCCAGGGCCGCAGGGAGGCTGCAGGCACAGTGTGAGTGCGGGCAGCCTCGCTCCAGGAGGCAGGAAGGGCTTCCGTGGGCAGGGGTACAGCCCTAATTCAATTTTACAATGGGGCAGACTTTGGGGTGGGCTTGCCTACCGCTCGCTTCCGTGCCCTTGATCGGGAAGCTCAGACGTGTCCTGGTGTCTGGTATGTGTATCGTGGCGTCTGGTACACCTGTCCTGGTGTCTGGTACACATGTTGTGATGCCTGGTACATGTGTCATGGTGTCTGGTACACGTATCAGGGTGTATTTACATGTGTTGTGATGCCTGGTACATGTGTCATGGTGTCTGGTACACGTATCAGGGTGTATTTACATGTGATGCCTGGTACATGTGTCATGGTGTCTGGTACACGTATCAGGGTGTATTTACACGTGTTGTGATGCCTGGTACACATGTTGTGATGCCTGGTACGTGTGCCATGGCATCTGGGACACGTGTCACGGTGATGGTGCATGATGGGAAGTGGGGTTCGAGTGCCCACCTGTCAGCTTCAGACCCTGGTCTGAGCTCCTCCGGCTCTGGGCCCTGGAGGAGCGCCTGGCTGCCGCTGTCCCATGAGGACAGCCCTGCTGCTAAGGAAAGGGCGTGGCACGAGGCAGTGCCCAGCGGGTGCAGGGGCTTCTGCTGCGATGGCCTGTCGGCATGAGCCGGCACAGCACTCTACACCGGCGGCACTGCGACAGGAAGCCCCCTGCCGTAGCTGATGTCCTGAGCGTGGTTATCTTGCGTGCTCTCATCTGTCAGGAAGCTCCGTGTGTTTCTGCTCTTAGGGGCGTGGCTGTGCTGCCTGCTGTTACTGTACCAGGCAGGACTGTGACGACTGTGCCAGGAAGCCCCAAGCTTTGCTGAACCGTGGGACCTCACCTACGGCGTCCGCGTCCCCATGTCACAGGCGAGGACACGGAGAAGTTGTCTCCTGCATGTGGCTGGACAAGGCCAGGGACACACTCACGTGCACCTGTGCACTCAGATCCCACAGCTGCAGCCCACGCCAGCAGCGTCTCGGCTTCCCCGTGCTGTCTCTCTCTCTCTCTCTCTCTTTTTTTTTTTTTTTTGACAGGCAGAGTTAGTGAGAGAGAAAGAGAGACAGAGAGAAAGGTCTTCCTTTGCCGTTGGTTCACCCCCCAAATGGCCGCTACAGCCAGCACACCAAGGCCGGTGCACCACGCTGATCCAAAGCCAGGAGCCAGGTGCTTCTCCTGGTCTCCCATGCGGGTGCAGGGCCCAAGCACTTGGGCCATCCTCCACTGCCTTCTTGGGCCATAGCAGAGAGCTGGCCTGGAAGAGGAGCAACTGGGACAGAACCCAGCGCCCCAACCAGGACTAGAACCTGGGGTGCCAGCACCACAGGCAGAGGATTAGCCAAGTGAGCTGCGGCGCTGGCCCCCCGTGTTGTCTTGAAAGGCTTCAGGCAACCATCCCAGGAACACCAGGCCTCTCCCAGCAACCACCACTGATGGGGCCTGTCTCCCCACCTCGCAACAGCACTCCTCACACTTCTCATTTACATAAACATAAAATATTTGATTTTCTTCAGATATCTCACCTGTCAAGGCCAAACTGTAAGTGTCTATTAAAACAAGTGTCTATTATTCCCATTTGTGACAGTCCCCATGCATGAATGCCAAGAAAAATAGGTCAAATGAAAAAATGGAAGCATTTGAATGAATTTTTGAGGTCGCTCACAACATTTAAGGCTCAGAGTTTCATTCTGACCTCGAGCCCGACCCCGTGGACGCCGAGTGGACGCCGACCTGAGATGGCGCTCCCGCAGGCCAATCGCGGGTCACCGGAAGGGACCTAACCGTGTGTCACTGCAGGAAACCACAGGCAGGAGCTTCTATTTTTCCTTAAGGCCAAGCTGCTCCCGGCTCCAGGAAGACCTAATTTTTCCCCCCAAACAAGATTACGACTCTTGAAAATAAGCAGAGAGAGGCTCTGGTCATGACCCACGCTGTTCATGGTTTCCGGCAATGAGCAGCAGCGCCGAGAGAGAGCTGGGACCCGCCCAGCGCGGGGTGGGCCGTGCCTGACCCGCCTGCTGCCTAAGCCGCTTCCAAAGTGTCCTGCTCAGCCCCTCCATGTCCGAGGAACCAGAAAACCGTCACAGCTTTACCGCGGCACAGTCACCGTCGGGAATTTTCTTGTCTAAACGGCTTCTTGCTTTCTCACTCTCCCTCTAGCCTGAGACTACTCAAGACTGTGGAAAATGGGGCTTTGTGCAAAGCATTTTTGAAACGCATGTGTAGGTTTTCCAGATTACGCATTTTTCCTGAATTTCTGCGGTTTCCTCACGGAAGCACCGTGGCAGCAGCACACTGGTTTCTTTCCACGTCTGTGGTGCTTACTTTGAGGCATCAAATCGACTAGACCAGGGCTCCTGTGCAACATTCTCTCCGGAGGAGCTCAGCATTTCAGTCTCGGGCTCAGGGGAGGGCCCTCCCTCACCTGCTTTCCCAGGCCACAGCAGTGATGTGGGTCAGAAGAGGAGCAGCTGGGACTAGAACCAGCACGCATGTGGGATGCTGGCACCACAGGAGGAGCTTGGCCTACTGCACCACAGCACGGGCCACTCCCTGAGTTCTTGAACCTCGGTGAGCGTCACTGCCCTCTCTGTATACAAAAGATCAGGTGACTCACCTGACCAGGTGGGTTTCTAAGCTCAAGTCGATGACTCATAGAAGGCATGGCAATGAGGGGCTCGTGCTGTGGCACAGTGGGTAAAGCCCCGGCCTGCAGTGGCAGCATCTCATATGGCTGCCAGTTTGCATCCCAGCTGCTCCACTTCCAATCCAGCTCTCTGCTATGGCCTGGGAAAGCAGTGGAGAATGGCCCAAATGCTTGGGCCCCTGCACCCACACGGGAGACCCAGAAGAAGCTCCTGGCTCCTGGCTTCGGATCAGCACAGCTCCAGCTGTTGCAGTCACTTGGGGAGTGAACCAGCAGATGGAAGATATCTCTCTCTCTCTCTCTCTGCCTCTCCTTCTCTCTTTCTGTAATGCTGACTTTCAAATAAATAAATAAATCTTTAAAAACAGAAAGTTAGGTAGTGAGCCAGACAAGCATCCAGGGGCCAGCAGAGCTGGGAGTCCAGTGGTGTCTGCCATCGGTCAGGGTCTGGGCGGTTACCCAGGGGCGAGTCACTTCTCCCGGCCACACTGACTGCTACTGTCCCCAGTGGGCCTCAGGCTGTACTTCCCTCGGCACTGTCTCACTTTTCATGCGTGCTATCAGTATGACCGAGCCTGCAATGAGCTATTTCACCTGGGTCCCACATGTTAATGGCTGCCACACTAGAAAGGATGTTGAAAATGATCAGCGTATTCCAACTCACTGTTCAGATACGGAGCAGGAAGGGCACAGCCTGACGCCCTGACCTGAGCGATGCTTCAGGACCAGCGGGCACTGCCGGATGGGAGCCTCCTCCCTTGCTGTGGGTGACCCAGACGGCTTCCACCGTACCCCACCTTTCCTGTCTGGATCCTCACCCTGGAAAAGCACTGCTGAGAAACGGCTCCATGACATCACCAGGGCACCGGAGGGGAATCAGAACGCTCAGCCTTCACCACACTGAGCTCAAAGCCATCGTCTGAGACACAGATCACTTGACTCCAGCTCGAGGTTCGCTGGCTGCAACGTCTTTTCCCCCTGACACTATGGCATAGCTTTTACAGCCGTAGCAGATCAAGCCCGAGTGTCATTTCTAGCCTTCCTAGCAGCAGAACTTCGGGCCACAGCCGTAGCCCATGCTAACTGCCTGGGTCTGAGTTTGTCACACCTAAGAGGATTTAAGATGCTGGCCTCGTTTCCTAAAGGCTTACAGGTAAAAATTTCATCGGGTGGTGTCACGAATGTAACAGCACAACCTGAAGTTACTTGGAGGCCATGATACGATAGAATAGACATTCCTCGGCCGACACTCTCTCTGGAGATCAGACAGAACCATGGTCGGTAGGAGAGCCCATTACGGACCTTTCCCAGGGGACGACGTGGGCACCCTTACTACAAACACGAGCGTTGGAAGGTGAACCTTAGAGGGTCTCACCACCGAGAGCACGGACTCGCGTGAACACACTACGTGGGTTGGGAGCTGCTGCAGTTAGCCGGCAGCCATCACGGGGTGTTTCAAAACACCAGGGTGATGTTTTAAGTGACAGTTCCCGTGTTGGATTCAAGCACTGCTTTGCAATGTGGGAGGCCGGAGGTCTGAGGGTTTTCTAAGCATCACAAATGTTCTGACACTAAAATGTTGGTAATTTCAGTTAGCCTAGAGAAAAGCTTAGAAGTCTGGGAAAAGTCTAACGCAAAGGCTGGATCCTGTTGAGCAAAGTCACAGGTAGCTTCTGACGACTCCGTTTGGTTCTGACTTGACCGTGTGTCTCCAGGGCTCAGGAATAACCATGAAGTGGGTGAAGTAGGCTGGAAGTCACTGCACACTGCATACATGATCAGAGATGGAGAAGACAGGCTGGGTAACATGCTACATATGTGACCACAGACGGTTAAGACGGGCTGGGTAACCACATGGTACATACATGATCGAGATGGTAAAGATGGGCCAAGTAACCGCACGCTACATATGTGATCAGAGACTGAAGATGCACCCTCCCGCCTGGAATAACCACTACATGTGTGATCAGAGACAGAGAATATGGGCTGAGTAACCGCACGCTACATATGTGATCAGAGACTGAAGATGCACCCTCCCGCCTGGAATAACCACTACATGTGTGATCAGAGACAGAGAATATGGGCTGAGTAACCACACACTACATATGTGATCAGAGACAGAGAAGACGGGCCCTCCTTCTGGGAGTAACCACATGCCACACACATTCAGAGTCTGGGAAAATGGGCTCTCTGGGAACAGCCCCATGGCTGGCAAGGTCCTCGGGACCTCTCTGTCTTTAATGAAGCCTGAAATCCAGACGCTGGCTGAGAGACTTTTTAAAGACAGAGTCCTTTGTGGTTGTGTGGAGCCTAAGTGAGTGTACAGAAGAGAGCAGGCTCATTGTAGCCTACTGAGGGTGGAAGGCCAGCGCCCTGTAGAGATGATTGTGTGTGTGTGCGCGCGCATGTATCTTTTGGGAGTGTGTCTGTAAGTGTGTGTGCATCATGCGTATCTTTTAGGAGTGTGTGTGTGTGCACACATATTTTTGGGAGTGTGTGTAAGTGTGTGTGTATGTGTGTGCGCGCATGCCCATCTTTTGGGAGCGACAGGGCCAAGACAATGTGTGATAATTTTCCCAGAGGCCAAAGGAAACTTGCATCTCTGAAGTCCGCACAATGAGGCCCAACATCTCTGGTTTCAAGTGAACAGGAGGCGCCACGGTGCTTCCTGTGTTCCGCCAGCACTCAGCATCGTCCCGTGCCAACATCTGACCCGGGGACCCAGCTCCATCTTGCTAGGCATGCGCTTTATCCCATCTCCAGTTGCAACAGCTGTTGGGTCAGGCCAGAGTCAGACCTAAAAACTTGCACAGCAGTCACGTTCTCCCATTAGAACGGGGAACTAAGACCTCCCACCACCCTGTCACTCCTAAAGCAATGACGGTCAGTCGGCTCTTCCAACAGGCCAGTGGGTTGGGTTTCTCACATCTCTCTGATTTTGGTACTGAGTATCAGTATGGCATTCATCTGAAGGATGCACTGGAACCTACCCTATCAGCCATTTATTTTTAAGGAATCTTTATTTATTTATTTATTTGAAAGGCAGAATGCAGAAGTGAAGAGAGAAATCTCCCATTCCTAGTTTGCTGCCCAGATACACCCGACAGTCGGGACTGTGCCAGCTGAACCCGGAGGTGTAGTTTAAACCACGTGGCTCTCTGTACCATACCATCTCTGATCACGTATGCAGCAGGTGGTTTAAACCACGTGGCTCTCTGTACCATACCATCTCTGATCACGTATGCAGCAGGTGGTTTAGTTTAAACCACGTGGCTCTCTGTACCATACCATCTCTGATCACGTATGCAGCAGGTGGTTCAGTTTAAACCATGTGGCTCTCTGTACCATACCATCTCTGATCACGTATGCAGCAGGTGGTTCAGTTTAAACCACGTGGCTCTCTGTACCATACCATCTCTGATCACGTATGCAGCAGGTGGTTCAGTTTAAACCACGTGGCTCTCTGTACCATACCATCTCTGATCACGTATGCAGCATGTGGTTTAGTTTAAACCCAGAACTCCATCTAGGTTGCTCATATTGGTGGCAGGAACCCACGTACTCAGGGCATCGGCTGCTGCTCCGAGCACAGCAGGAGCTGTAGCTATACTGGGTCAGAAGTACGGAGTAGCAAGGACTCGAACCAGGCGCTCCGGTACGACGTGTGGGCAGCCCAGCCAGTGACTCCACATGCTGTGCCACAAGGCCCCGCCTCATTTGTACCCTGAAGGCTGTTGAAAGAACATTTTAAGAGTTTCCCTCCTGATTTTAGAAGTTAACAACAACACAAATAAGCACGGTAACTTTCTGTGCGGCTGGCTACTAGACACTTGAAACACGCTATCCTGTTTTCTTGCTCACAGAACTCTGCAGAGGATGTGTTCAGAGGGAACACTGAGGTTACGGGAAAAGTAAGTGACCCGCCCCTAAGCTGCCCCGTCTACGACGTGATGAAGCCACCAGACAAACTGTGTCTCACACCTCGGTGGCCCCTCTCACATGTCTCTTTTGCCCCAACATAATGACCCAAACCGTGGGGATATCAGTTTCTGTCAGGAGGTCATCATCAAGGTCGTGTGTCATTTCAAGGTCGTGATGGCAGTAAAAACCGTTACTCTCACTGTCCTCCCAAGTGAGAACTGTACAGACGGGCTGACTTTCCAAAACGCATTCACCCTCAGTTATTTTTAAAACAATTACCGTGCGGGCCCTTTGATCATCTGCAGGAAATAAACACCACTCGGAGGTGTGGAGAGGCCAACGCGGCAAAGGATCTGCGCTGCAATTATCATCGGTTTCCTAGCAACCGAGAGCAGAAGTTATGGAGTTGATCCCCGCACATTAGAGGCAGCGTCACAGACCTGGCGAGACTGAGAACGTCCTTAACCGTGGAACGGGGCGAGGCATCTGCCTTTGCACATCACGAGGTTCATCACGAGAGAAACGGTGTTGGAGCTGCTTGGCCAAATCCCTAAAGGATTCTGACTGGGCACCGGCTGTTCTTGCCGGTGTTTCCTTCCCTCTCTACCCACGCACTGACCCCATGTACTGGTTATTCCACGCGTGAGGATACCCTGAGAAGGATCAGCATGAGAAAAACCGATTTCTTTAATAAGTAAGGGAGAGGAGTTCATCACGTAACAGTTCCAGTTCCTGTGAAGTAGCACTCATTAAGTGCATCGGGGAGGGCCAATTAACAGTTTTACAATGCCTGTGAGCGACAGCAGTGGGGATTCTAAACTGTTCTAGGTGCTGTCCACAGGCAGTGAAATTTCGTGTTCCTGAGTCTCAGAGCCCAGGAGATTCTCGGGAGCTCCTCCTGGGGCTGCCACCTGCAACAAGTGCACCCTGATGCAGGTTCGAGCCCCGGCTGCTCCATTTCCAATGCAGCTCCCTGCTGATGGCCTGGGAAAGCAGCAGGTGACAGCTCAAGTGCTTGGGCCCCTGCACCCACGTGGGAAACCTGCATGGAGCTCCCAGCTCCCAGCTTCAGCCTGGCCCAGTGCTACCCACTGCAGCCAACTGGGAAGTTAACCACTGGATAGATCTCTCTGTTTCTACACCTCTCTGTGTATAACTCTTTCAAAATAAATAAATCTTTAAAAACAAAAAAGATATCCTAGTGGCCCACGTACTGGGAACAGAAGTTAATCTGGTGAGCTAAGAGAATACTCTCAGGCACATCGACTTTGAAACCTTCAAACAAGTGTGTCATGGTTTCTCCACGCATGGAATACAGATGATCCAATATTTCTTGGATGGTTAATTCTTAAAACTAGAAGACAGGCACTGTCTGCCAGGAAACATTACTGTGTTGAAACACAAAGACATAGTAATAGTCAAGGTAAGCCACTGAGTGAGAAATAATATATTTAAGAACGTTCACAGAGTGAAAGCTAAAATCTTGTGGTTAGTTGCATCTGGAAATGTGTCCCAAAGCGTAGACCCTGGGGGTGGGGGTGGGGGTGGGACACGGCCACCAGAGGATGCCTGCGTGAGGCTGTCCTGAGCACGGGGCTTCTGGAACAAACCAAGACTTCTGAGTCCTCTGCTTCCTGCTGACCGCAGGGGCAGAGCCGGGGTCCTGGGTTGGAGGGAAACCTGGGGCCTCACTGGGTCCTCCTGGCCCTTGGTGCTGCTGCAGACCCAGGAGCACCTGCCTGGTCCCAGGTGCGTGTGGATGTGGGACACAGCAGCCCGTGAGCCTCCCTGAGTCACAGCCCCACGAGCAGCCGCGCTCCCTGGTAAAGGCTCCAAACTCCCAGAAATGTCAGCCGGCGGTGTCGCTGGGCAAGCACGCCATCACCAGCCATCACCAGCCATCACCGTGCTCGCTCTGCCCTCGCACCTGCACGCCCAGCCGGGGACGGGCGGGGTGCCCAGCACTCTCCTGCACTTTCACTGTGGTCAGAAACACAAACAACACTGTTGCTATTCAAGTGTAACAGAAAACAAATTTGATTTTCCAGGAAGCTTACAGGACCCTATAATCAAAGACAATGACTTCTCTCCTGTAACAGAAATTAGGAATACGCTATGTGCTTTGTAAATAAATAAATAAATAAAATTTGTCTACACATCTTATGCCCAAAAGAATGAAGGGTCCATGTTTATTTCCAGTTTGCACAGGAATGCAGCTGAAGAGTTTGCAACCTAAAGGCTCAGCAAAAACTAATTAGCTGTAATTTAATGCCATGGAAACCTGCAGTCACCTCATCAGCATCAGCTGAGCACTGGCTCAGTAGCCGGCTCTGGGCTGCGTGCTGGGCAGGCACAGCTGGAAAAAACACAGTCCCCATCCTTTGGAGCTCATGGTCGGCAGATCTGACCGAGGAGACAACTCTGTGCCATTACCATGCCGTGATGTGAGTGTGGACAGAATGCAAGGTGCAAAGCGGGGAGCAGTTAGTTCTTCCTGGAGAGCAACGCCTGGCTTGGGGCGCACAGCAGGTGTGGGGACTGCAATAGCAAGTGTTAAAGAAAAAGCTCCTGTCCTCACAGAATTCCCACCACAGTGAAGGAGACAGCAGCTTAACAAGGGGAAAACGAGACAGTCACAACGTGTGACGATCCCTGCGCTGGTGGAAAGCTGTTACATGTCGCACAAGTATTACAGGTAATAGAGGACAGTGTGCTCTGCCGAGGGGGTGGTCAGAGGTGGGCGTGGCCGCAGGAGCTCCACCCACAGGGAGTTCTTAGTGGGCAAGCAGCAGAAGACCGGAGGCTGGACCACAGACTCGCCATGAAGAAGTGGCTGGCACAGGCGCACCAAGTGGTATCTGAAATCTGAGACAAGCCAGTGCGATGCCCTAGAGGGGCCTGTGTGAACATTTAATGCTAACAGGCACAGTGCAAAGCATATGGGCCACGTCAGACAAGATTAACGCTCTTACTATGCAAGAGCAAACCACCCTGTGTGCCTGCTGGGGAGCCACTGCTGACCCCCAGAGCACGCGACCACAGTGGCACTCACGGCCACAACAGTCGCAGGCCAAGCTGCCCTCTGCTGTGCCTGACCAGGGAAGACACCACAAACCTGAAATCTGTTCTGGAAACTGCCCGCAGGTGCATCCATTTCATGTTCTTGATGCTTAACAATTACTTTTCAAAAAAGTGTTACAGAAACAATGCAAGCCAAATGATGCTGGCCCGGGGGGAATGTTCAGACAGTGGTTCTAGAAGTCCTCCTGCAGCCTTCCCCAGAACACACTTCCATGCCTAAGGAGTTTGTCACAGGACCTCCACCCCGTGCACAAGGACGCAGGTCAGCACCTTTGAAGCGTTACGTGCAAGGGAGGAGGAAGGTAGGGCGATGCGAAAGCCACCAGCCTGGACGGTGAGACAGAGACGAGAGTGGAGCTGATGGTATCTATTCTGCATCCACACTTGTCCCTCCAAGCCTCCAACCGGAAGCAGAGCCTTCCGTATTCCCCAGTCCCAGCCCTGATGCCTACAGGCTGTTCAGAGCAGAGGACGCACTGTCTACCCCGGGTCAGGACATCCGTGGTGCAGCCTCCTGCAGCGACCCAGGAGCAGGCACACAAGCAGACGGCAGACCCAGCCCTCTGCAGCCAGAAGCACACGCCCAGGCCTCTCCTGAGGTCTTTCTCCAGCGGCCACGCATTGTCCACCAAGTCTGCACGCAGTGTGTTCTGGAAAGGACCAATAAGGGCGCTGAGAAGAGCAAGACGCACAATCAACCTTAAATAAACTAATGCTCCTACTGAATAAAAACAATTCGAACCAAACACAGTCAGTGAATAAAAACCACATCGTTACACTAACTCTTGCCTATGAAAACATGAGCATTTCTGTCAACTTGAAAAATAATTTTAAACAAATAACGAATAAAGCAAAATTTCCTGTGCCCCGCGCTCCCTTTGGCTGTGTCTTTTCCCCTTTGCCTTCTTTCTCCCCTTCGTCACTTCCCACTTGAACTCTCCAGCCCACTGCACACAAATCCTAGCTTCAGATCCTCGAGAAATCACTCTAGCAACAGTGAACAGCATCACACAGACCCAGACGGCACTGCCCTTCCCAGTCCTCCCCTCCCCTGGTTTCTCTGCTGTGCAGGCCACTCCCTGAAAACGTCTGCTCCCCCCAGGCCCCCGCCGCCTTCCCAGCCTCTTGGCTGCCCTGGAGCCTTGACAGCCGAGTGTCCAGCACTGGACCCCTGGCCTGCGGCTCGGCCCCCTTTTCTGGGTGGTCCCATGCCTTCTCTTGATTTCAGTTTTAACACTGACGCTCACGTCCACCATGCAAATCCCCAACCCTGCGGGCATGCTGCCCTCCTCTGTCTCCCTGCTTAGCTCAGATCGCCCCGCCCGGACGTCCCACAGGGAGCTGAGCCTACATCCGTGTTGTCCTCAGACCGCTGTGTTTGTTTATTGTCCTGGCAGAATGACCAACGGCCACTCTCACACTCGTAAGTCCCCAGGTCTGGAAGACGCGCAAAGCTTCATACGTCCTAAACTTGCCAGCCCTGAGAGCATTCACAGACACCCCGTCACCCAAGACATGAGACGTGGGAGCTGGCTGTCCTTACTCTCATTCCTTCTGCACCCTCACCCCAACCATCGACCGAGCCCAGCCGACTTCACTGTGTCGGCGTTTTCCATATGGCCACCTCTATCCCCACTGCCTCTGGCTCAGGACAGATTCCCGTTATTTCCTGCCTGGAACTGTCTCGCCAGACTCCGCCATCCCAGTGCACTGAATGCACGCTCCACATGAAGCCACCGGAATCCATCTCTAAGACACAAACCTCTTCCACTCCACTGACTCAAACCCTTTGAAATCAGTAGGTTCTTAAAGCCTCAGTGAAGCCCAGAGCACGTCAGAGGGAGGCCTCCACGACCCGAGCTCTGCGCCTCCCTCCAGGCTCCCCCCTTCTCCTCCCCTCTGCACATGCGACCAGCTCCATGGATGAGCGTCCCCGAGCCCCCATCCATGGAGATTCGGGCTCTGCTCTCTTGTTGCGTCCGTCAGAGCTCTCGGCTTCTTTATCAAGCACCTTCAGGACTTGGCCATCGTCTTTCTTGGGGAGCCTCCCGTGTCCCCAGAATGGATCGGGGGTTTCTCCACCCCGCTCTTGTAGCACACAGCACACACTGCTGCCTTTCCACTCACACTGCAGGGCCTGGAATTAACCTTAAGCCTTTCTCTTCCACTGGAGTGCAAAGTCCCTCTTAGGGGTGTTGACTTCTTTAGATGTTTCATCTTTAGGTCTTTTTCTATTATCTTTTTTCTATTTGTTTTATAATTGAAAGAAAATATGACTTGATCACAGTTGATCCATACAACAGCCACTGGTATCTAAAATCATCCCGGTTTAGGCTGAGACGCGACTGTGACTCAGAGGCAATGACTTGCAGAGGGCACACAGCAGGTGGCTTGTCAGATAGGAGGCAGCCAGACAACCACTGTGCACAATTCTGCCCCACGGGACGCTCCCGTTCAGCTTCCAATACTGCCCTGTGGACAGAACACCCACACCTATGTTGTTTGGTTTCAATTTTTAGTAGGAGAGCCACAGAGAGCATACCCTATCATGTACCCTTAGTGACAGGGCACAGAGATCTGAGAGACAGGACACAGAAACCTGAGAGACAGGACACAGCTAGCTCTCCGTGACAGCGCACAGCTGACACTCAGTGACAAGTAACATCTACTCTCCATAAGAGGTTATATTAGGTCAACGCATGCAAACCGTGCCCAGCACCGGTGCTGATGCGAAGACGGTGGCCTCCTGGGAACACCAGCATCTGCTGGGCGTGTGGGGAAAGGTTACCTGTCCGGGTGCTTCTTGTGGCTGCTTGGACCCTGAGGCTGATTCCTGAACTCCCAGGAGGCAGGCAACGAGCACTTGCGCCTGCCACCTGCTGTGAGGCTGTTTTTGGAGATACTCACGGACTTCGGATTTGGATTGTGTGTGTTTAGTTAATTGTATTCGTGTATTGGACAGGCAGAGACACAGTGAGATGCAGACTCCCTCTCTCTCTCTCTCTCTCTCTCTCTCTCTCTCTCACACACACACACACACACACACAGGAGATTCCATTTTCTGTTTCAGTCTCCAGCTTAAAGGGCTGTGCAGGCTGAAGCTGGGAGCCAGGAAAGTGAACTGGATCTCCCACGTGGGTGTCGGAGAACAAGCACCGAGTCATCACCTGTTACCTCAAGGGTGTGCATTAGCACCAAGCTGAAGCTGGAGGCAGAGCCAGGACTTGAACCCGGTCACTGCGACCTGGGGTGCAGGCACCTGAGTGGGACCTTAATCCCTGTGCCGGACGTCTGCCCATTGACTTCAGGACTCAGCGGAGCCAGCGAATTGTAAGGGAAAAACAGGAGTGCGTGAAGCCGATGCAGGCGTGCCTGTGACCGACACTAAGTCATCAATCCCACCACTGCCATCTCCTACCCTCATCAACGTGTAACAGACAGAATTCAACCAGAAAAAAGGTAGCAAGAGGAGAATTTCAGGAAAAAAACTGCTCCTTAAACCAACCAAATCTGTCCTATGAAAACGCTTGGTACGATGTTCAGTAGACTGCGGAAACTTCCACGTGGATAAAGTCAGGACCAGCACACGTGAGTGAGCCTCCCAGTTACCTTCTCCACAAAACATGATGGACGTCAGACTTCCCTGGGTAAAGATGCTGTGGATCCCGTTACACAGCAAGAGAGTGATGTGCTGAGTGGCCAGACGGCAGCATGCGAAGCCCAGAGCCAGAGTTCTAATCCCTGGCCCAGGTCTCTGAGCCAGGGACTGGGGAAGTCACCTCCTGTCCCTTGGCTGTGGGGTCCATTTCTGCGGAGTGGGGGTCCTGATGATGACACATCCCCACAGCAAACGTGGAAAGTACTCTGTAACCAAGCGACAGTGAAGACCCGTGAGCAACTGCGGTCCTACTTCACGGCATCACACTGGTGGTTTGGATTTTCAAGGGGGAGTACAGCAGGAGACAGACAGGGCCTGCAGGCGTTCTACAGACAGGGCACCGTCTCCTGAGCTCCGCAGTGCTCGGGGCCTTGTGGGCAGGAAGGGAAAACTGTCAGGACTGTTCTGAAGGCTTCTGGAATGAGCGTCCGTGGGTCACCACACCCAGGTCGAGTTGGACAAGACTGTGTTGCAAACCTAGTGCATCCCTCACTGAGCCCCATTTTTCTACAAATGCAATTTCAGCTAAAAGACAATTCACAGTGAACAAATTTAATACTGAGCCAATTAACCAGATCGCCTACCTCTGAACTACAGCAGCATCAATTCCTGTTGGAATATTAATTATCCAAGACAGGATTTCCTGATTAACCTCCAGAAACAGCTTAAAAGTCACGACATCACATTGCTGCCGAGGTTAGGAGGAAGACGCATGTGCTGTGATCATGACGTATAGTCCCGGATTCCCTACTCCCTGCAGAGGACCGAGGCCACCTGGCCCAATGCAGGGTGTGTCTGTGATGCGTGGCGTCCAGAGGGAGACAGCAACACTGCTCAAAGAGACAGACACAAAGGCAACGCAGATGCAAGGCAGTGGTTCCTCTCCAGGGGCCGTTTTACCCGCATTTCAGACATTTAACAATCTCAACACGAGGCATCGCTGGCTGGGAGCGCTGTCCAATGTACTAGGATCCTCACAGCCCAAGATGCAGGCCTCAGAGTAAGGCAGAGACATGAGGGTCGACATCTACTCCCTTCCTGCTGCAGGCACACTTCTCCCACAGGCCCTGCCTGAAGTATTTCATGGACTTGTCGGTAGCCCCCCTGCCTGCTGATCTAGTCCCCTGCTAAGGATTCTGGGAAGGCAGCAGGAGATGGTCCAAGTGCTTTGGTCTCTGCACCCACATGGGAGATTTAGATTAATTTCCAGAATCCTGGCTTTAGCCTGGCATAGTTTCAGCTGTTGCAGCCATTTGGAAAGTCAAATACTGGGTGGAAGATATCTCTCTCTCTTTATCTCTCTCTCTCTTTCTCTCTGCCTCTATCTCTGTCTCTCCCTCTCTTTCTGTTGCTCTTTGAAATAAAACACAAATAAATAAATCTCAAATCACAGTCCAAGACCAGGCAGCCCCACTGCACGACCTCTGGTGAGGGCCTCCTGGCTATGCCACGAGGCAGCGATCACCCCACGGCGAGGACCGTGAACAAGACAGCACGGGTGAGAGTTACCAGGAGTGTGGGAAGCTGAGCTCCCACTACAGCAAACCATTCCCACAGACATACTCCAGTCCCAAGGACCTGGCCACTCCTGCAGACAGCATCAACCCACTCAGCGGGAGTTCTGACCTCCTCTCAGCCCACTTCCACATGGCCACACTGCGGACCAGGCTGCCAGCACCCTGTGCCTTTGGGGACAGTCCACACCCCAAGCACAGCCAGAGGGTGCTCAGATATTGAACCAAACATGGGCACACATGTGGCTTTGGACTCTCACCCTGATTACAGGAAGCGGTCACAAGGACACATTCCCAGGAAAACAGGAAAAAAAAGCAGGATTCACTTAGATAAGCCTCAGATAAACTGGGAATGTGTGACCTCAATTGTGCAAATTTCTCCTCTCAGCAATTATCTCTACCTAGAGCAGGGGGATTGCACACTGGAGCACCCAACAACATTAGTTTCTATGAGAGGGAGTATGTGAGGCAGTACAGTGTGGTCGCAGCAGTAAAAACAGTTTGTTTTCAGTAGTTTTCAATTAAAAGCTGGGTTCTTCTTGATACATTAAAGGGACTTACAGAAGAAGTGAGGTTTCCACAGGGGGCACCAGCGCCAATATTGAGGGGGGTAAGAGTGACACCTGACCCATCACTGGGGGGGGAGTGACACCTGCTCCATCACTGGGGTGGGGGGGAGACACCTGCTCCATCACTGGGGTGGGGGGGAGTGACACCTGCTCCATCACTGGGGGGGGGAGTGACACCTGTTCCATCACTGGGGTTGGGGGTGAGACACCTGCTCCATTACTGGGGGGGGGAGTGACACCTGCTCCATCACTGGGGTGGGGGAGTGACACCTGCTCCATCACTGGGGTGGGGGGGAGTGACACCTGCTCCATCACTGGGGGGGGGGAGTGACACCTGCTCCATCACTGGGGGGGAGACACCTGCTCCATCACTGGGGTGGGGGGGAGTGACACCTGCTCCATCACTGGGGGGGGGAGAGTGACACCTGCTCCATCACTGGGGGGGTTGGGGGAGTGAAACCTGCTCCATCACTGGGGTGGGGGGGAGACACCTGCTCCATCACTGGGGTGGGGGGGAGAGTGACACCTGCTCCATCACTGGGGTGGGGGGGAGTGACACCTGCTCCATCACTGGGGTGGGGGGGAGTGACACCTGCTCCATCACTGGGGGGGGAGTGACACCTGCTCCATCACTGGGGGGGGAAGAGTGACACCTGCTCCATCACTGGGGTGGGGGGAGAGTGACACCTGCTCCATCACTGGGGGGGGAGTGACACCTGCTCCATCACTGGGGTGGGGGGGAGACACCTGCTCCATCACTGGGGTTGGGGGGGAGACACCTGCTCCATCACTGGGGGGAGAGTGACATCTGCTCCATCACTGGGGGGGGAGTGACACCTGCTCCATCACTGGGGGGGGAGTGACATCTGCTCCATCACTGGGGGGGGGAAGAGTGACACCTGCTCCATCACTGGGGTGGGGGGGAGTGACACCTGCTCCATCACTGGGGGGGGGAGAGTGACACCTGACCCATCACTGGGGTGGGGGGGAGACACCTGCTCCATCACTGGGGTGGGGGGGAGTGACATCTGCTCCATCACTGGGGGGGGAAGAGTGGCACCTGCTCCATCACTGGGGTGGGGGGGGAGTGACACCTGCTCCATCACTGGGGTGGGGGGGAGTGACACCTGCTCCATCACTGGGGGGGGAGAGTGACACCTGCTCCATCACTGGGGTGGGGGGGAGACACCTGCTCCATCACTGGGGTGGGGGGGAGTGATACCTGCTCCATCACTGGGGTGGGGGGGGTGACACCTGCTCCATCACTGGGGTGGGGGGGAGTGACACCTGCTCCATCACTGGGGGAGTTGGGGGAGTGACACCTGCTCCATCACTGGGGTGGGGGGGGGTGACACCTGCTCCATCACTGGGGTGGGGGGGAGTGACACCTGCTCCATCACTGGGGGAGTTGGGGGAGTGACACCTGCTCCATCACTGGGGTAGGGGGGAGAGTGACACCTGCTCCACTCCCCAGGGCACTGGCTTCCTAACCTGGGGTAGTAGCACCGGCTTCCTCGCTGGAGGTCCACTGCATGGCCTCTCGGGGTGGACATGTTTCTCTGCCCTCCTCGGGGTTTCCAACCCACCTCATCTTTCACCTTCTATAGACTTAGCAACATGAAACACAAGGACACTTCCATGAGTTTATGGAAAATGGAATGAAGATTTAATTTTACCTTGGTGCAAACATGTTTGAAACACACACACACAGGTGGTGTCGTTCAATGAGTTTGTGAAAGATGAAGATTATGCAAACCCGCATGTTTTTAATTTTTTTGCACAATTACAAACTCTTCTCTGAATTCCATTTTCTATGGCCTTTGTAGGTCCATGAGCAGGAGGAACTACGCTGGGTCTGTTGTGTGTGTCTGCTCCATCAGCCCAGCACTCACCAGCAGGAGAACAAGACACAGCCATACCTTCTCCCCAGGGATCTGAGTGGGGTGCAGCTAACCACACGGCACTTAAGAACAGAACAGTGGACATGTGGCACAGTGGGTAAGACACTATTGTGATGTCTGTATCCACACTGGAGGGTCTGGGTCTGATTCTGTTCCTAACGCGCACCCTTGGAGGCAGCAGACGACGGCTCAAGTGCTCGGGTCTCTGCCAATTAGATGAGAGACATAAATTGGCTTTTGAACTTCTGGCCTCAGCCTGGCCTGGTATTGGCTGTTGTGGGCATTTGTACAGCTCATCAGTGAATAAGACTCATCTCTGTCTCTGTCTCTCTCCCTCCCCCAACTCCCTCTCCAACCCTGTGTCTCAGGTTTGACTGGTCATGCCTACCTCTGTCTAACTCTCTCTGGGTTCCATTACTTCTCTCTCTCTAATAAAAATAAACACATAACATTTTTAAAAAAGAAATGGACTCTGGCTGTTCCATTCACATTCCAACTCAGGCCTGAATTTGTCATGCAAATCGCTACCCCTGATGGAGACAGGTTTCCTGCAGTAGAAATAAGAGAAACACTGAAATCAGGTAGCCAGGACCAGACCCTGGCCCTCCGATTCCCCCTGTGTGAACTCTCGCAGTTTCTTCTGCTATGTTTTCTTGCCTCAGTTCCCTGTTTTGTAAGACAGGGGGTGAAGTGCCCCCCCCCCAAGTGAGGACTGAGAGAGAACTCACACTCTCACTCCTGTCACACACAAAGCAAAGGGTCTGCACCCGCGCTCATCACAGGCTGCTGGCTGAGACAAGGACTGGACCTAGGAAAGCTCCCGCGCCCGCGACACAGACCTCTACACCCCGAGCACGTTTTGGGGGTGGACACACGTTTCCCGATTCTCTGCCTGCCCAGAGATGAGCCTGAGTTAAACCCGAAACCCACACTTCCCCCTCGGCCCTCGCTCCGACTCCGCCTCCCTCCTCTGCAGTCACCCTTGTCCTGTGCTCCCCAGCCTTGGCAGGCCCTCGGATGTGCCATGGTCTATGCCACCACAGTGCCTTCCTGTCTGGAAACTATCCGTTTCCTCAGCCAAGTTCTGACCTTCTCTCGTGTTCACTCTCCGTAACCGGCGTCCCTGAGCCAGGCCGACCCCGCATTTATCCACCCCCTGTGTGACGAACTCAGGGATGCTTGGTCCCCTTCTAGAACATGAACCACGTGAGATGAGGGAGTGAGTCTGGGCGCTAACCTCCCAGCACAGAGCAGACACTCGGAGGAGAATCTTGATCAATGAG
Source organism: Lepus europaeus (assembly GCF_033115175.1). Classification (NCBI taxonomy): domain Eukaryota; kingdom Metazoa; phylum Chordata; class Mammalia; order Lagomorpha; family Leporidae; genus Lepus; species Lepus europaeus. Next base: position 1,955,808 of record NC_084835.1, on the reverse strand, counting down.
CGCGGCGCACAGCCTCCGGCTTCCCCTGTCTGCTCCAGGTCTCCCTCTGCTGCCTCTGACCCTCACCTGCACTCTCACGTGCACACTCCTCTCACGTGCACACTGGCCTCACGTGCACACTCGCCTCACGTGCACACTCCTCTCACGTGCACACTGGCCTCACGTGCACACTTGCCTCACGTGCACACTCCTCTCACGTGCACACTGGCCTCACATGCACACTCGCCTCACGTGCACACTCGTCTCACGTGAACACTCCTCTCACGTGCACACTCGCCTCAGGTGCACACTCATCTCACGTGCACACTCCTCTCACGTGCACACTCACCTCATGTGCACACTCCTCTCACGTGCACACTCGCCTCACGTGCACACTCATCTCAGGTGCACACTCGTCTCACGTGCACACTCCTCTCACGTGCACACTCACCTCATGTGCACACTCCTCTCACGTGCACACTCACCTCACGTGCACACTCCTCTCACGTGCACACTCGCCTCACGTGCACACTCACCTCAGGTGCACACTCGTCTCACGTGCACACTCCTCTCACGTGCACACTCCTCTCACGTGCACACTGTAGTGCATGCCCTAAGCAGCACGCTCTGTCGGCAGGGGAGGCGCGAGGGAGCCCACGGCTCACGTGATGGGAGCAGCCTCTTTCTTTGATCTTCGATGCTATCCCGATGCCTGGTTCTTTCAAAGCTTACTGTGAAGCTACAGTAATCAACGCAGAGCAGCATTGGCCTAAAACAGACACAGAGACCACTGCAGCAGAACTGAGAGCTTTGACGTAAACCCTGACTTTTTTGGCCAATGGATTTCCCATGAAAGTGTCAAGACCATCCATCAGCAAACAGCACTCTCTTCAACACAGATTTCTGGGACAAACAGATGGACAAGAATGATGCTAAAAATTCATTCTTTTGAATGAATACCTCAACACATTAAAATGACTAATTCACAGGGAGTCAGAACCACACAACTCTTAGAAGAACACACAGGAGTGAATTTTGGTGACCTTGGCTGGGCAGCACTAGGTCATGGTGCCAAGAGCACCCGCAGTGGAAGCAAACATACATACACTGGACTTCATGAATATAAAACCTCAAAGACACCAACGAGGAAGGGAAAAGACCATCTATAAACTGGGGAAAATACTCGCAAATCACAAAGTGACAAGGGACTTGTATCAGGAACATACAAAGAAATACCACACTTCAACCACGAACACATACGTAATTCCTCTGAGATGGGCGAAGCATTTGAGCGGACGCGTTTCTACAGAGGCGGGGACAGCTAGGAAACGCTCCGTGAGGAGCTGTCAGGGTCCTCAGCCAGCGGGGACTCGCAAGGCGACCGCCAGGGGCTCCCACCTCACTGGGAAACTGGCACAACAGGAAAGGCAGGCGTCCGCAGATGTGAGCGGGAAAGCTGGAGCCGTGGCTCAGCTGGAGGGACTGAGAGGACGCAGCCCATTTGCAAAGCAATTTGGCCGTTGCTGAAAATCTGGAACACAGAATGACCATCAGGGCAGCCATTCCATGCGCAAGAACCTGCCGCCCAGAAATGCAAACATACGGTCACGTAAAAACCCGGATGCAGGCGTGTTCAGAGCAGGACACAGCAGCCACGAAGCCCAAACAGCACAAACCTCCACCGACCGATGGATGGAGAAATACGGGGCTTTGTCTGCACAGAAGCCATAAAGGGAGGAGCCCTGGTGCGTGCTGTGACGCGAGTGGATTCTGATCACTCGCTAAGTGGGAGATTATGATCGATTATGATGCTGTTTATATGAAGTGTCCAGCACAGGACAGTCCGGTGGGACGGGCAGTTGAGGGGTGGGTGTCGGGGCTGGAGGGACCAGTGCACACAGGCTTCTCTGCAGAGTGATGGAAACGGTCTGAAATTTACCCTGGCGACGGCGGTTCAACTTTGTGAAAAAACTAAGCATCAAGGAAATGCACACATTAAACTAGCGCACTATATGGCGGGGGCGGGGGCACACCTTAAGAGAACTGTCAGATACAAAAAAAAAAAAAAAAGTATGGCATTGAGGTACGAAGCAGCGGTTCTTAATGAATTTCCCTGGGTGAAAGAGAAACGCTATACTGAACATAACTTACTTCTTGCAAGGCAAGTCTCAAGTTTTGGAAGTGTGAAAAAAAAAAGGAATTTGTTCAAAGAAACAGAACACGTAAGAGGAGACGTGACGGGTCATCATCTGCGCACGTGCCAGGTTTCAAAGGTCAAAACCCGGCTTTGCTCTCAGGGGAAGGCACAGCGGACACTGCGCCGTGTCGCAGCCCAGTCTCTCCAGCCTCTCGCCCTAGCGCGGGGCAGTCACCCAAACACCTCATTTCCTCTCATTCCCCACGTGGATTTACTGTTGTTCTTCCAAGAAAGAAAGGACAGGAACTGGGCAAGTGTTGGTCAGCTCGCGGCCTCAGCAGCCACTCAGTGGCTTGAAATAGCCCCTCATCCTCACCCAGTGCTGGAGGCCACGCCCTGAGCCCCCGGTGCCCACGGTGCCCCTCCACAGGGTGGGGAGGCAGCTCTCTGCCGTGGCCTCTCCTCTGCCTTCTCCATCTCCGACCAGGACGCTGGTCCATGGGTCCAGGGGCCCCTCGGGTCACCCTGGGTAAACTCCTCTTCACACCGCTGGCTTAATTACACCTGGAAAACCGCTTTTCCGACTCAGGTGGCATCCCCGTCTCCAGGGAGGTGCTCCTGGGGGTTACTGTGGGCGCTGTGAGGGCTGCTGAACCCCGAAGCTAAGGCCACACAGCGGGCGGCCAGTGAGCAGCAGGGACAGGTCCTTCTCAGTTCTGGGGCCTGGAGGCCGAGGCCAAGCTGCCGATGGACCTCCTGTCCAGGGAGGGTCACACCCCGGCCACTCTGTCCACATACGACAGAAGGCACAGGCAGCCCCCGGAAATTCTCTTCTTAGGGCACGAATGCCCACGGCCACTCCTGACACATCGCCGTGGGGGGCAGGTTTGGACACAGGAGTTTGGGAGGGACAGGGACATTCCTCCTTCAGCTGTCGGCTCGTGCTGCTGCAGCTGCTGACCGGATTTCCGACTCCCCACAAGGAGGCGTACGTGTGTGAGTGTGTTTGAGTGTGTGTGTGTGTGTGCGCACACAGTACCGTAGCTTCTCAGGAGGAAATCCCTGAACAAGCAGGGCGCCGGGTCTTCCCTTCTCCTTGGACTGCGTGCATCCCCTGAGCCTCCACCAAAACCTCAGTGTCTGAGCCGAAACTTGAGAAGTAACCGACATGACTTAGATAGCTGTTGCCTGCATGATCAGTTCCCAACAATAAAACAAGTGGACTGTTTTAGCAACTTCTGCTCTACATAAATTAAAATATTCATTGTTCTCGAATCTCTGGTTGTTCTCTCAGAAGGCCTCTCCAGCCACGCTTGATTGATCGGTTCTCGGTGGTTTTCAGATAAAGTCTACACCTCATTGGCTCTCTCACTCTGTCCATCATGTAGAGCTCAAACCACGCCACGGGACAGCTCCCCGGGCTGCACAGTATAACCTGAGATCTGTAACCAACCGACACCTCTGCTTTAGCAGTTCTCAGGTACGCATTCTCAAATTTCCAACACAGACGATGGTCACCCTTCACGTCTTCCTATTCCAAACGTGGTGGCAGAAACTACCTATCCACAGCATTACTGCAGGCTTTTTGCAATTTTTGATTTGAATTCTTTTAACTGCTCACATGAAAAATGTTTACTTTTTAATTGAAGATCAAAGCCTTCTATTGATAAATGTTTTCAGTTTTGACATCCAAATATTGGATAAAAGTTGATTCATTTTTAATTGATGTAAATGCTCATAAATTATTTATCCAGACAGTCACATATCCATATTTTATTGCTCAAGACGCGGAAGTCCGCCCACTTAGGGGCCTAATTAGGAGTCAGCTAAGCCAGGCACGGGTTTGGCCATCTATCAAACCCCAGCTTGTCATTCTGAATGAGAGCACATTTCACTTGTTGGCTCTGTAGGGTGAGCAACAAATAACGGAGAGTTGCAGGCGACAGAAGCACCCATCACCAGAGGGGCCACTGCAGATACAGGGCCACACTCCGTTTGCTTCCTCTTCCGTCTCCACCATGGCGGCACTGGCAGAGCGTGTCCGTTAGGACCCCAGATGAGCCTCGCGCAGTGAGTTCAGTAGCGCCTTCTCCAGTGCGGCTGACTGGCTGCTGTGTTCGTCTGAGAGGTTCATCCTAAACAACGCTGGCTGACACTGCACGGACACAGCAGGATGAAGGCGGCCTCCGGGTGGAGTGGTCTCTTGAATGACTTCACACACAGGAGACAGAGCCCGGGGTCACGGGGAGGGCAGCACGGACGGACTCTCGTACCCAAGGCCTCCCTCCGCTTAATCAATGCCATTCCTCCTCCAGGCTCAGCCTTCCCCCTTCCACCCTCTTCCCACAGCTCGGGCCAGGAGGGAGACAGCAGGAGGCACCTGCTGTTGGAGTTAAGATTCCTTCCCCATCTGAAGCGAAGTCTCCCCGAAGCCAGCAAGGCCTGGGCACCGCCGAGGCCCTCCAGAGACGGCCAGCTCGCCGTGGCCGCGACAATGCAGCCTCCCTCCAGCAGGTGGGGAACTCGGCTTTGCAGCTGACGGCACCCTACCACGTGCAATCTGGAAGGTACCTACGGGTGACTGATCATCGCCCAGCAGAACCCCGGATGACAAACAGCAGAGAGTTTTTCTTGGTGGGTCTGAACTGTGATACAACGGCCGAACTTCCAAGCAGAAGGCCCCAAACAGCATTTATGGAGCAATCACTCTGTCAGACTAAAATCCAGTTAGGAGATGATTCTCTGGGAAGCTCTTCACAGTAATCACCATTTAAAGTGCGTCTTTCTCACACGTGGGGGAGCAACAATGTGGGTGTGAGAAACCTACAATGATATGTCATTTACGGCTTGGGGACGAACCACTTAACCGCCCACAGTCATTACCATAAAATATCAATGTTCAGAATGCTTCACAGCCAACTTACAACAAGCTGGGAATCTGCATCTTAACTTTTAGAGCGGAAATATTGTTATTAATTATTCTCATTATGGAACCTGAAACCAATTATATTAAAATTAGAGGCACAAATACATGCATAATTCTGGTATACAACATCGTGCTTTTACAGGCTAGCTGTAAATCAACAGCGGATGGCATCGAGAACACCCGTAACTAAAAAATTAGACAAAAACATTGAGATGGATGTGCCATGTGAAAGGCGGTAAGTGCAACGGCAAACCAAAGCCTGTGCTGCGAAGACCTCATACCGTCGGCCACCCAAACCCAGGGCTGGCTCAGGACTCCACAGGGGTCGTTGAAGACCCCTGGGGGAATGACACAAGTAAACTCATTAACGGGCACCTGTGCAGGTGCTGGGGGCCACGTTCCCAGGGGAGGCGCTCTGTCCACAGCCGTCTCCTTGGTGAACGTCCTTCATTTCCCTCGTCTTCATCCTCTTCTCTTAGAAAATACAGATCGTGTCGCGACTTCCTTGGATTACACTGGGAACTGAACTGGATGACGCTTCCCAAGGACCAACGTGGAGCAATCAAACGTGCAGGAGCCCAGACTGCGTGCCCCACACTGATCCCGGAGCTTTCCATGTCGGGATTGGGCAAAGTAGTTGGAGTTATTAACCCGGCTTAAGAGTAAAGAAATGGAGGCAGGGAGAAGTGCCTTCTGCAGGGACACAGGAGGAGCTGTTGGGACACAGGGAATCTGGCTCCAGTGTGGTGCTTCCAGCAGCTACACCTAGACTCTTAGAACACAGATTTGAGAGGCAGAGTTAGAGAGAGAGGTCTTCCATCCGCTGGTTCACTCCCCAAAGGGCTGCAATAGCCGCAGCTGCACCGATCCATAGCCAGGAGCCAGGAGCTTCTTCCAGGTCTCCCATGTGGGTGCAGGGGCCCGCGTGCTTGGGCCATCTTCTGCTGATTTCCTAGGCCATAGCAGAGAGCTGGATCAGAAGTGGAGCAGCCGAGTCTCAAACAGTGCCCACATGGGATGCCAGTGCCGCAGTGGAGGCTTGACCTACTACGCCACAGCATCGGCCCCGACTATTCTTATCATAAAAACGGGGGACTGGGGCAAGTGTCGTGGCACAGCAGGCAAAGCTGCCATTTAGGACTTCGGCATCCTATGGTGGAGTACAGGTTTGAGTCCCGGCTACTCTGCTTCCAACCCAGCTTCCTGCTCATGTGCCTGGGAGTCAGTGGATGGCAGCTCAACTACCTGGGATCCAGTCACCCACATGGACGACTGGGACAGAATTCCCAGCTCCTGATTAGGCCTGGCCCAGACCAGCTGTTGGACCTATCTGGTGAGTGAACCAAGGGACACGAGATCTCTCTGTCTCTCCTTCTCTGATTCACTCTGCCTTTTAAATAAACAAACAAACAAATAAATAAAGGCAGATCATGGGGGAAAAGAGAGGGGACAGAGTAGGGGATAGGCTCTGTGGCTACGATGTGAAGCCTCTGCCTGTGATACTGGCATCCCATGTGGGCACTGGTTTGAGACCCGGCTGCTCTACTTCAGGTCCAGCTCCCTGCTACTGTGCCTGGAAAGCAGCGGGAGATGGCCCACGCACCTGGGCCCCTGTACCCATGTCCAAGACCCAGGAGAAGCTCAGCTCTCTCCTACTCTCTCTGTAACTCTTCCAACAATTTAAAAAGAAAGCAGAAACCAAGGAGGGAGAGACACGTGGATGGCAGCTACTCCGTGCCTTACTTAGGCTGGGAATCAGCTGAGGTCCGGCTTGTGCCTTAGAACGTGCTTTCCACAGCAGCTCTAGGGGGTAAGGGTGCTGACGGGAGCCTGCACTGCAGAGACATCGCAGGGCATGGGGTGAGAGTCAGCACCAGGAAGATCCTGTTACACCTCTGCTTCGGCAACCTGGCACCTGAGCATCCCACAGGGGCAGGTGTGTGGCATACGGTGAAGACGCTGTATGGGACACTCTGCCCCACATCAGAGTGTGCCTGGTCCTGTGTCTCGGCTCAGCTCCATATTCCAGCTGCCGGCTAAGGCGTACCCTGGGAGGCGGCTCAAGTACTTGGGTCCCTTGCACACACATGGGAGACAAGGACTGAGTTGCTCCAGGCTCCTGACACTGAAGGGGCCTGATTCTAGCTATTATGGGCATGTGGGGCGTGAGCAGGGGACAGAAGAGCTCTCTGGGTTTGTCTCTGTTTTTCTCTGTTGCTGTGTCTTTCAATTGAATAAATAATAAGTAAATAAATCTTTATAAAAATAGGGATTTGTGTCAGGAGAATAGAAGTGAGCATTAGAATTTACTTTCAAAAGATACACGCCCGTGGCTCTCTGTCGGAGAGACACCGCTCTGCGGAGGACTGTGCCGGGACTCGTGCAGGGTTCGGTGCAGGCTCCTGGGCTGGGGAGGGTGCAGCCAGGGTGCCGGGCCCTGGCCCTACATTCCACACAGACAGCCCCTGGTTAAGCTGTGCCGATCATGAGTGAAATCTCTTCCACTCCCAGCCTTACCTCCGATTCTGCAGTCTACAGAAGAGTATGGGGACATCCAACTGGCTCCTCCTCCTGGGCAGAGTGATGGGGGGGTGGAATGAGAAGGCCATGCCAAGATGGCTGCTGGCAAGCGAGCGTCAGTTACTCAGGAATGGCTTCACAACCCACCTGGCAAAGGAGCCTGCCTGGCAATAGGCAGTGACCGGTTATGGTATAAACCGCCTCTGGACCCGAATGGCTGTCTTGGCTATATAAGCTGCTGCACCAACTGAAATAAATGAGTCTGTGGGCTGCTCGCCTCTGGCCTGCTTTCACCTGACTCCCGGGGTCTGTGTCCTGACTCCATGCCCGTTGCCCCCATCATGCTCCTCCTCTTAGAACGAACCCACATCAACATGGGGGCTGGAGAGAAAGGCCTGTTAGGATGACCTTGAACTCAGGGCTTCATTGCACATGAGACTCAAGACATCGGCACTCACTGCTTACCCAGCCAACCCCTCAACAGACATTCCAAGTCCACCAGGCACTGGAAAATCAGGAAAGCAGAGGTGCAGCTCCAGGTTGTGCACAGAAGGGCTGAGTGACGGGGGGTGGGGTGGGGACGCATTGGAAGAGGGCTGGGGAAAGTGAGCGCAGGGCGGATGGTTTAATACCGAGGGGAATGAGGAATAAAACACACTCCACATCACGTTATGATAATGTGACGACATCCTCGCCTCACAGGGAGGGACCTCATTTAGGCCAGGCCTGCTTAACCCAAGCAAGGTGTCCCCGGAACGGGTGGGCACCAGCAGGTCTCAGAAGCAGTTTCTGCAGTGAGCTGGAGATTTTGCCTACATGAATCAGTTCAATTTAAAAATGATAAATGCAGAAGTTCCCAAATTCTATCCACAAAAGCAACCTGAACTTGCTCTTTAATAATCTGGAGAGGAGCAGACAGGCCCTGTAAGACTGTCCTAAGGATACCATCAGGTAAAGTATAGAACTGAACACGAAGGGGAGGGATAGGAAGTGCCTGTGGCATTGCACGGGAAACAGGGGCGCTGCCCTGGGGGCCACACACCTGCTGAGAACCAAGGGACCACAGGAGGCAGCCAGGGGCAAGGGAGGGAGAAGCTCGCCAGGCAGCCGGGCCACAGGGCAGGCCCGGCTCAAAGGCAGTTTGTCATCTTTGAGAAATTAGCATGAGACCATGGTAACGAATTTGAGATTTCTTCCAAGTGCAGTAGAAGGCATAAACAGGAAAGCAGAATGATCTAATCTCCATTTTGAAAAGATTACTCCGGCTGTTTTACAACAAAGGGGGTAGAGCCGGGCAGGAACGGGTAAGGCACAGCCACAACTTGCCGACCGCCACCAGGCACCCAGCAAACCTCACTGCTCCGAGGGCAGGCAGGGCAATGGGGTCCACGCACAATGCACGGGCTGGATTTTTAGCTGGGTGAACAAGAATGTACAAAGAATACTGATGTAATCTCATCGCAGCAGGGCTCTGGCCCTCCTGGTCCACTTGTCGGGTAGTTATGTGGAAGGAGACGCACTTATCCAATTTTCTGTTGACACTAAACTACAAGGACAATCAATATGTCAGATAGAAAAAAAAAAGATTTAAAACAATTTTAAATGTGATGGAACAAGGGGTCACTGTTCAGAAGGTGAATTTAATAGGGACAAATACGATAGTCTGAATTTAGTTAACAAAATAACATGTCTGGGTAGGTCTGGATTAACAGCGATGCATGGAAAGTCAAGTCTCAGATCTGACATGACTACAAGGTTACGATAAGAGATCGGCGTTCTAAAACTCAGTACCATTTGTCAGCTGCATTGATCACGGGATAATGCTACTCACAGCAACAGTGCACAGGTGGGGACAGCAGCATGGCGCTGCGCACGTTCTGCGAAGCCACAGCAGGAGCAGCGAGTTCAGGGAATGCGGCGGGCTGGGAAGACCTCGCAGGTGAAGCCGAGAACTTGAAGGACCTGAAGCTGACAAGTCCCAAAGACGGAAGTGGGAGTGCGGGCAGTGGAGACAGAGACCTGGCTCCACATCAAGGAAGAGATGCCAGGGCTGCTCTGGAACAACCACAGCCATCCACGGTGCATCAGGGGCCTGTACGAGCAGCTGACCCCTCTGTCACTAGCAGTCCCATCGGGCACGGATCGGGAGGGAGGCTGAAATGTACAAGCAAGGAGGCTGACACAGCCTGCGCCTGTGGCTGACCACCGCGAGACCAGGGCACAGCCTGCGCCTGTGGCTGACCACCGCGAGACCAGGGCACAGCCTGCGCCTGTGGCTGACCACTGAGAGACCAGGGCACAGCCTGCGCCTGTGGCTGACCACCGAGAGACCAGGGCACAGCCTGCGCCTGTGGCTGACCACCGTGAGACCAGGGCACAGCTTGTGCCTCTGACTGACTACCGAGAGACCAGGGCACAGCCTGCGCCTGTGGCTGACCACCGCGAGACCAGGGCACAGCTTGTGCCTCTGACTGACCACCGCGAGACCAGGGCACAGCCTGCGCCTGTGGCTGACCACCGCGAGACCAGGGCACAGCCTGCGCCTGTGGCTGACCACCGAGAGACCAGGGCACAGCCTGCGCCTGTGGCTGACCACCGAGAGACCAGGGCACAGCCTGCGCCTGTGGCTGACCACCGTGAGACCAGGGCACAGGCTGCGCCTGTGGCTGACCACCGCGAGACCAGGGCACAGCTTGTGCCTCTGACTGACCACCGCGAGACCAGGGCACAGCCTGTGCCTGTGGCTGACCAATGCCAGACCAGGGCACAGCCTGCGCCTCTGACTGACCACCGAGAGACCAGGGCACAGCCTGCGCCTGTGGCTGACCACCGCGAGACCAGGGCACAGCTTGTGCCTCTGACTGACCACCGCGAGACCAGGGCACAGCCTGTGCCTGTGGCTGACCAATGCCAGACCAGGGCACAGCCTGCGCCTCTGACTGACCACTGAGAGACCAGGGCACAGCCTGTGCCTGTGGCTAACCAATGCCAGACCAGGGCACAGCCTGCGCCTCTGACTGACCACTGAGAGACCAGGGCACAGCCTGCGCCTGTGGCTGACCACTGAGAGACCAGGGCACAGCCTGCGCCTGTGGCTGACCACTGAGAGACCAGGGCACAGCCTGTGCCTGTGGATGACCACAGAGAGACCAGGGCACAGCCTGCGCCTGTGGCTGACCACTGTGAGACCAGGGCACAGCCTGCGCCTGTGGCTGACCACTGAGAGACCAGGGCACAGCCTGCGCCTGTGGCTGACCACTGAGAGACCAGGGCACAGCCTGCGCCTGTGGCTGACCACTGAGAGACCAGGGCACAGCCTGCGCCTGTGGCTGACCACTGAGAGACCAGGGCACAGCCTGCGCCTGTGGCTGACCACTGAGAGACCAGGGCACAGCCTGCGCCTGTGGCTGACCAATGCCAGACCAGGGCACAGCCTGCGCCTGTGGCTGACCACTGTGAGACCAGGGCACAGCCTGCGCCTCTGACTGACCACTGAGAGACCAGGGCACAGCCTGTGCCTGTGGCTGACCACTGAGAGACCAGGGCACAGCCTGCGCCTGTGGCTGACCACTGTGAGACCAGGGCACAGCCTGCGCCTGTGGCTGACCACTGAGAGACCAGGGCACAGCCTGCACCTGTGGCTGACCACTGTGAGACCAGGGCACAGCCTGTGCCTGTGGCTGACCACTGTGAGACCAGGGCACGGCCTGCGCCTGTGGCTGACCACTGAGAGACCAGGGCACGGCCTGCGCCTGTGGCTGACCACTGTGAGACCAGGGCACAGCCTGCGCCTGTGGCTGACCACCGCGAGACCAGGGCACAGCCTGCGCCTCTGACTGACCACTGAGAGACCAGTGTTAGGGTCTTGGGCCAGACTGTTCTATTTACATGATGGTTTTTGAATAGGAGACTTTGAGGTTCTTGGAAGTAAAAACGCCCAGACTTTTACAGGGCAGTCTTGAGGCTGCTAATTCATTTGTTCAATGTAAGTTAGAAACAAAGCAGGTAATACTATATAAATCTCCATTTTGTCATTAAAGTTGTTCAACATTTCCTACACCAGGAACTCCAAAAACCAAAGAAATAAAAGATTTATTGAATACTGAGAGTTTTTCTGCTCTTCGAGTCCACGATTCAGTGATTATTCCCCAAGCCAAATGCCGCGCGGTTCATTTGTCATAATTAAAAACTAAGCACAGATTGGACCCGCGTGATGCCAAGAGAAACACACACGCTGGTTCTGGAGCACTCGGGCACATTCCACACACCTGAGAACACTCAGGCGCCCGCCTTGGGGACGTTCGCAGACAGAGTGATCCCGGAATCCCATAAACACATAATACCTAGAACATTCATCTCTCAGCTAATAGAAACGCCACCAAACAGCAGTAGCAGATTAAACACTGGACAGTAGGGACATCTGATGTTGCGTTCCCAGAGAGGATCCTGTAAATGAGAACATTCTACAATGCTACTGCCCACAGACACAGTAATGAGGACTCCGCCGGCATCAGTGCTCTGCTTCGGAGCTGAGACTTGGCGAGAGGAGACGCGTGATGACTCGCGGGTGCCCAGCCCTGGACACAGGGCTGCAGACAGCCCCACAGGCATCTGCCCTCAGAGCCACTCAACGCTCTTCCCGCGGGCTGCACTTCCAACTTAGCTCCGCATTCCACTTTCTGTGCAGTATTCATGGACGTTTATTAAACGGTGGTCATACGTGATGGCACTTTCTTAAATGCTTTACACCAGAAACATTAAGTGTAATACCTTGACTCTGTTTTTTCTTATAATTTTAGCGGTTTTAAATTTTTTTCTATCCTATGAAATAAGGGAAAAATTACAAAATTATAGTAATAATGGATCACTAATTTTCCCCCACTCTGAGTACTTGTCGTACTCTAGATGTACTAATCAAAGTGCTTCTCTTACTACAACTGAGTGACTGGCAGTGTAGCTGCTTGCTTATACATCTTCCATCTAAAATAGGCATATGGCAATTTCTGTGTACATAGATGTATACATACGCAGATTCCATGGTATATGAACGTATGTGTATACAAAGCATCACATAACCAAACCACCTCAATCCTTAGGGTAGCAGAAGCACACATCTCCCCACGCATATCTGCAATTTATCCTACAAAGAAGACAGCCCCTCAATATGTAAAAAAAGTAAAAGAAATCATAAAAGAAATTAAAATGCTTGGTTTTTACAAAGAAACTCTTCTAAAGGCTACTGGTCCAAAAGCACGAACACTCACAGCCCCACGTGCAGCATGATACCATCGCTACTCACAGGCAAACTGGAGCTTGGCTTCTCTGCTCACGACTGTTCCGAACGAGTTGGTTGCTATGCACTGGTACGTTCCGGCATCTCGGGTTTTATTGGGGTTATTGACCAACAGACTGCCTTCCACAACACTGTAGCGGAAATCCATACCAGTGTCAACATCTGTTCCATTTAACTTCCACCTAAAGTGTAAAAATGCCAGGAGATAAAGCCTTGTAATATTAATCAATATTTCAGGATTGTCTAAAATACATAAAAACTATAAATCATCAGTGACATTTTTTGAAGCATGACCAAAAAAAAAAGCATAAGAAACACACCCAGTAACTGTGGCGTCTTAAACACGGATGGACAGAACACGCCCTGTAATGTGTGAACTACTGAAACCGCGCCTCCTGCTTCTGTGCCTACTTACGACGCCAGAAACCCTTCAGCAGGGGCCAGCGTTGGCTTCCCACTGCGTGTGTGCAGCTGTCCTCACACAGGGCTCCTCAGGGAACAGCCCCTTCGATAGCTTGTGGTCCTGCTTTAAATGGGTCTCTGCAGGTGACAGAGAGAGAGGTTGCTCCGTAGCTGATGAAACTGTAGCAGAGCTGCTCGGCTCCGATGCTTGAAGTGACTGTGAAGTGGAGGGGCTCTATCGACCTGAGTGCGTGGAGGGGCCAGCCCTGCTGCACCCGTGTTCCACTTGGAAGATCTTGGCCACGGCAGCTCAGACGCCAGCAGACTGCAGCCGGGGCCATCAGGTAACTGAGAAAGACAGGGCTTGGCTCTCCTTCTGCGTATTTGCCTCAGTCACTTTTGTCCCTGACTGTTTAGCCCGATAGACGAGTTTTTGTGGAATCGATCCATTTCAACAGCCAAGCCCTAGTAACAACACTGACCTTCTGAGTTCTGATTTTACAGCTAATACTGCTCAAAGAGCGAGAGCTCATGCCGACCCAATCCCCTTCCAGGGAGTCTTCTGAATTCCTAGGAACTTGGGAGCTCAGCAAATTTAATGACCCTCTTATGTTTTATTCCCACTCCTCAAAAATCCTCCACAGAGCACTGGGTCATGAAAACAGCATGGCTGGAGCTTACAAAGTATCAAGAGTCGTGCAACAGCGATCCCACTGAGAGACCAAAAAGAAAAACCAAAAAACCAAAATAACAAAAAAGAGGGATGCTAGCAAGATGGAAACTGCGTCTAGGCAGCATCAGGAAGTGCATTACCTCAAATGGTAAAATCACCACGTCAGTGCATGTATGCGTGTGTATGTCAGCACATGTACGTGTGTGCATGTCCGCCCATGTATGCATGAGCACAGAACCCCGGTGTGCCCTCATTGTGTCCTGGATTACTCTGGCTGTGTGTGCATCACAGAAACACACAGTCACTTTCAAGATTTCGGGCATCTAGTACCAGCACACGGGCACACACGAAGACCTGAGCTCGCTTTCTCCCAAGACCTCTTCTCCTGCTTCTGTCCATCTTAGGCGACAGGACTCCAACGACAGTGGCCTTGAAGTTCCTGGGAGAAGTTAATCAGGCTCTGCCCCACCTGCAAGATGCTCCCCGCTCCTCTGAAGAGGAATTCTGCCTGCATCATTTTTCTGCTCTCACGTTTGCCATCTGGTGCTTGAAGTTCTCATCGGGTTCAGGAAGCACTTGTTGAACCTGACTAAACGTTTTACTTCTTTGCTGGACAGCTGAGCCATGAAGCCTTTTAGTACACAGCAGTGCAACAGCTCATGCTGGGTCACCTCTTTGTCTCTGTTTTTTTTTTTAAGATTTATTTATTTATTTGAAAGTCAGAGTTACATATAGAAAGAAGGAGAGGAAGAGAGAGAGAGAGAGAGAGAGGCTTTCCATCCATTGGTTCACTCCTCAGTTGGCCACAATGGCCGGAGCTGCATTGATCCGAAGCCAGGAGCTTCCGCCAGGTCTCCCATGTGGGTGCAGGGGCCCATGGACTTCCCAGGCCATAGCAGAGAGCTGGATGGTTAGTGGAGCAGCTGGGATCCGAACTGGTGCTCACATGGGACGCCGGCACTGCAGGCAGCGGCTTCACCCACTACGCTACAGCGCTGGCCCCCACATCTTTGTCTTTGAAATGTGACAATTTAGGAAGAGGAGGGGTGGGTAAGGTGGGCCAGCAGGGGAAGACAGGCACACAGCTGTGTGTGCTTGTAAGCGGGTGAGGATCGGACACTGACAGCGCTCTCAGACTCCACGGTAATTCTGTCCACTTTGACACGGACATGGGAGTAAGACGCGAGAGGACAGCGGGTTCCATCCCAGCAGCCACAAACACGTGAACCTCCACGACTCTGCCTCAGACATTCTTCTTTGGTCAGCTCATCACGTCTCGGCCGTAACTCCCACTTCAATGATACAAGGGCAACTCGGTATGATACATCTAAGGACTCATAGAGGACGTTACAATACGATGCGAGCGGCGACCTGAATATGGAATCCAGGGAGGGGCCATGTGACTCTTTAAAACAGTGGCTGGGGGACGACAGGGAGGTCTCTGAGGGCTCTACACAGTCTACACGACTCAGTGCAACCCAACCCCAGAGCACCAAGTCCGTGGATCAACCTCACGGCCGGTTCTGGGACCGTGCGCTCTCCGAGGACTGCAGTCAAGTCTATTCCAAACCGCGGCTCCCTCCAATCGGAAGTGGGCTGCAATGAATTCCTTATCCCACTACATACAGAAGCATCCCGGAAAGCTCACAATGGACTTCTAGTGTCTGAGCTGTTGTCTGAGTATTTGTATGGCAAGTGCAGAGGCGACTGGCGAGTCCTGGAAGTTGAGTTCTGTGCTGACTTCTCCCCTGCAGAACCTGACACAGACACGGGAAGCTCTGGAAAGTTCCACGCTGGGAAGCTATCTAAGGGATTTGTAGCAAAACCCGCTTTCTTTGCTAACTATTCCAGCTCGGCACTCAGGGAGAGGCAAGGCCTTTCCGACTCGAGCTTTACTTCCTACCCACTCAGCTGAGCGCTCCAGCCGGTACCCGAGTGTTTCTTCTGTCTGCGAGGGATGCTGAGGGCGCCGCGCGGGGTCAGACGCGTTCTTCGGGGACTTGCACACAAGTGAAGCTGGTGCAATTCTAAGCTTCTTACCTTTTCCTGGGTCTGGGTCAATCGTTTCAAAATTGAGGGGCAGGAACCAATGAAAAGAGGAGGCTCGGCTGAGGGAACGGACTCAAAGGAGCGAGGTCAGCGGGGTCTCTGAGAGAGAAACCTGAAGAAGAGCAGCCCCACGGAGAGCCCACGTGGGACTCCCTCCCGCTCACGCCGGCCCCTCCGAGTCAGCCGGAGGAGGGAGGAGGTTCGGCCAGAAAGGTGGCTGAAGATTCCGGATCTCTCTCTTGCTCTGGCTCTCTCTTCGCTCCGGGGCACCGGCTTGCTGTTGTGTCACAGAGTAAGCACAGAGGGTCCGGGCAGGCAACGTGCCGTGCAATGACCTGCAGTGCGTCTGATTACACGTGTTCTCAGCTTTTCCTTGCAACCTTTAAAATCTGAACAGGTTCCTGTTCCATTGCCTGTTTAAATAACCAGGCAAACCCCTCTATCTAGAAATACTCTGTTACAAAAGCAATGTTAATTAGAGGTCACAGTTGGGAGAAAATGAAGCAGCAACCAGCCGAAGTCTGCTGCAAAATCGGTTTTCACGTGAGGGTAACACCTGAACTTGTGTTTGGCAGGGAACTGACAGTCGGGAGCGGTAACTCATTAATTCTGGATCCTGTCACCTTGGTCTCCTACATTTACCTTTACTGTGCAAAGCATTTTTGAACCTCTGATTCAGTCTGCAGTTGAGTATTATAGGGGGACACCTATGCACCCTTGCTTGCTCCGGGTAGTGCTGGGCTCACACCTCTCTCCTGGAGGAGCTGCTAACAGTGGCTGTCGCTCTCCAAGGTGTCCTGGTGGGGACGATAAACGCTCACCCTAATTACCGGGTCCATAGGCAGCTGCTGGCTTTCTTTCTGGAACGCACTTCCCTTCCTTACCCATAAGGCCACTTTTCCGCCTTGGACAGCATCAAAGCACGAAGCCTTTCCTGCATCCGCCCTCCTCATCCTGTGTCAGACGTCTCTGTTGTTTCGCCAAGATGCCCTAGACCCTGGCATCTTCACGGACCTCCACACAGAACCCCAGCTGCCTCCGCGGTGAGGCGCTGGGCAAACTCTGCCACCAGCCGAGCACGCTGTGGGTCACTAGTGGTTGAAGTCACCCAGCCTGGGGGCACCCGGCGCGCTGCAGCTGAGGGCTGCGGGGGCACTGGGGCTTCAACACTTGCCCAGACAACACAGCTGTCCATCCTAGCGTGGACTCCAGTTCAAGGCAGAGCTGCTGGGGTGGAACCTGCTGCTCTCCACGCCAGGGACGCGAGACTGGTGTGGCTCGAGAGCGGATGACGGCAGGCTGCACGGATGGGGGATGTGGAGCAGAAACTGAACGTGGAGACCCTCCCCCCTGGATTCTTGACACCTGTTTGCAGGAAGCCCCCTCTGCCCCGTGCTGCTTGGAGAAGCACCATCTTGGTTTGAATTCCATTGATGACCGCAGTCTCCTTGGACCTAGGATCTGGTCTCTGGTTTTTACCTGTGACTGCATACTGGCTCCTAGCCTTCGATTCAATCTGTCATCAAACCCGAACAGAACTATCTTTGTAAGTCACACTCAAGCTACTAGGAGCTGGGAGGCCATGAGGACATCTGAGAAAAAGTTACGCTGTCACAGTTTTCAAGTCACCTTTGTGGACTCGCACGCAGCCACTCCCTTCCCGCGGCCGATTCAGTGTGAATTTCGGCTTTCTCACTACAGTGCTTGCCTTGTGTTTCCACAATTGTATCCATTGATTCAGAAGGTAGAGGGCAGTGCGCCAGAGCAGATTCTGCAGGGCCCTGCTGAAGCCGCTGCCCCCACAGCGCAGCTACACAGCCTCAGGAAACGGGGCACCTGCACACCAGGTCCTTGGCCTTTCTCTCCTCACACAGCCCCCGGCCACACAGAACTTGGTGCACTCTCCTGTCGATCTGTCCCTTGGCCACTTAATTCTCAGGCCCTCTGAAACCCACAAACCTCGCACAACGGCTCCTTCTTTGCTTCTGAATTTCGCAGATAAGCAACCACACCGTCCGCTCTCTGCCGAGACGTGCCTGTTTCCTGGAGACCGGGTCCTTGTGTCCCCCCCACAGGGCTGAGCCAGGCTGAGCTCGCTCCGTGTCTCTGCTGTGGGGGTCGCTTGCAGGGACACAGGGGGCTATGCGGACCCGCAGGTCCACTGCACAATCTTGTGCACAGAGGACTGTAGCTCTGTGCCCCTTGGCTTTCCTAGGAGCCCGTGTGTTCCCACCGGCCTTTCCCGATCGCCTTCCCTACAGTGGCCACCAAGCTCCTGTCTGCTCCCGTTTCCAACATCGGGTCTGCTGCTGTCAGTCTGACGGTTGCAAGGAGCATGGCACGTCGGTCCTAACACAGATTTCAGTTCACAGTGAGACTGTGTTTGCTGCGTATTTGTTTTTCATTTTTCCTAGAAGAACCTACTCCTGTATGTTGCTAATGTTCCCATCATTGCTAGGCCATTGGTGTGCAGGAATTTTCCAAATTTTCAAATACCAATCCTTTACCAAGGACAAGGGTCTTCTCCCCACGTGGACCTTGTAATTCTGCTTGTCTCAGAGCTTTGCACTGAATGGAAGTTCTCACCAGGAAGCCCGTTAGATATCTTCTGACGTGGACTTTTTCTGTCTTATTTAAGAAATCTTTTCCTCTCTCAACATCACAAATACACAACCCTATTTTTTTTTTTTTTTTTTGACAGGCAGAGTGGATAGTGAGAGAGAGACAGAGAGAAAGGTCTTCCTTTTGCCATTGGTTCACCCTCCAATGGCTGCCGCGGCCAGCGCACCGTGCTGATCCGATGGCAGGAGCCAGGTGCTTCTCCTGGTCTCCCATGGGGTGCAGGGCCCAAGCACTTGAGCCATCCTCCACTGCACTCCCTGGCCACAGCAGAGAGCTGGCCTGGAAGAGAGGCAACTGGGACAGGATCGGTGCCCCGACCGGGACTAGAACCCGGTGTGCCGGCGCCGCAAGGCGGAGGATTAGCCTAGTGAGCCGTGGCGCTGGCCCCACAACCCTATTTTCTTTTAGGAATGTGGGAAATGTTCTTGGACTGATTTCTGTGTGTGGCACAAGGTAGGCCTGCAATTTAATTTTTATTTTTATTTATTTTAAAGATTTTATTATTTATTTGAGAGGTAGAGTTACAAAGAGAGAGAGACAGAGAGAGGTCTTCCTTCCGTTGGTTCACTCCCCAGATGGCCACAATGGCCAGAGCTGCGCCGATCCAAAGCCAGGAGCCAGGCGTTTCCTCCCAGTCTGCCATGTGGGTTCAGGGCCCAAGCACTTGGGCCATCTTCTACTGCTTTCCCAGACCGTAGCAAAAGCTGGGTTGGAAGAGGGGCAGGGGGCACTAGAACCGGTGCCCATATGGAATGCTGGTGCTGCAGGTGGAGGACTAACCCACTGCATCACGGCACCGGCCACCGATTTTATCTTTACCACATGGACAACTCATTGCCATTGCCGAGAAGCCTCTTTCCAGTTGAGTTCAGTTGGCGTCACGGCTGCTGGCTTCTTTGTATCGCTGACTGCGTCTTTCAGGTGGGGGAGCTGATGTCCACTTCCCGTGCTCAGTATCTGCTCTCACACGTCAGACCTTCTCCAAGGGACTTCCTCAAAATTCGTGGAAAAACACAACTGAGAGATGAGTTCATTTCGGCACAAAACACTGAAACCATGCGGGTTTTTCCTCATCTGCGTGTTCCATGGGCTTCTGGGGGATGGATTTTTACACCTTTTTGCTTGCACCAACATAAACCGATCTTCTAGCCTTCTCAAGTATTCCCATATCCGGGTCACCTTACTCCGGATCAGGTGCATCTCACAGCAGCTCCTCACGGGGCCTCCTGGGGTCAGGCTTCCTTCAGCCACCTGAACACACGGTTACTTTGCTCTCCGTTTTGTTTGTAAAAGTCTATGTATTTACTTAAAAGGTGGGGGGAGGGAGGGAGAGAGGGAGTGGGAGAAAGGGAGGGAGGGAGAGAGAGAGCTCATCCAGGGGTTTGCTCTTCCAACAGGAGAGTTCTATGCCTCGCCATCTCTCTCCCTCCCTCCCTCTCCCCCTCTCCCCCCCCCTCCATCTCTCTCTCTTCCTCTCTCTCCCTTTCTTTCTCCCTCTCTCTCTCTCTCCCTCTCCCCCTCCCCCTCCCTCTCTCTCCCTCTCTCTATCCCTCTCTCTCCCTCTCCCCCCTCCCTCTCTCTCCCTCTCTTTCCCTCTCTCCATCTCTTTCCCTCTCTCCCTCTCCCCCCTCTCCATCTCTCTCTCTTCCTCTCTCTCCCTCTCTCCCTCTCTTTCCCTCTCTCCTTCTCTCCCCCTCCCCCTCCCTCTCTCTCCCTCTCTCTATCCCTCTCTCTCCCTCTCCCCCTCCCTCTCTCTCCCTCTCTCTCCCTCTCTTTCCCTCTCTCCCTCTCTCCCTCTCTTTCCCTCTCTCCTTCTCTCCCTCTCCCCCTCCCTCTCTCTCCCTCTCTCTATCCCTCTCTCTCTCTCTCCCTCCCTCCCTCTCCCCCTCTCCCCCCCTCCATCTCTCTCTCTTCCTTTCTCTCCCTTTCTTTCTCCCTCTCTCTCTCTCTCCCTCTCCCCTCCCCCTCCCTCTCTCTCCCTCTCTCTATCCCTCTCTCTCCCTCTCCCCCCTCCCTCTCTCTCCCTCTCTCTCCATCTCTTTCCCTCTCTCCCTCTCTTTCCCTCTCTCCTTCTCTCCCTCTCCCCCCTCCCTCTCTCCCTTTCTCTATCCCTCTCTCTCCCTCTCCCCCCTCCCTCTCTCTCTCCCTCTTTTTCCCTCTCTCCTTCTCTCCCTCTCCCCCCTCCCTCTCTCTCTCCCTCTCTCCCTCTCTTTCCCTCTCTCCCTCTCTTTCTCTTGCTTCTCTCTGTCTCCTGCTGCTGCCTGGCTATGATTTCTCCAGACCTGCACAGTAGCTGACTGGACCTCTTCTCTGCCGACTCTCATCTCTATCACACCACCCGGGGAGCCGGCACTGTGGCACAGTGGGGTCAGCCTCTGCCTGTGGTGCCAGCATCCCATGTGGGCATCAGTCTGAGTCCTGGCTGCTCCTCTTCCAGTCCAGCTCCCTGCTGTGGCCTGGGAAAGCAGTAGAGGATGGCCCAAGTCCTTGGGCTCCTGCACTGAATGGGAGACCAAGAAGAAGCTTCTGGCTCCAGGCTTCAGATCCACGCAGCAGCCATCTGGGGAGTGAACCAATGGAAGGAAGGCCTTTCTCTCTGTCTCTACCTCTCTCTGCACAACTCTGCCTCTCAGGTACATAAATAAATCTTAAAACAAAAATAAAAAAGAACACCCAGGCCCCGACAGCTGCTGGCGAAGCAAGCTCACTGCTTGTTCATGTGATGCAGGGCTTGGGCCCCGGTGTCTCCAGGAAGCAGAGTCCAGGCTCTGTCTTGTGACCCCTCCTAGCGAGGTTCCTCAGGGCAACCCTGCCTTCTGCCGGCAGCTGAGTTCCTGGGGTCCTACACGCACCCACTTCTAGACTCCGCGTATTTCTCAGCCCGGCCAGTTTACCCACACCTTGGAACATGGTTTTCTGTTTGTTTGTTTTTTAACTTGCAAACACTGTTCTGGGAACTGTTAAGGTTTCCACTGGGAGTCAATCAGGATGTTCACTCCCCAGCACTTCCAGAAACACCAGGTGCATTCTGGGTCCTTAACTGCTGACGCAGCAGCCATTTCTACAGACCCCGGGGAGACCCAAGTGCCCATCCGAACACTCCCTGGGCGATGGGCGCCCTCGTCTATGGAGCACGGAGAGGCGCCACCTGCGGGGGGGGGGGGGGGGGAGGACACACGCCGCCAGTCCACACACCTGATGAGAGGCTTGGGCGTCCCTTTAGCCTCACAGCTGAGCTTGACCTTTTTCTCCTCGGAGTCCAAAGGGAACATCACATGACTGGGCTCCTGGATGAAAGCTGGGCCGTGCAGCGTGCGGTCGTCTGAAACAAGAAGAGAAGAGGCCACGATGAAGATGGCCTTCCACATGGGGCACCCAGGAAGCAAAGGGGAGACACCACGCAGGACGGTGACGCGCGGCAGATCCGGTGGGGGCTCTCCTCTGAGGACCCATCTCCTGCGGGTTCCCCGGAAGAGAAGGTGCGGCACCCGCCTCCCTGCTTGCCTACAGCTCCACACAGCTGCCGTCCCCATCCTGGGTACTTCACTGCCCACCCCCCGCCCCCGCCTCACTCCTGTGAGTGCCTCCCACATCCCTCGCCTTCGCCTCACTCCTGTGAGTGCCTCCCACATCCCTCGCCTGCTGTCTCACTACACGAGGCTGCCTGATGTCGCAAGAGGTGCCCTTGCTCTCTGGAGTGGACCTAGATAATCGGACATAAGCAGTGATGGCTCTCACACCGTGCCAATGAAGAGCAGCTACATGCATGGTTCATATAGATGGAGCCTATTAAAATGGCCACCATTCCTGACTCCTCAATCCTGTGCAAGTGATGGAAGACCAGTTTCTCTGCTGGCCCAGCCGATGTGGTCCCAGTCCAGGTCCACCTTGCACAAACACCACACAATAGGGACCGTGCACCGTGGACACCACATGTGACCCAGCAGCCCTGGACTGGGCCAGTGAGCCGAGCCCGAGGTCCGTGTGCCCCGATACTGTGGCAATGCCAAGGGGCAACGCGTTTCTAAAGGTTTTCTCTTGGTCAACGTTTGTGTTGTAACGAAGTCCAAGGAATGGAGAAATCTGCAAGCCATGGTACAGGAGGCCACGGGGACACAACGCCACGAGTGGCCATGCAGTGCACACTGACCAATGCCACGAGTGGCCACGCAGTGCACACTGACCAGAGAGCAGCTCACCGCCGACAACGGTGAAAGGGATTTCCATGTTCAAATCACGCTTAAGCTGTTTCCTTCCCCTAAACATACCAATTTAAAATTCCATCTCTCCCACCTCATAGCTTGTCTTTCTCTACGGTGTACACGTGGCTTCCCGAGCCCTGCCTTTGGGTTATGCACTCTGAGTGCCTGCCTGCGTCGTCCCCATGTGTAGTCTCCTGTGGTGCTGGCAAGGACCAGCAGACACTCGATGAGGATGAGCTGTACTGCAAATCTGTTTTCTCGCTTTTCCCTGTATTCAGTGAGCTCGCTTAGGCACTGCCCAGTGAGCTCTGAGACACTGAGCCGCACCAGGGCTCCGGCAGAGTGAGAGGCAGCTTCGCCCTATGGCTGAGCATCCATTTCTCCGTAGGTGTGATTACTCCCAAGGCTGTGGACAGCAACCCCTCTCCTGGAAAACCTCCACAACCGGCCTCTTGTCGGCAGGTGATGAGCTGGGAATGAATCCACTCAGGGGAATCAGGACTCAGGAAAACAGAGCTGAGTTGGTGCGGGGAGCTAGGTGAGCCTGCCGAGGCAATCGCTAACAAGACTTTTAACCCCAACTTTAAAACCAACAGGCAGCGACCCTTTATGCTAAGGATTTGGCTTCATTCCAGAACGGTGGGGCTGCAGGAGGCTGTGATATTACACCTGTTCAAGGGGGAGGGGGGCGGGGCTGCCAGGAATACCACACAGACTGGGCACAGAGTGACCTCTCGAGTCATTGCAGCCATGCCTCCCCTGCAGAATCCCTCTTCTGCAAGAGACTTTAGCCAAGACAAGAGGACAGCACAGGAGCATGGGATAAACGTAAAAAAATGCACGTTTAGAAATATTCGTTGTCTGAAGCCAGAGATTTCAAAACCCAGACATTTGTATTTCAGATTTTCAACAATCACACACACACTTTCTAAACCCCCGCAGGAGCCGGTCTCGGGCTAGCTGGGTTGCACTGCGAGGTATTAGGTGAGCTTTGGCACTTCTGGTTGAATTCCACATCCCTCATCCAGATCACTAGCTCAGCGGCAAGTGTGGGAGATGTTCTCTGAGAGATAAATATTTCTATTGTCCCCAGCTCCTACATTCTCTGTGTGTATATATAATATCAATCATCTCCATTCATCGGTGCACCCTGATTTGAATTTCATACAGAAATACACAGCCTATTACTGGTAATTCCAAATAAGAAGACGCACAATGCCGATTTCCCAGGATGCAGCTGGAGGGCTGTGGACTAACATCTGTACTCTTTCCCAACGCAGCCGTGCTCTATTTAAATAACAAAAAGGATATTTTTTCTGTGTGTTTTGTAACAAGACCTGATAATAATGATGATTTACATTCGCTATAAATAGCACGTTCCCTCTGAAGTTCTGATTTTCCCTGGCTGAGCACGCCCAGCGCCTGGAAGACACTGCCCGCGTATAGAAGCCCACCGCTCTTCACACACGAGCCGCCGGGCTTCAGGACGCCTCGGTACCCAGGTGCAGGACACAGCACAGT
Source organism: Lepus europaeus (assembly GCF_033115175.1). Classification (NCBI taxonomy): domain Eukaryota; kingdom Metazoa; phylum Chordata; class Mammalia; order Lagomorpha; family Leporidae; genus Lepus; species Lepus europaeus. The sequence continues at coordinate 1,931,484 of NC_084835.1, read as the reverse complement.
CGCAGCCCCTCAGAGCTGGGTACCAGGACCGCAGAGATGGAAACGTGGCTGTGCTTCCCCAGAGCATCCGTCCTGGGAGCGGCGTCCTCAGCTCAGACGCCTGGGGCGACGCGAAGTTGGTCTGACTTCAGCCCAGAAGCCACAAGGTGACGTCCAAGGACCCCAAACACAGAGATGTGCATGTGCCCTTCCAACGCCCAGAAGGCAGAGCCCTTCCCCCTCCCGTGGCTTCTCTGTGGCAAGGGATTTCCTTCTAAAGAACAAGTGTGGTTTGCACACACGCCGGAGGAGGACCAGGATTTCAGAATATGCTGTGTCCCCCAGGGAGGTCACACACCCTGTGCGTAGCAGCCACAGCAGCCTATGTGATGGAGCTGTGTCAGGCTGGCCACACCCGGACAGCCAAGGGGCTGGTGGCTGTCCCCGCCCAGCCTCCAGGTCATTCTTTCCAGGCCTAAGTCTGAGAACTTCTCACACACTGCCTGCCTCAAGGTCACACCGCCTGCCCATGCTGCTTCTCCTTCAGCCCGGACCTCCTGTGCGGGGCCAGTCTGAGCAGCACACCCTGCGTGACCAACTCACTTCTTCTATTGGGTCCATTTCCTAACATCTTTTTGTTTTCAGTGTTTTGTCACTCAACCTCTTCTTCCCGCCTCCTCCCAAAAGCCTTCCAGAAACAGCCTGGCGATGGAGCTACTCTAAGATTTTCATTACTGAAACACAGGCACAGGATTTTGAGGTCTGAGAACATTATTTAATCTGAAATGTATCTTCCCAGGTCACAGACTAAAAATATACGGTATCTGTAATGGAGCCAAAAATGGTTTTTTGCCTAAAAACAAAATGCCTAAGGCAAGCAGGAACAAGGCTGCTGCGTGGTACTCGGGGTCACTTACTCTGTGTGCAGTGTGGGGACATCGATGGCCTCTATTTTTCCTTTGAGCTACTTTTGCACATGCAAGCAATTCTAGAAATCATGGGGCCAAATCGGACAGCCGGCACCACCCCAGGACAAACATCTCATAGACGGCAATTGTCGGCACGAGAGACCACGGTTGAGCGATGCCTATAGCGATCATTTCTCAAGGCACAGTGGAGAATCCACCTGCCTTGGTTTCACCACAGCCAAGGGTGCTTCTTAGCAGCCAGATGCTTGGACCTCACCCACACCGACTGGATTTCTATTATCTGGGATCAGGAAAAGGACTGGCCGCCCAGCAAGCCATTTCTGTGCTTTGTAAAGTTCGAAAAATCATTGCCTTCAGCTGTGGCCTGAGTACAACTTGCAGCCCTACAGCGGGAAGAGTTCCGGGGAAGAAAGGCAGACGTCAGGGTTTGCTTCCTGCGCAAGATCTCTCCGGGCTGCTGCATGGGGGGAGGCCCTGGACTGCCAGAGTGGCTGTGCGGGTGACACACCTCCCCGGCCTGAAATGTCCTCACCCATTAGGAACTCAGGGAAAGAGGAGAAAGGCAAGATCACGTCGTCTCTGGGAACGCCAAGCTGGGCTCTGCCGTGGCTGTGGTGTGCCCAGTCCCTCAGCCCTGAGTCCAGGCAGGAAGTGCTGCTGGACAGTAAGAGCCTCATCTGAGACCTGTGATGGAGTCAATCTTCCCCAACATCAAACGTCTGACGGCACACCTGGAACCGGGATGAACACCTAGCAGCGCCCTCAGTTTGGGAGTGAGCCGCAGGACTCGGGGCGCAGGGGAGGCACACAGGCTTGCCCGTGAGCTTGGAATGCCAGCCAGGGAGGGCTGATGGGTGGTGGAAGCTGCAGGCTGGGCTGACCGTGGCAGAGGCCAGAGAGCTGGGCTGTGGTGTCTCTCACCCTGTACCCTGCAGAGCCCAGAGAGCAGAGCGAGCCGCCCCATGTGTGTGAGACCAGGCGCAGGCGCTACCTACTCACCTGCAGAGCAAAGCCTGCAGCGAGAACAGGGAAGGTCCCAGCGGCCTGGCCGATGTCCCGCCTGTCCACTTCCTCTCTCCAGGCCATCGAGGGGAGGCCAGGGTGCAGGGCCATGGCTCACACTGCCACCACAATGTCACACGCAGGGCACACACCGGGCCTGCAGTGTCCTGCGGGCTGGGAGCTTTCCGGCCCCTCCTCGCTAATGATCACAGAGACTCATTCTGGCTAAAGAGCTGCACGGTCAGCAGCATCTTGGTGCAGCCACATTATTCTCAACATGCAAAGGCAGCAATCTAAGGACAGGTAGGAACAGACGAGGGGGACGGCGATTCTCCTGAGCGTGAGAATTCCTCCTCCATCCAATCACGGATCCCAGGAATGCCCACGGAGCAGCCACGGTCACCTGTCACTACAAATGTGATTTAGTGTTGCTGGTAGTTACCAGAGCAACAGCCAGGGATGCCAAAGGCCCCCCAAGGGCCTCCGTGGAGAACCGGCCAGCGCACCGCGCTTTCACCAAGTAAGGAGTCCATGTGGCTGCTCGGCTGAGCAGAGCCGGGGCAAGACAAGCGCTGGGATGGGCAAGCCTGCTCTGGCACGATGTGATGATTCATCTGTCCCTGCTTTCACCTCCCCTCTCCAAAGCCCCTCACGGGAGCAGCTGGACAGCAGGAGGCAGAGCAGCCCACCTGCCACAGGCACGTGTTTGAAAGGGGAACACAAAGGCAGCTCTGCTCGCACAGTCCCTTGTCCTCCGGGTGATGGATGCTGTTACACATAACAGATCTCAGAAATGGGGCTGCGGGTCCGGGGGTGCTGGGGACGAGAGCGGCCTCTCCACTAGGGGGCGTTCTGCTCGTAGACGACGGCCGGACCGCATGGATGCTGATCCACGCAGCCTTCTCCGACCCTAACTGCAAACCTTGACCCGTCCCAGGGACAGTGGATTAATTACTTCTTTAAGGAGAAGCAATTGGGTGATTTTGAGGTTAAGCTCCAGGTAGACCAGAAAGATGCATTTTCCACACAAGCAAATGCTTTGTAGCTCGTTTGCAGGCAGAGCTGACCGGAGCTGAATCAGAATGTTTATAGTCTTAGTGTGAACATTCATGGCTCTGGCCCCAGGACAGTATCTGTGTTTGCTCGTGGGGTGCTGACCCTGACTCGGCTGCCGGCGTTATTCTGAAACGCTGGGCGTGCTTTATGGACTAGATCTCTTTTCTAAATCAGAGGAAAATTCGTAATTGTCAAACACTCCCGACCCAGGTGCTCCTGCCCAGAACTTCTGAGTCTAGGCTTGGTGCGATTTCCAATACTGGGTGGAAGGGACTCAGCCATGAGCAAGGCAGCCAGGGTGCACCCTCAGGAGTCTTTACTCCAGCAGGACCAGCCGACAACCATCGGGTAGTAGAGCTTTGTCTTTGTAATTCAGGAAATAACTGTTGAGAGCAGTTCTGGGGTCACAGGAAAACGGGCAGGGAGTGCCGGGAGGTCCCTCACACCTCTTACCACTCACACACAGTCCCATCTACCTTAACATCTTGCCCCAGAGACATCCATTGTTTGCAACTCACGAGCCGATGTTAACACATCACAGTCAACCAAGGCTGGAGTAGACAGTGGGGCTGACTGCATTGCACAACGTACGGTTGCAGCAAACACTTCACAGCCCACGTCCACCACCACAGGAGCACACAGTGAGTCCACTGCCTCAATGCTTTGTGCTCTATCCTTGAGAACAACTCAGAGCAGAAATGCAAATATGTATCGGGGGTCTTACATTTTTATGGAAAAATGTACACTATGAAAAATGATGCAGGGATTTTTTTGCTCCAATAATTAACTTTTGTTCCAAAATTAACTTAAGTTTTTAATTCCTCTTTCCCAGAAAGTCTGGATATACACTTGCCTAACGGATTGGCTGCAGCTCAGGAAGTCTTAGTGAGATGCTGGGTCCCTGGTCGATGCAACAATGTTACAGCCGTGACGTCACCATGAGCGGACATCTGTGGCTTCCGTCTCAGGAGACCTTGTTTCTCCTTAAGCATTAAGCACTCACTGTTTCCCATGGTAACTGAAGCCTCCACTCTCTCAGCCTCAGTGGTCTTAGGCTGAAATTTTCTGTAAAGGCCACGAATAGCAGGTAACTCAGGCCTGGCCACTCGGCTTCCCCAGCATGAGACCCCAGCCCGGCCTACAGGGCTCTTCCTGAAGCTCTTGTAGTCTAGGATTGCACAGTGGGAGGAAGCCTCAGGCCCCTAAAAGGCCTAATCTGGACAGGCTAGGAACAAACTGAAGCCCAAACACAGAGAAGCAGCAGCAAAGCCTGGGGCGGACTGAGCTTTGAGGATGCCCTGTGAGATCAGGAACAAGGCCGGTCCCAGGCTTTAACCCTAGGACTCCCAGATGAAAGCCAATGATTACCTTTGTTTGCCAACGCTAGCTGAACAGCTGCCGCTGTGGCGCCCAACATTGAAGTCACAAAGGGCACACACCCATTTATTCCGAGTCCCTCTGTCACGTCATTACTCTCCCTTTAGCTCTTCCTCGCAGGCCCTCCCTCTGCGACCCACTGACAACCAGGGCGCCCTCTCCCTGACCCGGGCAGCGCTGTGGCCAGCAGCTCTGAGCCTGCCCCAGTGACTGCAACCCTGCTGATTTTTCTGCTCACGTAGGACAAACCCCTTCGACGTGCGTCTCCCATACCTTTCCCTACCACAGGACGCTGTCTCCGCTTGGAAAAATACACCTCGTTTTATGCTGCTCCGTTCGGCAGACTCCTGGCTCCACGCTGGAAGGCACCCACTCAGCGGTAGCCGTTGAAGAGCTCATTATCCTACATGAGTGGTGATGCTTTCCACGTGGGTACTTTGTACGCACACAGAACCTCCTCCTGGGAAGCCAGTTAGAGCGGAGGATGGAGAACTCCATCCCTTTCCCAACAGATCCTGATGGGGTAAAATCTGACTGGGCTGAGCCTCGATCATGCACCAGCAGTTAAGGAGGCGACAGCAGGGTACATTCCGGGCTCAGGAGGCTGTGGGAGGCACCAGGCAGTGGACAGAACTGACCACCGAGGAAAGACAGCACCAGTGTGGCTTTCCCGTCAAACACTGGAACGTCTGAGGTCTTCAGAGGGCACCGTGTCTCCCACGACACACGCCCACAGCATTTGTATTTCTGTTTAACAGAAGGCACAAACAATTCCAAAAGGCCAGCTTTGGCTTCTGGTGCCTTATTCATGGTGTGCTGAGCGGTTTTCCGCTTCGGTGTGGCTGGCACAAATAAACACCCCCTACCCTGGCTCTCCCCAGGGCCAAAAGCATCCTCCGTCGCCACAGCAAGGTGTGGCCCAGGGACGGAGGGACTTCTCCTCTCGGGCAGCACTGCCTGCTCTCCTGGAGACCACGTCTCAAGCTCCTCTGGGGTGAACACAGGTGTTAAGTTCTCGGCAACACCCTGGGCTCCCCACTCCCTTCCATGCAGTCGGCCAGGGCAGGCTGCCTGGCGCGGCACTCACACGTCCATGCACTGTGGCTCCCCAAGTCATATCCACGAGCCTCTGCACCTGTCTGCTTGGCAGCTGAAGCGCCCCACTTCTGGCTTTCCTTCAACGTTCAACTTTTGAATTTGCACATAGTAAGTGCATCGGTGTCTATACCAGGGCAGGGAAGGGGTGATCTGGGAGCTCTTCCAGCAACATCCTGACAACGTAATTCTTGCAGGAAGGAGCCACTGCATTTGAAGCCAGTATGCGTGTCTTTCTGGGGTCTAGCTAGTGATTGCGTCTCTTTCTGGGGTCTAGCTAGTGATTGCGTGTCTTTCTGGGATCTAGCTAGTGATTGTGTCTCTTTCTGGGGTCTAGCTAGTGATTGCGTCTCTTTCTGGGGTCTAGCCAATGATTTTGCACGTTGCTTCTTAGGCACCGGGGCTGTCACAGCGAAGCTAAGGGGCAGAGCCCTGTCACGAAGCTCACAGCCAGCGCGACGCCCCAGGTGTGCACCTCCCTGGTGGGACCTGGCATTTCATTTTTTAACACTTTTGTACTTATTTTCATTTTATTTCAAAGACAGAGAGTCAGGCACAGAGAGATCTTCCATCCGCTGGTTCACTCCCCAAATGCACACAACAGATGGGGCAGGGCAGACTGAAGCAAGCAGCCCAGAACTCAACCCACGGCACTCACGTGGGCGGCTCGGACACGGGTACCGAGCCATCACCTGTTGTCACAAGGAGTGCACCCCAGCAGGAAGCTCGACTGGAAGCCGAGCTGGGACTCTAGCCAGGCACTGCGATGGACGCAGGCGTCTTCGCCACTGTGCCAAACAGCCACCTACACTGGCATTCTGACGACGGGGAGGGACTGCCACACCAGGCTTGCGATCTGCGCTGCTCACTGACTGAAGCCACACGTCCTGCATGAGGAGGGAAGCCGGCTCACCGGGACTCCTGCTGCGGCAGACGGCCATGGCTGCCGCCCACCGAGTGCGGCAGAGACAATGGTGATGTCACCCACCGAGTGCGCACGAGACCAGGCACTGCGTTAGGCAAAGGCACTCCCAGGGCCCTGTCTTGTGTCTCCACATCACTTGATGATGGAGACAGATCTGTCTGCAGACACAGCACCCTCAGGACAGCTGCAAAACGGGAACCTGAACTTGGTTTCTTCTCAAATTAGAGCCGCTATGGTGTATCTGTGTCCCCCAGAAGTTCATATGACGGAAACTTAACCCCCAAAGCGATCTCTTGATGGTATTGGGAGGTCGGATGTCGGGGGTGGGGGTGATTAGGATTAGACGAAGCCCTGGGGTGGAGCCCCCAGGACTGGCTTTCCAGGACGAGGAAGACAGACCAGCGCTGGCCAGAGGGCAGTGTGCTCTGTCCCACCATGGGATGCCCTCTGCCACACCGTGACGCAGCAGGAGGGCCCTCACCATCACCAGCACCATGTGCGTGCACTCCTCAACCGCGAGAACCGTGAGATAAGTAAACCCTAGTCTTCACAAATCACCCACCCGGTTTGTGGTGTTCAGTTCTCACAAGCAAGCTTACAGTTTAGTGGTACTGCGGTACCCAGCGGCAGCTGTTCGGTGTGTGCTGCCGCCGGCAATGAACAAGCAAACAACAAAAACAGAGTCTGATGTACCGACTGCTGCCCCTGGAATTCATGTTGAAATCCAGTCCCAGTACAGGGGCATGGGGCGCCTGAGCTACAGACCAACATGGGTAGCAGGTCCTCAGGGCTCCTCCCCAAGGTCTGGGGTCAAGGTGTCCATGCAGAAGTCTGCACACAGCCTCTGGCCTCCATTCCCCTCCCTCCACCACGTGACAGCACGTTCTGCTCCAAGACGACGACACAGGGTGCACCTTGCAAGGCGAGCCTGGGCCCTCACGGACACCAAACCTGCGAGTGCCCTGCATCTGAGATTTCCCAGCTCTCAGCACAGTGCAAACTTTCTGTTCTTTATAAGTTACCCAGTCTGAGTTATTTTGTTAAAGCAAATCAGAGGCACTAAGGTGCCAAGTGCAAATGGTACCATCAAAAGTAGTGACTTCAGAGTCTTATCCAATCCCATTTTGAAGAAAGGAAATAGGTTCCCAGATACTACAAGGTACTGCCGGACTTACAGAGATGCTCAGGGGTGGGGCTGGAGCTCTCGCTAGAACCCCGACTTTCGGATGACCAAGCGAAGGCTGTTCACAGCATCCTAAGTGCACCCACCCCTCACCGAGTAGTCCACTTAGTGCCAAGGGATGAAGGAAGCAGCTGTAAGGAAGGGAACCATCTATTCTGTTCAGTTCAGAAGGGCTGCACGGACATCTGCACTCAGTACAGAGCAGCATGGCTGATGAGAAACATCATGTTCCAGCCCAGTCACTGATGCTCTCACACCAGAGTTGCCCTTTTCTGGAATCCCCAGCATGCTGACGGACAGAAGGGAGATGCTGGCCTAAAGCATCCTCTAGAGACATTTTAGGAAAAGGACCAGCGTTACATTGGCCTCTCATCACTGGGCATTCCGGCTGCTCTCTGCCGTGCTGTCACCGGTGACGTGCACACACGCTGATCTGGGCAAGCACAAAGCAACAGTTCTCTCTGGCTTGAATTCACATTGTCTTGGCTTTCTTGAAGAGGGTAAAAGGCAGCCCCAGGAACTTGTCGGGCCCTTGAATCAGTCATCCACCTGCTCTCTGCTTCTCACTGCTGATGCTCAAGTCCTCTCCCATGGCCTCTCACCACGGCCACCCCTGTCTTACAACAAACGCGTCAAAGTGACAAGGATGACAGCGAGGTCCTGTACTCGCCCAGCAGGCGTGGGCTGTGCACCCACTCAGCGCCAGACTACAGGAGCTGACTTCAATACGTTCCCGGGGACTCACACCGTCTCTTAATTCCATTTGCCCACAATTTTTTTGGAGCCCCCTCATATTACACACATTCCACACAGAACCGCCAGGCATTTCTGCGGCGTGGGGCCTCCAAGGTGGCCCTGTCCCCTGGCCGTTCACGCCTGGATGCTGGCTTTTCAAGGCATCCTTTGAAATCTAGGTGAAGGGGACTCTGCCCCCCACGGCTCTGCTGGTGTAGCACGTGTCACACGGGGGTGCACCAGAACCGCACCCTGAGGGGTGCAGAGAGCAGAGCTCTGAGCTGGGCAGTCGGCAGCCAGCGCTGAATCGCAGCAGCTGCCTGTAGCTCCGTGTTGAGATCGCTTTGTCCTCCAAGCCCTGGCAATACGGGTCTGTGTCGGGACGAAAAGCCCCAGTGGTCTTTGTGAGGAAACGCGTTTGGGAAAGATTATTAATTAACGCCGTGTTCGAGGAACTGATAAGGAAATCAGTGAGGCTTGATCACCCAACAGAAGCCAGGAGCCATCCTCCCAAGCAGTAGCATGGCACCAACAGCATCTCAGAGACCTTCGGGGCTTTCGGCACAAACTTTCCACCCTGAGTCATTTCTCTCCTTGTCCATTTCACTGTAAGTGCTCGGGAGAAGCCAAGGCTCACCTTCCGCACCTGCCTTAGAAACCTCCCCAGCCGAACACCAGTCTCACGGCTCACAGCCCTCCCACGGAACACTGGGACAAGGGCACCAGTCACTCAGGTCTCTGCTGCTCTGCCACCAGGTCGGCGTTCCCTCCACTCCAAGAACACGTCCCTCACTCCAGCTGAGACAACGTCAGGGTGGCTTACACCCCCCTTTCTGCCAGCGTCCTGTTCCCAACCACTTGGGGATCTCCAGGAAGATGGGGGCCCCCGACAGCTCTGCCCTCACGGTTCTTCCACAGAAAAGCAGCTTCCTCCGGCCCGCTCCTCAAACTCTCCAGCCTCTCACGTTACCCTGTCTCCAGGCCACTTCCACACCTGCAGGTGGTTGTTACACTTAGCACAACACACTCTTGCTGGTATTGAATTTCTGTTCAGCAGATTGTAATACAATACCCTGAAACGCGGAACTGTTAAACAAGACACGTGTGTTCCCTGTTCCAGCGCCCGTCTGGGATGCCGGCACTGCAGGCCGTGGCTTTACCCGCTACGCCACTGCGCTGGCCCCTCAAGTATTCTTGACAGCAGACCTCCCTGGAGCATCTTTGAGAGAAATGGTGGAGGTTTATGCCACTAAAAAAGTCAATTTTTGCTTTTTCTGTAAAAATTCACATTTTGTTCTGTATTAAAAGTGGAGCCTTACCTTTCTTCCTGAACACCATGTCCAACACAGCCTCTCTGTGCAGTGATTACTCTTCACGCATCCATACAGCAGTGTCGACTGAGCACCTGCGCTGTTTCACGCGCAGACACGGCCCTCCCTCCACGGGCACGCGCTCAGGGGAAGCTGACGGCAGCGATGGTCATCACGTGGGCGGGCCCAGGGCATCATCGCATCCACTCATGCTTGTGCAAACAGAGACCATGTGCATACGTAGGGGTGAGGCAGGCACATGCGCACAAAATCCACATCCCATCTCCGGGGCTTCCGAGACCCCCTGACGACAAACCCCTGACCCCACCTGGGCCTATCATTCTGCATGCATACGAAGGCATTCCAAAAATTGTTGAAAATTAACAGAGAGATTTCTATCTTGGCACAAAAAATTTGAAATCCATGCATCTAAAGTTCTTTCTAAAAGCTCATGGAAAATGAGTATTATTCAAAGTCAAGCACAATTACAAACTATCTTTGCACCAAAATAAAAATTATCTTTTAATCCCATCTCCCAGTTTTTGGAGTTCCTTAGTATATGTGTATCTACATTTACTTTATTTTTTTTAAAGATTTATTTATTTATTTGAAAGTGAGAGTTACACAGAGAGAGGAGAGGCAGAGAGAGAGAGAGAGAGAGAGAGGGAGAGAGAGAGAGAGAGAGAGGTCTTCCATCCACTGGTTCATTCCCCAGATGGCCACAACAGCCAGAGCAGCACCAATCCAAAGCCAGGAGCCAGGAGCTTCTTCTGGGTCTCCCATGTGGGTGCAGGGGCCCAGGGACTTGGGCCGTCTTCTACTGCTTTCCCAGAAAAGCACAGCAGAGAACTGGATCGGAAGTGGAGCATCGGGGACTCGAACCGGTGCCCATATGGGATGCCAGCACTGCAGGTGGCAGCCTTACCTGCTATGCCACAGCGCCGGCACCATCTACATTTACTTGAAACATGAAGTAGGATGTAGCAGAAGCTTCAAAAAGCAAATGTATCACTAAAGATAAATTCTTTTGGGGGTAATTCAGGAGCTTGAGAAATTAGCATACTGAGAGTAAACATTTTAAAGCAAAAATGGAATAAAACTAAAAATTAAGGTGGATTTTGTTCTCCTTTAGTAGTAAAAATAATAAGAAAACATAGATTGAAGCAACTCAGTTACACATGACTCCTCTACAACCAAGAAATCCAAAGAAAACTACTGGTTACAGTATGAAAAGCCAATCTCCATAAAAATATTAAGCGAAATACAACATAAAAAGATGTGAAATATAAGCATTTTTGTCCGGGTAACAATTCCTTCAAGTGGTAAGGATGTATTTATTATGAAACCTTTGGGATCTATTTTTTTAAAAGATTTTATTTATTTTATTCAAAAAGAAGAATTGCAGAGAGAGAGAGAGAGAGAGGAGAAGAGGAGAGGAGAGGAGAGGAGAGGAGAGGAGAGGAAAGAGAGAGACAGAGAGAGATGGTTAGTTAGTTCTTCCATCTACTGGTCCACTTCCCAAACGGCTGCATCAGACAGGGCTGGACCAGGCTTCCTCCAGGCTTCAAGGGGGGTGTGGGGGCCCCAGGGCTTGGGCCGTCTTCCGCTGCTTTCCCAGCACGTTCCCACGGAGCTGGACTGGAAGTGGAGCAGCCGGGACTCGGATCAGTGCAGCAGTGTAACCAGCTGCACCACAGCACCGGCCCCTCCTTTAGGATCTTGACCGATGAGGTATCCAGAAGTCATCATTTTCTCAAAAGGAATTCCGGAACCGGCAATTGACCGCTGCCACGCTTCTACTGGAAGCAATGTTTCCAGGGCATAGCACAGTATTCACAGCCTTCCCACGGAGAACTGCTGAAATGGGCCAGACCTTTCACCAACACAAAGAATTCAGTGCGCTGCTCACACCAAGTCAGACAGGATCAGAAGGAACAGCAGGGGCAGGAGCTGGGGCACAGGGGTAAGACCCCACCTGCTATGCCAGCATCCCCTGCGGGCACTGGCTGGTGTTCCAGCTGCTCCACTTTCTATCCAGCTGCCTGCTACTGGCCTGGGACAAGCAGCAGAGGACGGCCTGAGTGCTCGGGCCCTGCACCCACGTGGCAGAAGCTCCTGGCTCCTGGCTTCAGCCTGACCCAGCCCTGGCTGTTGCAACCATCCTGGGAGTGAAGCAGCAGATGGAAGACCTCTCCCTGTTTCTCCCTCTCTGTAACTTCTTTAATTAAATAAATATCTTTTAAAGGAGAAGAAATGACAAAATACATGCACAGGGTGATTAATACTAATGAAGCTATTTTGGTGAACTTAGAAAAAGCTAATGATGATTTGAAGATAAATTGATTAAGAATTGTTATAACCAACTTTCTTGGGGTACTTAAAATGCCATGGACCACAGTGCAAGAGAAAAAACTGCAAACCTCATAAGTGATAAGTGCCCAGTATCCAATTGTAAAGCACTCTTACAACTCAATATGAAAAGAGAGCCCAATTTACAATATAAAGGGCTTGAATAAACACTTCTCCATAAAGGATATAAAAATGGCCAATAAACACATGAGAAGATGTACTTACTGTAAATACACACAAAACGAGAACAAGAAAATCCCCAAGGAAAACAAACGACCAGAAAATGAGCGCCCACAAGAACGTGAAGAAAACGGGGCCCTCAGCTGCTGCTGGGAGGTGGTGAGGGGTCCTCAAAGCAGTCACAGAAAACGGAATAAAAATCCACTCTGGTGCAAGCTACGCTGAAATACATGTATGTTTGGTTCATCGTATGCACCTGCTATGAGAGTTCTGAAGACCCCGTGTGAACAGTGCCGCCCCCGGGAAGAGCTGTCTCTGCGGTGCAGGCCCAAAGCCTGCGTTCCGTACATCAGTCTCGGGCCAGCCTCACCGCCCGCGGTCAGGTCTGCGGCGTTAGCTCTTCTCTACATGAATGCCCCAAAGAACCAAAAACCTGAGTTCACAGGGAAACCCTTACACAGCAATCCACGGCGGGGTCATTAATAACAGCCGAAAACAAGTGTCCCGGGGCTGGCGAGTGGGTGCCCACGCAGGCGAGCCATACCTGGGGGATTTTCCTCCCTGCGGCGTGGACCTGTGACAGCACGGGGAGCCCTGTGCCCAGTGAGAGGAGCCACAGGCTGTGAGATTCTATTCACAGGAACTGCCCCAAACAGGCAAGTGCAGAGACAGCGGGCAGGTGCACGGCTGCCAGCGACGAGGGGCGGGGAGGCTGTAACCAGGACAGGGGTTCCACGCGGGCTAACAGGACCACGCTAGAATTGCACGGTATTGGTAACTGCACATCACAGGTAGACAAAAACCCGCTGTGCTGCACAATTGAAAATGACTGAAGTGGTAAAATTTATCTCAATTCAAAATCAAAAACTGAGACATTTTACGTGAAGAGATAACTGTTGTTCAAAAAGTGTACAGAGGCAGTGCTCGGGCTGACAGTTAAGAAGTCAGCGTGGTTACACCTGCGCTGCAGTACCTGGCGTGCACCCCAGCTCCGGCTCACGACTGATGAAGGCTCTGTGAGCAGCCATGATGACTCAAGCTGATCGGCCCCTGCCACCCACAGGGGACCTGAGTCAGGCTCCAGGCTCCAGGGCTCACCCCTCCACCCCTAGCTGCTGAGGGTGGCTGAGGAAACAGATGATAGGAGTCTATCTTCCCTCTCTCTTTCTCCCTCCTCTCTCTCACTCTCTGTCTCTTTCCCTCCCTCCCTCTCAAATAGGTAATCAAAATTTTTTAATAATAATAAAAAAATCACTACAAGTGTGCATTGTGTACTGAGTTTAACTGGTGCACTAAACAACAGCTGCTGTGAACCTGTGCCCTCTGTCCCCAAGCTTGGGTGTTGAAGCTGCAGCTCCCATGTGCCTGCTTCCGCGGGACACAGGAAGGCAAGGCGAGGTCCCAGGGAGCAGCCCTGATCTGTCTCAACGATGAGTGTCCTAAGAAGGGGGGCCCCAGAGAGCCACCCTCCCTGCCCCGGAGGCTCTGTCTGCCCGCAGGTCGGCAGTAGAGAACTCAGCACACGCAGGCACACTGCGCGCTCCACCCCAGCCTCCAGCTCAGAACCACGAGAATCCAGGCTTCTGGTATGAGCCACCGGCTGTGCAGCATTTCGCTCCCTCGCCTTCACGCAAAGGTCTCACAGGATCCTTCAACTCCTGCGAGATAAATCCCATTGATCCCTCTGACAAAGGCTTAAGGCAATTAATTTGCTCCAGAAACAGAACGAGACTCCATGTTCAAACCCATGCTCTCCATCCTGATCTTTGCGACCTCATTAATATTAATTATGATTAATATTTAAAGACACATCACACAAAACGGTTCCCGTTTGTTGCTGTTTCCTTCCCATATGCGTTCACCCACCTCCACCTGCGTCCTGTCCCGTGCTGCTGCCCCCGACCGCTGCCGTCAGCAGGTCCTCAGAGCAGCTGCTCCGTACATCGCCTTGTCCCCGCTGGAAGGCACGCCACGGCCACAGGGATACGGGAGCTCGTCAGACGTACAGCAAACGTCTTCAGTCTGGAGACATGGGGGCTGCCACTCGCTGCTGAAGCTAATCGGACTCACAAAGCATGAACGTGCATGGCAGTCTCAGACCGTGAACACACGTGGCAGAGTGAGATCCTGAACACGCGTGGCAGTCTGAGATCCTGAACACGTGTGGCAGTCTCAGATCCTGAACACGTGTGGCAGTCTGAGATCCTGAACACGTGTGGCAGTCTGAGATCCTGAACACGTGTGGCAGTCTCAGATCCTGAACACACGTGGCAGTCTGAGATCCTGAACACGTGTGGCAGTCTGAGATCCTGAACACGTGTGGCAGTCTCAGATCCTGAACACGTGTGGCAGTCTCAGATCCTGAACACGTGTGGCAGTCTCAGATCATGAACACGTGTGGTAGTCTGAGATCCTGAACACGTGTGGCAGTGTCAGATGGTGAACACGTGTGGCAGTCTCAGATCATGAACACGTGTGGCAGTCTCAGATCATGAGCACGTGTGGCAGTCTCAGATCCTGAACACGTGTGGCAGTTTCAGATCATGAACACGTGTGGCAGTGTCAGATGGTGAACACGTGTGGCAGTCTCAGATCATGAACACGTGTGGCAGTTTCAGATCATGAACACGTGTGGCAGTGTCAGATGGTGAACACGTGTGGCAGTCTCAGATCCTGAACACGCGTGGCAGTCTCAGATTGTGAACACGTGTGGCAGTCTCAGATCCTGAACACGCGTGGCAGTTTCAGATCATGAACACGTGTGGCAGTCTCAGATCATGAACATGTGTGGCAGTCTCAGACAGATGGGGACAGTGCAGCCCCCAGGCCAGTTGCCCTGTGATTAATAACTTACTTAGAAGACGTACAACGTTGTGGGCACTGACATGGACACTACCCAGAACCGGTTTTCTAAAAAGGATCCAGGAATAGAAGATAAGGATGACGTGGGATCGCATGAGTCACTCGCACGCGTGTCAGCAGCTAGGAAGACCTTCTGCTCCGTGTACCACTTCAGCTCTCGGTCTCTGTTGGCTGGAAAGAGTAAACGTCCAACAATCTGTCCCAGGAATGAACCTGAGTTAAGAGCAGCACTTGGTCGTCTGAGAGGATTGCAGCACTGCGTTCCAGAGAGAATCATCGATTCATAGACACATTAATAACAGAAGAGCAGAGAATATGCCATCTACGTACAACAGAAAAGGGGAAACGGAAGTGCAGAGCAAATGGCAGAAGGACACACCGGGAAATACACAAGCCCAAAGCAGACGGCCCGGGGCCCCACGCACGGGCACAGACGGACTCTTAATGAGTCAACAACCCTGTAAAACAGGAAGCCAACGCAGAGTGCCAAGAGCTGAGGACCACACACAGCGACGAGAGAAGACGAACAGACGCCGGCAACCGCGATGGACACTGGACACTGGACACTGGACACTGGACACACCCGCATCTCCACAGGAGAACGGACGCTCACAGCGCAGTACAGATGAGAACACGTCCTTACGAGGCGAGATGGACGGGACAGGAATGAACTGCGACCCGAAGACGACGCACCGCACAGCGAACGGCACCCCAGCAGCCTCAGCTGCGACCAGAGAACCACCGAAGCAAACCGTGTAGGTCAAGAGAAAACAGCCAGAAATAAAAGAAATAAATATCATGTTGAAAAGGCATTGTGAGTGTCGGTGCTGAGTGGAACAGCGCCAGGAACACGGCGCTGCAGCCTGCTGTCGTCCAGGACTACGAAGCGATGCTACGAAATGCTGGGTGTGTTCAGAAATCATTTATAAAACAAGTCAAGAGACCTATCTCGCACTTCTTTATAACGACGTTTAATGCTAGACACTGCAGATGCTCAGAAGCACTTCAGAGAGCAACGCTGTGAGTACTGAACTCTATACCCAACCAAGCCACCACCCGAATTACAAGACCGCACACAGACGTCTGGCCTTTGCCTGATGTAGGGGTCCAGGTTTGCAAGTTCCGCTCAGAGAGAGTAGGGGACGGAGGACTCTGTCACCACACAGGAAACACAGCACACGTCTAGAGGGGAATCCTGAGTGTGAGCACTGCCTGCAGGCCAGTACTAAGACAGCTCGGTATTCACTACAGACCGCGGCAGGTAAACGTCACACGCTCACAAGGAAAATGTCATGACTCCCAAAACTTCAGAGAAAGGAAACGCAGAGCAGGAAGCAGAGGACCTGCATGCATTTTCTCATCTCTGTCGTCCAAATGCGCATTACAGTGAAGGCGTGAGCAGGCGGAGGCAC
Organism: Lepus europaeus; assembly: GCF_033115175.1. Taxonomy (NCBI): domain Eukaryota; kingdom Metazoa; phylum Chordata; class Mammalia; order Lagomorpha; family Leporidae; genus Lepus; species Lepus europaeus. The sequence goes on along the minus strand of NC_084835.1, from coordinate 1,915,090 downwards.
AGAGCGGAGCGCACGTGAAGTCCTGTAACTCGCTGAAGGGGTGGAGGGAGGCCTCAGGAGGAGGAGAAGTCCATGGCTGCGCACAGCAGGAGCTCAGAAAAATCAGGCCGAGACGCTGCTGTGAGCTTCTCTACGCACGCTCATGTGAAGGTTACAACTGACCACAGTAACCACGTACAACCAGGACCTTCACAAACCAAAAATACAGTGAAAACAAAACAAAAAACCCACACGGAAATAGAAAACAACGAGCAGCCAAAAAATGAAAATGAGAACGGCAGCTATTTCCAGACCGACGATGAAAACAAACACTGGACTTCTCGGGTGCAGCAAAAGCAACGCTAGTGGAAACATCTGTGCCTTTTACATTAATGGGGTAGATATATTCAGCCATAAATCAGGAGCAAAGGGAAGGAGCAACCCCCAAGAACAATGGAAAGGTATAAAGATAAAAGATGACAGGTGGAGTGGAAACCAGAATAGTGGTTTAGTAATGCAATTTTAGAAAGATATAGAAGAGATAAACGGCTAGACGATGTTATATTAACAACACCCAAACACACACAAAAAGCAGCCACAGACACAAAGCGTGTTTGAAACGAAGAGATCAGTAGAAAGGCATCAGCATCCAAAACTGACCCCAGAGGAAACAGAGTCCAGTGAGGTCCCTAGCAGAGCGGAGGAAGCCGGGCAGGATGTGCACCCCGGGGTGGGACACTCATGGGAGCCAGCGCCTCCTACTGGTCCTCAGACAGGACAACGACAGCCACTGACCACTGAACCCCAGGACCTCCCGCACCACACCCACAGAGCAGCCCCCGCTCCCGGCTGTTCTAACAATCTGCTGAATCCCAATAAAGTCAATTTGCAGAAGAGCAAACCACGTAGTGTAGTTTCCTTAATTTCAGGTTCAGAGTAGTTTAAAAATAAATCGGAAGTGTCTATTCCCAGGAAAAAGGCAGATTTGTTTGGCTGCCTTTCTTTGAGATTGTTTGGAACTATTAAATTTTACCCACGAAATGCACAAAATATGTGACAAACCAAGACTACAAAGACAGACTAGCGCTAACTACTGGGAACAGACAGAGGTGTGGAACACTGAGCACCTTAGAGCACCAGTAAGCAAAGCAGCGTCTCTCCAAGCCACACGGTGTGAAACCTGATGCCTGGGGAGGCCCTAGAAACGGGCTGCATTTGAATCTTTGTTTTTCTTTTTGATTTATTTATTTTACTGGGTGGGGGGCAGGCAGATCTTCCATCCACTGGTTCACTCCCCAGACGGCTGCAACAGCCAGAGTTGGGCCAGACCAAAGCCAGCAGCCAGGAGCTTCTTCCAGGTCTCCCACATGGGTGCAGGGGCCCAAGGACTCAGGCCATTTCTACTGCTTTCCCAGGTACCTAAGCAGGGAGCTGGATGGGAAGTGGAGCAGCCAGGACACAAGCCAGCGCCCATATGGGATGCCGGTGCTGCAGATGGCAGCCTAACCCACTGCACCACAATGCCGGCCCCTGAATCCTACAGTGACCACTGTTTTTACTGAGGTCACAGCTGTGTAACTAAGAGCCCTCCCTCTGCCATACGAGACCTCATGGAGCTGTCTCATGGAGCACTCACGTCATTTCATCGACCACTCGAAACCGGGCAGATCACAACTGCTCCCAACTACAGCAGTTTTCTTCCAACGATAAAACTGATCACTGCTGAACAGCGGACTCCTCAGAGGCAGGCTCCTCCCTACGCTGTCCTCCAGGGAGAGCCCTGTGATCCCCAGGGAGAGCCCTGCGGTCCTCCAGGGAGAGCCCTGTGGTCCTCCAGGGAGAGCCCTGCGGTCCCCAGGGAGAGCCCTGTGGTCCTCCAGGGAGAGCCCTGCGGTCCCCAGGGAGAGCCCTGCGGTCCTCCAGGGAGAGCCCTGCGGTCCTCCTGGGAGAGCCCTGCGGTCCTCCAGGGAGAGCCCTGCGGTCCCCAGGGAGAGCCCTGCGGTCCTCCAGGGAGAGCCCTGCGGTCCTCCTGGGAGAGCCCTGCGGTCCTCCAGGGAGAGCCCTGCGGTCCTCCAGGGAGAGCCCTGCGGTCCCCAGGGAGAGCCCTGCGGTCCTCCAGGGAGAGCCCTGCGGTCCTCCTGGGAGAGCCCTGTGGTCCTCCAGGGAGAGCCCTGCGGTCCTCCTGGGAGAGCCCTGCGGTCCTCCAGGGAGAGCCCTGCGGTCCTCCTGGGAGAGCCCTGTGGTCCTCCAGGGAGAGCCCTGCGGTCCCCAGGGAGAGCCTTGCGGTCCCCAGGGAGAGCCCTGCGGTCCTCCTGGGAGAGCCCTGTGGTCCTCCAGGGAGAGCCCTGCGGTCCTCCTGGGAGAGCCCTGTGGTCCTCCAGGGAGAGCCCTGCGGTCCCCAGGGAGAGCCCTGCGGTCCTCCAGGGAGAGCCCTGCGGTCCTCCAGGGAGAGCCCTGTGGTCCCCAGGGAGAGCCCTGCGGTCCCCAGGGAGAGCCCTCTGGTCCCCAGGGAGAGCCCTGTGGTCCCCAGGGAGAGCCCTGCGGTTCCCACAAGCAGGAAGCTGCCTCTGCGCCCAGAGGTGGCGGGGGTGAGGGCAGCAGCGAAGCCTGAGTGTGAGGACAGAGGTGGAGGCTGGGGTCTGGCCGCTCCCCCAAGGCGACTCCATGGCCATCTTCTCCCACAGCCTTGACGAGAGCCCACAGGGGGAATTCTCCAGAAAGCCAATCACTGGCTAATTCCCACAGGATCCCGGTGCTGATGACGGACATTCCCAACTGTGACTTTCAGAAGCGACCCCAGGCTCCGCCCCCCACCCCATCCTGTGATTCTGCCCAGGGAGGGTCTCACGGGTCTGCCACCATGACCCCGAGAGCCTGGGGTGAGAAGTCAGCATGCAGGCTGGCCCCCGCTCGGCCAGGACCCGCCCCTCACCACACACGGGGTGACCAGGGGGTTCACAGTCAACTCCGCCTCTTCCTCGGGAAACACGCCAGCCATGGAAGCTGTGCTAAGAGGTGTTTGTGGACTCGGGGACCTCCGTGCACCAGAGTCTGCTGCATCTCAATATTCCAGTTCTTCAATTTAATAAACCTATTCTACAGGCCGCGGCACCCCCCAATATTATGATTATTTCTGGGCTCCTATACCAGTCAGCACCCCACCTGCCCATGGACCCCAGTCCAGGGCACTTTCCCTGCTGCCCCTGGCTCTCCCTGCTGCCCCTGGCTCTCTCTGGCTGCCCCTGGCTCTCTGAGGCTGTCCCTGGCTCTCTGAGGCTGCCCCTGGCTCTCTCTGGCTGTCCCTGGCTCTCTCTGGCTGCCCCTGGCTCTCTCTGGCTGTCCCTGGTTCTCTGAGGGTGCCCCTGGCTCTCTCTGGCTGCCCCTGGCTCTCTCTGGCTGTCCCTGGTTCTCTCTGAGGCTGTCCCTGGCTCTCTCTGGCTGTCCCTGGTTCTCTCTGAGGCTGTCCCTGGCTCTCTCTGGCTGCCCCTGGCTCTCTCTGGCTGCCCCTGGTTCTCTGAGGCTGCCCCTGGCTCTCTCTGGCTGTCCCTGGCTCTCTCTGGCTGTCCCTGGTTCTCTGAGGCTGCCCCTGGCTCTCTCTGGCTGCCCCTGGCTCTCTCTGGCTGTCCCTGGCTCTCTCTGGCTGCCCCTGGCTCTCTCTGGCTGCCCCTGGCTCTCTCTGGCTGCCCCTGGTTCTCTCTGGCTGTCCCTGGCTCTCTGAGGCTGTCCCTGGTTCTCTGAGGCTGTCCCTGGTTCTCTCTGGCTGCCCCTGGTTCTCCGAGGCTGTCCCTGGTTCTCTCTGGCTGTCCCTGGCTCTCTGAGGCTGCCCCTGGTTCTCTCTGAGGCTGCCCCTGGCTCTCTCTGGCTGTCCCTGGTTCTCTGAGGCTGTCCCTGGTTCTCTCTGGCTGCCCCTGGCTCTCTGAGGCTGTCCCTGGTTCTCTCTGGCTGTCCCTGGCTCTCTCTGGCTGCCCCTGGCTCTCTGAGGCTGCCCCTGGCTCTCTCTGGCTGCCCCTGGCTCTCTGAGGCTGCCCCTGGCTCTCTCTGGCTGTCCCTGGCTCTCTCTGGCTGCCCCTGGCTCTCTCTGGCTGTCCCTGGTTCTCTCTGGCTGTCCCTGGCTCTCTGAGGCTGTCCCTGGTTCTCTGAGGCTGCCCCTGGTTCTCCGAGGCTGTCCCTGGTTCTCTGAGGCTGTCCCTGGCTCTCTGAGGCTGCCCCTGGCTCTCTCTGGCTGTCCCTGGCTCTCTCTGGCTGCCCCTGGCTCTCTCTGGCTGCCCCTGGCTCTCTCTGGCTGTCCCTGGCTCTCTGAGGCTGTCCCTGGTTCTCTGAGGCTGCCCCTGGCTCTCCGAGGCTGTCCCTGGTTCTCTGAGGCTGTCCCTGGCTCTCTGAGGCTGCCCCTGGCTCTCTCTGGCTGCCCCTGGCTCTCTCTGGCTGCCCCTGGCTCTCTCTGGCTGCCCCTGGTTCTCCGAGGCTGTCCCTGGTTCTCTCTGGCTGCCCCTGGTTCTCCGAGGCTGTCCCTGGTTCTCTCTGGCTGTCCCTGGCTCTCTCTGGCTGTCCCTGGTTCTCTCTGAGGCTGTCCCTGGCTCTCTGAGGCTGTCCCTGGTTCTCTGAGGCTGTCCCTGGTTCTCTCTGAGGCTGTCCCTGGCTCTCTCTGGCTGTCCCTGGTTCTCTCTGAGGCTGCCCCTGGCTCTCTCTGGCTGCCCCTGGCTCTCTCTGGCTGTCCCTGGCTCTCTCTGGCTGCCCCTGGCTCTCTCTGGCTGCCCCTGGCTCTCTCTGGCTGTCCCTGGCTCTCTCTGGCTGCCCCTGGCTCTCTCTGGCTGCCCCTGGCTCTCTGAGGCTGTCCCTGGTTCTCTGAGGCTGTCCCTGGTTCTCTCTGGCTGCCCCTGGTTCTCCGAGGCTGCCCCTGGCTCTCTCTGGCTGTCCCTGGCTCTCTCTGGCTGTCCCTGGCTCTCTGAGGCTGCCCCTGGCTCTCTCTGGCTGTCCCTGGTTCTCTCTGGCTGTCCCTGGCTCTCTCTGGCTGTCCCTGGCTCTCTCTGGCTGTCCCTGGTTCTCTGAGGCTGTCCCTGGTTCTCTCTGGCTGCCCCTGGCTCTCTCTGACTGCCCCTGGCTCTCTGAGGCTGTTCCTGGTTCTCTGAGGCTGTCCCTGGCTCTCTGAGGCTGCCCCTGGCTCTCTCTGGCTGTCCCTGGCTCTCTCTGGCTGCCCCTGGCTCTCTGAGGCTGCCCCTGGCTCTCTCTGGCTGTCCCTGGTTCTCTGAGGCTGTCCCTGGTTCTCTCTGGCTGCCCCTGGCTCTCTGAGGCTGTCCCTGGCTCTCTCTGGCTGTCCCTGGCTCTCTCTGGCTGTCCCTGGCTCTCTGAGGCTGTCCCTGGCTCTCTCTGGCTGCCCCTGGTTCTCTCTGGCTGTCCCTGGTTCTCTCTGGCTGTCCCTGGTTCTCTCTGGCTGTCCCTGGTTCTCTCTGGCTGTCCCTGGCTCTCTGAGGCTGTCCCTGGCTCTCTGAGGCTGTCCCTAGCTCTCTCTGGCTGCCCCTGGCTCTGGTCTGGCTACAGTCTCACCGGGTATTGTTTCCTTTGGACAGCTTTACTCTGGGGTGAGCATTGAGCTGGTTTTGTCCATGGGGGACGGGTCCCCCAGCTTTGTCTCTTGCACAGGTGCAGGGTAGATGGCTGCCTCTTCTCCCACGCTCAGGCTCTTTGTTGGCAGACAGGTGGGTCCTGGCAACCCCCCTGGGGAATGAAGGCCCCAGCCCCTGCAGGCCCCCTCTCGCCCCTGTCATGCACCGTCTCACCTCCTGGGGCCCCAGGCACGTCTGTCTGTGGAGCAGTGGGAAGAGCAGGGCTCTGCAATCCCGTGTCTGGGTCTGCACCCCAGCTTTCTAGCTCTAGCTGTGACACGCTGGCTTAATCTCACTGTTTACAGGAACCGGACTAATGCACACAACATCATCAGGGCACTGCAATTTGTGGAAACACAGAACTGACTGAAGTTTATGTAGATGTAAGAAAAAAACCTTGAAATCCAAGTGATGGCTACATGTCCTTTTTAAGTGGAACTGATACACCAATGTAACGAGTCAGAGGAAAGCAATTTTTTTTTGACAGAGTGGACAATGAGAGAGAGACAGAGAGAAAGGTCGAAAGGTCTTCCTTTCCCGTTGGTTCACCCCCTCCAATGGCCACTGAGGCTGGTGCACTGCGCTGATCCGAAGGCAGGAGCCAGGTGCTTCTGCTGGTCTCCCATGGGGTGCAGGGCCCAAGGACCTGGGCCACCCTCCACTGCTTTCCCGGGCCACAGCAGAGAGCTGGACTGGAAGAGGAGCAACTGGGACAGAATCCAGCGCCCTGACTGGGACTAGAACCCGGGGTGCCGGTGCCGTAGGCGGAGGATTAGCTTATTGAGCCGCGGTGCCGGCCAGAAAGCAAATTTTCACACACACATAGTTCCACATCCTTAACAGCTACTGTTGGTATACTTCCTCCCAACTGTTTGTAATTCGACTAACAGTTACAGCAACTTTATGCAGATATACATACACACGACGTTATAGCAAACGTTCACGCCCACGGGAAGCACACTCTGTATCTCTACAGAGCGTCTCTAAGCCCCACGAATGGCCGCCCCACCCAGTGAATGCCCTGGGAAGATTCATCCACCAGCATCAGCCAGAGCAGTCGGGCCGTGCAGCCCTCTAAGGAACTACGCCAAAACAACTTTCCACAACCCCCAGTGTAATAAACAAGTGAACACAGTGGCTTGGCGTCCACAGGCGGGAAACTCCTGCACCAAACACGGGGAGCTGCTGAGCTGTGCAGGGACTGCTGGGACAGCCACAGCACCGTGTGCAGGCCGCGTGCCTCCATCGACTTACCTTCCAGGTGCCCCTGTTACAGACTGTGGACTCTGCCTGTGCTTGCCTGGGCAGGGCCTCACCCAGCCCCGCGCGCGCACCATCAAGTGGCCAGACTGGCACATTGACCCACCACCCTCGGTGGTCTCCGGACCTTATCACAGAAAGAGCTGGAAGTTATGTCCTCCCCAAGGCTCTCTAATATGTTGGTGACTCTGGTTCCTGTCCCGACAAGCGTCCCGGCACCGGGGGAGGGGCCCTGCCTGCTGGTGCACCTCCCGGGTAGCCCTTGTGATGCAGCTGGGGGTGGTGGAAGCCCCTCCTCCCCTCCGGGCCAGGCCATCACTTCGGCCGCTCCTCGGCTCTCCTGCCTGCAGCCTGGGCTCGGCTTTACTGTCCCCTGTGGCCTACGACACCCTGTGGCCTATGACATTAGAAACTGGGTCTGTAGCAGGATGAGGAGAGGCCTGGTGGGAGTATATTGCATCGTGGGGGAAGCTGCCCTTGGAGGGGACTACAGCAGTTCTTGGGGGATCTTTGGCTCTTGATGTCGTGAGGGAGCAAGCTGGTGATGCCCTGGCCTTTCCGGCCTCCTGTCTGGTGACACGATCTCCCACTCCCACAGGCTCATCTACCACTGAGACGCCAGCTGCCACCAGGACCTCGCCGGGTGGGGCTGCCGAGGTGGGTGCCGTGGTCAGGGACCTCAGCTGTGAGCTGCAGACACCTCTTCCCGACGCGCGCTCAGCCACAGGCGCCCCAGCACGGCGGCCGAAGGCCGAGGAACACACGCAAACACCGGGCACCCGCACACCACCACATTGGGAGGCTAAATCGGGCCCCAGCATATCTACTGAGCCGCCAGTTTCCATTCCTCTATCTTTTAAATTAGTTTCCAAGGTCAAAACTTCAGGTTCCAAGTAGCTCTCAAAATACCGGGAGCTCTCAGAACCCTGGGCTGTCGGACTGGCATTTGCGAGCGGCAGGAACAGCCCGGAACTCAGTCAGCGCCCCCATCACCACCTGCTGCCAGGCCTGCTCTGCTTACTGTGCCTGGCTCTCACACACACTGGGCTCGCGGCTTTGCCACGTGTGACAGGACCTGAGCTGGGGAGATCACCATGAGCCCAGCTCTGAGCGCTCAGCTCGGAACGGTTCCCTGGAGACTCCGGTCTCTTCCTCGGGGACACGACCCCGTCCCGATCCCAGCTGTGCACTGCACCTGCTGGGCAGAGTCCACTCCTCTGCTTCACAGTGTGGGCTGAGTTCATGCTCAAGTGCGTGTTCCAAGGAGAAAACAACGGGCCCTGCTGGGGCGGGAACAGCTCCGCGGGTGGAGAACATGGAGAACTCTGGCACTGCGAAGGCTCAAACGGAAACGTTCGTGCGTTCGCTCTAAGTCAGGGCTCCCAAGGCCCTGTCCTTTGTAACCAGCTGAGATCATTCAACAGAGGCAGAAATGGCCTCAATTGGATAAAAACTGGTGGAGCACTGAGTCAGTTTGTCACAAACCACAGGTGGCCAGGAAAAAATGGAACTATAACTAAAATTAGTTGATGAGGGACCACAGGATTGGATGCTTTCTCTGTATTAAAAAGCAAATGCAGCTGACACCTTTCCACGTTGGTCTTCTACCCGTCTAGGAACAACAAATTAATTTCCTTAGTCCAAGCAGGAAAACAAAAGAACAGGTGCACTTTCAGGAAGGGGGTGGTGGTGGTGCTGGAAAGAGAACCTCCAGGTGCACCTGTCACTCAATACAACAAAAGCCAGAGAAAGCTGCACCCACCGTGCACAATGAAAACCATCCCTGACCGGTTTTCCTTCCCATTTATGGCCGAGTCTGGCCAGTCTGTAAACTGCCTCTCGCACGCCCCTTTCAGGACCGATGTCACAAGCCGGTCCCTAGCTTGGGTTTTCTGAGGGCTGTGTGACACCAAGTCCCCAAGTCAGATCACCGCCCCTCACTTGAAGCCCCGACCACGGTGGCCTGAGACACTCACAGCATTTTTCCTAACAGTGTATTCTCTATTGGCTAATGGTGGTTCTAAGTACAACAAGGGCCAAACAGCTGGTGCTGGTAACCGGCGTTTTAAGCAGAGGGGTTTCCCGAGGAAGAGAACCGTTCACCTGGGCTAGCAAAGGAGCTTTTCAGCTACAAGGATAATCGGGAAGTGTGCACTACAGAATCTCGCCAATTAGCTAGGTACTGAGAAACATTAAATCTTACATCTTTGTGTTGATTTTATTTGGAAGGCAGAGAGAGACACAGACACAGAGAGATCTCCTATCCACTGGTTCACTTCCCAAAATACCTGCACAGCCCAGGAACTGGGAACGCAATCCAGGTCTGCCCAGCGGGAGGCAAGGACCCAACACCTGAGCCAGCACCTGCTGCCTCCCAGGGTGTGCAATGGCAGGAGCTGGGTCAGAAGGGGAGAAGCCGGACTTGAAGGAGGCTCTTCCGTATGGGATGCAGCCTCCCAAGAAGCCACTGAACCAGCGGCCCCAATGCTCGCCCCTGACACTTACTAAGGGAAATTGGTCATCTTTTGGAACCGGAAAGCCTGCAGGTCTGGACATGCTGTGAAAGTCTGTGGCCTCTGGGTAAGCACAGGATCTGGCTACCCTCTAGGGACCCGGCTCCAGGGGCTCCATCCTGGGTGGCAACTTGCAACAGTCCTGAGGACTTCAGGAGCCCCTGGTGTACCCTCAGCGACCAAACCCTGCCATGAACCAGGAGTGGGACCCTCGGGTCACTGCGTTTGAAAGCCCCCAGCAGCCTGCAAGGGCAGCCGAGGCCGAGGGTCACTGCACGCAGAAGCACGCCTCCATCCCGTGTTCTACAAGGAGCGTGATCTCTGCCGGCTGCCGACGCCCTGTGCGTTTCTACCGGATCATCCTCAAAGGTTAAGGCACTGTTCCCAATAATCTGGCATACAATTCAGCCCCGGGCTGCAAACCAGATTCCCGGGAGGTGGAGGCGGCCTGCGGGATGTCCACAAGAGACGCACCACCTTCAGTGCCCAGGGCCCAGAGGCACCAGCGCTGACTGCACGGGGCTCGAAGATGCGGCGTCAGGCAAGGGCAGAGCTCAGGTCTGCACACAGGAAGAACCGTCAGGGTCTCTGTGGGGCGAGCACGTGTGCCGGCATGCATGCATGTGTGCCGTCTGCGTGGGAGGGGAAGGCTGCTTCGCGGGATGTGCAGAGGCCTAGAGCTCAGGCGCTCTCTGTCCTCGGTGTGGGATGTCCAGGGCCTCACTGAGACTCCGGGCTGGGGCCTGTGTGTGGTGCAGCCGCAGGATAAACCAGCTTGAACACCAGCATCCCACAGCACAGCGCTGGTTCAGTCCCCAGCTGCTCCACTGCTGTTCCAGCTCCCTGTTGATAGGCTTGGGAAAGCAGTGGATGATGTGGGCCCTGCCACCCTCGTGGGAGACCTGGATGGAGTTCTACGCTCCTGGCTTCAGCCGGCCCCAGGCCCAGCCACTGCGGGCATTGGAAGAGTGAACCAGCAGGTGGGCAATGTCATCAGTGAGGGCGGCGGCTGGTCCCATCCCAGAGCCCAGCACAGCCATGGACTCAGCCAGGGGCTCAACCAAGCTCTCAACATCTCTGGAGGATGCGCACCTGTGAGACTGGGTGGAATCTCCCACAGCACCCTGACTGCTACCCCTCAATAGTTACAACCACTTCCTGGGAGCAACATGGTTACTATTCATGTAGTTCAATGAAACAGTCCCGCTTGCTGGAAGCCCCGTTTCCTTTTAAAAATGCCACTGCTTCATAAACAATGAAGACACTTTGTTACCATCACTTTAAGTGAACTTCAGAGTTTTCACCTATCTCACACCCCGTCATAGCTTTGTTTTCAACTGATCTGTAACTGCAGAACTATGCAATGATGCTTCCACTTTGAAAATGTAAGGATAATGTGTTTGACCTGCTTCCTAGCCAAGAGGCAATTTGTTCAATTCCAGTTTTGCTGTCTCAGTACCCAAAAGAAGCAAGAGGAGCAAGGACAGGTATGATGCAAAATAAGTAATCACTTCTTATTCCACTGCATCACAAAATGAGGCCATCGGGGATATGATTAAAATACTATAATTCACTGGATTTTTCCAGACTCTCCATGAACTAGAGGACTGTTCACGCACGTATCCAAGCACATGCAATCCTGTCACACGTGTGAATTTTCTGACACATTTTAACTTATTTAGAGCATCAAACTAAGTTAAGCTAAAAAGATACAAAACAAAACTGCCAATTTTTCTCCCCCATCACTGACAAAGCAGAAATTCCAGCAGGCTGGCAGTACCGGACTTCCAGCTGAACCCTCGGGCACGGACCGGGGGCCTGGGCCCTGATGCTGACTCGTTGGGGCTCCTACACATCTGTGTGTACCGTTCTTTGGAACCGAGAGAGTGGACCTAAAGCTTCCCTAAGGACAACCTGCATTTATTTTTTTATGCTTTTAAGTAAAAACAAAAGGACATTTACCAAACGGTCAGCAGGTTTTTATTTTATTTTATTTATTTTACAAGTAGACACACACATAATCTAGTGCTTCACCATGCCGGTTACTCTTCGGAGTGCTTTGAAAATACCAACTCTGCTGGACTTCCCTTCAATGCAGCCGAGAAAACTGCCGCACGGGGAGGGAAGCGGCTTCCCAGGCTCACAGCTCGGGCTGGGATGCCAACCTGAGCAGTTTGGCTCTGGAGTCTGCAATGGGTGATCCTTCTCAGCTTCCCCCCGAACACTCCACTGTGAACATTTTCAAATCCACAGCAAAACTGCAAATGTCGCCCCCACTCCCTTGGATCATTCAGGGCGTCTTTTGCTATGCAGGTGAAATGAGATAACCACGGGTGGATCACCTGAGTCTCACACGCTGCGCTTTTCATTTGCAACGAAGCCCGCCCTGTAGTGCGCAAAGCAGGCGAGCCCTGGGTCTGATGCACTGACACGGGAGGCCAGCTCATCGTGTGAAGAACGAACTGCAAATGCGACTTCACAGCCAGACACCGACCGCGGACGTCGACACAGCCCCCTCCGCCAGCTCATGGGGACCTCAGAGCAGCTTGCTGGAGCGAGCTCACACACAGCGTCCATGCCTTCTTCATTATGTCACCGGCCCCCTCCCCACCCTCCACTTCTCTAAGGCAGGGGTGAGCAGACTTGTGGCTGCCGAGGGCCCTTTGGATGCTTACAGCATCGCTTGTGGGCCATACAGAACGATCAACTTAAGAACGAGGCTGCTGTCCATTTACTGAGGGTCGAGTCCTGCCTGTGGTTGCCTTGGCAGGGCCAGACCACAAGATTTCATGATTTTGTGGGCCTTCTGGGGCCTGTGGGCCAGACTTTCCCACTCTTGCATAAAGCTCAAATTAAAGCTGGATCTCTACAGTCATGTGCCATTCCACTCATCAGCAGATGATGACCTCCATGGGAGCAGACGACAGCCTTACGTGAAGGTTTACGAAGCCTGAGAATCTATCCAAACCCGAGGACGTTCTTCAGAACCCAGGCTTCATGCATGCAGGGGCAGAGCTGCCTCACGAGGTCTTCAGGGCACCCCCCACGCCCCCCAGAAAGAGCCGGCTCAGGAGCACCTGCCAGGCGCTCGGTCTGCTCGAGATTTGACCGCGACCTGCGACCAACTTGGCGGGCGTCTGCGTGCAGCGTCTCTCTCTTTCTCTAAGTGGTCCTTTGAGTAACAGGGCTCCACTGACGCATCTGAAAGTCGCTCTGGGAACCCAGAAGTGCAGATGCCCAGGCCCCAGCCGTTCCAACTCAGAAGATGTGGGGATGGGTACGCGGGTCTCCGTGTTAACCAGCGCCCTTGGGTCCTGGTGCTCGTTACCGGCAGCCCCTGGGCCGGCAGGAAGAGGCTGCCCTCTCATCACGGTGCACTGGACAACCAATTTTATGCCCGTCAGCCACACTCCTGTTCCCCATTGTGTTCAAGCTGCTGGAGACCACTTGTGTTGTATTTTTAAAATGGATTTTACTTTCGGAGTGTTATCCTCGATTATCCCTGCACTATTTCACCTGTGTCTGCATCGTTTCCTGTACGGGGAGCACCGATGCCTCAGAGCCCAGGAGAGGGTGTGCCGCGTCCCACACCCCCTCCTCCCAGGAACCGCCTCGCATTTTCCAGATCCAAGTGGGAGCTCCCTGCTTCCCCAGCCCCGCACTGCCGTATCGAAGGTGGCGTGTGATTCTCAGCTCTTGCATTTTATTATTTCTAATAAACATATTTGAAGTACTCTTTTTCCCTCTTAAGACGGCTTTCGCACCTTCTGTTAATCGGGATACACTGTACTGTATCACTGGGTTACAGTAACTGCGATTGCAATTTTATCTTCTCTTTTTAATGTTTACATCAGTCCACAAGTTCTTCATGGTTTTGTTATTGTCAGTGTCTACCCTGTGAGCCTCTGCTATATAATCTACTTTGTAAAACCTCTCTTTTCTAGACGCTAGCATTGACTCAAAATTTCCTGTGGCACAGAAGTGTTAAATGATGTCAGTGTGGGATTTTCCTTGATATTTTCAATTAAAAGCGGGAATAACAATATATTCCAAATAAGTCCACTTCTTGTAAAAATCCAGTGAGCTAATGGTTATGATAGCTATAAGCAAATTGAAAAACTGTTTTTTCCCATTTCACGTGAGCTATTGCGTTTACTGGTGTATGCACCACTTCTACAGGACTCTACACACTTCTGTAGAACTCCATCGTCTTCGATTTGACTCCATCATCTTCGATTTGACTCCATCGTCTTCGATTTGACTCCATCGTCTTTGATTTGCTTAATTCAGCACTCATTCCAGTTTACTATGTGCCAGATACCAGTCGGCTACCAAGATGCGACTCCACAGACTCCTGCCCTCAGGCAGCCTTTGGCTGAACGGAGACAAGAGCAAGGTGCTATGAACAACGGGACTTGGTGGATGACCGTGAGCACCGTCCCCAGCCTTCTCTGCACCACGCTGCCTCCCACCTAGGATCCGGGTGGGAAGTGCAAGCTTCTCACAGTGCTGGGGGAACTGAGTGAAGGGCTCCACATCAAACCCAGAGAATATTAACTCTTTCTGTCCTGCTGGGAAACAGCGCCAGGGACAGCACTCCCAGGAGGGGAGAGAAGGCCCCGTGCCGAGACCAGTGGTCCCACGGGGGACTCACTCCATGTTGAGAGAGGCTGGGGCTCGCCGTCTATGGGACAGACGTTAAAAGAAATACCCTAACATCTTTCCAACATCGCACCGCGGACGGTCCATCTTGGCCAGAAAACTGTTCTTTGTCCTTAGCTATCCTTCCAAACGGGATGTGTGCATGGAGAAGCACACAAATGTGTGTGAGCAGGTGCACACACACAACACACAGACAGACAAGCCCACACAAACCCACACACTGCAGGCTTCAGCTGCCAGCTGCCACGGGTCTTCCGTCCACTCCACCGCTTTCTGGAGGGAGCTCTCCACGGCCACCCCAGCATGCTTTCCTTCCGGGGGTAAACGCCGTCCTAGCTCTCACACTTCGGAGGACAGCACCGACTGCACTGCAGCCTCGGGTCTCGGATCTGCCCCACCATCAGCTGGGACTCCGAGTGGGGCTGGGCACTGAGGGAGCTCTCCATATCCTAACACCGTGGAGGAAGCGTGGAGCCCCAGCCCCTGGGTTCACTCACGACAGCCACCTGCTGTTCATCCACACAAACACCTCCTTGCACTGGGGGCTGGGCGTCCCCACGCATGCACCCTCCTTCCCGTGGTGGACAATGCTGTCCTGGTGGCTTTGCCTCCCCACCACTGGGGCTGTCCCTGCGGGGGACCCCTCACGGCACCCTGTCCTGCCTAGCAAAGGGGCAAGCACTGGCCACCCCTGGTCAGTCACTGTTCCCTGAAGGTCTCTGTCACCAGTAGCACTGGCTTCATCTGGTGCCATATACAGTGTGGGTCTTTGTCCCCCCAGTCTCAGGAGCTTCAGCCCCACGGTGTTGCAGGAACGGTACCAAGAGGATGGGAACCCAACTGCGATGTCTATGGGTGGGACCTTCATAGAGCCGTGAGGTCCTTAAAGGCGGAGGCTCCAGGACTGAATCCTGGTGACGTCCTCAGGAGAGGGAGAGACCCAGACACACATGTGCACACACACGCACACATATATGCACATGCACACTCACACACATGCACACACACATCTTTGGCCACATGCTAGCTGCAGACTCTGTCTGGAGAGGCCATTACCGCATGCTGACCTAGGACTGCGAAGCCCCTGAACCGTGAGCCAATGAGCCTCTCTCCTTACAGTCAGAGCCACAGGAAGCCGAGCCTGGCTCTGGGCTGGGAGACTCCCTGATCTCCTGCTGCTACTTTTCAATTTGTTCCCTTTCTGCCAGAGTGGTAGAGTTGCTTCCTTTCTCCTACACACCAAGGAATCCTGAAACAACCGGGAAAGAGGAACCTCAGGATGGGGCTGAAACCCCACATCCGTGACTGATGGAGAGAGATTTAACCTCGCCGAGTGAGCCCTGGCGAGCCTGTCCGTGAAGCAAGGGGCCGGGTGCAGGGGGCCATGCCTGGGGTCTCGTCCCACAAGGCGTTTGTCCCAATGCTCTGAACACTCTCTCCCCAACGCCCACCTCCCTGTGCACACCGACCAAGAGAGCGGAACCAAGGCTACCTAAGTGGATCAATTTCTAGAACATTCTGAGCTGCCGTACATAGGCCCTTCCTCCAGGATCTGCCAGGCAGGGGCACACACCGCTGCCTCCTCCCCTGTCCTAGAACTTCAGTTCCAGAGCGGTGCCCACCGCACCTGCCGCCCTGTCCTAGAACTTCAGTTCCAGAGCGGCGCCCACCGCACCTGCCGCCCTGTCCTAGAACTTCAGTTCCAGAGCGGCGCCCACTGCACCTGCCGCTCTCTCCATGCCAGGACCCAGGCCACGGCAAAAGGCACTCCCCGCTCAGAACAGACCGAGGGGCTTCCGGCGTGGGTCTCTACCCACAACCACTCTGCACAGGACCATCAGGTGCGTGCAGCCACACGCACAGTCCCTCTCCACAGCTATGGGGCCGTCTCCACGTTCTGAGAGCCAGAGGCCGAGCATCGGCTGTGACTCATCCCCAGCTTTCTGCACGCGGCCCACGACTACCTCGGGGACACCACCCTGTCGGTGGTGAAGACGGCACCCTGTGCCCGCACAGGACTCCTCCCGGCCCCAGAGCCTGGTGCACAGGTTGTACCGTTCTCCGCAAGCAAGCAAGGCAAAGGCACAGGGAAGTCAAACAAATCCAGAGCAGACCCCGCCCAAGCTCGCTCACTCAGGGCACAGGTAGTCATTCTGACTGCAGCCCGTTATTAGATTCTTTGACGGAAATTGCTTGCTAAATGGAACTCCTTTCATTTTCATCGAAATTTACGGCCAATTTGAGGAAAGGTTTAATTGAATATCTCGTACTGTAGGGAAAACTAGTAACCAGGCTGAGGCGCGCTGCTGAACTGATCCACGTAGATGATAAAATCCTTTCTCCCCATTTCCCTACTGAAGGAATTGATTTTAACTCTACCTCAGCGAATCAGACGACAGGCTCACTTCAAACCAACTTACAAACAAATATTTCTACCAGGCAGAAGAGTACATCAGGAGTCCCTCCTTCCAGGAACGTCAAATGAGAACAGAACAAATCCAGAGGACACCGAAGAGCCTCGACCCCGAGATGCAGCCTTCTCACTCCGCTGAGAACGGGGAGCCCTCTGGCATCCCGCTCACCGGCCGCGCTCTGTCGCCAAGGCTGATGGTGCCACGCGGAAGCACCTGGGTTTCCTGCACCACTCTGCCTGTGTCGGCGGCGCCTTAGCCATGGACTTAGCCGACATGGGTCTCAGCGTTCGCTCCTCCAGAGTGAGAGGATGATGACCTCTGATTCTGCCTTGGACACAATCATCCCGCAGGGCTCTGCAGCAGTGGGGGATTTCAGACAGGCAGTGAAAGGCCAGTTTCAGAGCTGTTCTGGGGCCAGGCGCCACAGCCACTCCTCGGTGTGCACCCCCTCTGTGGCTCAGCGTGCACCCCACGCAGGCAGGGTGGCTGGGCGGGCTGAAGGACAGGCTCCCGCTCTGGTCCTCAGGACCAGGGACAGCTTGCGGCCAGTCTGTGTGGTGCAGCGTCCGGAGAGGAGGCCCGGGCTGCCGCCTGCACTCGCCCAGCGGCAGAAGCAGCCGTGAGCCTCTGAATTTGTGCAGATTCAACCATGTACACCACAGCCACGTCTACAATGCCAAAAATCGACGTATTACTGCTGAGGACTGAGGCCACGGGGCCAAGCCACAGACCTCTCGGCGTCTTTAGGCCACAGATGTGACTCAGAGTCCTACCCCCACCCCAAGGGCACGGCTAGCAGAACGAATGAGCGAACATGGCGACTTCCGTTCTAGCCTGGCCCAGGCCCAGGCAGCAGGACTCTGCAGGGCACTGGACTGGCCAGCGGGGCACCAGGAGCCCCTCCCCACCACGCACACCTTTTGGAGGAAGCGGGGGAAAGATTCTACGGACAATTGAGTTCTCCAAATGTCAGTTCCGAATAAACCGCGGAACCCACCCAAAAGGCTTAGGTGCAAATCCATCCTCCATTCCACCTGACTTTTACGAGCTCCCCGAGCTGCACTGGAAAATGTCAGCTGGATGCTTTCACGAAGCCGCGCTCAACTTTCAGGGGCTCGGATGCAGTCTGAGGGGGGGAGGGATTGGGGGAGGAGCCGTGAGTGCAGGGACAGTGCTGGCGCAAAGCCCGAGATGCACAGTGCAAAGATCTTCCTGCAGGTTAGCAATGACTGCAGCTTCCGCTCCCAAGCCCTCCCCAGTCTGGGTCCCTGGAACCTGAAGGGATGACCTGGAGGGTGTGGGTTAGGTCCTTGGGATTCTGTCTGGTGAGATTTAAAATGACCACGGTCAAATCCTTGCAAGTTGCTTCCTCAAGTGCAAGTTTAACACCTTGGACAGACATGGCAATAGCACCTTGGACAGCTATGCTAATGACCCCAGCTCCTAACAGAGACTCACTGTGCAGGGATGATGTTTTCATGTATGTTTCCTTTTTGTATCGTCAAGAAGTGCTCAGATGGCATGATCAGACACACGTGAGGGCAGGAGTCTACATACAATTCCAAGCCTGTACAGCTAGAACGTGGTTCAGGTAATACTGTCAGCTCACCTGAACCACGTTCTAACTGTACAGACTTGGAGTCGTACGTAGACATCTTCTCAGAAAAGAAGGCTGGAGTCTAAACTAACTAAAATATTTATTGTATCTATCTGAGAGGCAGAGAGAGACAGAGGGAGACAGATCTCCCATTTGCTGGTTCACTCCCCACATGCCTGCAGCAGTTAGGCCTGGGCTGAAGCCACACGCCAGGAACTCAATCCAGGTTTCCCCGGAACCCAATTATTTGAGCCGCCGTTGCTGCCCTCAGGGTAAGAATTTAGCAGGAGGCCGGAGACAGCAGCAGAGCCTGCGACTCAAACCCAACCACGCCAACGTGGGATGCAGGCATCCAGGCTGCATTTAAGTGCTGTGCCAAATGCCCACTCCCAGACCTGTTGTTTCACTCATCTCCATCGAGAGCAGCGTCCTTCTGCTCTCTCTTCTCCCTTCTGAGCTGAGAGCTGTTCTCCGTGCCACCTCCCCGCCTGGCCTCCTGGAACGCTGCCTCGGACGAGGGAAGCCGATCGGTCTCTGAAACAGAAACCCTCGACCCGGGCTGCCTGGTGAGCTTCCTCACACAGGGAGAGCACCTGGCTTCATCAGAGACCCAGCAAAGCTCAAAGACAAAAGAGAGAAAATTCAGCACCTCGAGGCAGCCCACGTCCTGGCTCTGTGTATCTGCAGCTCCCTCAAGGCTGCACAGCACAGTCCCAGCTTACAAACGCAGCATCGAGTGTGGGTGTTCTCCCTCCCCATGAAGCAGCACCTCCCCGACAGCGTGCCCTGGCCACCCCATTCCATGATGATTTCTGAAACGTATCTGTACCTACAGCAGCCGCTGTGTCTTTTCCACGGCTCTTAACTTGCACTTACGATGCCTGCTCTTACGTGTGAACTTGGCTGGGCCCGGTACTCAGCTGTTGGGTCAAACATGAGCCTACATAAAAGATGTTGGGAGCTGGTTTGGTTTTGGATGTGATCTGCATTACATCAGCAGAGCAGCTACCCTGAGGCAGCGGTGGGCCTTGCGCCATCCAGTAAGGAGGGCAGGAGCCCAGCAGAGGCCGCAGCTCTTCCGAGTCCCCAGACTTGAAAGTGGCCAGAAATACATCAACCACTGCTGCACTTCGCACCGTTTCCCTGTGCGTCCTAGCGACTGGGCTTCTCCTGAGAGCCCAACTCAACAAACAGAGCCCAACTCAACCCGATTCAAGGGGAAATGCACAATGCGACACAGCTGTGGGGTCTCAGGTCTGCTCCTGCTCCGTGGCCGCCTGTGTCTCCAGGAGGCTCTGCACTGCTGTGCTCGCAGGGACGGTCCTTCCACGAGTGTCAGCCACGCACCTGTCCTCACCCACACCATCCAGTTCTGGGGGAGACCAGTAGGCGACAGCGGGCCGCGTGGCACTTGGGGGTCTCACATTTACACACACGTACATGCGTGAGCCCAGACACCGCCCACGGGCTTTGCACGGAAGGCTCCGGGTTGAGTGGCCACAAAACCTGGGGACTGGAAGAAGCTTCATTTCTACCCACACACCTCCCTTCCTGAACACTCACAGAGTTCAGCGATGCCCAGGTTATTCGGGGCAATGACTCAAATGGCTCTCGTGAACTGGAAATCACCACAAGGAGTTTGGTTCCAGAACACAAATAATTCAGGAGACACAGCTCCTCTGAATCCGATGTTCACCCCCTGTGTCAACAGCAGGGACAGGCAGAACCCGCCCGTGCCGCGTAACTGCCATAGGCCAGGCGTGGCGGCCTGGGGTGGGGGGGCAGAGCCTTGTCAAAGCTGCTGGAAACCCAGCCTGTGATCTGCACCTGCACTGCCTCCCCCCCTCCCTGAAGCCAAGTCATTTACAAACAATGGACTTCAGGGCTCCCAGCCCAGGAGGCTGAGAACTCCAGGACAGAGGGACAGAGGCAGGGCAGGTTTCCTGTCCAGGGAGGGCCACTCTCGGCTCCCAGGACGGTGCTTGTCGCTGGCCCGGTGGCAGGGACCAGCACTGGGTCATGTAGCAGGAAGCAGAGGGAGGGAAAGGACCGTCCCTCTCAGAAGCTCCTCTACAGAGGCATCAACCTATCCATAAGGTGCCCCCGTGACCTGTGACCTCTGACCTGATCTCCTGCCAAAGGTTGGGTACTTCAAGGCACCCAGTGGGGATGCAGGGCCCTGGTGAACTCTGCAGGGGACGTGTTCAGACCATAGCACCAGCTCTCAGGGTCTGTGTCATTCAACACTATCACAAACCAGCGCAACATTCAGGTTGCGGACCTCACCGCTTATTCTTAATGGCCCCTGAGATGACAACGCACTGGCCAAAGTCTTCGGCCACAGGGAGAGAATTCCAGCAGCACAGAGAACTGTGGCAAATTCCGAGACGGAGGGAATGGGAACAGCTGAGCCAGCGCCCACATCCCTGACCCCGCTGCCTGCTACTCTCCACGTGCCACGTGTCCTTCAGAGCAGCCCAGGGTCTCCACCCGCCCCCGGCTACACGGCTCTCCCTCACTGCCCTCCCTCCCGACCCTCCCCCTGACCATGCTCATGGACTGGACCCCGCTCTGCTCCTGTTCCCTTAAAATCTCTGGGAAACGGACTGAACTAACTCAGCCTGCAGGACCGAACGCGCCCTGACTCAGCAGCACGGCAGGGGACACATCCTGTCTCTGGGACAGCCCAGAGCGAGACAGCACAAACCTGAGCACAGAGGAGAACCTTCTAGAATCGGGGCTGTGTGCCGTGTGCAGACAGGAGGGCTCGAGTTACCGAGAAATGCGTTTACTGTGCACGGTTCAGACTCACATGCCTGCTTGCTGGCATCTGCCCCAAGACATTCCTGCACTGGGGTGGGGCCGTGGACGACCCGTCGGAAGCATGCGTGATGTTGGTGCTCCCTCCAGAACTGGGTACTCCCAAGGCCTCCTTTATATCTCCCTCGTAAGGAGCTCACAGGACTCCCTTCCTACACTGCGCGAGCCTCTGTGGGTAGTAAGCAGAGGCTGCACAGTCCCAATGCATGCAGGAACCCTGCCCTCCCCCACCAATCTTGGGCAGAAGGCTGATCTACCGGAGGGTGCAGGCGCGTGGCCGACCACTGGCTGTCTGTGCAGGTCCTGTCTGCCTTCGGGCCTCCTGGGATCACAAGGACATGCGGCCCGCAGCTCTGCCCTGAGCACCTGGACCTGGAGTTACGGACGCAGGCAGAAGTCGATGTCCTCTCCCAGTGCCCGCCATTCCCCTCTGTGTGGACCCTGCGCTCCCGCGGTCACTGCAGCAGCATGAGCGCCAGTGTGAGCACAGGAGCCCGAGCAGAGCTGCACCTCGGCGGGCGTGGGGATGAGCTGGCGTCTGCTGGGGACGGGAAAGACGCGGCAGGTGGACGGGATGCTGACAGGCGGACACTAAGGAGAGCAGCATCCAGGGGCAGGATGGGCGCAGGCAGGGCCGGGAGATCCAGGAAGCGAGGGATGCTGAGGGAGACCAGGGGCACAACTCGTGTGCGGGGCCAGGGCGGAATATACTGGGAAGGTCTGCGGAAGCTCCAGGGAGTCTGGAGCAGAGAAAGCCCTCGGGCAGTGCAGGAAGTCTGGGAAGCGCTCTTCCAATAGCTTGGGTCCAGTGACAGAGTGGGGCAGGGTGGCCATGCCCTGGGGGCACAGAGAGGCTGCCCTGGGCTGCCCCTGCCCACCCCCAGCTCCTGTGACTCGGAGGCTCCCTGAGCTCAGCACAGCAGATGCCGCTCGAAGCACAGATTCCGCTTCCCAGAGTGCTTTCTCCTACCTTTCTCTCCTCTTGGCTCGCGCTCACTTCCCCAGATTTTAGCTGACTCGCCTTCCACCCCAGATGGGTGAACAGACGCTGCTCGGAGCTCCCACAGCGTCCACCACCTGTGTGTGGAAAACACTCAGGGAACCGCGATGTTCTCCTTGGATCCCTCCTACCTCCTGAGACGGGAGGGGCTGGGCCCTGTGCCTCCCGCCTGCATCCAGCATGGCTTTGCCAAGCACATACTTTCAGGGGACAGGCGTGCACGTAAAGAGGACACACAGGTGCGTGGGACTCCTGCCTCCAGGCCTAACGGCCACTTCTCAGCCATGTGGTCTCAGACGGGCACTAGTTTCTTTTTGACTTGCGGTTCTTTTTTAGGATTCAGATGTAACTCTGAAGGCAGGTGCACGGCTCACCCAGCAGCTCACTCAGAACTGAGACGTCTGGATCAGTTAGCGCTGAGGGCTCTTAGCCGAGAGCTAGGAGCTGTCAACATCACCCGATTAGGAGTGCCGCATCTGATGGACTTGAGACCACAGAGAACCACCCATTGCAGCCAGGCAGGCTCTGCCCACGTCATCAGTGTATCCAGAGACAAAACCAAGGCAAGGCCAGCCCCATACCTAGGCAAATGTACCCAGGATTAATCTGTGGTTTAACTCCTGTTGTCTCCCAGCTCTAACGAGTGCGAAGGGAAGACATAGAGACACCATGTCTGATACCAGACTTAAAAGGACTCGGGCAGGAAGGGACTTTCTGGGTAATGTCCCTATCCTGACGGATCTTGGGGCTGTATTTCACAGGTGCGCACTGGTCAGATGTCAAGACATTCGCACCAAGATCCACATGTTTCATTGCTCGGAAGAACAAAACTTAAACAAGACCAAACACTAATAAATCAGACGCATACCTGGTACCTAGGAACAAGTACGTGGGTGTCTACAGCTCACTTTGAAAAGTGTTGAAGTAACGTTGAACATATAGATAAAGAGGGGAATGGAAAGAGATACTAAAACGTGGGGGTAGACTCTGCGAGGCTGGGACACAGGTGTCCACCCCAACTTTCCTCAAACGCAACGTATAGCTGAGAATTTTCAAATAAAAACTTTTTTAATAAAATGAGAGCGCATCCCATTGGTCTAGAAACCATGATATTTAAAATATATGTGCTACACTGAGGGTGAGGAAATGCAGTTTGATTCAGAATTTCTCCACAGGGACACTGCCTCCCTTGGCAGAGTCACAAGATTAGCCCAGATGGTTTCTGTGTCTCAGTGCCACAGGACAAACAATGTTTGCAAAAGAATACTCAGACAGCAAGCTGCCGCTACCCTGTCAGAGAATGCTTTAGTCCAAGCAACAAACAGTAATTAGCTTCAAGCAGACACATCCAATCCTGAACTTCCTGTTGTCATCAAACAAGGCAAAGCAAGGAGGGAGATGCCAGGCCCCCGGAGCAGAGGAAATCAACGCCCCTGCCCCTCCCCCAGCCCGGCTCCATCAGGGAGCAGGCTGGCCGGCGGCAAGGGGGCACAGAGGCAGTGCGGGGAGCCCTGGGCACTACGGGTGTCCCTGTGGTTCTTTAAGGAGAATCAAACTCTGAGAGGCAAAGCCGCTCCTCACCAGCTCTTCCTTGTGTTGCTTGCAGAAATGCTTCGTCCAGGGATCCGCCTTCAGATGTTTGGGAACAAAGAGATAGAAGCACAGTTGCCCAGCACGAAACCTCACCCTGTTGCTGCCCTCAGTGTGCGACCTGACTCCTAAAAGTCTGAGATTTAATGCGTGCAGACCACTGGGCTTGCACCCACGTCCTAACAGCATCTCTGCGCAGGACAGGGCGCTGGCGCTCGTGGTACCTGGAAGTCCTGGGACGCCTCAGGATCCACGGGTGATGCGTGGACACACACAGGGGGCTGACCACCCAGGGCTGTTGGTCAGACTCTGATACTGTTTACTGCAGCACCCACCTTTGCGCAGCACACGGGAAGTGCGTCTGACCTTCCTTTGTGTGGGAGCTACTTTCTCAGTCAAAATGCACACGGTTCCCCCGGGCACGTGCACGCCTGTTGTGCATCTCCATGCTGATCAGCCCCTCCCAGCCGGTGGCTTCAGGTGCAGTGAAGTGAAACCCGGGGAACAGGCCCAGGTCTCCCACACCACTGCTCCCAGCCCCTTCCAGTGAGCTCCCCGCTCTCAGGGCCCAGTCGGGAGAAATCCCACCCTGATTTTGTCTGGCTTGGCGCTGAAACCATCCGGATCTCAAGCCAGCAGCTGACAATGACACCGGCTACTGCCACTCCCTGGGAGTCAGAGCCTCCCCCCTTTCTCTTCTTCCCCACAACCGTCATGTGCTACGACTAAAACTACGCTCCTGCCTCTGACACACCATTGCCAAGGTGCTGTGTGGACTTGGAGCACACCGTGAGGGCGCGTCTCGGGCCGCGATCTGGGGGCAGGTAAGAGCAGACCTGGTCAAGTTCTTGGGGATGGCCTCAGAAAACAACATGTGACTTCCCCTGGAGAGCTGTGGCCAAGGCACGCCAGCACAGCGGTCCATTGAGGCAGACACTCAAGTACAGAGCAGGACGGAGACTAAATTGCTAATGCCAGCTTCACACGCAAGGCTGACATCAAAGACTTCAAGGGCCAAGGTGACCACGTGAGCCGTTTCTCACCTCCAGCCCCCTGTGCCTGGGTGAGGAGAGGTAACCTAACATTTCTCAATGAGGGACCAAGGCTGTTCCCCGAAAATAATGAGGATTCTGCCAGGGACTGGAAGAGCAGCACTGGCAGCCTCTCTCATGGAAGCCCAATACCCACCTAACTGTGCTGTCGGCGTTTTACTCCTGGATGACCCATGGAGCTGGGAGTTCCAACAGTCTACTCAAGGCCACGTGCTGGCCCAGGGACACACCTCTGGACAGTTTCAGAGAGCGCCCCTCTCAGCTGAGCGGCTGCTCCCCGAAGGACTGGCTCCAGCGCACCTGGGACTCCCCCAGCTGCTCAGTCTCCAGATGGGCAAATTCCCTGCAAACTACAGCAGGACAATCCTGCCTCTCGTGACCTATCCCAGGGAAAGCCGTTTTCTGGAAATGGTAGGTGTAGCACACCGTCCTGAAGCTGTAGGACACCTGCTACCTGCTAACAGACCAGGAAATGCATTTAGCAAACCCCTCCCCCAGGACGCACCAAGGAGCTAAAAACGGCAAAGCAAGGGGAAACCGATGACCGTGTCTGATCTGCTCTGAGGTGGCACAGTGGCTTGTGTCAGATTAAGAATCAGGTTCCCCCCAAGCACAGAGCAACACAGCAGCAGGAAGACAGATAACCTCACCTCTCCAGGGTACTGGGGACGCACAGCTCCCTCACAGGCAGGCCTGGCGCTTCCTAAAGAGCACACATGAACTAGGAGTGGATGGCTGGGACCTGGTAAGTGCTGGAGGTCGGGAGAGAGGTACGGCCGGCTGGGTCCTGCAGAAACCCCGAATGCTCACAACGTGTCCAGGAGGAAGTGGGGGAGGGGTACATCCTACGCTCGCCTCCTGACTTCCTGAACCTCCGTGCACCTGCAGAATCATGCCCCTCCCCCACCCCTTCCCGTAAGGCACCTGGGCCAAGCACTTGGTCTCTGGGACAGGACAGAGTTCACAACATCCTCAACGCTCAGCACTCTGAACGGCCTGGGCTTGGTCAGCGGCTCTGCAACCTCCAGGGGGTTCCAGAGGTGCTCAGAGGGAGCCAGGTTCGGTGAACACTGCCCTAGGGCCGTTCCTGATTTCTGCAAACCTTTCGGCCGTCCCTGGACGGAACCCTCACGGCTCTGAGCTTGCTGAAGGGCTGGCGCTGCTGATGGCTCCGCGTGACCGAGCTGCCTGCTCTCCTCTGTTTTCACGACTGTGGTTCAAGTCCAGGGACTGTTCAACCACACGGCTCACACCGCTCTGCCAGCAGACGTGTGATCGCCCGACCAGCAGGGCAGGGAGCTACGTGCTGTGGGCTGTCTGCACACACACACACACAGTTATTTTAATTCCATGTATTTGCGGTGATAAAATACAGCTTGGGCAATCGGCCACTGGCTGCTGCTGACCTTGGCATGAACAGACTTTTAACAGAAATGACTGCTTCGGTTCGTTTGGTGCAGGGAGGGTGGCGCCTGGGGACCTTTTAATTTGGCTGAATGGAAAAGTGCATTAGGAAAAAACCTAATATGTTCAAAGGAAAATACGCAGGCAATCACTGCTTCTTTCAATTGGTAGAAATAAGCAAAATTGTTTCCAAAAGCACTGTCAAAGTCCAGCTTTGACACACAAATCCTCCATGTCTTCAAACCCTCCCAGAGTGTTTATTTTCATATTTATAGTTCAGTAACGTCTGAATGTATTCATAGGCTCTTAGTGTGTTTTTTGCTTCCTATGTAGATGCGAGTACCTAACTTTGAGTTCATTAAGAGAAAACAGGGGCCAGTGCTGTGGCACAACGGGTAAGCCACCACCTGGGACGCTGGCATCCCATATGGGTGGCCAGCTCAAGTCCTGGCTGTCCTGCTTCTGATCCTACTAATGGCCTGGGAAAGCAGTGGGAGATGGCCCTAGTGCTTGGGCCCCTGCACCCATGTGGGAGACCCAGAAGTTCCTGGCTCCTGGCTTTGGATCTGCCCACCCTGGCCACTGGGGACATTTAGGGAGCAAACCAGGGGTTAGAAGATCTCTCTCTCTTCCTCTCTCTCTTTCTCTCTGTCTCTCTCTTTCCTCTGTAACTCTGACTTTCAATAACTCTTTTTTTAAGAGAAAATACATCAGTGTCTCTGAAAGCAGCTCGAGTCCCATGGTTGGTAAGAGCTCTGTCCTTGCGGTGAGGTTAACACTGCCAGCTCTGAGCCAGCCACGGCTCCTGGTCTCTGGGTCTTGCACCTGATGCCTATAAGGGGCACGGCTGACTAACGTGCCTGAGCCCTCCTTCTACTGTAGCGCTTGGTAACCTGCCCCTCTCCAAGGACCCAGTGCCAACAACCCCGGTAAAAGGCCACACTGTAGCTCTCACTTGACAGCCAGACTCTGTTCATCAACACAGAAGACAGAGCACACGGGTGTGCGTGGCTGTCCATCAGGCACTGCAGACTCACTGTCTACAGGGGCCAGGCCAGTGTGGACAGGAGCGAAAGAAGTGAGGAGCCAGCGGTGGGATCTTGGGGAAGCAAAGACATGTCCTGACTGTGGAAGGCCATCTCCCCTCCAGTGCCACACGGGTGCACGCAGTGAGTGCCCACACCTCACTGCCACACAGGCAGGACACAACCCACAGTGCCCACTCCTAACCACCATGCGAGACACAATCCAGAGTGCCCACCTCACTGCCACGCAGCCCGCAGTGCCCACCTCACGGCCACAGAGGACACAGCCCAGGGCGTGCTCGTCTCACCTCCACGCCAGCATGTAAGCCCACCGTTTCCACGATACCAGGAGTCAGGATGCAGACTTTGTTGGACCTCCTGATGCTTACATGTGTAGGCAAAACTGATGTTCAGAAAAATAAGAAAAAAAAAAAAAAAAAAACAACACACCACAGCTCCCTGTTTGGGGGGTCCTCTTCCCAGAGGAGGCTGTTAGCACCCTGTGGCTAAGGACTCCACCACTGTGTCCCCAGCTCGCCTCTCACTCCTTGACCTCGTACGGCTGGCCTCCTGTGCATCTCCGCTTGGGCACTGCGAAGGCTTCGTGGCACTGGTTTCTCCACTGCAGGTTTTCACCCGCGGCCATGGGGACTCCTCCAGACGGGCAGGTGCGGGCGCAGACTAAACCAGGCGTGCAGAAGGGACGGGGAAGGCATGGCTCAGGGATCAGATTGGGACTCCACAGGCCACAGGCACACACCCTGGCACACAGCCACACAGGCACACAGCCCGAGCCGCTGTCCTCGAGGAAGGGCGCAGGGGTGCGGACGGGGAAGCCAGGGGTGCACAGCGTGGGGCAGCTGGGTAGCGGGACGTGGGTGGAGGAGCCACATGGTCGCCGCTGTAGGCAGGTGCTGCCACGTGCAGGGTTGTGCTGAGTGACAGAGCACACACCCCAAGCACATGTCCCCGTCTTCCTCCCAGGACGAGGCTCTCTTTGTGGGCACTCGGATTGCAGCTGCTTCCATGCCACACACTGTGCTGTCAAAACAGACTTGGACGACCTAGGACGATGCCCACATGGCCTAGATGAGCTCCCACCCCACCCCGGTACCTCCTCTGGGAGAAGAGGATGCGGTGTGGTCCAGCGCTCCCCTCAGGCTGAGGGCCAGAAGGCGCCAGAACCACAGGGCACCCCCAGGAGCCCGCACACCTCCTGATCATCCACCTTGCATGCCAACCACCACCCGGAGGAGCGCCATGATGCCGCCAACCAGCGTGCAGCTCCAGCAGAGACCACAGGAGGGCGACAGTGGAGTGGCTCCTGGGTTCCCAGCTGGTGCTGTGCCCTAGAGATTCCTCCCCTCACTCCTGTAGCCGGCACCGAGGACGCCCAGCTCCCAGGAGAGCAGCGGGGCGCCAGGCTCTGCCTCCACAGCTCAGACCCTGAATGAAGCACAGCTGATGCTCAGCGTGGGTTTCCTTGTCCCTTCTGCGGCACACAAGGAACCATGGACCCTGTACTGGGCCCTCCTGCGCCCCACACAAGGTGCTGACAGTTTGAATAACTGGACACGGGGGAGTCTGTTTGCTCAAAACAAGAATCTCGTTAGGCTGTGCTGTGGGCCACGGAACAGATTATCACCGAGTGGGGCTGGAAGTGGAACAGAACAGAACGGCAAACCAAAACCACAGCCACCTGCCTCCCTGCCTGGAGCCCCCTGTTCCTTTATGATGAGGTTTAAATAACAAAGCAGGCACATGGAGAACAGGCTTTCACTAGCAACAGGCAAGCAGGTAGGTTTTAGGCTTCAAAGGAAAAGCAACCAAAAAATAAAAACCAGCAAAAACAAAAAGCAGTCAGGTCTCCTCCTCGTAAGTCAGCCCCAGGACCCAGGAAGCTGACTTGAGTTTTTAGCCCTAAAAGGGCTGGGATAACGGCCCCCACAGCCACACTCTTGGGCACGAATCCCTGCTGGAGGGCACGGGACAGGGCTACCTGCTGAAGTGGAACAAGGCTGATGCAAGAACGCAGGGAAGCATCGTGCAGTGTCCCCAGGTTTCTCGGGGATTCGCAGGAACTGCTGCAGTTTAAGACAACCTTTAGCATCCTCGCCTCAAATGCACAGGGACAGAGAGTGAGGGCCCCTTCCCCCACGCCTCAAACCTTAGAGCTGAAGGCGCCCGCTCTTCTCCATGGCTCGGCCCCGGCACAGAGCAGGGCACGAAGGGTGGGGGGGTAAACAAGGGTGTGCCAGGGCGCAGTGACAGGACTGGCTCTGACGTTTGCAGACCCGGGGAAGGCCCTGGCACCAAACGAGTGTCATTTTCCTTATACAGGAATGTGTGGCCGATCCTTGTGTTACACACAGTCGGTCACATTGTCCTCTTCACCCCAAATGCGGTGCTGGCTTACAAGCTCTCTGCTCGCCCAGGCCCACCTGCTCTGAGCACCCCTGGCCATCTCACCCTGTGCGGCGCCATGTTCGCACGGACGACTAGGGAGCCGCAGGGGTGATAGACTTTGGTTCCACCATTCCGTTTATGGCCACTGGGAAAAAAAAAATTAGAAACCTGTACGATTAAAAAAAAAATCGATGTCTAATTGCAGGCAGGTGATGGCCGACTGGCTGGATCTGGGTCTTCCCCAGTCTGCCCTCTGTCCAGTACTGACGCAGCCAATCTGCAGCTCGGCATCCCAACCTCCTGTGTCCATCCTCAGACCCTGCTGCGGGTCAGCTGGGCAAGAGCCAGGCCCATGGTCCTTGGGTCCATCTCTCCAGAGGCCCCTCAGCCCCTCTATCCCTCTGCCCAGTTCCCCCCTTCTGTGGCCGGCAGGTGGCCCATGAAGCCCTCTAATGCGTGCTCCTTGGGAACAGGATTCGGCATGGGGAGGCTCCAGGCAGGCTGGCCGGCGGCCCCCACTCTGTCCTGGGAGGTGCTCATTCATCTTTCCCCCTCCCCGCAGCCCTACATGTGGACGGCTGACTTTTACATCCCCCACTCACAGGGGCTGCTAATGGATGCTAATGGTTTCCCCACTATTTAAATTTTAAATGGAGACTCAGTTGGGTTCCCTGGAAATGAATGGAGTAAATATTTAATAGCGTGAATGGCAGGGAAATTGGTGCAATGCATTTTACAGTCAGGGTTTCCCGCCACCAGTCCTCATCCAAGTAAACCCCCTGGAGGTGGGATCCCAGCCGACCGCACACACGGCGTTCTCTGACAGCCTGGGTGGGGCGAGGGCCATCAAACCTGAGTGTGCTTCAAGTCCCTCTGGAAGCTTCTTTAACAGGGCAGCCTTGGGCTCACCGGGTTCTAGTCCCGGTTGGGGCACCGGTTCTGTCCGGTCGCTCCTCTTGCAGTCCAGCTCTCTGCTGTGGCCCAAGTGCTTGGGCCCTGCATCCACATGAGAGACCAGGAGGAGGCACCTGGCTCCTGGCTTCAGATCAGCGCAGTGCACCAGCTATGGCAGCCATTTGGGAGGTGAACCAATGGAAGCAAGACCTTTCTGTCTCTGTCTCTCACTAACTCTGCCTGTCAAAGAGACAAAAAAAAGGGGCAGCCTTGGGGACCGATCCTGGTAGATGCTGTTGTCCCAGGTCTAAGGCAGAGGCCAGCAATCTGCATTTTAAACAAGTGACACCATGAGTCCAAGGCCAGTGGAGCAGAACGTGTGCGTGAAGAAGTTCCCTCTGCTCACTAAAGGTGAAGGGTCAGAAGGAAGCCACAGATGTGCCTGGACCAGGACCTCTCTGTTTACATCTGTCACAGCCAGGAAGGATCAAACAATCACTACCTCACTGGGAGAATGCGAGGACTGCACACATCACTATTACACCACTTTTATCCATGCTGATGATGACGGAGGAGCACCCAGGTGCATCCACGCCATCAGCCACGGGTCCTAGTATTTGGCCATGTGAGCGCATTCTTGTTCACCATGCAGACGTGTGTCTGGACAGACCACATGATGCCTGCACGCCTATCACTGAACGTTCACAACAGGAAGATCTGAAGTTTCCATGAGAGTCGCTGACGAGGAGTGCAGGCACGCACCTGGGGACAGGTGCACTGGCTCAGCACCTGTCAATCTGGTCTTGACCGGCTTTTCCCAGCCAGCAGCCTTATCTGTGCTCTCGCTCCACTCCATCTCTTCTCGGCATTTTTCCTTTCTGTTTGAAAAGAATTGTACCCAAGGCTGCAGCGCGCCGTCTTTCTTGGCTGTAAAGCGTCTGTGACACTCTGCGAGATGGACATGCCATAAAAATAATGGTGGCACACTGTTCTGACTCACAGAGCATCTAAGGAGACGAACTGTCCCCACACAGGCAAGTGACGAGATACAGCTCCGCTGTCCTGAGTGGCAGGGTCAGCGACCAGTACTGCGTGCCCCACCTTTGTCAAGCGTCAAGTGCACACTCAGACCTGGGATCCTGAAGGAGCAGAGAAAGACTCGCTGTTCTCAAAGGCCTCTCGCTGAGATGAAATGGGAGAGCGGGCACCTGTGCTGTCAGGACTAAGAACGGCTGAAAGGCAGAGTCTCGGGGACCCTGGAGCGTGCAACACAGGGCACGGCTCCCAGCAAGTCAGCATTAGATCCCCTGCTTTTCAGCACAAATCTTCCGTTACCCAGCTCCCGGGACTCGAGCGCTGCCCGCCACTTCTCTGCAGGTTCTGTGCACTTGGCCTTAGTGTTGGTTGCTCACTTACAGTTGATCTTGCTTCTGGCCACTCAACAAAGCAGGGATTTGCAAGTCAAACACGCATAGGTGTTCTTGGAGAGACTCCATGTGTTTGCTAAGTTTCATCACAGTGTGCTAGGCTTGTGAATTTCAGAGGTGAGAAGCAATCATTTTTCTTAGCCAGCTAGGAACACCTCCAGTCTCCACCAAAGTAGTTAAGAGCCACAGCCTTGACCAGGAGCCACCATTTCCACGCACAAGTCCTGCATCTCCCCACACCACAGGCCGAGGTCGGCAGCCGCAACAGCCGGGAGAGCAAATCAACACCGTGACTCACGGATTCCTCGAAGAGATCATGGACGTGCGAGGTGAAGGTGTGCGTCTGATTCTAGAATTCTCAGAATCTGCACACAGGAGGGACGCACGTTCCCCACATTCTACTTTAGTTCCCTGCAATGCGTGCGAACGGCTCCGTACCCAGTAGGGGATTCAGGAACCAACCAGAGGGTGAAAATCCACGCCCAAAGAAAGAACCCAGGGCCGCTGCCTGCAAGGCTGACATCGACACGAGCATCGGTTCCAGTCCTGGTGCCCCACCTCTGACCCGGCTTCCTGCGAATGTGCGTAGGAAACAGAGGAAGATGTGCAAAGCGCTCGGGCCCCAGCATGTGGAGGCCTGGACAGAGGTCCAGTCTCCTGGCTTTGGCCTCACCCAGCCTGGCCTCTGTGGCCATCTGGGGGCTGAACCAGCATATGGAAGAGCTCTCTGTCTCTGTCTCCGTCTTTCTCTCTCCCTCTAACTTGTCTTTTGAATAAATATTTTTTAAAAAAGGAAAGACCATGAAAATACTGATGCCGAGGAAACACCTAAAATCTATCCCACTCCCCCAACGTCTGGAGTCACCGAAGCACTCAGAATTCACTGGTTTTCCAGGTGTCTGGAAAAAACCCTCTTGTTCTTTTCCAAACTTGTTTTTTCGAGGACAACAATGTGTGCGGTTCTGACCAGTCTCGGAATTCCGTATTTTAGGATGAGTCAAATGTACAGCAACAACGGTGGAAAATTACAGATGCATTTAAGGGAGTTCATGTAATTGCCAGCCATGCAAATGATGACTGAAACAACACGCGTTTATGCATAGGTTACTGATTATCCTATAAAAGAGGGAACTTCAACATTCATGGGAAATGGAACTCAAAAACAAGCTCATCTGGTATGAAAGAATTTTTTCTGAAACCCATGCATATGAGAGGTCTCCAAGTTCATGCAAATGTGAGCTACAGAAAAACCATGCCGGCATTTCACAACTTTTTTTTGCACCAAAATAAACGTATCTTTTAATTCCATTTCCTGTGAACATCTTGAAATATTCTTGTACGTGTTCAAATCTGTTTTCCTCATTATACAGGAATTATATTCATGCAAAAGAACTGGTAAACAGAAGAGATTCAGAAGAAATCGGGTAGCCTGTGTAGACCTGCCACCTGGCATGGCTACACCCCCTGCCCCTGGGTGTCTCCATGTCTGTAACACTGGTGCCCAAGGCTACAGGCAGATTTCCACTGCATGGACACACTGTATTCCAGGCATCTACCCACACCGCCGAGGACTCTCCAAAAGCCAGGCCTGGTAACAGATGCTCAGCACTTCATCCCCCACAAGCCGTGTGTTTGATTTCACCAGCGACCCAGGAAGATTCGTGTAGTCCGTCAGTGTCTGGTGGAGGGGCTGTGATAACAGCTGGGGTGTGAAGACGTGCGCACACCTCCAGCGATCAGCCGTGTGCCCAGGAGAGGAAGCACCGAGCCGCTGATGTCTGCTGCCTCACTGCTTGCCCGTGTCTGCCCCTGTGGTCCTGCGGGAGGCCTGGAGAAGGCCTGCCTCCCCGGGCCTGGCCAGCACCGCTCCATCCATCTTCCCGTCTAGACAATCTGTCATCACGGTCGTGTGTGCCTGCGACCTCTGCCCGTCCCGTCACCTCTCCCCAGCATGCCTCTCCCTGTTCTGCACCTGCCCGAGACCAGCTCCCACTCGGTGTCTAACGAAGCCCACACTACTGAAGGCCGGCCCAGCTCGGCTGATTGACTTCCGTGGGGCCCTGGGAGGGGCGTCCCTGTCTGCGTGACACCATGCAGGTGGCACTTGATGCATGTTCACTCATTCACAAATTAGCATTTATTCCATGTCAGATACCAGTTAATAGAATGACAAGTGATTGACAGGTAAAATTACAAGTGACCCCTGTTCCCCAGAACACAGCATTCACTGGGCGAGGGAGACACCAGCCTCATCCATGCAGTAACCTGGAGTTAGTGACCTGGAGGTAGTGAGGTCGGGGTGTCAGGGACAGGTTTGTCATCTGGACACGGAGGGCTTCCCTGAGGAGGTGACACTGGGGACGACAGTGAGCGTGGTGGAGGGGAGGAGGAAGTGGGGAGCCAGAAGCCGATGTACCCCCGCCCCATCTGATTCCAGCCCTCCCCTCTTCTGCCACCGGCCGCCTGTGGGGTGACCTTGGCACAAACCCACACCCAGGGGCGTGCAGGGTCCCTCCCAGAACAGCTCAGCCTGGCCGTGCTTTCCGGGATCAACTCCGTGCACGGCCATCACATGTCCTCGCTCCTCAGGGATGCCACACGACGCGGTGAATGCCCACAGGGCCTTTGTCCTCCACCATTCCTCAACCGGGAAACACGCTTCCTGCTTCTCTGTGGCCAGTGGGCTGTTTCCGCCCTGCTCAGCACGAGCGGCCACAGACCATGCACAAACCACATCAATGCACCTGCCCCCGAGGCCAGGGACTCGAGGTGTTCCAATAATGAAGCCACAGTGCGCACCAGGAAAGGCGGTATCCCCACCGAGTCGCGCTCTATTTAATTAACAACATCTAAAGCAAAGCGACACTTCAACTTTGTAATGAAGAGTAATTTCTAATTAAGGAATATTGGACAGAGGAGCAGCAACAGTGAGTGGATGGAGCACGGCTGATGAAGATGGGGAATTAGCTCACTGAAGACATTAGCCGGCCCTGATGTGCGTTTCATTCTCGGGGTGTTCACTGGGTTGAAATTCAAACCAGCAACGGACGGCGTTTTAACAACACACACGTGCCTTTACAGCCAAAAGCCAGCTGTACTTTCTCCTGCCCGGTCACAGGAAAGGCAACCGATCCTGCAGGTGGAGCGACCACCTGTCGACGTCCGAGGGCCGGGCAAGGCGGAGGCCCCAGGACGCCATCCGCACCCAGCTCTCTCGCCCTCACTGGCCGCTGCGGTGCCACCCGGCTGTCTCTGTGTTTGACACCAGCAGGGCCACGCTGCTTGTGGAGCTGCCCACATCCACCACAAGCCAGCTGCACAAAGACGGTGGTGCGTCCCGGCCATGAGTGGGCACAGCCCTGGACAGAGAGGCTGTGTGCACGCAGGACACTGTGCCCGGGATGTTTCCCCCAGTTCCGGCATGTTCCTCAAGCACCCCTCCAGCCCGTAACACGTGCACCACAGAGCAGAGCCGAACACCGACAGAGGCCAGCTAACGGGGCTGCACATCAATAACCGCCACCTGGTGTGTGCCGAGCGAATGAGTAGCAAGACAAGCTCGCACACCACGTAGCATCTCCACGGAACAGGGAAGCTAAACGTGACATCACCGAGAAGAGGAAGGGGCAGAGCTGTGGCACAGCAGGTTCAACTGCTGCCTGAAGTGCTGGCATCCCATTGTGGGCACAGGTTCAAGTCCCAGCTGCTCCACTTCTGATCCAGCTCCCTGCTCATGGCCTGGGAAATCAGTGGAGGATGGATGGATCAAGTGCTTGGGCCCCTGCACCCACGTGGGAGATACAGATGGGGCTCTGGGCTCCTGGCGCAGCCTTGCCACTGTGCTATTTGGGGAGTGAACCAGCAGACAGAAGATCTCTCCCTCCCTCCCTCCTTCCCTTCCTCCCTCCCTCCCTCCCTCTCTCTCTCTCTCTCCTCTTCTCTCTGTAATTCTAATTTTAAAGTAAATTTAAAAATTTATAAAAAGGATTAAACAGCTAAATTAAAAAGAAAAAGATGTGAACATGACCAAAGAAGAAAAAGGTTTTTTTCAGCAGGGTGGAATAAGAATCTCTTACAAAACTCTACGATCCCAGATTCTGAAGCACTCGAAATCTATACCCAACACTTTCACAGTGAAAGCAATCACCTGGTACTAAAATAACGACACTACAGTGAGAGTGTGCCCGAACACAGTCAGACAACCATCATGACCTGGGGAACGATCTACGAGATCTAGGAAGGCAAGAGCCTCTCTCCACGTGAAGTCAGCAACAGCAGACACACAGAGAGGTCTCCGTGCGATGGAAATGGACACACTGGACACCCACGGTCACTGCTCACAGGCTGGCTACGCCCTGCATGTTTACAAATGGGAAACACACATCCCTGTGCTAACTGCAAATTCTACAGTTCTTGAGTTTTTTTTTTTTTTTGATTTGCACATAATAAGATGCATTGTAGAAACTTGTTACTTTTTTTTCTAACATTCACTCCTTTTCGTTCCAAGTTTAAGAATCAGCTATTTTAAAAGTTCGCTTTGATCGCTCCTTGACGAGGCTGCTGCCTGCTGCGTCCTCCATCTGCTGGGACTATGAAGTCAGCGTCTACGATGCTGAGAACAGACAAGGAACCACGCCGCTCGGCGTCGGCCCGCGGTCACACAGACTGCTGCTTCCCACACATCCTGAGGCTGCAGCTCAGATAAACCCGACATGGGGTGTGTGTGTGTGTGTTTCTGAGAGAGAGTGGGAAGGAGGAGAGAGGTGGGGGAGGGAGAAAGATAGAGGGAGAGAGAAAGGAGAAGAGAGAGACAGAGAGAGATACTGAGGGAGGGAGGAGGGAGGCGCGGGCTGGGGAGAGGTCCTGAGTTGCTCTCCTCACACAACTGTCTGCTCCACCAAGGCGGCACCTTTCCCTCTCGGGGGATCCGTCCAGTACTGGGCTGAGCTCTTGGGCGTGCAGGCAGGACCGGGACAGGTGCTCCTGCCACCTGCATGCCGCAGACACGGCAAGTGCACCTGCCGGAGTTGAGGGGTCAGAGTGGCCGACGCCCTGGGTCCACCCCAGCACCTTCAGCGGAGGCTGAGCTCCAAACGCCAAGAAGCTCATCCCCCGGGGTCTGCCTGGACGCCTGGCCTGAGAACCACCTCCCCTCCATGCTGGTCCATGTTTCCCAGGCAGCTAGTGACGCCGAGAACAGCGGAACAACCATCAGGAGGCTGTTTGCCTAAAACACCTCCTTCCATGTGTGGCAAATGCTGAAGGCCACCGTATAGAAGTCTCGGGTTTCCTGGCATTCGGGTTCTCCGCCTGGCTTGGTCCTGCTCACCTACTCCACAAGGTCTCCTCTAAGGGACGACTCCAGGTGGCTGTCCCCGGAACCCACGGAGCCCCACGGAAGTCTCTCGTGAGGACCCAGTCTCAGCAGGTTCCACCTCAGGTCTACTGCTGCGTGTTTGTTCTCAGGGTCCGAACATAAGAAAAGTGCCATCGTCCCGTTAGAGGGAGGGATGGAAAAATCCAGTGACATAAACAATGATTTACTCAGCCGTAGGAAGCAGGCGTATTATTCTGAATGGAGCTGTGGAGTTGCACCTCACGAGCACATCTTAAATATTTTATTGGCGTTAACTTCTCTAAGACTCAATTTTCTTACTGGTAACTTTGGAACCCAGAACCCGGCTGATGTGAGGAACAAAGTTCTGGATGCAACACGCTTAGCAGCGCTTCTCGCACACAGAACCCAAATAAGCAGGAAGAATAGTGGCACCAGGAGGCGCCCTCTCAGGCGCGCTCCTCTGCTTTCTGAGCTCAGAACGACACCTGTCCCTCCCACACCGCGCGTCTCCCGCCAGGCGGCTGGAGTGCGAGAGGGAGGCGGGGAGAGGGAGGCGGGGAGACGCAGGCAGGGCTGGCCCGATGGAGGAATCTTGCAGAGATACACGGGTAGGGCAGCGAGTGGCACGGTGGTTAAGCTGTCATGTGCAATGCCCATGTCCCACGGAGGAACCCTGGTTTTTGTCCCGGCCACTGTGCTACGGGTCCCCCTTCCTACTGATGCATCCTTGGAAGACACAGGTGATGCCTTTCCCAGAACTGCCGGTCCTGCCCGGCCGCATCGCGTCATCTCCTCTGCCAGGGGCTCCTCAGGCGAGTTTCTCCGCACAGAACCCCAGGCTCCGCAGGCCACACCCTCAGTTCTGCCCACCTCAGTCCCTGCTGCCCTCGTGCGAGGCCCAGAGGCAGGACCAGGCTCCTCGCTTTGGCCCTGCCTGGCCTCTGGGGAGCGAACCAGCAGACAGACAAGCATTGCCTGTCTCCGTATCTCCCACACAAAATAAAATTTCTTTTTAAACCCGCTAGGAATTCTGAGAAACAACATCGGGTTTTGATTAAAGGCTGCGTGTCCTACGCAGTGCACAGACGACTCGGTTTAAGAACTTCGGTGATCCGCTGCGTAACAAACCGCTCTAGGGCCGAGCGGTGACGCCAGCTATGGCGTGTGATCTCCCACGGCTCCTGTTCCACGGCTCCTCTCGTCTGGAGCACAGGCAGGCAGGGCTGGATGGCCTCACACAGAGACGCTGATGCTGCTGGCCTCAGTCCCTTCCCCTCAGCCTCCCCCGGGGGGCCAGCCTGGCCTCCTGCAGGGTGGTCTCCAGGCAACCTTTCTGGAAGACAATGGTGGCAGCCCTGGGTCTCAGCACCATCCCTTTGCCGGCTCTGCTCAGAGCAGGTCACAGGCAGCAACTGCC
The DNA here is from genome assembly GCF_033115175.1 of Lepus europaeus. Classification (NCBI taxonomy): domain Eukaryota; kingdom Metazoa; phylum Chordata; class Mammalia; order Lagomorpha; family Leporidae; genus Lepus; species Lepus europaeus. The sequence goes on along the minus strand of NC_084835.1, from coordinate 1,876,692 downwards.
CAGACTGGAAGGGCAGGGGAGTACTGCGGTCCACCGCTCACTGGGAGTGGCCACGCTGCGGAGAACCACGCGGCCACGCAGCGTGCGCACCTGCTTGCCTGGACTGTGCTGGCTGGTCTGTCTGGTCAAGGGGAAGGCCATCCACGGCTCCGACGTGGCTGAGCCTCGGCAGCAGGAACGGGGCGTGCACGGGACACCTGCACGGGCTCCACCTCACGGCTACTTCAGAGCGTGTGCAGCGGCCCCGGCTCTCGGTGTCACCCGGTGACACACCAGGTGCTCTGACCACAGAGGCTGGACTCTGACCCCAAATTCTAGGATTCTGCACCTTCCCACTACACATACATATGAACAGGAGAGGAAGACAGAAGACTCTTTGCCGATAACTAGCTGGCATGAGCAGGAGCGCAGAAGGACTCGGGGCACCAGTGGGCTCTGATTCCCACGCACTTGGGCATCTCTGGTCACTGCTACCGGAAGGCAAGTTCCTGGGGAGCCAGGGCTGCACCGTAACTGGCCGAGCGCCTCCACAGCCTAAAGCGGTGTCTGCATGGTTCACCGTGAACTTCGTACAGGATCGCTAACTTAGTTAATGCGTTTAAAGGTTACAAAGCTTTTTAAGGGTACCTTCTGCCTTGAGCAGTAGAAAGTAACATATTTAAAAAATTTTATTTCTAGTGAGAAAACTGCCTCCAGGCGTTTTTTTAAGAGGAAAAAGCTAAGCTAGATAAAATAAATCAGCAATGTTTTACTTTGGAAAAAATCGATAACGATCATAAAAGAGCCACTTATTGCCCTATGATCTAGAAAGGAAAATGTTTGCTCCCCGAGCAGGCTTTCTGAGGGTTCATTTTCCTGACACAGGTTCAAAAATCAGACCTTACAGCAAACGACCTCTTCCGAGAACCACAAACAACGGCTGCGAAGACTTGTGCTGCCCTCCAAACGCAGGACTCCAGATGTCTGTAGAAACCCAAGGACAGGAAACCAGCTGTTCTAGTGCCACAAACAGTTGGTGAGTGCAACTGAGAAGCCGGAAGCGTGTTAAGGTGACCCCCACGACACGGGCTGCGGCGCTGCCCCACCTAGGAGACCTAGGTGACCAGAGCCCTGTGGGTTTGCTCTATTGCTCACTGTGTGTCCCAAGAGCACACTGGAGACACGCCAGGGACCTGAACCATTCCCACTTCAAAGAGCACCTTAGGGGCCGGAGCCGCAGTGCAACAGGTGGAGCCGACCGTGATGCTGGCCTCCCATGTGGGCGCCGGTTTCAAGTCCCAGCTGCTCCACTTCTGACCCAGGTGCCTGCTAATGTGCCTGGGAAAGCAGCAGCAGGTGGCCGGAGTGTTTGGGCCTCCAGCACCCACATGGGAGACACGGACGGAGTTCTAGGCCCCTGGCTTCTGCCTGGCTAAGCCCCACATGTTGTGGCCATTTGGGTAGTGAACCAGTAGACAGAAGATTCTCTCTCTCTCTCTCTCTCTTTCTCTCTCTGTCTCCCTGTCACCCTGCCTTTCAAATGAAGCAATGCACCTTTTTTTAAAGATGACCAGTGCTAAACGGATCCTATCCTGGGCCAGCACACAGCCACTGCAGAGTCAAGCAACCCCAGTGTCACCCTCACAGAAAGGGGTGACGATGTCGAGTCTCCTGCTGCCTGGGCACGAGTCAGGTGACAGCTTTAAGATGAGTGTGGACATGCGCCGGTCACACCCCATTTTTTTCTTACATGTCATGTATCCAGGTAGAAACGTGGGAATCGTTTTATCACTACCACGACTGAGAGGGAAGCTCACAGCCCTTCCCCCATGCTGACCCTCACGTCCACTCCCGAGCAGCCAGGTCGGAACCTGAGACTCTAGGGTTTTCACCCAGGGTCTCCCCCCTGAGCAGGGCACACAAGTTTCCAACTTGGTGGCCAAGGTCCCAGCTCACTACAGAGCCGCTGCCCTCCAGGCCTCACTGTCCGTCTCCAGGGAGACGGATCCTGTGTCCCCACCTGCAGCCCCCTGCTCTGTGGGATCCTGCTGAGAATTCAGAGGGGGGGGGGCAGAATTCCAGGGCCGACTCGGCCTTGCCCGAGTCTGAAAACGAATTTAAATGTTTAGAACACATCAATGGACAGGCATTCTGTTCCACAAACTTCTGAAGCTCACGGGAACCGTTTGAGAAGATCAGCCAATGCAGCTACAAAGAGCCCAGCGTCACCTGCTGAACAAGCAGAGCTGCCCGCGCGGTAGGCACGGGCGATGCAGGAGCCGGGCGCGGGGCAGGCTAACATCCGCAGCACCCACAGCGCACACTCTTCCTTTGAAACAAAGGGTGTCCTACATCATCGGCCCCTGGGGGAACTGCGGATCAACACACAATAATTGTCTCTCTGGAGACAGGAGACAACTGCCCGTCCCCGGGGAGCGCCCTTGCTTTGACGTTGGAGTGAGGAGTGGGGCTTGTTGCTTTTTCTCAAAGGGAAGTCTCCCCAGAAGCAGGCCACGGCACAAACCGACAGATTAAAAAGACGATGAAATATGAATGCGCCTGGGCCCTGACAAATCCCGCACGCAGCAGTGGGGCGACCGTCTTCCCGAGAACGCTGGCCTCCGTCCCCGTGCTCGGAGCTTTCCCACGGCGCCTTGGCTGGCATGGCTGCAGGCGGAGCGCCATGTTTGGAATAACATGAGCATGACCTTTGCAGAGCAAGCTGGTTACTAAATAATGTATAACTGTGATATTTCTGCAGCTCCAAGAGTGCTGGAGGAGAGCCGGAATGAGAATGTCAATGGCAGACGACAAGTGTTTTCCTTGGATGACTTCGGCTGAGCTTCCCAGGGGTCCGGGCTGGGCTGAGGGCGGGGACGGTGATGGCAGCACAGGGAACGGGGGCCACGTGTGTGTGCAGCTGACCACAGCACCTTCCACGACCACCGTGATGATGACTTAGATACTCAAACAGTTAACTGCAAACTTCTTCAGCTCACTAAGCACAAGACAGCCCCTGGAGACACAGGCGGCAACCAGAGTGCCCTAGGAACGGGCCTAGGGAGCAACAGCGCAGGGAGGAGCTCTCCACACAGAAATTTAAGGAAGATTCTGCAGGAAGGAGAAGCTCCACTGGGTTGCAGATTGCACAGGACGCCCCTCCAGGTGGTCGCCTCCAAGGCACAGGCCACACCTTTTACCCCCCAATGCTGCCAGCCCCACCTTAATGGACAGCTGGGCTGCGATACTAGTGTACACCCTGTAATTCCTGATGCAAAGCCTGCAGGGCGACGCTTCTCTGCACATGCACAGACCTGTGCAGCCACCACCACCCGGGGGCGTTCTCATCACTCCTCCAACAGCCCTGTGCTCCTGCACGCTCACTGCTCTTCCTGTACCACTCCAACGCCAGCCCTCCCTGGCCTGCGGAACCAGGAAGCAGCCTTCTCTCCTGCAGGCCTGGCTGGGACTCTCACCGGGGAGACCTGCGGCACACGGCACCGGGTGACAGGACTCCCCAGAGCTCCCCATCCCAGCCTGGACGGCACTGCCCACAGACACACCACCCGGAATCCACACACTCACAGCGAGGGTCGCCCGATTTTCTATAAAACCGTTTTCCCCTGGGTTATCCTTCTACCATGTTCGGCCCTTTGTGGACAAACTCTGTGAACCGTGGGCTGTGGCTTTGCTGTGAGCCCTCTGCGTGTCTGTGCTTCCTCCCCCTTGAGCCCACATCACTACATCACCAGCCCCGGGTGCCAGCCCCAAGCCACCTGCCCCGTGCATGCCCAACACAATTCCTCCTGCTCTCTTCTCTTCCAAATCTCCCTGTCTTTAATGAACCAGACCAGTGTCCCAGCAGGGAGACCCGCCCAGGAGACAGCAGCTGTCACTCTGCTTTCTTCCTTACTTCTCACAGTCAGGGGGTCCCCAGTCCCGTGTGTTCCCCTAATGTGATTCCTGGAATCCATCCCTATTCCTTGCCATCAATTCCTCTTTAGCTCATTATTTTTTAAAAGAACTTATGGAGTGATCTGAAAGGCAGAGAGTTATAGAGAGAGGCAGAGATACAGTAAGAGAGAGTGAGAGTGAGAGTGAGAGTGATACTGAGAGAGGGGTCTTCCATCTGCTGGTTCACTCCCCAAATGGCCACACCTGCCAGTGCTGGTCCAGGCTGAAGCCAGGAGCCCAGAGGTCCATCTTGGTCTCCCACATGAGTGGCAGTGGCACAAGGATCTGGTCCGTCTTCTGCTGCCTTTCCAGGCACCTTAGCAGGGACCTGGATTGGAAGTGAGGCAGCCACGTTTCAAACCAGCTCCCATAAGGGATGCTGCCATCAAATGTGGTGGCTTAACCTGCTGTACCTCAGTGCCAGACCCTCGTTTATTTGTTTTGTTTTGAATTATTTACTTGGAGGCAAGAGGGAGAGGGAGAATGGGTGGGAGAGAGGGAGAGAGAGAGAAACACTCCTATTCACTGTTTGAGTTCTGCATGCTCCCAACAGCTGGGCCAGGCTGAAGCCAGGAGCCAGGAACTAAATCCAGCTCTTCCGCACGAGCTGAGCTGCTGGCACGACAAGAGAAGGAAGCTTGGGTAAGCAGCTGGAGCCAGGATTGCACCGGGCACCCTGACACGGGACGTGGGTGTCTCAACCACGGCACTGAACGCCTGCCTACAACGGAGCTCACATCTCATTTTTAAATTGTACTTCCACAACTAAAAAGTCGCCATAATCAAACAAATAAAATCCCAGTCCTCAGCACAGCAGAAAAACCACGTGTGGTTTTATTTCTGTGTCCGGTCTCCTGCCCCTGCACCAGTCTCAGACTTCTGGAGTTCGTCAGTCAGCAGTGCCACCATCGCCTCCCTCGGTGTCACCAGTGTGTGCCTTTTACCTGGACAACCTTTCTCCTGCTAAGGCCTTTACTGATTTTGGCCCGAGCTGGCCACTCATCGAATCCTGCCCCACCAGCTGCACCCAGAGCTCAGCCACATTTCTGAGCCTCCCTTCTCATGTGGTGCAGCAGTTAGAAAGAACGCCAGCCGGGGCCAGCGCCGTGGCATAGCGGGTTAGAGCCTCCGGCTGAAGTGCTGGCATCCCATACGGGTGCTGGTTCTAGTCCCGGCAGCTCCTCTTCCAATCCAGCTCTCTGCTGTGGCTTTAGAAAGCAGTAGAACATGGCCCAAGTCCTTGGGCCCCCGCTTCTGCTTGGGAGACCCAGAAGAAGCTCCTGGCTCCCAACTTTGGATCAGCTCAGCTCCGGCTGTTGCAGCCATTTGGGGAGTGAACCAACAGATGGATGACCCCTCATTCTGTCTCTACCTCTCCTTGTAACTCTTTCAAATAAACAAAAATAAATCTTAAAAAAAAAGAAAGAAGACCAGTCTCTGGGGCACGGGTGAGAGTGAGGTCTCCTGTCAGGCACAGAGCAGCGCAGCTCCTGCACAGGGCTGTGCCCTCCTCTTCCTTGCCCGCTGCGTGGCTGAATGCCGATGTCCACAGACATCCTAAAGTCGCACGCTGGATGCCAGACCATGTACCTGAGTGCATGTGGGGCCGCCTCCTCCACCCTCTGGCATGAGTGGGAACCGTACCTGGTACAGGGAGCTGCAGGACTGCTGGGTGATCCGGCTCAGCGGTCAGGGCTGTGTCCAACACCCAGGTAGTCAGAGGATGCAGGCACCACACCACTCACCACCCGATCTGCATCACTGATTTGCAAGCCAGTCTTTTTTTTTAAAGAGTTACTTTATTCATTTGAAAGACAGAATTAGAGAGAGAGAGAGAGAAAGATAGAGAGAGAGAGAGGTCTTCCATTTTGCTGGTTCACTCCCCAAATGGCCACAATGGCCAGAACTGAGCTGATCTGAAGCCAGGAGCCAGCAGCTTCCTCGGGGTCTCCCACATGGGTGCAGGGGCCCAAGGGCTTGGGCCATCTTCTACTGCTTTCCCAGGCCATAGCAGAGAGCTGGATCGGAAGAGGAGCAGCCGGGACTTGAACCAGCACCCACACGGGATTGTTGCTGCGCTTGGGAGCTCCACACAGTTTGGGATGAGACTTTGATCTCTAAGACTCAACACGGAGCAGGACACCTGCTGAACCTGTGCTTGGAGCATCTTTGCTTGAATTAAAGTTTCTCTCACATATCTTTCTCCACATCCATCTCCTTTAGCAAAAAGTAGCTCTGGGACTTGGATCGGGGCTGACCCAAACTGGGGAACTGCTGTGTGAAGAGGGAACCATGTTTCTTCATCACAGGGCTTCTGAACACTTCTGTGATAACGAGAAGCCTCACCATCACCATCACCGTCACCGTCACCATCACCATCACCGTCACCGTCACCATCACCGAGTTTTTTTGTTTTTTTCCAGAAATCAATGGATCACAGGCTTTTTGCTTTTCAAGACAGAGCCTGAGAGAAAGAGATCCAGAGAGCACACTCAGGAACGTGCGGGCCCTGACTAGTGTAAATATTGCAAAATCTGGCCTGCAAACTACAAAGCTTTATTTCAGCTCTCGATGCATAAATCACAGTCAACTTCAATATTCAGGAGTTGATGAGGCTCTAGAATATTCATGCCAGAGGCTCTCCTTCCGGGGCTGCCTCACTGTGGGATGTCTCGTGGCCACCGGGGCACAGCAGCACGGGAACTGGGGAGGGGAGGACCGGCTCATTACGTGCAGAGGACACAGTTGCTCCTTACCCACGGGGACACAGCCCCAGAAGGCACTGGGTGCTGACACCTTGGGTGGGACCGAGCTCTGTGTCGACTACGCTAGCTTCTTCCCATACCGATGGAGTGTGATTTATACCTCAGCACAACAGAGGCCAGTGTGGTGTAGCGGGAGCGGGCGAAGCTGCCACCTGTGACATGGGCATTCCTTATGGGGCCAGTTTGTGTCCCAGCTGCTCCACTTCCATCCAATCCAGCTCCATGTTAATGTGCCTGGGAAAGCAACAGAAGATGGACCAAGTGCGTGGGCCCCTGCACCTACATGGGAAACCCAGAAGCAGCTCCTACATCCTGCCTTCGGCTTGGCCCAGCCCTGGCCATAGTGGCCGTTTGGAGAGTGAACCAGTGGATGGAAGATCTCTCTCTCTCTCTATCTCTCCCTCCCTTTCTCTGTAACTCTGCCTTTCAAATACATAAATATGTTAAAAAAATTAGGCACAATAGGGGATTAGCAAGAAGAATGGATAAAATAGAACAAGGACAATAAGTCACACAAATGCCATGCTCCCTCCCCTCTCTGAAAGTATCTTGTCGCCCTCTCAGCCTCTCACGACAGGAAGCGCTGTATCAGAGTGTCTCCATGGCCAGCATCACTCCTCCCGGGCTCTGGGCCGCTGTCCGTGAACCAAAGGCTCCTCGCTCACAGCACCGTGCTGCCTGCAATGGGCACGGAGTGACCATCGTGCGGGTGCTGCACACACGGCCTGGGTGCTGCCCAAAGGGACCGCTCACAACCGGCGCAAGGCGGCGTGGGCAGCATCGCGCGGCTCGGGAGGTGCACACTTGAAAGCTCACACACTGTATTTCTGGACTCTTCACTGAACAGCTGCAGACCACGGTGACTCCGGGCCACTGAACCGTGGGACGTGGAGCTGCAGGGTGGGAGGACCACTGTGCGGCCCTGGTGGCATTTTCTGCCCAGGAAAGGACTGAGAGAATACAGCCACTGCCCAGCCAGCCACAGTCTGGTGGTCAGCGCGGCGGCGGGGGGGTGGGGGATGCCCGCGTGAGGCCCACAGATCACCGGGTCTGGCCCTGCTCAGGGAGGACTCGGAGTCCAGCACGTCCATAGCAGGGGGACGTTTATGCTGACGACGCGGTCAACACCCCAATGGCCCTGGGCAGAATAAAGGCCCCGGCCACCCTGGTGGAGGGACTCTGCTGCCCTGGCCTGCAGCTCAGTGTCCCCGGTGCACAATCAGGACCCGTCCAGTGCTGACAGCCAGGAAGGACGCACAGAGGCAACACAGGTGGGCAGCTGCCTGGGAGGCTGGGATGAGGCCCGCTGTCTGCGCAGGGTACACAGTGTGATTCAACCGCCCTGACTCCTGGTCCCGCTCAGACCCGCTCGTCTCCGTCCTGGCTGAGCTTCAGTCTTGGGTCCGTTACATCCTGCTTCTCCGTTCTGCCCTTCGGAGGTGCAAAGAGCTGTTCATGGGAGTCTGGATCGTCACTTCCGGTGGAGACCAACAGGGAGGGATAACCCCCCAGGGAAGACGACTCCATCTCACTTTGGCCTTGGAATTTCAACAACTGGAGTTTTAAACTGTGGGGTTTAAACCACCTTCTAAACGTGCTGGATGCCATGGCTCTGATCGCCTGGAGGCAGGCCAGCGAGCCGCAGGGTTCACATGGGCAGAGAGCAGAGGAACAAACTCGTCTGATGGACAGCCCTGCCCTGGATTTGAGAGCAGCGCAGCTGTGTTCCAAGCCAAGTGTCCCGGCTACGGAGACGAACACACACATCTGCCCTGGGCGGCTGCTGCTGTATCTCCCCACACGGACGCTGCCTCGCACTGCAGGGTGGCAGGATCCACCGCCCCTGACGTCAGCACAGCGTTCTTAACCGGGGCCTGGTGAAGAACCAAAGTGACTCCGTTTTAAAACAAGAAAAAAAGCAGCCTCCATTTCCCATAGCAGACCCGGGTCCTTGTAAAAGCAGGCATCCAGGCATTCTGGAGATATCAAAGCTCACCAGGGACAGCTAGCTCGGTAGAGACTGCTGAACAAAGTAACTCCCTGTGCCCGAAGCCCCCGTGCTGTAAGGCCCTGCTGTAACTCCCTGCACCCAAAGCCTCCATGCTGTATGTAACTCTTTTTTCCTGCTGATGTGGCCCTTTTTCCCTTTAAAAACTCTCCCTAACAAAGACCGGGGCCTCACTCCTTCCTCCGCTGTGCCGCTTGGTTGGATGGGGTCCCTGTCGCGGCTTGTACTCCCGAATAAACCTTGTTTCTGCAGTTCGGGGTGATCGACTCTCTGGGGGTCTCTGTGGGGATCTAACGGTCTGGGCACAACACTGGTAGATTCAAATTCTGCCATTGTGCTGTCACGCACAAACCATCAGTAAGACCCTGGGAAGGCGGGAGTGCTGCGGCCTCAGAGCTGTTCCCCACGCTCAGGTGATCAACGTGCTCGTTCCCAGCCAGGAGCTTGGGGGGGACGCTGGGGTACCCCGGCCGTGAAGACGAGACTTGAAGAAGCCCAGCCACTTTGCCTCAGTTTATCAGACTAGTTTAAAGGTGACAAACAAGGTCTCGTGTTCACAGAATAGCTTAGAGCAAGAAGCTGCTCCAGCAGCCCTTGACTGGGCTCTGTGCTCCGTGCACCTGAGCGAGGGCACCGTCTTCATAAATGTTCAGGCTGCCCTGTGTCACATGCATGTTGTCACAGGCAAAGGGACAGACGCGTGTGCCTGATGCGAGATGCAGTGCAGGGTGTCACGCCCATAGAGCCCATCCAGATGACTAAGGGCCAACATGGACAGCTCCTCCGGGAAGCGGGAGCACAGGGTCCTGCCGCCCCCGAGACACTGCAGGTCCTTCCCCGGCCCCCTGCCAGGAAGGCGTGGCTGAGGCAAGTCAGCCTGGGGTCCAAGGGCACAGAGGTTCTGCGTCACCGACGGAGATGTTTTCGCTGCCATGTGTATTTTACAGCCAGTCTGACCCACGGGAACTCAGTGGCAGCCTCCGCGTGTGTGGGAATCCACAGAGGACACTTCCAGGGTCTCACAGCACTGGACCCAGGGCGCGCAGCTGATCCTCCTTCAGACTCAAAGTCCAGAACTTCGATGGTGCTCTTGGGACAATGTGGGCTTTGCCATGAAAACGTCTTGAAATTATCCGGAGCAAACCGCCCTGGGGCAGTCACGCACCTGCCTGGTCCCAGGTTCTTCAGATAAAATCTGAGCCATGGCACCCACTTTCCAGGGCGGGGGGCTGACGGCAGCCCTCAGGCATTCAGCTGAAAGGACTGTCACATGCAGGGGAGGTGGGCGGTTCAGAGACTGAAGAAAACAGGAGGGCGGAGCCTACAAACAGGAAGTGACATCACAGAACAGGCCTGCAGGTGGGACTGGTCACTGTACTGCCCTCCTCCACAGGACCTGGGTGTGGTCACATGACCGATGCCTAGAAGAGGCGCGGTGACCACACAGACCCCGCCACACGAGATCCAGGACATCCCCAGTCTCCACGGCCACCCACCACCACGACACCGTGGTCCTCTCGGGCAGTAGCCTTCCTCGTGGCTTCCTGCAGCCCCGGGCCACTGTTCAAGCCTCAGAAGAAGCTGGGACCACGTGGTGGGGTCGCGTGGGAATTTTGTGGAATGGCACAGTGTAGCTGAATGACCTTCAAGGATTGTAGCTTACATGACCCCTGACCCCAGAGAACCTACTGGCCAAAATGAAGTCAACACATATCCTTCCTAATATAACCTCTATAATGCATGATACGTAGTATACAATATACAATGTAGACTATATAGTGTAGAATATGCAATGTGTATGATATGGGATATACAATATATAATGTGGCGTATGCAATGTATAAACTATGCTATGTAGTATACAGTATATAGTTTGGAATATGCAATATAATGTATACTATGTAATATGCAATATATAGTGTATAATATATAATGCAGAATATGCACTATACAACATATAATGCATAATATATATGGTATAATGTATTATAGTATTATAGTGAATATATAATGTATAATATATAATGCATAATCTATAATATGCTATACTATATGATGTATATGTACAATGTACAATATGTAAAATGTATAAATGCAGTAATGTATAATACACAATGTAAAATACATTATGTATACTGTACAATATATACTACAGAATACATAGTGTACAATATACAATGTATAATGCATGTGTTTGTTCTAGAATGCTTTGTGCTGGGAAGCCATTCTGAGTGCCTCTCTCCCCCCAGACCCCAGAGCCACCCTTGTGCACGTCTGTGCATGACGCACTCATCTGAGGAACAAGCGCCAAGCGCCCGGGGCCACGGAGCATGTGCGTTTCCAGGATGCACGTTTAGAAAAAAACTCATTTACTTCCTTGCTCCCTGAAGCACCATCTTGTTTTCATGAGGCTGATCAGACTTCTAATTCGCAAAAAGCAAAACCTCCTTAGAACCAAAATAAATACTAATCTTAAATTCAACGTACCCTGACAGCAAATAAGTATGCGGTGCCTACTTCAGCATGAATGAGAAGCCCGCGAGGAGACTCCCCCACGGAGGATGTTCGCAGGTTCCATTACCCACGAGAGAGACTGATGTAATAAACCCATAATAAAAAGCCTCGTGTTATAGATTTCTCTAATGTTTCTTATCAAACAGCCTGCATTATCCTGGCTTGTGTATTCAATTTAAAATAGCTTTTCAATACACGCCTCCAAGCACTTGGTCATTTTCGCTCTGTTTTCTGACACACAGGGATGTTTACACACACTTCCTGCCCCTAAAATTGGAAAATGTGCTGGCCCACTCAAGCACATCCAGGCGCGTGCCCACATGCTTATTCTCAGCCTCCCACGGTTTTCCGAGGGGAGCAGTTGGCTGTCCCATTCCCGGTCGTCATTGTCAAGTGGGAGTGGGCCAGTGGTTGCAGACCACAGCAGACCAGCGCTGTAATCCTCCGCCACGCGCATCACAGGCAGGTTTCCAGGAAGCTCTGGGAATTTCAACGTCTCAGCCCAGGCCTCCCAAGGAACCATTCTCCCAGCGTCTGAGGGGCCCGAGGGGGATCGGGCAGTGTCTCCCGGGGAAGCGCAGATGGCAGAGAGCAGCAGGACGCTGCGACAGCCGTCCACACCCACAGGCACATGCAGCTCCGCTCACTGCAAAGTAAGCTGCTACTGCGCCGTCGGTCAGCGCCGACCACTCTGCTGAGACCGACTGTCACCTCGAACCTGCCGTGAGCGTCCCACCTCTTCCCTGTGTCACTCTGGAGGTGCTGCCCTAGACGTGGGAGACCCCCAGACAGCACACGGACCACCTCCTCGTGGCAATCTGAGCACGGGGGAGGGGCCGCGGGAAGGCATCGCCCCACTGGTGAGACGGAGACGGAGCCACAGAGCGCTCCCAGGAAGCTTCTGGCCGGACCGCTGCTCCCCACCTGGGCAAAGCGGTCCCCACCTGAGGCGCCTTCCCACCCGCTGGGATTTACCCTGAATTTCTTGGACTCGACGGAGCGTTCTGTCTCCCCCTCTTTTCACGAAGTATACAGTTTTATTCAAATCCTCAAACACATGATACATTCTTTCTCCATCTCCTCCCTCCCTTCTTGCTTTCTTTTCTTTTTTTCAAGGGAATAGACTTTTAGGCTATTCCGACTTTTGCATGCAAACAATACAATTTTGAAGACACCATGATAGATAATTCTCAGCTCCACCGTTCAGGGGAATGACTGACAGCTGTCTTTCCTGAGGGCTGGTACTCTGCTCTGTTGCCATTGCTGCTGCAGTCCCGGGGGCCTGCTCTGACCGTGTCCTGGCCCAGCACAGCTCTGCTCTCTCTGGACAAGGAAACCCGCCCTTCACTCGGCTGCAGAGTCACTCCACTTTGGAGATATTTCTAAGGACCAGAAACCAAATCCAGGGGCCGAGACCAGCCGGGCCTCCTGCAAGCCAAGCGGTGCCTCCCTGCCCGGCCAGGCCTTCAAGCATTGGAGACTCAGCGACTCAGACAGGATCGGCCGACTGGAAGAGCCAGGGGGCCTCGGCAGCCCCGCACGCATCGGCACACACATCTCGCCAGCTCCTCCGCAGAGGGACTTGGGCTGTTCGATGTGGACATGCCCACGTGGCATCACGTGCCTCTGGCATGTTGGCCTCTGTTCCAGTTCCCTCAGACTCCCTCCTCTCTGACAGCAGGGTCAGGTCCCCACAGGCTGTCCACTTTGAGCAGAACCAGTGACTTCCTCGGGGACCAGTTACTGTCTTGCACTGTTGTTCCCTGGAAACCATGCCACGTCCAGCACACAGGGGGAAGTGAACGGATGCAGGCGAGATGGGCTGGGCCACCCTGCATAAAAACCGAAATCCAGATCCCAGCTCAACGTCCTGGGAACAGCTGAAGAACTCTCACCATCAACCTCACCGGGCACAGGTAGAGGGCACACGGTCAGCGGCGTTCCACACAAGCCAGGCAGGCACACACACCTTGGCAGACGGGACTTCTCTACACAGGTACAGCTGCAATCCGTCACGACGCACCCCTGAGCTCTCTTCAAACCCAGCGGCTCCAGGGGCAGACACGTTCCTGGCTAAAACCCCAGCCACCTGGGGATGTGGAGGAATCAACAGCATTCCCCCAGTTCCTTGAAACACAGGATTTACGGTGCGCGACTCGCAGCAACAAAGGGACTGTGTGTGGCTCTGCCCCTCAGGTAGACGCAGGATTTCCTCAAACATAACTGTTGACGGGACGCATTTTTGAAGATGCTGTCTGATTTCCACGGCGCCATGCGTGAGGCCGAGTGCAGCACGTTCCGGAAGGCTTGGCCACACGTCAGACGGCAAAGCCACCCCCAGGGCTATCCTGGCGTAACGTCCAGCTCCACGCAGTGGACAAGGAGGAGGAGGACAGCAGGTGCTCCTGGAGGCTGCAGATTGGCTGCACTCACGACCAGGTCTCCTTCCGCACCTGCTGCAAACCACCAGGCCAGAGGAAGCCACGGGAGGTCCTGCCCACCACGCTCCCCACACCCTGCTCTCTCCTGCACACACAAACTCTTCTAGTGCCTGCCCCAGGCGAGGCTGAATGTGTACCCCTGTGAGCTTGGAGAAGGAGTAACACCCACTGTGCTCATTCTCAGAGCTCATACCCCTGAGCTGCTCTAGGCAGCCTTTCCGAAGAGGGCGACGTGGAACAACACAGCATGAGCGGAAAAGGAGCTCATCTTCTGATTCTAAAGCTGGTAACAAAACCCAGCTTTTCGGACTGTCTGAACAGGCAGGACTGTAAACAACATAATAGTCAAAGCATGACGGTGACGAAAATGCCAGCATCTCCTTCCAGGGCCTGGGGATGGGCACCGACTGGGAAAGGCCTGCATCGTGGCCGAGGTGGAAGAACATCTGCTACTTACATCCCAGATCTATGGACTTCCCAGAGCCTGGCAGGAAGTGGACTCTTCCCAGAGAGACCTGGGCCTCGGCGTTCGAGACGGAGCCAAACACACTGGGTAAGCTCGGCACAGGCCCACCACCAGGTGAGGAAAACAAACCCACAGGAAAGCCCCAAATTAGCAACAGCTCAACAGCCTCCAACCCTGGGGCTCCTAATGCGCCTGCCTTCCTGCTGCTGGCTCCCTCTGCAGCCACTCACAGCTCCCAGACATGGCCCACAGCCATCCACACGGCCTGAACTCGGCCTGAGGGGCTGTGCAGGAGAAAGCTGCAAGCCAGCTCCAAGGCCATTCACCTCATGTGTGTCGCGTGTACCACCACAACCAGGCACTGACACACAACCAGAAAAGACCGCCTGCTTATTATCCAAACCCCAAAACAGATGGGCCTCTGACGAGGGTGAACCAAGAGGCTTTCCGACTAAAATCGCAAGCCCTACTCAGGACCTACTTGAGTGGAGGGAGCGAGGCTGGGTGGACTCAGGGCCAGGACACTGAACCCCATCCCTGCGGACATCAGTAGCTGTCCTTGTTCCCACAGGTAAGTGGCCGGCTCCGCCTTCCTGAGCTTCCGTCTCCTCCCTGGAATCCTCTGGAGACACCTTCCCGTGACCCTGAGATCTGAACACAGCAAACCGCTGGTCTACAGGTGGGGTGGGCCACAGGTGAGCAGGCCCACAGGTGAGTTGGCCCATAGGTGATCAAGCCCACAGGTGTGCCCACAGGTGAGTTGGTCCACAGGTGAGTTGGCCCATAGGTGATCAAGCCCACAGGTGAGCAGGCCCACAGGTGAGCAGGCCCACAGGTGAGCGTGTCCACAGGTGAGCAGGTCCATAGGTGATCAAGCCCACAGGTGTGTCCACAGGTGAGCATGCCCACAGGTGAGCAGGCCCACAGGTGAGCAGGCCCACAGGTGAGTTGGCCCCTCTAGGTGAGCAGGCCCACAGGCGAGCAGGCCCACAGGTGAGTGTGTCCACAGGTGAGCTGGTAGACGCCACCACAGGTACAGTCACTGAAGACCTTCAGGACCTACGGTTTTAGCAGCGTGTCGAACGCTGCTTTAATAATTAATCAAAATTACCACGCCCTTCTGTCTGCAGATGCCTCACAGTTCTTAAAAAACCTTTAACGTTTATTACCTCGTGGAAGTTGTAAAACTCCTCTTTAAGACTCCACAGAGTGCTGATTTACGGCCACGCGTGAAATGAGCTTCGTTAATTTATAGTCCATTTCATTTCCAACCAAAAAGCAGCGGCCCACAGCACGAGCACCGGGAGTTACTGAGCTGGCTCTGAGCTGCTGCTGTCGACGGGAGGCTCGGCTGCTGCCAACAACCAAAGCCAACTGCAAAGGGCAAGGGTTTCTCAGACGCCAAAAGCTCAGGATGAAACACACGCTGTGAGGAGAAGCTCCACGGTGCGGGGCAGCTTCCGGTGCGGGCTCTGATGGGCACACGCGGGGCCCCGCCCACGCCACAGCCCCTGGGTGAAGGGAGCAGCGAGGACTGGGGGGGGTGGGGATGCTCTCTCCCCGCCTTGTCTGCACCCTAGCAGTGCGGAAGCTGGAAGACACGACCACAGCGCGCAGTGACCGGGTGCAGCTGCTGGGAGACCAGCGCGGCCATCCCTGGACCTCCCCGCTGGAGGAAGCCACAGCCGGGAGCCTGGCTGGTGAACTCGCAGGAGACGCCAGCACCCTTGCTTCCCAGGCGAGGTGTCTGCACACGTCAAAGGTTCCTCGGGCGTCCCCTGGCCTAGCAAGTTCCATGCCCTTGGAGTGGTTCCTGTAGCCAGTTGCTCAGTATTGGAAACAGCTGGGGCGGGGCTGGTATTGTGGCACAGCAGGTTAAGCCTCTGCCTGGCATGGTGGCTCAGGTGCTAGTTTGAATCCCGGCTGTTCCACTTCCAATCCAGCTCCCTGCTAATGCACCTGGGAAAGCAGTAGATATGGCCCAAGTGGCAGGCCCCTGCACCCACGTGGGAGCCCAAGAAGAAGCTCCAGGCTCCCTGTGGCCATCAGAAGAGTGAATCCACAGACAATCTCAATCTCAATCTCTCTCTTCCTCTCTAACTCTGCCTTTCAAATATATAAAACATAAATCTCAAAAAAAAAAAAAAAAAAAAAAAGGAAAGGCTGGGGCAGCCTCCGAAGATCTGCAGGCTCCGTGAGGGCCGCAGACGGCGCAGGCTCAGAACACGGCGAAGTCAACATGGCATGCGCACGGCAGCTCCCGAGTGGTGTGGCTTTTCACAGCCGGTTACCCCCACCCTGAGCACATGTGTCGTGTTTGTTACACACACCCGGCACTGACTGGAAGATTAGTGTTTTTAGATGGGCACGGAGCAGAACATAGCAATTTGCCAGAATGTCAACTGCAAATTAGTTTTCCTAAAATCTAGAAAGAAACCCACGTCTAATTGCAAAGTTACTGCTTTAGCAAGAAACTAAATGTCTTGTGAAAAGTGGCCCCAGAAACCCCTGACTTCCTAACAGTGACCTCACGACCATCGCAGATCACAGACGTGTTTTCAGGCCACGGTGCCATCACAGAGAACCCGGGAATCTGGGCGCTCCCTGCCTGTCCGGTCTCCGGGGAGGATGTGCGTCCCCTCTGCAGATCAGCCGCAGGGAGGGGTGCGGAGGTGAAGCGACTACCTTGGGTTCACAGAATTTGCATGTGCACACTGCCGTCGGCAGCAGGCAGCGGAGCAGTGCACCTGGGGCCCCAGACCACAGACGCTACGGCACTTGGCCGCGTGAGTCCCGGGGAGGGGAACGCAAGCCTGGCAGGGGTTTCCAGGCAAGGCATCGGCCTGGTACTCCAAGTGAAGGCAGGGCACAGGACCTCTGCGGGCAGGGCTGGTGCCAGTGGCTGCGTCGTGCGACCCTAAGCTCCTCTTCCGGAGTTCAAGGCCACCTGGACACGGGGCCTTCGTGGGGTGATTAAGGCAGAGACAACCTTCAGGTGGGCTCTGAGCAAGCTGTCTGGTGTCAGGTGTGGACACAGCCCCAGGACAGGCCAGCGAGACCTTGTCCGCCTGCAGCCCAGGCCGAGGCCTGCACAGAGACCGCGACTCCTGGTCCTGAACTCAGGGACACAGAGCTCTGCTCCTCAGGCCACACCCTCTGCAGAAGCTTGTCATGGTGGTCCTGGGGGACTACTGCATGGGGGACAGGAAATGACACACAGCCCACACGTGCTCATCTTCTCCCATGAAGACCAGAACGCTAGCCATGGCTGACGTCTACCCAGAGCCCACAGCACCCCTGGAGGTATTCTCAGAGTTTACCGTGCATGGTCCCTTGACCTCTGTCCGCACTTCTGCAGGGACCTCACTCCCCACAGGAGGCGTCTGAGCCCAGAGAGAACAAGGCAGGGGCACGGACTCTCGGCCAGAGCTTGCTCTGCGATCAGCGCTCACCGAGCTCCATGACAACGCCGGCTGAGCCACGTGAGCACTGGGGTTCCACAGGGCACAGCACAGGCTCCGCTGGCTCCACAGGCGAGGACAATGACTCGCATGGACACCATCAACTGCCCACGTCTCAGTTGGCAAAAGCCACATACCTGGGGCTGGTGCCATGGCACAGGTCCATGTCCTGGCTGCTCCACTTCTGATCCAGCTCCCTGCCAATGCTCCTGGGAAAAGCAGCACAAATGGCCCAAGTGCTCAGGCTCCTGCACCCACGTGGGAGTCCTGGGTGAAGCTCCTGGCTCCTGGCTTTGCTATGGCCCTGCCCTGGCTGTTGCAGCCATTTGAGGAGTGAACCAGCAGATGGAAGAGCTCTCTCTGTGTCTCTCCCTTTGTCTGCAACTCCACCTTTCAACTAAAAAAAATATATCTTAAGAAAAGAAAATCTGCCAACCGACGGTAAGCCCTGGCATTTCAGTACCACAGCCTCACGTACCTCCCCATGTGTCTGCGCCCACCACGGCTGGTAGAGACAGCACTGAGGAGCGAGAAGCCACCATCCTGGAAGAGCGGCCTCTGCTGCCCTCGTGGGTCCCGGTGTCAGAGGTCAGACCTTGCACACCTGAACCCGGCTCTCCGTGTTTTGAATGTGGCCGAAGGAGGGAGGGAGTGGCTTTGCTCCACCCTTACCCTGTTCAGCACAAACAAAGCAACTGTAATTTTGTGATTTTTTGGCTAAGGATGCTTTAAGTCTCTCACAAATTCCCAATAGATTATGGAGAGGATGCTGGGGGACCAATTTTTAAATGGAACATCTTGAGCAAATTACAGCAAAGGAAAATTTGAGGCCTTGATAATTTAAGTGTTATTTTTACTACTAATGTGAATTCAACCCTAGCAAATTAAAACAGGAAGAATTAATTGGATATGCAAATGAGATTATTCAGTATATAAATCTAATTACATACCAATTTGCTTTAACAGCATGAAAAAAGAATAAATTGTTCTATGTAAATTGATTGTCTTAAGTAACCACCTGTAGCCCCACAAAAACTGAGAAAACTGAATTATAAGTGCAGACGTTGAAGTTAATAACGTAATGTTCTTCACAGATCTTGTCACAAGAACCTCTTCAAGGCAATGTGCCATCCTCCTGACGCACAATGCGGTGTGACCGGGTTTCTGGAACGTAAGGGAATTATGTCACAGGCTGGCTGTGCTCCCCGAGCACGGTGGGTTGACGCGACATGTTGATTTCTGAAACACTGAGTGCTTTCACACAGACTAGACTTCAAGTCGGAGCAGTTTTCCTGTCTGGAAAATAAGAAAGGAAAACGGGCAAAGTGTGTGCCAGTCTTCGCTAATTTGGCTGCGGCTCTGAAGTCTGTTTAATCAAATGCTTTCGATACAATCCCACCCCACGGCTCATTTTTAACCTTATGTTCTTTGCCACTTAGCTTAGGCAGGTGAGTTCTGCAGACGTGACTGGGAAAGGAGACCTGGGTCTTGGGGGTAAACAGAGTCATACCAACGCCTGCAAACCAAGAGGTGAGGGGACCGTGCTCTCCTTGACATCCGTGAGAACCACCGTGCTTGCGGACAGCCCGCACGGAAACGGGAGCGGCGCTCCTGGGCTGGCTGCACCTGGAATGCACCTGTGTCCCTGACCGTGGGCCGGAGAGCCCAGACATCCCCATCACTAACTCTCACAGGTGACCCACAGTCGGCAGACCCCGAACTCACTCAGACACCAAACTCCACCAGTGTTGTCCTCTGAGGTGTAGACAGAGGTGTTTTGTAGAACATGCCTCTGAACTGAGTGACAGCCGACAGATGATGACTGACGGATGACAGATGACCGACAGATGGATGATACATAAACAGTAAATGATAACTTGATAGATGGAAAGATGGATACTAAACACGTAGGTTGGTGATAGATGATGGATGGATAATTGATGAGGGACAGAGGACTGATGGATGGACAGATGCCACATACATGGATGCACAACGCGGCAGGTGTCGATGCCTTCTGCCCTCAGCAGTCACTCCTGGGTCAGAGACAAGAACCCCTGGTGACGGGAGGATCAGAGACTGGGGCCCAGAACAACGTGGGTGGCGTCAACCTCACTGCAGACCAAGTGCTCCCGGAACCTTCTCCATTCCCAAAGTGGAAACCAGCAGTGACAGCTGGCACGGCTGTGAGAGCATCCCCGGGAAGTCTCCTGGTCTGGGGAGGTGATCACGACCCTCCTTTCCTCCCGGACATGGAGAGACACAGGCTGGGGGAAGGACACAGGAGCAGACAGCCTGGCCCTGGGCTTTCTCCCTTGGACTCCAGCAGGGATCAAAGCTGGTGAGGCTGCCCCCACCGCAGGAGGAAGCTGACCCCCAAGCCAGGCAGGCGGGGGCCTCGTTCTGAGGGGCATGGGAGGCACTGTGGGATGATCAGGTACAAGCAAAAGATGGGCCTTGGAGGAGACCGAGGGGTGGCACTCAGAGCCGCTAAGACGTGCAGCAAGGGGAGCTCTGCAGGAGGCAGGAGACTGGGGCCTGGGCAGGCAGGGGCAGGAGGAGGAACCGCAGCTGTAGCAAGGGCTCCGTCCTCTGCGGTGCAGACCCGAGTGGAGGCTGCTCCGCCATTGTTTCTATCGCCTAGAGCTGGCACCGCTATGCAGAGACAGGCTGTCTGGATCAAACACGGCCTTGCTAGGCTAGGAGCTCTGCAAACGCCGGGTGAAGCACAGGGCAATCATGCACACAAGTCACTGGAGGAGAGGACACGGTTCAGGGAGGACTTCCTGGGGAAAAGGGCCGAGGGGTCTCCAGGGAGGCAGGCCATGAGGTGGGCACTCGGGGACAAGGAAGGCTGCCCGGAGACGCCCCGGCGTGGCACGCACAGCCCCTGTCCTTCCCTGGAGGCAGGCATCGTGTGCAGGGTCCGGGGATTACTCCAGGCAGCCACACAGCCGCTCTGTGAGGGATCTGCCACCCTCAGCTCTGTGTGCGCAAGGGGACACGGACCTATTGGGTGGCACCAGACCTCCCAGCCTCCCTGTTGGTGGACCGGAACTGGACCCAAGGAAGAAGAACTTGCTATGCCTCAGGTCTTGAGGTTCAGGTCGAATGGCTGCAAATGGAGACCGATGAGGAATGGATACTGACCACAGAAACAGAAAGACAGAAGCCACAAACTCCCATCTTCTCCCCGCAGAAATACCCATGTGTGTGAGAGAGAGAGAGCCCTGAGCTGTCGGGCATTGCCTAAAACCTCCATTACAATATGGTGCCTGGCGGATGTTCGAGGGGCGTGTCTGTGGCTGCTGTGGTTAAGCTATGTAAGATCAGACCACCCGCAGGGATAGGTCTGCTTTAGCTCCGGACACATGGACAGTGCGTGATCCCCATACTTTGCTTAAGGTGCCCCTGTGCGCATTCCACCCATGCCTGCATGAGCTTTTCGCTGACTGGCTCCCCTACTGCGCATGTCTTTTGTAAGGTTTATAAGCCCGTGCACTTCCTCAATAAAGCAGTTCCTGCTTTGAGAGAACTCACGGGTGCTTGTGGTGTGTTCATCACCCGTCGACCTTACCTCTCCTGTTCACCTCGTTGCGCTGCCCCTGCTGGTCAGGGACCAGCCTCAGGCTTGAGACCCCGACACTGGGCCAGAGAGGGTTTATAAAAGTCTGGAGAGCACTGCAGAGCAGGCCTGGAACAGCAAGTGCACACACACACCTGCTCTGGTGCACACACCCGTAAGAAAACACGCTGTGCCGGAGCAGGGGGGAGGGGCTGCCTCTGCAGAGGGGCCCAGCTTGGTCCGCTATTCACACATTGCCTGTGAGGACCCAGAGCATCTTCTTGTCTCAAGTTTTCCGAGCTGCTGTGTGATCCACTAAAATTAAGGTGTGTGAAAGCAGCAGGGATTTAACGAGATATATTATTCCGCATAACACCGATAAGGCTTGCAATCTGACTTGCTTCAAAGTCGCATCTGTCGACAAAGACTACGACAGAATCGAAGACTCTAAGCAATTTTCCTTGCTGGCATCAAATAAGCTCTGGCAAACCAAGGAAGTGCAACAGTTAAAATTCACCCCCAGGACGCCCAAGTGCACTGTCACTCACTGTGCTGTCGAGCTTTGCCACGACCTGGGGCCACCTGGAACCACCTCTGATGGCCAGGAGTGAGGACTGGGGTCCCTGAAGAGGCTGCAGACAGGTGGACCCAGAGTGGATGTGGGCGGGCCTCACTGTGAGGCTGGAGGCCGACAGGGACGGGTTTCTCATTTGCCACCGGAGGAGAATTTATTTGCATTTCCCTGGGCTTATGCTAAGGTTGCCTTGAAGAGACATTTCCCACGGAGAGAAGGATAAAACAGCCTAGATGGCCACGTGCAAAGGCTGATCTCCAGCCAAGCGAGGAGTCTCCGGCTCTGCGTCTCTGTGGGAACATGGACACAACGTCCACGCACCGTTCCTACCCTACCTCCAGCAGGAGGCTGAGCGCGTGCCACGGCGAGGCCGCCTCTCATAATGAACAGAGCAATTTGGAAACAGCCAAGCATCTGACAACAACTAATTTCATCCATCACTAAAACTGGATGCATTTGGCACCTTTATAGAGAACGTGCACTTGAAGCTGTGCATCCCATGCACTTTGTGGGTACTGACGGACACACTGAGTTTGAATGAGCCTGGGTTCCGCACATACAGCATGGGGCGACCGGGACTTCCTCCTCGCCACTGTCCCTGTTACTCCTCAGTCCCCCTCACCATTCCACCATGCCTACTGCATGCTGAATCCGGAGAGGCCTAGAGGAACTTCCTGAGCCTGCCTCGAATTTGAAAACCTGTCTTTAAGTTTCAATTCCCTGGTAGCAAACACCCCAGCCCCAGGGCGCTTCTGCCTAAGGATCATTAAGGTGGTACAACAGGAGTGGCTCAGACCCTTTGGCATCACATCACCCCACCCCTTGCTCATCCTCTCTGTACCATCCGCTCTGTGCCTCAGCTATGTGTACACCTCTCTTTTACAACAAAGTGAGACCTTGCTCCACTGGGCTCCACCCCACCCCCACCCCCGGGTGGTGCACTTTCCCCTCCTCCGGCAAGGCAAGCTGGGGGCAGCCTGCCTAATTCTCCGGCAGTGGCAAGGAACAGTCACCGCACTGCAGACTCCATTAGAAAGGAAAGAGACCCAGCAACTGTGACACGCATGGAAACAGTGGTGAGAACCCGTGATCTAGGAGCACCTGCACTGGACAACGCCTTCAGTCAGGGGAGTGAAGCCATGAGTCACCAGGGGTGGAAGACGCAGCACCACCGGCGATGCAGCTCTGACCAAAGACCACCCAGTGCAGGGGTGTGTGTGTGTGTGTGTGTGCATGTGTGTGATGGGAATATGCACGCATGCACATAGGCACATGTATGTGCATACCTTGTGCATATTGACACACATGTGCACATGTGTGCGTGTGGTGCAAATTTAAATATAGGTGTATGTGGTGTGCATGTGTACACGTGTGACAGATGCACTGTTTTTATATATCCATGTGAGAGATATGCACACACACTTATGTAGTGGGTGCATTGTGCACATGCATACATTTATGGACATGTGACAGGCATATTGTGAGTATGTGGATATTTATATATACATGTGATATAATTTGTGTATCTACACATATATGATTTATATAAACACATGATAAGCGTGCAGGTATGTGACTGTACTTATGTACATGTGACAGGTATGTTATCGATGTGTACATTTATACACAATGAAAGGCACATAATGAACATGTATGTCTACAAACATGGTAGGTCTGCATGTGTGTACATGCATACAATGTACACATATGTGATGCAGGTATAAGTGCACATGTTTTCTTTGCTACATATAAACACGTGATGGTACATGTGTGCATATATATGTATTTATGTACAAATGAATTTGGTTCATTGTGAGCATGTATATGTTCCTGCATACACACATGTGACAGGAATATTGTCAGCATGTTTGCCTACACACACATCCAACAGTTATACTGTCAGCATGTGTGTACTGTTACATACACACGATAGGTTTATTGTAAGCATGTGTGTGTTTACACATACACACATCCAATATACTGTGAACATGTGTGTGTTTACATACGCACATGTGATAGGTATATCACAGGTGTGTGTTTACAGATGCACACACGTGATGGTATATTGTGGCTGTGTGCATGTTCACATATACTTACATGTAACAGGTATTCTATAGGCATGTTGGTGTGTGTATACATGCATATGTGATAGGTGTATTATTAACTTACATGTATTTACATGTACATCCATGATAAGTATCCTGTAGGCACATATAATTATATCTTCACGTTATATGTATATACACATGCATTTATTTACATGTGACAGACACACATGTATACCTCTCTATATACACACATATAAGGGATGTAGGTATGCATATGATGGGCATACTCCATAAACACATGTGTCTATGTGCATGTGTTTAGGTTCATGTATGAACACATTTATATGCACACACGAGAGGCATATGTGTACTGCATTCACACATATGACAGATGCACGTGCACACCTGTACTCATGTTAAAATATGTAATGGGTATATGTGTACAAATGTACATTTACACAAATGATAATGCATTGTCTGCAGGTTTGTGTATATGCACCCACGATAGATGCATGTGTGTACATGTAGTCACATACATGTATGGGATAGGTGCATGAAGACACTTGGATCCATATACATGGGATAGGTACATTGTGCACACATGTGTCTGTGCACATGGGACAGGTTTGCATGCACATGCATGTGATTCCATCATGACAAACTCATGCTTGCATACGTGTGGGCTCCCACGTGCACTCATACAGAAGCCACCCCCGCACGGCAAGCAGCCGTTTTCTCCCAGCCATCTACACCGCAATCGCCCATCAGCTGTACGGGCATCCTGAGAGCACGAGCACTGCCCAAGCTCCCATCCCTGAAGACGGGCGTCAGACGAGCACGGAAGCCCCGCACTGCACATGCTCGGCCGTGGCCCACGCTCCCTGCTGGACGGCCCCGCCAGGCACACGTCCCTCACAGCGAGGGGCACTCTTCCTTCCACGGCAGCCACAAAGGCTTCACAGAACCTCTGAACGTGGACTGCGTCCTACAGCACCGCACAGGGACCGCCGCTCTGACTGTACCACATGTTAGCGTGTGCCACCGTTGCTCAACTGGAACTCTGCGACTTGTCACCCTTTGCCGTGCTGTAATGAGTTCCCCACACTGCCACGCTTGCGTGAGAAGACAGCCACGTCCGATTAGTCTCTCCCTCATCTGCAGTCCTTTGGCCCCCGCGACAGCCCCTCTAAGCCAAACACCGATTTAGTTTTACAGATAAACACTGGTGATTTTCATTGGGAGTACCTTTGGTTCACTGAATTCAATTAACTGAATTCTTTAAGAACCAAGTTTTTGGCCCTTCTAGCTCCAGCAAGGGGAGAGGAGTGGGAGTCAGCGCTGAGCCCCTCCTCGGGGTATCAGGAAAATACGTCCAGACACCGTCAGTTCAGCCAGAATCCGATCATTTGGTTTTACCTGCACAGAGCCAGATAACCAGGGAGAGTTTCTTTTCCCTTCCGTATTTCAACCCGGTACAGAGACAGAAGCAGGCACAAACCCTGCTCTCAACAAACCGTGAATGTATCCAACTTATTCCAAATTAATTTATTTCAGATAAAGCAAAATCCATTCATTTATTTATTCATTCAGTGAACAGCAACCGAGTGCCTCTTTCCTGCCAGGCAGTGTTCTTGGTGAAGAAAACAAAGCCACCTGCCCTTGAGCAGCTGGGACGCAAATAGAATAATCAAGCAAACACAGAGGATGTCCTAATTTGTGAGGTTACGGAGAACATTAAATGGGGCAGGATAAGGGAGATCCATGGCCAAGGAGGGAGGTGGGTGAGAGCAGGAGGAAGCACAGAGCTGGTCACAGGCATCCCAGGAGGTGACTCCAAGCCCAGCCTCGGGTGGGGTCGGTGGGCAGGTGTAGCTGGCCAAGGGGCTGGTGAGACGGGACCACGGTCCGGTGGGGAGCGCTGCAGGCACGTGGCAGGTGCAGTGAGCTGGGCCAGTGTGGGGGGCAGGCTGTCCGTGAGACAGGGATGGAAGAAAGGAACCGGAGGAGAAAAGGTAGACAGGTGCAGCTGGGAGGGAGTCTGGCGTTGGAGTCCACGTGAGTTCTGACGAGGACAATGCCACGCCCTGCCTTGCGTCCTACACCTCTGACAGCTGGGCTGAGAAGAGCCTGCAGGGAGCCAACGAGCGAGGAGGCTGTGTCAGTGACTCAGGCCAGTGAGCCTGGGCGGCAGGTGCGCACACGGGATGGTGGCAGGTGAGGCGCAGTCTGAGCTTACGTTAAAGGTGACAGACTGGCTGAGGGACACCAGAGATAGCAAAGGATTCGGGAGGAATCTGAGGCTTGGCCTGAGGCACAGAAAGGAGAAAGTTGTGGCCACTGAAATGGGGCAGAGTGGGGGAGAGAAGGAGCCAGGCCACCCAGCTTAATGAGCCGGAGGCCTGCAGCATCCCCATGGCTAAGGCCACTGAGCAGTTTCATTAGTCAGACCTGTTTCCCATACAGAATTCACCGATATGTTCTGGAGAAATGAACAGAGAGAAACAACAGATACTACCAGAACTACCCAACGGCCCAGGGACCCCTCCCCTGCACATGCCCAGTGCAAAAGCAATCAGCGCCCAGGAGGTCACCTGTGCTCCCCTGCTCGCGGCAAGACGCACGCGGCTCTGCCTCTGGCTGGAACCTGGTGAGCACGGAGCGCTCGGTGCTAAGGGCAGTGAGAGACGCAGAAGGACACACCTGCGGGGCCTCCCTCCCAGGTGGCGTTGACACACACAAGCAGCAGAACCGTGGGCATGGGCAGGGGTGGTGGGGAGATGCTGGCCAGGAGGAGAAACACTAGGGCGGATTGTGAGTGGTGAGAGTGAGCTGTGTGTGGGAGTCAGGCTGCGCGAGCAGAGGTTAGCTGCTCTGGCCACAAAACCCAAAACACGTGACGATGAGGGACGACGGGTGTAGTCACCTTCGGAGCATCTCTGCCACGCTGGACACCCGAAACACCCACAACAAATGCACTGCAGAAACCCTGTCCGCGCTTAGTGATTAGTGTGGTTTGTAAAACAGACCAGCCTGGGCTTGTCAGAAACTGAGAAGGAGGAACGTTTAATCTTCCCAGAACCTTGAATTCAGACTCCACCCTCCTTTGATCTGAGTAAACTCCGTCCCAGATCTGAAGGCCCTGCAGACGTTGTGAGGCGGTCTGGCATGATGGTGCAGCGGGTGAAGCCCTGCCTGTGACACTGGCGTCCTAGATCAGAGTGCCGGCTCCAGTCCCGGCTGCCCCGCTTCCAGCCCAGCTCCTGCTAGTGCGCCAGGGAACACAGTGGTGGGGGCTCAAGCACTCGAGCTCCCTGCACCCACGAGGGAGACCTGGATGGACTTCCTGGCTCCTGGCCTTGGCCTAGCCCAGCCCCAAGCATCGTAACCTTTGGGGGAGTGAACTAACGGATGGAAGATCCCCCCCCCCCCCACCCGTCTCTTCCTTTTTGCCACTTTTTAAATTAATTAATTAATTAAATCTTTTAAAACAGAAGATTAAATCGCAGGCACATCTTCCTCAGATGGAAACTTTCAGTTACAGCCAGGGGGGTGGGGACAAGACAGTTACAGCCATGGGGTAGGGACAAGACACTGCATCGTGGGAGAGCTGAAGTCCGACTGTGAAGCTGGGAACAGCTGGGGCCCGGGAACCCCAGGAACCTGAGATCCCAGGCACCTGCCAGCTGAGATGTGCAGAGGTTGGGAGGGCAGTGAGGGGCAGGGAACAGAGGGGAGCGGCACACAGACAGGAGGACAGCAGCCGCCATTCGGGAAAAAGTTTATTGATTTGAGAAGCAGAGTCACTCATACACACACACACACACACACACACGATCTTCCATCTGCTAGTTCACTCCTCAAATGCCTGCCACGGGCTGGGCTGGGCCAGGCAGAATCCTGCAGCCCGGAACTCCTTCTGGGCCTCCCACGGGGTGGCAGGGACCCAGGTCCTTGACCATTAACTGCTGCCTCCCGGACACACGAAGCTGGGACTCGAAGCAGCTCTCTACGTGGGATGCCAGCCTCTCTCGCTGAGCCCCAACACCCACCCTGCACGGTGGCTGTGGACTCCAGGTGTGACAGCCGAGGCTGCGCGTTCTATTCAGCTCCGCTGTGAGGTGAACGATGCAGCTGGGCAGTGGGAACTGGAAACTCAGCAAACGCGCGTAGGCAGTGGGGCCTGGGTGTGAATGCAGTCAGGGAGCGAACCACACAGCGTGCTCCAGGGAGCGCTGTGGCCAGGAGCACAGAGCTTGCAAGCAGGGTGGGGGCCAGTCCCAGGAGACCTGGCTGCCGGGGTTGGGGAGGCCGCCCTCAGGTGAGGCAGCCGGGCCTGGCACTGACATCTAAGAACACCCACAACACGTGCACAGGCCAAGGAGGACATAAGCTTATTAAAACTGTTTTTAAGTGTGTATTCAAAGACAATGAAAACAACGCAGTGCATTTAGGATGAACTAAAAGCTGACACAGAGGGGCCAGCACCACGGTACAACAGGTTAATCCACTACCAGTATCCCATATGGGCAATGCTGCCCATGTTCAAGTCCCTGCTGCTCCACTTCCTATCTGGCTCTCTGCTATGGCCAGGGAAAGCAGCAGAGGATGGCCCAAGTGCTGGGGCCCCTGCACCCACGTGAGAGACCTGGAAGAAGCTCCTGGCTCTTGGCTTTGATCTGGCCCAGCCCCAGCTGTTGTGGCTATTGGGAGAGGGAACCAGGAGATTGAAGACACCTCCCCCTGCCAACTCTGCCTTTCAAATAATTTTTAAAATATTTAGGGAAACAAAAAGCTGACACAGCGTCGTGTGTGGAGGTCCGGTCAATGACAAAGCCGCATGGCTGTCCACAGTGTACCGAATCCAGCTGCAGGTGCGCATGGATCAGCCAGAATGGGAAAAAGGGCAGACACCTGTCCATCTGTTCTTTTTTTTTTTTTTTATTTGAGAGGTAGAGTTATAGACAGTGAGAGTGAGAGACAGAGAGAAAGGTCCTCCTTCCGTTGGTTCACTCCCCAAATGGCATCCATGAATGCCCCCAGGCGGTCACTGACGGAGGGTCCACAGGCATCTGGGGGCCACAGGGCTAGGGGCTGGGATGCGCTGCTCCACATGAGGGAGTCGGGAGGCAGGCGAGGTGCAAATGGTGCACATGCGTGAACACGTGTGTAGACTACACAACAGTGGACCTCTTTCACTCACAGATTCTGTAGTTTTAAACGACCACTGAGCAGGAGACGAGGCACGGTTACAACTGCAGAGAGAACAGTGTGGGAGGAACAGACCCGTGACAGCGAACAGCGGGACTGCAGGTGCCAGCCAGGAGTCTCATGCGCAGTCCATGCCGGGGGCCGTCACAGAGCACGTGGCCCAGGTGACGCAGGAAGGAGCGACATTTCTTCCTTAGCGTTCTGCAGCCTGGGGAGCCCAGGGTCGAGGGTGCCACATCCTCTGTGGCCTCACTGCTTCCTGCTCCACGGGAGAAGGCGGGAGGGAAAGAGAGAGAAGGGGACGGGGGCAGGAGGGAGGACAGTGAGAGTAAGGGGGCCTCTCAGCCTTCACCAGGATCTTGTTCCAAGACAACGTCCTCGACCCGGCTGGTCACCTCCGCCACCAGGATCTTGTTCCAAGACAACGTCCTCGACCCGGCTGGTCACCTCCGCCACCAGGATCTTGTTCCAAGACAACGTCCTCCACCCGGATGGTCTCCTCTGCGCTGGTCTCTCACCTGGCACTGGAGGCGAATTTCCTACCCACGAACCTGCGAGACACCTGCACCCCCGCTCACACCGTCCTGTTTCTCTGCCCCGACTTCACCTGCTCTTCCCAGAGACGCCCGGGGGACAGAACAGAACAGGCAGGCAGAGTGCTGGGTTTCACATCAGACGGAGCAGAGCGGCGCCGCTCACCCGACAAACGTCCTCCGTGAACGCAGTAGCAGCCCCCGCTCACGCTCTGACTCAGGCCTCGTCTTCACACTAAGAAAACGTCTCTGTCTCACTTCCGGGTGGTTCGCACGACTTCACGCAGCCAAGCTATGAAACCACTCACAGGTGAAAAACAAGGCCCACCCAGCGTCCCAGATAAAGCCAGCTCGGCCACAGTCTTCTCTCAGAAGCTCTGCTCGGTGGCTGCGATAAACAAACGCGGCTGCAGACACAGGTACTGCCTGCCACTTAAGAGGATTTCGTGAAAGGTGTAATTTCGCAACACCTCGACTTGAAACGCTGTCCCCATTACAGCCTAGTTCAAGTGCAGCGCGTCTGAGGGAAGACGCCAGACTGAATGCTAATACCTCCATACACAGGGGCTGATACATTTTTCATTGAGCTACAGGGTGGAAGCTAATACATGCGCGGATGACATAAATGCACAGTGGAAGGTTGCAGACTTGCTGATGAGTGTACAGGAGGCCCTGGGAAGGACTTGGAAACAACCCAGATCCTTCCTAACCACGGCGCTCACCTGCTGGCGAACGTGGCGGTGGCCTGGACAAGCCTCTCCGCACCTGCGCCGTCCACGCTGCCGGGAGGGAATGGGCGGGACCCAGAGTAGAAAAGCCCACCGCATCACCTTACTGTGTGATTTAAAAAATAGATACACTGTGTTTCTACAGTGGTTTAAGCCCACAGCAGAGCCCGGCTGTGTCGACATGAGGAGCCGGTGCAGACTGGGGCCAGGAGTCTGCAGATCCGAAACCCACTCCAGGGACAGGGGGTCAGCACATGGACGTCCCTGTGACACTGAGCATGCTCCACTCTCGTGAGGCGTCTTAGCAAACTGACTTCCACTGCCTCAGACTGAAATATAAATTCCTTACCCGTGAAGCCCCTGGCTCTGTTTCTGGTGTGTTATCGGAGCCAATGCAGAAGAGGTGGTGGGTGTGGCTCTGCCGGCTCCGGGGGCCACTGGGTGTCACTCGGCAGGGCTCTTGGTCGCCACTGGGTCAGGGGCCGTGTTTGTGTCACCCGTGTGCCCTTCCCCGGTGCAGGTGGCCATCAGCTTATCGCCGGGGCCAGAGACACCCGGGGAGTCTCAGGACCAGAAGCCTCTGCTCACACAATAAACCAAGTCTCTCAGAACCAGCTCTCCTCACGGCACGCCGTCATCCACAGGGATTCCAGCCCGAGAGGAACCGCTGCCTGGGCCCCCTCAGGCTCTTCTCCTGACCATAACCATGTCCTCCTCGCTGTCAGAGACGGGGAGTGGGGAAGCAGAGCATCGGGCAGTAGCCTGCAGCCCTCACTCTCTGTGCACAGGAGGACACTTCAGCCCCTCCGGGTCAAATCCACCAGCAATGCGAAGGAGACCACTGTAACTCGGTCAGCCGACACCCGCGTGTCGAGGGTCGCTAAGACGGAAGCCAGATGTGCTGTTCTGGGGGCCAGCGCTGTGGCACATCAGGTAAACTGCCACCTGCTATACCAGCATCCCATATGGGCATTGCCTCGGTCTCAGCCGCTTTGCCTCCGATCTAGCTCCCTGCTAATGCTCCTGGGAAAAGTAGCGCAAGACGGTCCAAGTACCTGGACCCCTGCGCCCACCCACATGAAGCTCCTGGCCCGGGTGTGGCCCAGCCCTGGCTGTGTCGGCCAGCTGGGAAGTGAACCAGCAGATGGAATATCTCTCTCTCTCCATTTCTCTAACTCTGCCTTTCGAATAAAATACAGAAATCTTCAAGACACAAAGAATTAAAATACGCTGCTTTAAGTGAACACGAAAATCTGCTCCACCAACCACAGAGATGCCTACCTTCCTGTAACCAGGTGAATCTGACCAGAGCTTGGAAGAGTACTGCACCCTGGTATTTATCCAAGACCAAATCACATAAGACTAATGTTATATCAAATTATATCATACACATGTGTACATTATAGACACAAGTACGCGCACACACATACGCAGGTGTGTGAACACAACCTACTCTCACATACAGACATGCTGATGTCACCCAATCTTTCCTGTAACCACACAATGGTACTATGTTACGGTTTCTCACTTTTGATTGACACATGGAAGATGGACGGGGTGTGGCCACGTGAAGCCGTCGGGGCACAGCAGGGTCAGCCAAGTCTGCTGGTTTGGCAAGAATCCTCACGGACAGGAAATGATGCATACACATACCATGGGTGCACGGACTGTAGACCACACGGCCCAGTCTCTTAGCTGTCTGCACCATCTCCCTCTGCCACGGTAGCCTGACAGCGGCCACCGACAACACACAAATCGAGGATTACGGTTATGTTCCAATAAAGTTTTATTTAACAACAACAAAAAAAAGCGGACCCATCTTTGGTTTGAGGCCCTTGTTGATGCCCCTGCTTTAGGAGAAAAGATAACTTAGCAGTGGGCACCAATTCTTTTAAGAAAGCCAGGGAAAACATTCAACTGCCGTGTCTGGGCCGGAGTGGGCAGTGGAACGTCCGAGGCTCAGGACCAGCATGTAACCGTTCTCAGAGCCCCAGGGTCTCCATGGTAATCCACAAGTAGCCCTTGAGAAAAACAAGCAGTGTGGCAGCACAGGGTCACCCAGTGACAAGGGCAGGGGAGACGCCAGGGGCCTGCGTCCCGGCATCAGGGGCTGCTGCGTGCTCCTGGTCTCCTGCCTTCTGAGTGAATTCACGTGGTCGCCAGCCTCCCGGGGGGGCATGCTGGACAGGACGAGAGAGAGGCCCGGACGTCTGGCCCCCGCGGCAGGTGCAGACGGGCAGGCAGAGGGGCGCACAGGGCACACTGCAGCCGGACAGAGGGAGGCGGCACCGCCCCTGCTGACAGCGCCCCGAAGCGCCGCACCGCCGCACCCTGCCCTCGGCTGCTCTCCGCGGCTCCGTGACCTGGGGAGCGCTCTGCACTGTGGAAGCCCCGGCCCGTCGCTCCCTCTCCCAGTTAGTCTTCAATGCTGTGTAACTACATGTGCACTACTTCAGAACCATAAACCCGCCCCCGTCCATCAGTCCTGCTGTTCCAGCCGTCTTTGTCTGACGACAGAGACCTTTGCTCCCCAGGTTAGCAGTGAACAGCACAGAACTGTTAACCTTTCACTAGCAAGGCTCCTCTCTCAATAATATTCACTATTTCTCTCATCACCTTCACAGTGTAGCCAAGGACAGAAACGTAAAACTAAGTACTGCCAAGCCAGACAACTCTTCTTCCCTGTAAACGGATTCTATTTGGTCCTTTTATTTGCAAGGCAGAATCACAGAATGGGAGAGAGACAGAGACAGAGACAGAGAGAGAGAGAGAGAGAGAGAGAGTGGGAGGGAGGGAGGATATGAATATGAGAATTGACATATTCCATCCACCGGTTTCCTCCCCAAATGGCCACAAAGCCCAGGGCTGAGTCAGGCAGAAGCCAGGAGCTCCATCCGGGCCTCCCCCGTGGGTGCAGGGGCCCAAGCACTCGGGCCATCTTCTGCTGCCTTCCCAGGTGCATTAGCAGGGAGCTGGGTTACCAAAGCCAGGGCTCATATGGGATGTGGCATCGTAGGCCACAATGCTGGCCCCTATTTGGTCCATTTCATTGCCAGGAAAAACAGATTGCGGGATTTTTCAAAAATAAGACACAAGAGCCAATTTTTTTTTTAGACAGTGAGAGAGAGACAGAGAGAAAGGTCTTCCTTCAGTTGGTTCACCCCCCAAAATGGCCGCCACGGCCGGCGCTGCGCCGATCCAAAGCCAGGAGCCAGGTGCTTCCTCCTGGTCTCCCATGCGGGTGCAGGGGCCCAAACACTTGGGCCATCCTCCACTGCCTTCCCGGGCCACAGCAGAGAGCTGGACTGGAAGAGGAGCAACCGGGACTAGAACCCTGTGCCTATATGGGATGCTGCTGTTGCAGGCGGAGGATTAACCAAGTGAGCCACGGCGCCGGCCAACAAGAGCCAATCTTAAAGAAACAGCACTTCAGGCTCCACTGGCAGAAACCAAGAATGTCCGATCTTCTGAAGACTCCAGAGGGAGGGGACAGCCAGGAGCCAGGGGAGAGAACAGCACAGTTCTGGGCGCAGCACCTGGGGGCCTCACCAGGGCAGGAGGAGAACAAGGAGGCCCCAGGAAACCCCGCGGCGGGAACGGGGACTCAGAGAGGAGAACGGAACGGTCGGTGAAGTGGCGATGGTGAGAGCTGCATGTAAGAACCCAGACTCAGAGAGTCACCGCCCCACGCAGCACTGCATGAGCACAGCCCTCGGGGACAGATCGGGAGGGTGTGGTGAGGCTCAGGGCACAGACACGTCGGCCCACAAAGGCACTACAGGGAGTAGCGAGAGAACCGACTGCCGGTGGCAAGCCGGCGGTACACCACGCTGCACCCACTCAGAGCACAGGGACGCGAGAGGGAGATGGAGCGAGTGAATGACCAGTCCTGGGAACAGCACAACATGGGAGAGGCTGAGTCACGAGTTTGCCTCTACCTCCATCACACACAGCCCCCGTGGGGAGATGGGCCACACGGCCAGCAGGGGCACTGCAGACATAACCAGGGGTACTGGTCACAGCGGCCGGAGCGGGGGCATCCTGGGAAAGTCAGGGCGCGGTGAGGACGCTGGGCTGGCACCGGCTCCTCTGTTCCGTTGTTGCTCTCTGTGCCTGGATCATCCTGTGCCCGGACTGTGCCATCACAGCGCCATGTGGAGGCCAAGCATCAGTTAGGCTGCTCCCCCGGCACTGCCGCGGGTTCACCGTCACTGCTCTCCCTCCTGCACTCTGCCGGAACAGTGGAGCCTGGCGCTCTGTGTTCTTCACAGCTTGGGCAGTCTGCCCGGGGTTCTCGTGTACGGACCCTTTATGGAAGGTAGCGATGGAAGCCAGGACTGGCTGGGCCAGGGTGTCTACACCTCCTGGAGGGTGCACGGGTCCCGAGGCACAGGGTGCAGGCACCCATGTGGGTCAGACTGGGTGTTTGCCTCCTATGCGTGGAGCATGGTCCTTGTGCCTCCCGCACGTGGGGTGCAGTCCTGTGCCTCCTGCATGTGGGGCGTTCCTTGGCTGTCCCAGGGCACAGCCCCTGAGAGTAAGCACTGTGATCATTCCTGTTTCTATCTACGAGGCTGCAGAAGGTAAAACCATGTTCCTGGCACCCCACACCCAGCCAAGCGGTGCAGCTAACACCAGAACCCATGGCTTCCAGTCCCAGAGCCAGGACCTTCAGCACCAACGTCCATGCCCTCCGTGGAAGCAGCTAAGGGGACGAGGGAGCTGTGTGCCCGAGATCACGCCGGGCCCCACACTCCGGCCGCCAGGCTGCCCGGGTGCACAGCGCAAGGGGAGGCCTCACCACGTCACTCCCCACGTCGGTTTTTATTCATGGTGGGTGCTGACTTGTGGCACTGCACTGAATATTTCAAAGTGGAACATTTTCCTCCTCGAGCTATCTTTAAAAATTAAATCCTTAAACAGCTGGATCTCACCCAGCATTAAAACTGCGCCCTGTGCGTGACTGCGGCTTTCCTGATTCCGGGACCCTCTGAGTATCACTCGGGGGATCTACAGGCCCTGCTTAAGCTCTGGCACGTTTCTGGTGGTGAGCGTGGTGATGATGGACATTTCTGAGCTGTGAGTACCACGGGCCGTGCCCTCAGATGTTTGTAATAACTCGAGATGTGGACGAATCTACCACCACCACCATGGCCACCACGGCGGCCACCACCACCACCACCACTGTCTTCATCCCGATTGTTATCGCACTCATCCCCAAAGGGACCACTGAGCACAGCGTTCTTCCCCGCCCGTGGGCCTGGCTGGACCCCTGAGGCAGCGCCCTTCACAGCCTCGGCCCTTGGCCTGGGCACCGGGTGCCTCCTCTGTGCTACTCCATGCAGAGGGGTGCAGACCATCGTCCTTCCTCGCCCTGCACGCCCGAGCCCTGTGACAGAGCGAAGCTCCAGGGGCCTCGTTTCTCTGCTCTGTCACCAGGGAGCGGCTTCATGTTTCATCACCTGCATCACACGGCCCTGTCTCCTTAGCCCTGTCTGAGCGAAAGCAGAGCCCTGTGGGAATGGGCTGCATCGTGCTGTGTGCAGATCCGATGCGTGTTCACCTGTCCCACCCCCCTGCCCCTCCATCGCAGTGGCACCTGCAACCCCGGCGCCCCTGCCCCTCCCGCCTGGCGCCAGCTGCACCTCCATCGCAGCAGCACCTCCATCACAGCGGTACCCGTAGCCCCGGAGACACTGCCCTGCAGGCACAGAGGACCACAGCATCCTCACACAACTGCTCAGCAATCCGTGAATCCCACAACTGACCACCGAGCCTCAGGACGAGGAGGTAAAATGACAAAATACATGGACCGCGTACTGGCAAGACAAGGTACAGAACGTCAGTAAAGCACACACGAGAATACAAGTGGAACCGTGAGTCCATCCCGGGAAAGGATCCTGAAGCAAGCCCCTGGGGGTCTGCAGGCCCCCCAGAATAAGGAGTGGAGGGAGAAGCGTGTGGACAAGCCAAGGAGGAGTTTCCCATGGGGCTTTGCACCTGCATCCAGGTGCAGGTGAAC
Organism: Lepus europaeus; assembly: GCF_033115175.1. NCBI lineage: Eukaryota > Metazoa > Chordata > Mammalia > Lagomorpha > Leporidae > Lepus > Lepus europaeus. Next base: position 1,840,429 of record NC_084835.1, on the reverse strand, counting down.
CTGAACACAGGGCGTCACCCACACGTTTGAATGACTCCCAGGAGCTACAGAGAAGCTGCTGCCCTGTGCGCACCTGCAGACCCACACGGGGTCAAGCGAAGCAGCCACAGGTGCCTCATTCCTGTCCTACCCACTTCTCACAGGAGGAGGAGCCTGGCCTTGCAGTCGGAGTGCTCTGCTGTCAAGGCCTGGCTTCCGTGGGCTGTCGGAGGCCACCCGACAAACCACATGGAAACACGCAGCACTCAGTCAATTCATCACCACGTTTATTGCCTCATCGCGTTCCAAGCCAAAGTAGTGGGCCCGGCGATGAGGGACTGGAGGCAGTCTCCCTAAGGAAACCCTTCAGTCTCCAGCCACCAGCACACAGAAAGACAAGGATATATACCCCAGACCCCATACAGATAACATTCATTGTGTGTAATCATGCATAGCACAGGAACAGAGCAAGTTTACAAGGTAGCAATGATCAGGGTACAAGCTCTGCAGATAGAGCAAAGAACATCATAAACCTTCATCAGAAGTCACATCCTGCCTGCAGGAATATGGGACGAAAAGTCTTGGAAACAGGATTAGATAAGGGACAGCCTCAGCCTGCTGCATCTCATGTCGGGCCAGGGCCACTGGCCCCGACATCTCCCCCTTCTTGTTTGTACAAGAATGGCCTGGTGTTTATGGTAACCGGTGTCTACACTGTCCAGAGGGCTGCAGGGGAGGATCCATCCCCCACAAGTCCCTCGCGTTAAATGCTGAATGGCGTGGACTCGTGCCTGTCTTAGGTGCCCCGCAGCGCTTACTCTGCTTACCCGTCATCAAGGATACAGGAAGCATGTCCTGCCCTCTGTCTTAGGTTGCTAGAGAAGCCTGCGAGTGCTTACCCGTCATTGACTACCGGTCCACCCTAAGAACAGTGTAGGAGCAAGCGGTCAATGAGGCAGTTAGGAAGAGAGAGACCGAGGCTTCCACGGCATATCACATACTTCAGCCCCCTGTTTTAGAGTGTCCTAGAGGGTATGTACTGTCCTTTTGATAGCCTCTCTGTTTGCGCACATTGGAACGGTGGGAACGTTTGGTTGTATTACTTCACATCAGTCTACAGGCAGGCAGAAGACAGAGGTTGTGGGGGCTGGCTCCCCACAGTGGGCCAGGGTGCACTCCTCTGCTTCTGCTCCCCCACCTGTGAGTGGCACATGGACAGCCACCCTCACCTGGCTGCTCTGGAATGGGCCGTAGTAACACACACCCGGACTCCTTGTGGGGTCTGGAATGTGGTAACACACACCCAGACACCTCGAGGGGTCTGGAACGTGGTGATGCACACCCAGACTCCTTGCGGGGTTTGGAACATGGTAACGCACACCCAGACTCCTCGCAGGGACTGGAACATGGTAACACACACCCAGACACCTCGAGGGGTCTGGAACGTGGTGACGCACACCCAGACTCCTCACGGGGACTGGAACATGGTAACGCACACCCAGACTCCTAGTGGGGTCTGGAACATGGTAATGCACACCTGGACTCCTCACGGGGACTGGAACGTGGTAATGCATACCCAGACTCCTAGTGGGGTCTGGAACATGGTAATGCATACCCAGACTCCTCACAGGGACTGGAACATGGTAACGCACACCCGGACTCCTAGTGGGGTCTGGAACATGGTAATGCACACCCAGACTCCTCACGGGGACTGGAACGTGGTAACACACACCCAGACTCCTCCTCGCGGGGTCTGGAACATGGTGATGCACACCCGGGCTCCTCCTCGTGGGGTCTGGCCCACACGAGAACCCTGAATGCAGAGTGGCACTCATGACGGTTGCAGAGCTGCTCACGTGTTCCAGACGTCCAGTCCTGTCCCGTGTCCACGATGCCTTGTCCTCTGGCTCTCCTGCATCCACACCCCAGCGGCGCTCCCCACTTTGTAAATTACACCAACTATGTCCTCCAAGGGAAGCACATAAACACCGAGTTCATCACTGATGGATGTCTGGGTGAGGATTCTGGTCCAGGGGAAGGAAATCCCAGCACATTGTGACTGGGCAGCCACAGTGCCCACTCCCTGTTCTGTGGCTCCATTGGCCTGTTCTGGGATTGAGAGGAGAACAGCACATGTGTGTTGGGTACCATCTTCCCTCCTCCCCGTCCCTGCCCCGTGACAGAGCCCACGGCACTCACAGTGGGGAGAATCCTGGCCCGTAAAGTGGGGGGCAGATGTGCAGCACAGGGCTGACCTACATAAGGGGGAGCTTTTGAGCTTACTGATCAGAGCAGGCACTGAGAGGACCACAGCAACCGACCGAGCAGGGGCCCAGGCCGTGGGCTCCCGCAGCTCTGTGGGGCGCACCCCGGCACGGCATGCGGAGGCAGGTGGCAGCCCACGACGCTGTGGGGCGGGCAGTGCGCGAGGCACAGAGCGGATGCCGGGAGGGCACCACATTTCTGAGTCGCGGTAGCAGAACTGAATCTGAACAGGGGGAAGCTTCATTCATAGCTGGTCAAGCTCCACCAGCAGCCATGTGGACGTGTCCAAGTGCGGGGAAGTCTATCTGGTTTTCATCCCAAGGGGTTTGTTTTGTCATTCTCCCCACACGATGTTGGTGCTCCTATCGAGTCCATGTAAAACCTCTCCAGCTGTGGCCCCAGGCGGTCATGAGGTGGGGTGAGAAGGAGCCTTCTGGTGAGAGCGGTGGACAGAGCCAAACGTTCTGTCCCTGGTGGAGCCGTGGCAGGTGCAGCCCAGCTCCGCACAGGGACTAGGACGTTTGCTGAGAGTTCTCTGTGCCCAACAATGCGCCAAGTTGTTTCCTGGTGAAGTCTTCCAAACCACCTTGTAAGGCAAGTGCCATCTTTGTTACGTCACGAAGGATGGAATTAGGGTTTGGGGAGGGATGATGCGCTGCCCATGTCCTCAGCTGTACTTCCTGGAGCCAGAATTCAAGTCTCTCTTATTTTCCGCGCAGCCTTCTCTTTTCTGTCTGCCAGGCCTGAGCAGGCTCAGTCCCCGCAGGGCTGTCTGCACTCCAGTGCCTGTTTCAAAGCAGGGACAAGGCTCTGGGCGGGGGTGGGGGCCATCAGCCTGGTGGGGAGCACGTTTACCTGTTAACGGGCTTTCCTAAAGCCCTATTTATTCTGTGCGCAAGGACACTGTTCTGCAAACAAGCTCTCCCCCTAAATCCAAGTCATTATAAAGGATTAAATTCACTCAGCAGCCGTGTTTATTTTATACAGCGGAATCTGTTATGCGTAAAGTGTGCAGTTGATGTTTTGTCTCACCCTTGTTTTCACAATGTAGGTTTACTCAGAGCCTGCATAAGTGAGTGACAATCTTAAACTCGACAACACTGTCAGGGCCGGCGTCGTGGTGCGGCAGGTTCAGCCACCACTGAGACACCTGTGTCCCAGACAGAGCGTTCCAGCTGCTCCACTTCTGATCCAGCTCCCTGCAAATGGCCTGGAAGAAGTAGCACAGCTGGGCCCTATTGCTCGGGCCCCTGCCACCCATGTGGGGACTGGGATGGAGCTCCTGGCTCCTGGCTTCCTCCTGGCCCAGCCCTGGTTTGTTGAGGCCATTTGAGGGATGGACCAGTGGATGGAAGATCAATATCTCTCTCTCCCTCTCTCTGTTTTTTTTCCTTTTTCTTTGAAGATCTGACTTTCAAATGAACATACACACACACACAAAAAAAAAAGCTTTCAAGGACGAGCACTGTGGCACAACGGTTAAGCTGCCACTTGGAACTTCTGTATCGCACGTCAAGGTGACAGTTCAAGCCCCAGCTGGTCCATTTCCAATCCAGCTTCCTAATACCACTGCAAGGTGGCAGGCAGAGATGGCACCTGGCCCCTGCACCCACGTGGGAGACCCACGTGGATTTCTGGGCTCTTGGTTTCAGCCTGGCTCAGCCCTGGCTACTGTGGAAGTTTGGGGATAAACCAGTGAGTGAAAGTTCAGTATCCTCTCTGTCTCCCCGTCTCTCTCTCTCTGCTGTTCTGCCTTCCATGTGGATGGAAATAAACAAATACACATTTTTAAAAACCTGCTTCCTGCATCACTGAACAGTTAAGCTAAAGTTATGTGAAAGGAGAAGTCAAGTAGATTCCGTAGCCCTGCTCTCAATTAGTCGAACCTAACACAGCAAAACGAAGAACTGGCTCCCCTTCCACGGCCGCAGGTGTCCCGGGCGGGGGCAGCCCTCCCTGCTTGGGCACACGCTGCCATTGGTGGAGATGCTCTCCTTCACTCCGGGGGCACAGCCCCTAGGTTGGGGGAAAAGAGACTCTGGGCTGACAGAGTTAAAGCCAGAAGCTCTGCAGACCACTGAGGAACACGAGGGCCCAGCAACGTCCTGGGGACAGGAGATGTGAGTCGTGCGCCCGGGAAGTCTCTGTTGTGTTATTAGTGTGTCTGATCGATACAAAAGACGTTTCAAGGAAAAAGTGCTCGCTCCTTCGTGTTCTTCATTGGGCAAACAAAAGCCGCCTCCTTTCGGGTATACAAGGCCGTCCTGGAACGTGGGGCTCATTCTACACCTTGGGCTGCACCTGCAGGGCTCAACCCTTTCCCGGCCGTGAGCTCAGCCGTTCTCCAGGTGCCAGGCGTTGGTGACACTGGCCTGACAGCCACACCTGGGCTCTGAGAAGAGCTGGAGAGAACGGACATGGACGCTGCGAGCATCGTCCCCTGGATGACGAGCGGCTCCACTGACTGTAGCCCTCAAGCTGTCCACTGGGATGCACTGACTCCCGGTGTGAGCTGTGAGTCACTACGGCGGAGGGAGGCAGCTGCACATGGGCGCCTAAGTTCTGGCACGCCAGGCGGCCAGGGCCCAGCTCAGCACTTGTGTCACCCCGCTAGACCCCGACACTCTCCTGGGAAACGTCCTATCATCTTGTCCTCTGCGCGTATTTAAAATGTGCCCCGGAGGTGACAGGCAGCAGCCTATAGGGTGAACGGCGTACAGGATGCCAAGTGCCATCATGTAACCGTGGTCCACAGAGAGGGGCCCAGGAACACACACTGTGGCCACGTGGCCAGTGCTGCCACCTTGTAATCAGGTGGCCACACGGGGGAGGCACCCGGTCGGGCCGGGAACACATCCCCGGTGACAGGAACCTGCTTCAACCAGCTTTGGCGATCGCCACGTTCCTTGCTGCTGTCAGAGGAGCCGACACTACCTGCCCTCATCTCTGGACCCCAGTTCACCTTCCTCTGCACGATTGGTTACCATGTGTGAAAGCACCTGACATTGTCCATTCATTCATTCATTCATTCAAGACAGCTTTCCCTGTCCTTCCTGTTCCAATGGAAAATATTACTTGCCTTTATTAGTGGAGATACCCCTGACCCGATTCCTTCCTTCGATTATATTGCAGGAAGACAAAAACGAGCTGTACAATTCATTCCTATATTGGCCACGTTGGGAATTTCCACAGCTATGGTTACAGGATCCGCAGGACTAGGAGTTGCGGTCCAAAACTATAAAGATTTGTCCCAACAACTTATTAATGATATACAATCCCTATCCTCCACCCTTCAGGACCTCCAAGATCAAATCGATTCCCTAGCGGAAGTGGTCTTACAAAACCGTAGGGGCTTAGACTTGCTTGCTGCTAAACAAGGAGGTATTTGGCTTAGTAGGAAAAGTGCTGTTTTTATGCTAACAAGTCCGGCATTGTCCGCGATAAAATAAAAACTCTCCAAAGATGATCTGGAGCGTTGCCGACGTGCCATGGCTGAAAACCCCCTGTAGACAGGATTCAATGGACTGCTTCCTTACTTGCTGCCACTTCTAGGCCCCGTTGCTGGTTTGCTTGTTACACTATCTGTGGGTCCTTGTATTTTTAATAAGCTGATGCAGTTTGTTCGTGAACGCCTTTCAGCCGTTCAGTCTCTGGTTATAACACAGCAGTATCAAGCGCTAAAAACGGCGGAATCTAGCCTGTAAATTTTAGGATTAAAATTTGTACAAAAACAAAAAGGGGGGAATGAAGGACTTCTGAAAATTTACCTGCTAAAAAACTAGGAAGTTTCAAGAAAGGTCAGTTTCTGGGAAACTGCAACTTAGCAGATAACAGGGAATAGCAGTTTGGAAACCCTCCTTGTGCAATGGTTAAGATAAGTAAAACTGATGTGTACTGAGATAAGTAAAACTGCTGTATATAAGATAAGTGAAATTACAAAAATCCCCTTCCCCTTTGTATTCATTTGCTTAAGATAATTTTGTGGTTTTTGCCTTTAAATACTGCCTGTAACCCTCGTCCAGTACCTCACTCTCTCAGGAGGGAGGGGTCTGTTTTGCGCAAAACATAAATAAACCGCCTCTTGCTGTTTGCATAAAAAAAAAAAAAGATAGCGACATAGCGCAAGACAGACAGAGGTTTTCCATCCACGGCTTCACTTCCCAAATGCTCCTAATGGCCAGTGCTGGGCCAGGCCAAAGCTAGGAGCTGTGAACTCAACCCAGGTCTCCCATGTGGGTAGCAGGGCCCACCTACCACCTGTGAGGGTGTGCTTCAGCAGGGGCACCGCCACATGGCACACCCAGGCACTTCCACGTGTGATGTGGGCACCCCAACTGCCAATAAACCAACCGTTGGCTGCGACACCATTACAAAAGTATTTTGGAGCAAATTCTGAGTGTCTTACTGGACGAGGCACTGCAGGGAGCTCCTCAGCGTCACCAATGACAACGGATGCCAATCATCATGATCTGTCAATCTTCCTACCCCAGGCGCAGGCGTCGGCTGAGTGGCACCAGGACTGCGGCCACTGTGCTCGTTACAACCCAGTGTGTCACTCGCTCTCTGCGCACCTGGGAAAACTTCCTGGCTTCTCTGTGCAACAGCAGTGCTGGAAGCATTAAATTAGTCTGTGTACACATGTACACACATGTACACACATGTACACACATGTACACATGCACATGAGTACACATGTGTTCTAACAATGGTACACACTGTTCTTAGCATGGTACACACACCCTATGCAGTGGACACATAAGCCTATGCATATATATACACAGAAACATGCGCATGTACATGCATGCATACACATGTGTGTGCATATAAACATCATGTATGTAGCCATTATGTGTGCAACATGCATGTGTGTGCTATACAGGCAATAATGTGGCAATGTGTATATACTACATGTGCAAGATATATGTATGTATAATGTATCATGGTGTGTTTATATGTATGATGTGTGATTGCTATGTACACATGATATGTGTATGACTGGATATATATAAATATTCATGCATATATGTACACATTTGCATGATGTGTGTGTGTACACTGCATAAGCACAGTGTGTGTATGTGTGTATATACAGCACATACATGGTGTGTGTGGATGTGTGGATGTACAGTGCGTATGCACAATGTATGTGTGTGTACACTGCATAAGCACAGTGTGTGGGGGTTTGTATGTATACGGCACATACATGGTGTGTGCGGACGCACAGTGCGTATGCACAATGTGTGTATGTGTATGTATACAGAACATACATGGTATGTGCGGATGCACAGTGTGTGTGTGTGTGTACACTGCATGTGCATGATGTATGTGTGGATGTGTGTGCATACAGCACAGACATGTTTATGTGTGGACGTGTGCACACTGCACAGGCACAGTTTTGTGTGTGCACATACTCAGAACCGTCCCCAGCACGTACAGCAATGGCTGCAATCCTGCTTCTAATTGCTACTTGCGTTCAGCAAGCCACTAACTATCTCGAGAAAACTGCAAAGAATTTCTTCTAGTGTTCTCGATATGACAAATGCTGTTGATATGCAGGCTCAGCTAAATCTCAAGTATGTTTCCCATTTCCTAGGCAACTTTCTGAAATGACACCATCTCTTAGCGATTATAACTGAGAGGAAATAGGGACATCATAATTATGGAAAAGAAACCCTGTGTATGTCTCGGATTAGCCATGAAAGAGGATTCTGAAAGAGAAGTAAGGGCGGCCCAGGCCACCAGGAGACGTAATTTTTGCCAGTGCTGTAATTACAGAGGAATCTGTGGCACCCAGATGCTATTTGAGGAATTGATTAATCCTAATCCCTGATTAATCCCACACTGGTTTTCATGGCAGCTTTAGCAGGTGCTCGGGAACATCTTAGGGGTAGGAGAGGCACACCAATCCTCTTACGGGCGCTCCTAAGGGCCAGGTGTATTCGAGTTTCCCGAGCAAGCTATGCTTACAGCTACATCTGTGCAAACTTGAAACTTCTTGTGTTCTAACTGCTGCAACTCCACCCGCTCACGGACATCGCTGAGTCGTGCATTCACACAGTAAATGCTGTGATGTGCAAATCACACTCCGGTGCAGCCACACATTTATTATTTTGGGGGTGAAAGTTCATGCACTGCGTTCTGTCTTCTGTAGCCAAGAGAAACCCCAGAGACCTGGTCCAGAAGAGGACTTGGAAGAATGCGAAGTGTTTCAAGACCGAGGGCTCCCTTCAGCTCCCTCAGAACAGACGGGAGCGCGGAGCACGCACAGGTGTTAGAACGATCCCGGGAATTTAGACACAAACAGATTAAAGACGCTTTCCTCTCATCCCTGACACCTGCAAGGTTTAATTAAGCTGAAAGTCACCGGCTTCTGCTGGAAACGCTGACTGGTGGCTTGTTAATCCGTGGCTTTTTTCACTGATTAGCGACGGATGCAATACCCCGCCATAAACGACGGTAACGCTCGCCTTGTCCCTGAGCTTAATTAATATGATATAGACCATTTAACAACTGTGTCCTCGTTTGATTTATGGAGCAAAAGCAGAGAATCTTATTGCTAAGCCCACACAATGATATACACAAACAATTTTCAGATCAAGCCAAACTGAAATCATAAAACTTCCTCCATCTTCCAGGAAGAAATGAGCCATTGTTGCTTGCCATCAGCAATCAATGGATTTCTCAAGCAATCGTCCTGCCAACAAATTTCCAAGATGAATGTTTCAATAAACAAGCACCCATCAATTTTCTGTTATCCAAATTACACTTCAGAAAGCTCTGTGGAATTAATTAAAATAATTGCATGGGCAAACTCTCTGCATATGATTCTCCAACCTGTGTCTCCAGCCCTGGGATCTTGTGGGAACTCCGGGCTGGTGTAGCTGCCACACTCGGCAGCTGCGCAAAATGCCTTGCAGGCACCTTCACCTCAATTCTGCTGTCATCTCTCCCCAGCCCAGCTCAGAAGAAACAGGCTGCAGCTCCAGTTAAACGTGAGGAGTCAAGCCCTCCTCCTCGCGCCCGCTAGCGCCACATCCAGCCTCCCCAACACCCTACCTCTGAGTTTTTGCAGAATTTCTTCTGACCATTGCTCCTCACCTGACCATAACACCCCGAGCTCAGAAGCCTCCCTGCAGCACCACTGGGCACACAGGCACTCTGCAGGGATCAGTACCGGCCCTCTGACCCTGGACTTGAAATCCCACGTGACCTCGACCTCGCCTTCCCCTCGCCCCCTTGCTGATCCCCCCGAGGGTCTCTGCACCTGCTGTTCACTTCCCCAGAGCGTTCATCCCGATTTTCACCACTTGGATTTCAGCTTAAACCCCACTCTCGGACGAGCCCCGACTCTCCAGTCAGCCCCCTCGTGTTTCCCTCCCCCCACTCTCGGAGGAGCCCCCACTCTCCAGGCGGCCCCCTCGTGTGTCCCTCTCCCCACTCACGGAGGAGCCCCCACTCTCCAGGCGGCCCCCTCGTGTGTCCCTCTCCCCACTCGCGGAGGAGCCCCCACTCTCCAGGCGGCCCCCTCGTGTGTCCCTCTCCCCACTCGCGGAGGAGCCCCCACTCTCTAGGCGGCCCCCTCGTGTGTCCCTCTCCCCACTCGCGGAGGAGCCCCCACTCTCCAGGCGGCCCCCTCGTGTGTCCCTCTCCCCACTCGCAGAGGAGCCCCCACTCTCCAGGCGGCCCCCTCGTGTGTCCCTCTCCCCACTCACGGAGGAGCCCCCACTCTCCAGGCGGCCCCCTCGTGTGTCCCTCTCCCCACTCGCGGAGGAGCCCCCACTCTCCAGGCGGCCCCCTCGTGTGTCCCTCTCCCCACTCGCGGAGGAGCCCCCACTCTCCAGGCGGCCCCCTCGTGTGTCCCTCTCCCCACTCGCGGAGGAGCCCCCACTCTCCAGGCGGCCCCCTCGTGTTTCCCTCTCCCCACTCACGGAGGAGCCCCCACTCTCCAGGCGGCCCCCTCGTGTTTCCCTCTCTGGTTCTGATTGCCTCTGTGGTGACTCACCCACTTGTCTCCTTTCTTTCCACAACAGCCCGCAGCTCTGAGGGCTGCACCTTGTCTGTGTCACTCACTGCTCCCTCCAGGATGCTTCCGACAGCAGTGGCACAGGGCTGGCTCCCAGGACTCGCTTCCGGGTGTCTGACGGCAAATGTCTGGTGGGGTTGATTCAGCGTGGAGGAGGGAGGAACTTCAGGGGTTTTTGTTTAAAAATCTAAGCACACATCTCCACTGCCGATCTAACTTTTCTGTCAAACAAGTAGTTTCTCTATCTCTACTCACTTTTTTTTTTTTTTTTGGACTGGCAGAGTGGACAGTGAGAGAGAGAGACAGAGAGAAAGGTCTTCCTTTTTTTCCGTTGGTTCACCCTCCAATGGCAGCTGCAGCCGGCGCACCACGCTGATCCGAAGCCAGGAGCCAGGTGCTTCTCCTGGTCTCCCATGGGGTGCAGGGCCCAAGCACTTGGGCCATCCTCCACTGCACTCCCGGGCCACAGCAGAGAGCTGGCCCGGAAGAGGGGCAACCGGGACAGAATCCGGCGCCCTGACCGGGACTAGAACCCGGTGTGCCGGCGCTGCAGGCGGAGAATTAGCCTATTGAGCCGCGGCGCCGGCCTCTACTCACTCTTAAAACAATACTGATATACTCAGTGATGGTAACCAATGGCAGCCACAGGAAACTAAGGCAAACACTGATATTAGCGTTGAGCCTTGTGTGTGGATTACAGTACAATTTCAACTCTAAGGCAAACACATGAGGCAAAATCGGCCCCACTACACACACAAGAATATTATTCAGCCACAGGCAATGAGATCCTGCCATTTGCTGCAACGGGGATGGAACTGGATGTCAAGCTATGTTCAACAAGCCAGATGCGTGCAAACACACTACATCCTCACCCATGCTCAGAAGCCAACACAGCTGACCTCAAAGAAGAGAACAGAAACGGGGACTTCAGGGGCCAGGAGAAAGGAGGAGGATGGGTGCTGGGCACCAGATCACAGCAGTAGATGAGGAAAAAACGCCCCGCGCCACAGCTCAGTGGGGTGATGACAGCCATGCAACCGATCACATCGTTTATGGAGAACTCGAGGGCTCCAAACACGAGGAGACACTGACGTGCAAATGATAATTATCCTGATGTGTCATTGCACAATAGTTACACGTGCTGTTATCACGCTAACCCCGTGTGTACATTGTGTTTGATTAAAAAGAAAAAATAAGTCAAAAAACAATAAAACTTTGCCTTTTTATAAAGTACAACACACAGTCTTATACATACCACATTATAAGGTGATGTGAGTGCATAAATGGGAAAAAGGACGGCGTTTACAGAATATTAACGGATAAATTCTCTGTGATCAGCCCTAACCCCTGTTACTCCCTTTCTGATTTCCTAGTGCAGTCTCACACTGTCCCCTGACTGAGCAGTCAGTGTTGGAGTCGTGGCTGGTCTGAGCAAACCATCACAGCCCCGTTCTCCTCCCCAGAGACTGGTTGCTAATTCAAAGCAATGCTTGCCAGTATGAGCTGAGCAAAACATCCAGAGCTTTTCGCGTTGGACACAGGGTGCATGAGCGCCGAGACCCAGGTTAGCTGTTTTAGGGGATGCTAGGCTGTCACCCTCAGGTCAAACAATGGCAAAGGAAAAGTCCTACGCCACTGATGTCATTGTACCGTGGACAGATGCAGCCAAAGTCTCCCTTGGAAGGCACCCAATGCGCTCTGCTAGGCCTGGCTTCGTGGTGCAGCCGGTTAAGCCGTCATCTGCAGCGCTGGCATCCCATATGGATGCCGGTTCAAGTCCCAGGGACCCCGCTACCCATCCAGCTCCTGCTAATGGCTTGGGAAAGCAGCAGAGGATGGTCCAAGTGCTTGGGCCCCTGCACCCACGCGGGAGACCTGGGAGAAGCTCCTGGTTCTTGGCTGCAGCCTGGCCCAGCCCCAACTGTTGTGGCTATCTGGGGAGTGAACCAACAGATGGAAGATTTCTCTCGCTTTCTGTGTGTGCCTGTGTGTGTCTTCCTCTCTGTCTCTCTGTAACTCCTACAAATAAATAAAAATAAAACTTCAGGAACTGCTCTCACGATGCCATGTCATTAACGCCCGCCCTTGGATGTCCCTCTGGCCCTGCAGGACACAGCAAGGGGTCTGCTGGGTGAGGAGCTGACTGACGTGCTCTGCTCCATGGTACTCGGGCAGTCTGAGAAGTCGCTCCTGCCATCTCAGCTGTCCTGTGTCCCTCCCTCTGCTTCCATGTCAAGTGTCCATAGCTGAATCTGACTAAACTAAATGCCCATTTGTTGGCCGGCTACTCTACTCTGAGCCTTAATAACGATATCAACGAGAACACACTGATTTCTTCGAAGACTAAAAATGAGAACTGTAGCAACGCAGCTCAGCACACAAACCCCTGATTCAAATCCTCCAAACACCTCTCCCCGGCATCACTCCACCTGGGAAGCAGCGACCCCCCCCCAAGCTGACTCTGCACCCAGTACGGTGTCGAACCCCCCCCCCCAGCTGACTCTGCACCCACTACGGTGTCGACTCCCCCCAGCTTACTCCGTGCCCAGTACAGTGTCGCCTCCCCCCCAGCCGACTCCGTGCCCAGTACAGTATCGACTCCCCCCCCAGCTGACTCCGTGCCCAGTACAGTGTCGACCCCCCCCAGCTGACTCTGTGCCCAGTACAGTGTCGCCTTCCCCCCAGCTGACTCCGCGCCCAGTACAGTGTCGCCTCCCCCCCAGCTGACTCCGCGCCCAGTACAGTGTCGCCTCCCCCCCAGCTGACTCCGTGCCCAGTACAGTGTCGACTCCCCCCCAGCTGACTCCGTGCCCAGTACAGTGTCACCTTCCCCCCAGCTGACTCCGTGCCCAGTACGGTGTCGCCTCCCCCCCAGCTGACTCCGTGCCCAGTACAGTGTCGCCTCCCCCCCAGCTGACTCCGCGCCCAGTACAGTGTTGACTCCCCCCAGCTGACTCCGTGCCCAGTACAGTGTCGACCCCCCCCAGCTGACTCCGCGGCCAGTACAGTGTCGACTCCCCCCAGCTGACTCCGTGCCCAGTACAGTGTCGACCCCCCCCAGCTGACTCCGTGCCCAGTACAGTGTCGACTCCCCCCACAGCTGACTCCGCACCCACTACAGTGTCGCCTCCCCCCAGCTGACTCCGTGCCCAGTACAGTGTCGACTCCCCCCCAGCTGACTCCGTGCCCAGTACAGTGTCGACCCCCCCCCCAGCTGACTCCGTGCCCAGTACAGTGTCGACTCCCCCAGCTGACTCCGCGCCCAGTACAGTACTGACTCCCCTCCCAGCTGACTCCGCACCCAGTACAGTGTCGACTCCCCCCAGCTGACTCCGTGCCCAGTACAGTGTTGCCTCCCCCCCAGCTGACTCCGTGCCCAGTACGGTGTCCCCACCCTGGGCAGCCAGCAGTACTGAGTTGCATCCCAGCTCCTGCCCTGCTGTGGGCAATCCTCAGGGCTCCCAGGACTGACGTGTGCACACAGACACACATGTGCCACATGGAGTGAATGGGTTCTGCAGAGTAACCACAGCAGTGCTTGTTCCAGATTTACCTTCTTCACCGAGCTGTCATACCTGACTCACAGCACTTGGTTTATAAACATACATGTGTTTACATGTGCATGTATGGAATATGGACAGGCCATGGCTTGAAGCAGAGGTGGATGTATTAATATCACATAATGTGGACAATATGACAATGGCCCTAAAATGAGGAAAGAGGGTATATTATTCTGGAAGGGGAATACTTAAGACAACATTTGTGACTATCCATACACCAAATAACATGGCACCCACACAAACTCCCACATAAAAAGAAAATGCGATGCTGCGTGTTATTTCTGTCTGGGTCTGGCTTATTTGACTTAGCATAATGAGCTTCAGTTCAGCTTATTTTGTTGCAAACGCCAGGATTCCAATCACTGCTATGACCGAGCAGCATCCCTGGTGTGTGTACAGATGCACACACACACACACACACACGAGTGATTTCCATTATCCATCAATCCACGGATAGACACCTAGGTTGATTCCCTATCCTGACAATGCAGGTATCCCACATTCTGCCTTCACTGTCTTTGGGTTTATGTCCAGCTGGGGTGGAGAGCAGACCCAACAGGAGCTGCTGGAGGAATCCTCCACAGTGGTGCACAAATTAGCATTCCGGACAACAGTGTTAGCTCTTCCTTTTCTCCACAACCTGGCCAGATTTGCGTCTTTGTCTTTTTGATGATGGCCCTTCTAACCAGAGGAAGATGACACCACACTGTGGTTCTCATTTGCATTTCTCTATGGGATTGTGATACTGAGCTTTTTTTCATGTGTTTTTGGCCATTTGTGTTTCTTTTTTTGAAAAATGTCTGCTCAGATCCTTTACCCATTTCTTTTAAGATTTTATTTATTTGAGAGGTAGAGTTATAGACAGTGAGAGGGGGAGACAGAGAGAAAGGTCTTCCTTCCATTGGTTCACTCCCCGGATGGCTGCAACAGTTGGAGCTACACTGATCCGAAGCCAGGAGCCAGGTGCTTCCTCCAGGTCTCCCACGTGGGTGCAGGGGCCCAATGACTTGAGCCATCTACTGCTTTCCCAGGCCACAGCAGAGAGCTGGATCGGAAGAGGAGCAGCCGGGACTAGAACCAGCAGCCATATGGATGCCAGTGCTGCAGGCGAAGTATTAACCTACTGCACCACAGCGCCAGCCCCTCCTTTACCCATTTCTTCACTGGACTGTTTGCTTTGTTGAAGTTGAAGTGATTGAGCTCCTTATATATTCTGGATGTTGACTTTTTAACAGATGCACAGTTTCCAAATATTTCCTCCCTTTCTGTTGGTTGCCTCTTCACTCTCTAGATTATATTCTTTGCTGTGTGGAACCTTCTTAGTTTGAATTAATCCTATTTTCTAGGTTTTTACTGTTTATATTTTTGGGATCTTATCCCAAAAAGCGCTGCCTATGCCAATGTCTTGGAATGTTTCCCCTGTGTTTTCTGCTCCTACTTTCATGGTTTCAGGTCTAGTGTTTTAGGTCTTTGATCTATTTTGAGCTGATTTTTCGTCTAGGGTGTAGGAGAGGCCTCTTGTTTCAAACTTTTGCCAGTTTAAAACTTGTTTGCCAACACTGGCATTTGAAGAGACTGTCCTATCTCCAGGGAGTGTTTTCATCATTTTGTCACAGTTAGGTTGGCTGTAGATGTGTGGATTTATTTCTGGAGGTTCTATTCCATTTCCTTGGTCTACAAATCTACTTTATATGCCAGTACCACGCTGCTTTGGTTACCATAGCCCTGTAGTATGTCTTGAAACCTGGCACTGTGATGCCTCCAGCTTCGTTTTTATTGTTCAAGACTGCTTTGCTTATCTGGGGTCTTTTGTGTTTCCATATGGATATTAGAAATTTCTAACTCTATGAAAAATGTCACTGGCATTTTTATGGGAAATGCATTGAGACTGCACATTGCTTGGGGTGGTTTGGAATTTCAGGAACATTAACTCTTCCAGTTCCTGAACCGGGGCCATCTTGTCACTTTGTGTGTCCCTCCACTTCTCTCGCTAGTGTCCTGTGACTTTAATTCCAGAGATCCTTCACGTGCTTTGTTAAATGTACTCCAAGGTCTCTAACAGTTCTGTAGCTATTTTATAAATTCTTTCTCAGCAGGATCACTGTCTGCATACACAAACGCTACTGGCCTTTGTAGGCTGATTTTGTGGCCTGAACCTTCGCTGAGTTAAGTTCCAAGTTCTAATAACCTTTTGCTGCGGTTGTTTGGTTCCCATACCAACTTACACAGAATGACGTCATCTGCAAACACGGATAATCCGACTTCTTCCTTTCCTGGCTGTAGGCCGTTAATTTCTTTCTCCTACTTCAAGGCTCTGCCATGTACCTTCCAGATCTCCACTGACCTGGAGTGGTGAGAGTGGGCATCCTTGCCTGGTTCCTGGCACAGTGGACATGCTTGCAACGTTCCCCCTTCAACACGCTCTGCCTCAGCACCCTGGGAGACTGTGGTCCTCAGACTTTGTAGCACGGGGATCTTAATCTGTTCAAAGACTTTCTTTTAAATCAGCAACAGACAGACTTGCATTTTATCAAATACTTTCTCTGTGTCTGTGAGATGGTCAGATGATTTCACTCTCTGCTCCGCTGGTGCGATGTCTTATGTTCACTGATTCATGTACTCATAGAAATGTTACTGTTCATGTTTATGAAGAATCTCCCTGGACTACAATGTCCCCAGTAACCTGAACACAAGTGGCCCCCCCGGAAGTTCCTTTCACCACAAGTTTGTTGCATTGAAAGGAAATACTCTGGCCGGCGCGGTGGCTTAACAGGCTAATCCTCCGCCTTGCGGCGCCGGCACACTGGGTTCTAGTCCCGGTCAGGGCGCCGGATTCTATCCCGGTTGCCCCTCTTCCAGGCCAGCTCTCTGCTATGGCCTGGGAGTGCAGTGGAGGATGGCCCAAGTCCTTGGGCCCTGCACCCGCATGGGAGACCAGAAGTACCTGGCTCCTAGCTTCAGATCAGCAAGATGCGCTGGCCGCAGCGGCCATTGGAGGGTGAACCAATGGAAAAAAAGGAAGACCTTTCTCTCTCTCTCTCTCACTGTCCACTCTGCCTGTCAAAAAACAAAACAAAACAAAACACAGAGTCTGAGATCCATCACTTTCATGCCACGTGATGTGCCTACACATCTCCAGGTTTGCTCACAGCTATGCAGTGGGGACAACCACCCTATCCACTGAACACACTCAACCTGTGGCACACGTGGGACCACACATGAGAGGCTTCTCATCCCAGGACCTGCGTGCACACAACTCTCACGAGGGAGGGATCTGTGCAGTTGTCTTCACACAGCAACACAAACGCAAGCAGCCCCCGCAGGTCCAGGGGCTCCCAGCATCGTGTCTCTGAGCAGGCGTTCCCCCAGGTGACCGCTGGACACAACGTCCACTTCTTACGGCAAGGGGAGGCCGCCCCGTGCTTGGACAGCCGATCCCACAAACACCCAGCACGCACTTCTGCCTGGCTGCGTGGTTATCATCTTTCAACGTTCTGCCTCCAGTCCCACGAGACCACGTGTCCCAGCGGCCCGCTAAGCATGTTCACAGCCTCCTCCCCACCCGCGCGCGCAGTCATCACACGGACCGGTGCATTTATAGCACAGCATCCGCCCCCTGAGCGGCGCTGCGAGACACGGAGCGTGAGGTTTCACCAGACGGCGCGGGCTTCAGGGGGCTGAGGTGTGAGTCAGCGGGGTCGGCTGCAGAAGAGGTGAGGACGACAAAGCCACACTGGGGAGCGCGGAGGAGGGCGGGCCCTAATGCTTATCACCCCTAGCAACCACAGGCTGAAAATAGCACGGGCTCTCCAGACCCAGGAAGAGTGCCTTCAGGGCGGCAGGGGAAGACATAAAACAGCCCCGTTATCCAGACAAGGACCAGCCTGTCAGGACTCTCCTGAACACTGGCTTTATAAGGAAAGATTACAATTTCCAGAACGGGGGAGAGAGAAATCGCCTGAAACACAGACCACGGTGCAAAAGCAGCCGATTTCTCCAAAGCCCAATGGAGGGAAAACGCTCGTGTCCGCCCTGGGAAACGGCCCCCTTAGCCAGAACGTCCTCCAAACGCTCAATCCCGTATTACAATCCTGAGACCATACAGCTGACGAGGGATTCCTATCCGTGTCTTTTATTTAACAGGTTGCTTTAGAGCTGCAGCCCACCAGGGTTTGTCCACTGAGCCCACATTACGATGTGACTGTTCCAAGACAGGCGGTAAACTCAGGGGCACTGTGGGGCCCCCGGCTTTGGGGAGGGTGCAGTTTGTGGTGGGAGAGAGACCGCATACGGCGACAGATCTTGGGGCGTAGGAGGGTGGGTGATAAATTAGGGGTGAGTGTCTTTGGCAACACCTGGTGTCCTGTGTCTACCTGGGACACCCGTTACTCAGCCCATCCACAGACACCTGGGTACCCACCTGGTGCAGGCGCTGGGCGAGGGCGAGGCCCAGGGACACCAGGGAGACATGGGCCTGAACCTGCAGGGCACAGACATACGCAGACGCAGCCATTTTGTTGGAGCAGGGAAATTCAAAGTTAAGGCAAACATACAGCTTTGTGGATGCAAAATCAGTGTGTGTGTTGAATAAAACAAAGTGATGCCATCTGGCTTAGAAGGACCATTTCACTGATGGAAAGGGGGAGAATTTATTTGGCAATTTTAAGTAGAGAATTTTTTTTTAAGGGAAAACATAATTTTAGTTGCAGAGTGGCTTAGGCACCACCTGAACCACCCTAGAAGTATGTCTTCTTACATTTATTTTTTTCAAGTTCCAAAGATTATTTTCTTCAGAAAAGTACCAAGAGAAGAAACCGAAACTCCCACGTGACTGATAATTCTTAATTAACTTATTAAGAGCTGAGTTAGAGACCATCGCTACAGACACAGTGCTTTTGAGAACAACCGCTGCATTTTAGCTATTGCGACATCTGGAATTCTACAGTGCGCCTTCCGTAGCCCATTCCTACTGCTGCACAAACCTGCCCCGAGCCTGGCTCACCCACAGGAGCATGGTGCCCGCTCCAGCCTGGTCCCAGCCGCCTGGGAAGTGCACGGTCTGACACGGCAGCACAGGGCGAAACCTCGCTCCCTGAGCCTTCTATTAAGCACGCATCCATCCTCGTGACGCGACCGCCCGCCAGAAGGCTGTGCCGCTGAACACCTCCACGAGGGGCCTCGAGTTTCCAGTGACTTCTCTAGGACACGTCAGGCCCACAGGCATCTCTGAGCCTAGGCATCACTGAGCCTAGGAAGGCACTTTAAAAAGCTTGTGGAAAACTGGAATTAAAACATGAGCTTGTTTTGGTACAAAAAAATCGTTTGAAATCAATGCTTCATTTTTCAGAAAATACATTTTCTGTGGATCTTTTGAAGACTCCTCTCCATGAACTCATTGTCTAAGAGAGCCTAGGAGAACAAGTGTTTCCACAGAGAGTCACGGTGGGGCTTGGCTGACATCGAAGCTGCTTGCTTAAACTTACGTTGCCAACGATGGGAGAGGAACAGGGTGACAGCGCCCGCCCTCTGGAAGCATCGCCAGGTGCACCTGTCTCTGCCACGAGGGACTGGCCCCTGCAGGCTGTCGGGGTGCAAGAACAGGGGGCCACACAGCACATGTCCATCTTCACCTCACGGCACTCACACACACGGGTCTCCGTCAAAGGGCCTGGGCTTAACAGTGCCCGATTTGAGCGGCTCCTCCGTGTGGGCTGGGCAACGGGGGCTTTGCTTCTTCAGCTTGGAGCTCATTCAACTCGCTCAGCAGATGTGCGTCTGCTGTTGGCCAAAACTGCACCGTCATGGCAGGTGATCACTGAGTCAGCAAACGTTCATCTGCTGTTGGCCAAAACTGCACCGTCATGGCAGGTGATCGCTGAGTCAGCAAATGTTCATCCGATGTTGATCAAAAATTGCAGCATCATCCCACTGGTTCACAGAGTCACCAATGTTCCTCTGATGGTGACAAAAACGGCGCCGTCATGTCACGTGATCACTGAGGGGTAGAATAGGGCCTCACATCGCCACAGTGGAACAGTTTCAGCCCTGGCTCAGCTCCTACCATAAAACCCTGTGACTACATGGAAGAGTCAACTTTGAAATTAAAAGTTCAGCATCACATCTAAAAACAATCCAGTCTTGGAGGAAAAGATTCGATCATGTGCTGAGTGGTTATACATCCCACTCACACCACAGCAGTGAGGGAGATAGGCCTGTGGGAAGCTGAACTGTGAAACGACCAATGCTGCTATTTAGCGTCTTTAATTATTAAGCACCTAGACCATAGAAACGTTCATAACCTATTGCAACAGCCCGTGTACTCAGAAGCCATACCAACACCTGCACCGTTAGCTTGGACACAGGGCCTCTTGTCCACAGGGCGTTTCAGAAGGGCTGTGTCAGTGATGCCACCTCGACCCCTCCCATCTGCCTCCACCCACAGGGCTTCGTACTTGTGTTGGCCACGTGCTGACAGGCTTGTGCACGAGCGTGTGCCACACGCTGAGATGTGACACCTCAGGGAAGGAAGCTGGAGACACCAGACGGACTTCTAACTGCCCAACAATCAGGACGACCTGAAACTCTTCCCTGGCTGCCAGTGCCATGCGATGCGATGCAGCCCCCGCACCTGTGTGACGTGGCCCCCGGTGCCCTCCCCACCCTGTCCCCTCCTTCTGCGTCTGCACCAGGGTGACACAGCAGGTTGCAGGAGTCATGGAAAGTGTGTTAGGACAAAACTGATGTCTACGTTTTCTTTGCACAAAAGCACTTTCCCTTTAGTTTCCTTCCCCGCAGACTGTGTTAAGTCCCTTTGTACTTTCCCAGTGGCTAAGGCTGAGGACCCTGGCGCCCCGGGTCTGCCTGGAACACTCCCCTCCCAAGCCGACTGCACCTCCACGTCTGAACCCATTTCCCTCAGGCCTCTGCCCCCCAGGCCTGCCTGCTTCCCTGCCCCATGAGGCCGTTTTTGTCACCTGGGTCCCCATTGGAAATGCACCTTCAGCACTACCCAACATCCTGCTAGCGGTGTTTTTTTCCAAACTATTTATCATTTGCTTCTTGTAACTGGAACAGACGCAGTACAAATGCAGTTCTGTGACCCCGGCCGTGGAAGGGCAGGAGACCAACATCCAGTGGCTCCTCGGGTGGCACAGGTTAAACACCTCTCACCTGAAAACCCCAATCTGAAATGCTCTAAAACGTAAAACACGATCACAAGCGGACATCTCCTCAGTGTGAAACCGACTCCACGAAAATATTAAAGTGTTGTATAAAATGACTCCGTCCGTACGTGTAAGATGCCCAGAAACACACACAAATTTCTTCCTGAGACCTGTGTCCTCTCCGCAGTCATCACATTAATAATACACAAATATTGCAAAACCCCAAACAGTCCCCATTGTTCATTCACGCTCTGGTCCCAGCGTGTAGATGAGGGCGACTCAACCCCGTAGGAATGAGCAGCACTGCTGATGGCGGTAACGCTCCTCACCCAGTCCAACAACTCTGATGTCTCCACTTTCTCCCCCTCTTCCCTTCCATCTCACTTCCTTGAAAGGCAGCGAGATGGAGACAGACAGACAAACAGGTCTTCCCTCCGCTGGTGCACTCCCCAAATGCCCACAGCAGTCAGAGCCGGGCCAGGCGAAGGCCGGCAGCCTGGGATTTAACCGGGGTCTCCCAGCCGGAGTTCCCTGAGTGCTGGACGGAGCCGAGTACCCAGTCGCCACCTGCCGCCTCCCGCAGAGCACAAGAGCCGGATCAGCTGGAGCTGGGACTCAACCCAGGCACGCTGACATCACAGTGGCATCCCAGCTGCTCAGCCACGTGCCTGCCCCTGAAGCTCCGACTTCGAGAACGCACGCAGAACCCGGCACCTCCCCAACCTCTGCCTGCACGTCTGTGGGCCTGGCCGTCACTGCCCGCGAGGGTGCCCGCAGCTCCCCAGCCGTGCGCACGCCCCCGTCCGTCACTGCTGCCCCTACACGGAGCTCCCCACGGGGACACCGCGGCGAAGCTGAGTGCTCCCATGACCCTGAAGGTGCCCGAGCTCTGGCCCTTGCGGACGGGGCCCGGCAGGACCCGAGGGCTCCCTCCCCCTCATTCTTCAAGGCCCTGCCCCCCGATTCCATGGACGGGGTTCTTCTGCTCCTGGTAGATGAGCCCAGTGAGATGGAGAATTCCCACCGCCTCCCCGCAGTGCAGGCCTCTGTTGTCTGCCTGAGTATTTAAGAGGCCACATCTACGTGAAGGGCTCTTGGTGCAAAAGGAAACACATACAGAGATGACAAAAAGAGGCCCCTTCGGAGGTGATGGATAAACCTGCGGCACCGTCACTCTGGCTTATGGGGCTTGTCCCCGCCAAACACCCCGGTCGCAGCCTTTAAACACCCACAGCTCTGTGCACCCATCAGGCCCCAGTGAAGTGGAGAAGGCAGGCCCACAGCAGCCACACACTGTGTTGAGGGAAGAACAACTGGATCTGGGGCCAGGTGTGCGGCTGCACCCCAGGGCCCCACATGTGGGTGCTCCAGCCCTCGGCACGGCGTGGCTGAGGGGTGTAGCACACACTGGGACTGTACTGAAATAGGGACAAGGATACCACGTGTCCTGGACAAAGGCATTCATCTAGTAGGCATCCAGCCACACGCACCGGAACAGCAGCCAGCCTAGGTCCTGCGTCCACACACCAAGTGATTGACAGCTGCCACTCATTCTGCAGGAGGCAACCAGGCCCGGCACACACACTGCTCTGCCCGATGCTGGGTGCACATTAAACACAAGGAAGGTGGATCATCACGGCTCCACAGAGGAGTTCGAGCGTTTCCCTTAGAGCAGCAACAACTTCTACAGCCACGAGGAAACACCTGCTTTCTTAGCCCCACTGCGAACACCCTCAAATCGTGAAAGTCATTCCCCGTGCTAGCAGCTTAAAAAGGCTGCGGAGCCTACAGACCCAACAGTGGGTGCTCACCCGCACACGCGTGTGCTGGGACGTGTGTGCCGTGTCTCTGCTGTCCAGCACGCACGGACGCAGCCTCCCAGGCGACCGAGTAGGAGGCAGCGACTCCCGCTTGTGTTCCTGTAGCTCGGACTTCGCTACATTTCTACGAAAGCCAGGTGGGTGTCCTCACGTCCTGGCTCACGTAACAGAAGTGACAGGGCGTGAACTGAAGGAAGGAGCGGCGGCTCCACTGTGGCTCAGGTATCAGACTGAGAAATGCTTGTGCTTAGGACAAATGCCACCTTGTCTCTCCTCTGGAGATTTCACACCCACATGAAGTATAGACAACACACCTTATGTCAGTGTGTGTTCATATGTATCTATATATTTATGCTAGGTTCAAACGAAGCCAATGTGGCCAAATAAAGCCACGTGTGCTGGCCAGCCAGCGCTTGGTGTAGTAGGTTAAGCATCTGCCTGCAATGCCTGCAGTCCAAGTCCCTGCTGCTCTACTTCTGATCCAGCTCCCTGCTGATGGTCCGGAAAAGCAGTGGAAGTTGGGCCAAGTTCTTGGGCCCCTGCACCCATACGGGAGATCTGGAAGAAGTCCCTGGCTCCTGGCTTTGGATTGGTCCAGCTCCGGCCATTGTAGCCATTTGGGGAGTGAACCAATGCTCAGGAGACTTCTCTCCCTCTGTCTCTCCCTCTCTCTCTCTGTAACTCTGCCTATTAAATAAATAAATAAATAAATACTTAATAACCAAAGCCACATGTGCTCATGGAAGTGGCCTTTATACTTTTCTGTACTAGTTGAAATGTTTTAGAAGAAAAAAATACGCAAGAATAAAGATGTGTCAGCTCATGTGCCTAAGATCAACCAAAATGGAAGAATCGCTTTGAGCCTGGTTCCAGGAAATCCCAAGCCTCAGTGACCAGAAAACCACGGGATGCTCTGTGTTTCCTCTTCTTCCCTCTGTAGTATTCTGTCCCTTAAAATAAGTCAGGACGTGCTGTACAACAGCGGTGGACGGCGGCACATGGGCGGTCGAGCCAGCCAACGCTGCTGTGCTTTGGGCCCCTAACCCTGGCGATGGGACTCACAAGCCCACGGGTGACACAGCCGGGGGAACTTCACTTGGAGGAGCCATCAGGTTAGCTCCTGGGCGTCCGTGAGCGAAGTCTGGAGCCCTCAGAGTGAGATGCAAGGGGGCTGGAAATGCAACCACCGACCTCAGCTCCGGAGGCTCAGGGCACGAGGAGAGCCCCGCTGGCCGCTGGCTCAGAAAGTGATGGACGCAGAAAGTGACGGACACAGAGAGCTCCCTAAGCAGTGAGCAGAGGAGGGAAATGGAGAGCGAATCGGGCGCCTGGCACCCAGGGCGCTCAAGGCGTCTCCCCTCAGAAGCACGCTCCTTATCTACGTGGCGGGCAGAGTGGCCTCACCGAGGGCAAGGCTCCCACCGCCCGTCCAGGGGGGAAGCCCTGCACTCTCACTCCCGCCCCTGACCTCAGCGCACCCTGACCTGGGGGTGGCAGGCGGCTTGCCCCACTCTGACCTGGCGCCTTCCCGGGCACACACATCGCTTCTCAGGGGCTGCTTTTTATGGCTGCTGGCTGCTGACGCTCTCCGGCACCTCTCTGGGAACAGCTGGGCGCTGCCACCAGACGCCGAGGAGGGTGAGAGCGCCGGGTGTGGATGGAAACTGAGTCATGAGCCGCCCGTGGGCACGACACTCGGCATATCCTCTGGGTGTCTTTGAGGCCCTCGCTCCCGTGGAGGTCTGGGGTGTTAGGTCTTGGAGCCTGTGCAGCCCGTGGCAGGGCTGGGGAACCTTTGGATGTTGACAGCACCATTCCCAGGCCATGCAGCGCTGTCAACGTAAGAGGACAGGTATCTGGAGTCCTGCCTGCACCGGCCAGGGCTGGGCCACACCACACGACTGCATGGGCCTCACGCAGAATCTGCAGCCCAGCGATGTGGTTCTCCCTAAATGTCCAGCAGAGCGCTGAGTGCACCTCATGCCCACTGTGGCCCCTGGGTGCCCGGTACTGAACTGGTGAGGCCAGGAGAAACTTGGGTGCCTCTCGGGTGCCACGGGAAGGAAGAGGCTGCCCAGGGCTGCCGCGAGTGCCCTCTCCTCCCCCAGGACTAACCAGGCCGACCCTGCCCAGCTGCTGAGATCAGGCGAGAACAGGTGCTCAGGGTGCCACGGCTGTATAGAGAATGCTGTGCCTGACGACCTCCGCGGGCCTGGTCCTCACGCCCTTCCGGGTGCATGGCTCGAGGCGTCTGCTCAGTGAGCTCCATCAGCAAGTGCCCAAATTAGGGGTGCACCTGCAGGGAGGGTGCAGCCAGGGAGGTTTCCACTTTCCTTTAACGGGAACCGGACACAGGGCCCACGAGGCACACTGAGTAATCCACCAAGGAGATGCCGTCTTCGAAGTGCACTTAGCACAAGCGTTCACTGCACTGGAACCAGACCTACAGGCTGGCCCGGCAATCACAGAGCCTGCAGGAAGGGGGGGGGGGCGCCAGCATCGCTGCCAAACCAGTGGACTCCCGCAAGCGGCTGGTACGTCCGTTACCACGTGCTTCCACATTGTAGGAACTGTGTTCACCCAGCACGCGACTCTCACCTGCTTCTCTCCAAGAAAA
The DNA here is from genome assembly GCF_033115175.1 of Lepus europaeus. Lineage (NCBI taxonomy): Eukaryota > Metazoa > Chordata > Mammalia > Lagomorpha > Leporidae > Lepus > Lepus europaeus. The sequence goes on along the minus strand of NC_084835.1, from coordinate 1,815,002 downwards.
TACATAAACCCAGATGGGTGTGAGGTCTGTTTTCACCATAGGATCCAGACCACAGTCAAGATGCGGGATGATCAACGTCACCGAGAAGCTGGCTGCGAGCAGGAGCGCCGTGTTCTGCTGCTTTCCGCAGTGCCTTCGAGTAAAGGCGACGCTATGGTGCCTGGTTTTATGCACAAGGTTTGGATGCTGATATGGGCGGCATCGCACACACGTTTGCGGCTTCCCCTGCTTCTCAAAGGATTAGTGCTGTGCCACCCACACATACCAGGTGACAGACGGTGACTGTCCTGGTGATCACAGGTTGTCCCTCTGGACGACGGGGTCTCATGGGAGACCACGCTCTGTCGACTGCACGAGGACAGCACAGGGGCTGCCCAGGGACAGGAATCACAGGACTACAGGGGCAGGTAGTCCATGCCTCTCCCAGGGTCAGCTGACCAGGCCGCCAGGGACTTCTTCCTCTA